>NC_092724.1:142584966-143238007 GCF_047496885.1 Scyliorhinus torazame | reverse complement strand
ACCCTTGTTTTTAACACCGTGGACATGACGCCCGCAAACCCCTGCCAAAATCCCCTAAGCTTCGGACATGTCCAGAACATGTGGACATGATTCGCTGGTCTTCCCGCACATTGTGCACACCTGTCTTCCACCCCAAATAATCTGCTCATCCGGGCCACTGTCATGTGAGCCCGATGAACGACCTTGAATTTAGCCTGGCACATGGTGTGGACTCGGTGACTCTACTCAATGCATCTCCCCATAGACCAACCTCTATTTCTCCTCCCAGCTCCTCCTCCCACTTGCGCTTCAGCTCCTCGGTCTGCATCTCCTCCGACCCCATAAGTTCCTTGTAAATGTCAGAGACGCTCCCTTCTCCTACCCACCCTCTGGAAACTACCTTGTCCTGAATCCCCCTTAGCGGTAGGAGCGGGAAGGTTGACACCTGTTTACGTAGGAAGTCCTGCACCTGCAGATACCTGAATTTGTTTCCCCTCGCCAACCCAAACTTCTCCTCCAGCGCCCTCATACTCGGAAAGTTCCCCTCTATAAACATGTCCCCCATCCTCTCAATCCCTGCTCTCCGCCATATCCGGAAACCCCATCCATACTTCCCGGGGCAAACCAGTGATTATTACAGATTGGGGACCAGACCAATGCTCCCTCTGCTCCCACATGTCTTCTCCATTGCCCCCAGTCTCTCAGGACCGCCACCACCACGGGGCTGGTGGAGTACCGTGCCGGGGGGAACGGCAGAGGCACAGTTACCAACGCCCCCAAACTGGTGCCCTTGCATGAAGTCGCCTCCATACGCTCCCATGCCGACCTCTCCTGAACCACCCACTTCCTGATCATGGCTATATTCATCGCCCAGTAATAGTTACTAAAATTTTGCAGCGCCAGCCCGCCCTCTCCCCAACTCCGCTCAAGCATTACTATCCTTACTCGCGGGGTCTTGCCCGCCCAAACGAAGCCAGTGATCACTTTGTTGACCCGTTTAAAAAAGGACCGCAGAGTAAAGATGGGAGACACTGAAATACAAACAGTAATCCCGGGAGGACCATCACCTTCACCGTCTACACCCTCCCAGCCAGTGACAACGGAAGCGCGTCCCATCTCCGAAAATCGTCCTTCATTTGGTCTACTCGTCGGGCCAAATTTAATTTATGCAGCCGGTCCCATTCCCGCGCAACTTGAATGCCTAGATACCTAAAGCTTCCCCCTACTAATTTAAATGGCAGCTCCCCCAATCGCCTCTCCTGTCCCCTCGCCTGGACCGCAAACCGGCCAAATTCTCCCAGAATCCTCATGATTTCTTCCATCCCGTCTATTTGGTCCAATACATACAGAAGCGAGACTCTGTGCTCCAACACCCCCCCCCCCACCCCCCCCCCCCCCCGGACCAGCCCCTTGACGCTCTCAGAGTAATTGCCAATGGCTCTATAGCTAGCGCGAACAGTGGGGAAAGGGGGCATCCCTCTCTCGTCCTCCGGTGCAGTCTAAAGTAGTCCGATGTTGTCCTATTCGTCCGTACGCTTGCCACAGGGGCCTAATACAGCAACCTGACCCAGTCAATAAAGCCCCGCCCGAATCCGAACCGTCCCAGTACCTCCCACAGATAATCCCATTCTACCCGATCAAAAGCCTTTTCGGCATCCATTGCGATCACTACCTCCATGTCCCTACCTTCCGGGGGCATTATGATCACGTTTAACAACCTTCTTACATTGGCCACCAACTGCCTACCCTTAACAAACCCTGTCTGGTCCTCCACAATAACGTCCGGAACACAATCCTCAATCCTGGGGGACAAAGTTTTGGCCAGCAATTTGGCATCCACATTCAACAGGGACATCGGCCTGTAGGACCCACACAGCTCCGAGTTCTTGTCCCGCTTCAGAATCAGCAAAATCGTGGCGTGTGACATTGTCGGGGGCAGCACCCCTCTTTCCTTTGCCTCGTTGAACATCCTTATCAACACCGGCCCCAATATCCCAGGGAACTTTTTTAAAACTCCACTGGGTATTCATCCGGCCCCGGGGCTTTACCCGCCTGCATGGCCTTCAGACCCTCCACTATCTCTTCCAACCCGATCGGGACCCCCAGCCGTCTACCAGCTCCCGGTCCACCTTTGGGAAATCCAGCCCCTCCAAGAAGTGCCTCATCCCCTCCAGCCCTGTAGGGGATTCTGACCTGTACAGCCGACTGTAGAAATCCCTAAACGCCTTATTCACCCCTGCTGAATCTCCAACCAGGTTCCCATCTCCATCATTTACTTTCCCTATCTTCCTGGCTGCCTCCCTCTTTCTAAGCTTCTGAGCAAGCATTCTGCTGACCTCTCCATGCTCATAGATCGCCCACTCGCCTTTCCTCAGCTGCTCCACCGCCCTCCCTGTGGTTAACAAGCCGAACTCCGCCTGTAGCCTTCGCCGTTCCCTTATAAGCCCTGCCTCTGGGGTCTCCGCATACCTCCTATCGATCTGTAGTATCTCCTTTACCAGTCGGTCCGTCTCTGCCCTGTCCACCTTCTCCCTATGGGCCCGGATCGAGATCAGCTCCCCTCTGACCACCGCCTTCAGTGCTTCCCAGACCACCGCTGCTGAAATTTCCCCCGTGTAGTTGACCTGCAGGTAGCTCTGAATACATTTCCTCAGCCAAAAGTCCCACATCTAACCTCCATTGCGGGCGCTGGTTACGGTCTTTACTAACCTGCAGGTCAACCCAGTGCGGAGCATGGTCTGAGATTGTGATCGCCGAGTACCCCGTGTCCACCACCTCCATCAGTAAAGCCCTGTTCAAACTGAAGAAATCGATCCGGGAGTACACTTTATGCATGTGTGAGTAGGAGGAGAACTCCTTCACCCTTGGCTGCCCAAATCTCCATGGATCCCCCCCCCCCCCCCCCCCCCTCCCCCATCTGCTCCATGAACCCTTTTAGTTCCTTTGCCATTGCTGCCACCCTGCCCGTTTTCGAGCTTGACCGGTCCAAGCCAGTGTCAATAACTGTGTTGAAGTCCCCTCCCATGACCAACCTGTGCGAGTCCAGGTCCGGTATCTTCCCCAGCATCCTCTTTATAAACTCCACATCATCCCAATTTGGCGCATACACATTTACTAATACCACCTGCACCTCCTCTAGCATACCACTGACCATAACGTACCGACCTCCCACATCCGAGACTATTCTACACACCACAAACACCATCCCCTCGAGTCTTTGAGTCAAATCCCGAGAGAAAGACCTGACTGACCCAGCCTTTCCTCAGTCTAATCTGGTCCGTTACTCTAAGGTGCGTCTCCTGCAACATTACCATGTCCACCTTCAGTCCCCTAAGATGCGCGAACATGCGTGCCCTCTTGACCGGCCCATTTAACCCCCGAACATTCCAGGTGATCAGCCTAGTTGGGGGGCTCATTGCCCCCCCCCCCCTTCGCCAATCAGCCATCCCCTTTTTTGGGCTCGCCTCCAACCCATGCTCCGCGCCTCCACCGGTCCGCCCCCAGGCAGCCTCCGCCCCCAACCTCCTCTCTATCCCTTAACCCAAGTCCCTCCCGCATCAGCAGAACATTTACCCCCCTCCCCGCCCCTAGTAAGAACACTCTGTAACCCAACCCCTTTAGTAAACCGGACATATGCACACACCCCCACTGCGCTTCCGTGAGCTAGCCCGCCCAGCTTGCTTGGTGGCCCCCATCCCTGGCACCGGATAGTCTCCCACCTATTGTTCCCTCCCCACCGTTCATACAAACATACTCCAACATCAAACAATCCCCACACAATTGCCGACACAAAAACTCCAAGATCTAAACCAGCACACTTCCATCCCCAAACAGTGCAAATGAAAACCTTAACTCACTCAGCTCCACCGCTGGTCCCAAATCAATGTAAAAGGCATTACAAACAGCTTCCACAAAACAAAAAACGAGAATTTAAAAAAAAAAAGAACAGAAAAAACAAAACAAGAACGTTGCAGCAAAGTTCAAAAGTTCTCAATCCAACACCAGTCCTTTCCTTTTCCCCTTGTCCAGCACGTCCTCAGGCGTCTCAAAATAAAAGTGCTGTTCCTCGTACGTGACCCAGAGACGGGCCGGATACAACATTCCGAACTTCACCTTTTTCGTAAAAAGGATCGACCTGATCTGGTTGAAGCCTGCTCTTCTCCTGGCCACCTCTGCGCTCAGGTCTATTGTCCCACTTACAGCTCCGTGTCTGCTTGGCCCACTGTAGAATGCGCTCTTTATCCAAGTACCTGTGGAATCTCACCACCATTGCCCTCGGGGGGGGTCTCCCATTTGCGGTTTCCTTGCGAGTGCTCTGTGAGCTCTGTCCACCTCCAAGGGTCGGGAGAATGCTCCATTCCCCAGCAGCTTCTCAAACATATCCGCGATGTATGTCCCAGCGTCCGCTCCTTCAGACCCCTCCGGGAGCCCAACAATTCTCAAGTTCTGCCAGTGGGACCTATTCTCTAGGTCCTCCACCTTCTCCTGGAGCCTTTTCTGCTGGTCTCTCAGCATCCCCACCTCCAGCTCCACGGCAGTTTGATGTTCCTCCTGCTCAGCCAGCGCCTTCCCTACTTTCTGGATCGCCCAATCTTGGGCGTCCAATCTAAGCTCCAGCCGCTCAATTGACTCTTTTATCGGGTCCAAGCAGTCCCGTTTCTGCTTAGCAAAGCCTTCCTTAATGACTTGCAATAGCTGCTCCGTTGACCGCTGGGTCGACAAACCAGAGGTCCGGTTCTCCGCCATGCTGTCTCCCGCTGCAGCTTCAGCCCAAGCCTTCTCTATCATTTTGTTTTGCCCTTCCGAACACTTCTAGTCCTTCTCTCCATGCACCGAAGTGGGAATTCAGTACACAATTGCCTCTGTCATCAGCTTTCCAATTCAAGTCCGGTAGAAAATTGGGAGAAAAGGTCCAAAAGTCCGACCAGAGCGGGAGCCACCAAATGTGCGATTTACGCCTTCATAGCTGCCACCGAAAGTCTCCTATTTCAATTTTTTTACCTGTACAGTTAATGGAACCTATGTCTCAAAGATGGACTTCACTTTTCATGTTTTTTAAAAGAGCCTCCAGCAGGATGTATTGTTTGGCCTGACATCAATGATGACACATCTTGATGGACTTGGTTGTCGGCCAATGGACTGTTACAGCTTGCCGGGCCTTGTCAATGGATCGTGCTGATTGGTCAGGTTTTTCTCTAGTATGTTCCTTCCTCTGTGAGACTGTGTTTCCAGTTTTAGTTTAGTTTTGAACTGAGAGCTGAAGGAGGCTCTTGGAGTTCCTCTCTTCCTGAAAGAGTAAAACTCTCTTAAACACCCTGGCTGGAGCTCTCTCCAAGTAAACAGAACCGGCCAGCTTTTCCTCTCCATCCAACTTGTGAATGTTTTAGTTCCTGAAGACAGAGCTGGAGGGAACTCTTTGGGTTTCTCTTCCTGAAATGTTAACAGACCTCTCTAAAATCTCGAGAAAGCTGCTTCTCTGACACTGTTTTCCTCAGTAAAGCCGGGGGACATTCAGGTGAGTCTGAAAACCAGTTAAGTTTGAACCACAGGTGGAAGCTGGGGAGGAATTGAGACCGAGAATCTTAACAATGACTGGCCTGAGGGTATTCTTTCGAGTAAAGGCCCAGGCAATAAAAGTTAGTGACTCCCCCAGAGGAAATCCTACAGCCTGGGGGGTTCTGACTGAATGCTCCTGCCAGAATATCCTCGTTAGCGACCCAACCGGTGGTTTCAATCACTCCATAAGACCATCAGACATATGGTCCTGGGTGAACAACCTGCTGAAAAATCTTCAACATCCGAAGCAAGGACACTCATCTTCCATTTCATATTAATCCTCTTATTATTTTTCCCCCTCCCCTTTCCTCTCTGTTCATCTGTGTTGTGGGTGATCGGATAGAGGATGGGATGGTAAAGGGGACCATTATTCTATTTTATTTGTTGCATGGCGTCTCCCTACTTTTTTGTTATAAACAGTTGTTGTGGTTCACTCACAAAGCTGGTGCCTGTAAGTCATTGGAGCAGTCAAAGGCCAAAGATCTCAGAAACTATATACTAATTATTGGCTAATTCACTTGTGTTGGGACTCCGGGGTCTGTGGGGCTGGATCCGACTGCGTGCAAGCCCAGGTTGTCGTAACAAAATAATGAGTCAATGAATTTCGGCAGCACGGTAGCTTGGTGGTTAGCACAGTTGCTTCACAGCTCCAGGGTCCCAGGTTCAATTCCCGGCTTGGGTCACTGTCTGTGCGGTGTCTGCAAGTTCTCCCCGTGTCTGCGTGGGTTTACTCCGGGTGCTCCGGTTTCCTCCCACAGTCCAAACATGTGCGGGTTAGGTGGATTGGCCATGCTGAATTGCCCCAAGTGTCCGAAAAATGTTCAGTTGGCGTTACTGGGTTACGGGGATAGGGCAGATACGTGGCCTTCAGTAGTGTGCTCTTTGTAAAGGCCGGTGCGGACCCGATGGGCCGAATGGTCTCCTTCTGCACTCTAAATTCTAAGATTTGTTGTTCACTTTTGTCTACAAAGCTCTGGAACAAGCTAAGCACCTCATCAGAGTAGAAAAAAGTCAATTAAAAAAATACACTAAAGCTATTGTCTTTTGCATGTCAGAGGTACAGCATACATGTCACATAGAAAACAACATTAATAGAATGTCAATGGTCTTATTGACCTGAAATCTTTCACAACCCTTCTTCCTATATTAGGAGTGAGTCAATGAATTGCTCCCAGCAGAGAGATTGGCGGCATGGCAGACTCAATCAAGTGAGTAGGAATGCTAGATTTCACAATACTGTGCGATGGAGCCATTAATTATAATGGCTCCCTATATTATTTCCTGGGTTTTGCAAATAGCTTGACAGAAAAGCAAGTTTGAGAGTAAGTATCTCCATGACAACCACCCATATGACTTTGCAATCGAATAGGAGCAGCTATAATTTAAGTTGGGGGTTGGTGGAGGGAGAGCAAAATGGTTCATTTTCTCTCATTCTCTCTCTCTTGCTCCCCACCTCCAATCTGTTTGCAGAATTCCATTCAGGAACACAACGGCGGTCACAACAAACTTATTCAGCTGGTGAAGCCTGGTTTGAAATGGAGTCAACCCAATCCTGCTGCAACGTCAAGCACTCAGCACCCCAGCTGCACTGACAGGCCACCTGAGGAAGAGTTTACTTCCTTTGATGCCACAGCAATATTTATGCTGCAAACAATTTGATTTTCATTACCAGGAGAAATCACATGCTTATTTGTACTGTTTTAACTCCAGCATTCGCCAATGTAGCTGAGAAACTAAATTTGCATAAATATGATTATATTTATGTCAAATCATGGAGTAAATGTTAATATTGTTCCACTTCAAATGCACATTTTCTTATTCTGGCAATTAAATTAAAGCACTGGGGGTTTGCCGACCGGCGTAACGGAGAATCCCGCCCCAAGTAACTGACCGCCGCGGAGGACTGCTACAACGCCCCCAATGTCGCCAGGGGCATGATCAAGAGGTGCGTTGGCATCCTGAAGATGCAGTTCGGGTGCCTGGACGGCTCTGGGCGGCCCTCCATTATAGTGCTGGGAGTGTCTCCCACATCGTGGTGGCCTACTGCGTCCTCCACATCACGCAGCAGAGGGGCAACGTGTGGAGGAGTATCAACGTGGTGCCGGTGGTAGCCCATTAATGGTTGATTAATTGGTCCGGGAGTGAACATAGAACATACAGTGCTGAAGGAGGCCATTCGGCCCATCGAGTCTGCACCGACCCACTTTAGCCCTCACTTCCCCCCTATCCCCGTAACTCAATAATCCCTGCTAACCTTTTTGGACACTAAGGGCAATTTAGCATGGCCAATCTACCTAACCTGCACGTCTTTGGACTGTGGGAGGAAACCGGAGCACCCGGAGGAAACCCACGCAGACACGGGGAGAACGTGCAGACTCCGCACAGACAGTGACCCAGCGGGGAATCAAACCTGGGACCCTGGCGCTGTGAAGCCACAGAGCTAGCCACTTGTGCTACCGTGCTGCCTTAATTTTGCTGTCGTAGAAGTTCATCCATTCTGTCCCGGCTTCAACACTCATGTCTCTGAAACGGAAATTCCGCCACACATGTTTAATGGACAACACTGCCGAATCAGGATTTCAATGATTCAAGAAGCTTTCTGTATTTGTTGACAGTTCAATTTCTGCACAGTTGATTTAATCACAGACAAATGTTCTGGTGTTAGTAAGTAAAGTCGAACTGTGACTTCAAAAGTCACCTTCCAGTCACACCCTGAACTATGAAAGTGGAAGCGATCAAGTTTCCCCACAGGTGAATGAAAACTAATTTCGAGGGCACTTGCACCCCGAGGAGAAAACAACAGAACTGAAATTCATCAGCCACTCTCCTTTGATCATAAACACAATTAACATTGGGTTGTTAAAAAAATAGTGCAGCAATAAATATTTGCAATTCTGGGACTAATCAAGACCAAAGATACTGAAACCGATCCCTGCCAAAGACTCCGTTTCCCAGACTCATTCCTTCTTACATACGGCTGAACCCGTTTTGGCAGCCTGACCCCAAGACCACACAGTTACGGCATCACTAAGATGGACATTTCCACCCATGTAACATTGGACAATTCAGCTCCTGCCTCAGCTGCTGAAACCGCATCCCATGTATTTGTGAGCTCAGGATTTGACTATTCCAAAGCACTCCCCATGGGCCTCCCCTACATCCTACGCACCATAAACTTGAGATCAACTAAAGCTCTGCATCCGTGTCCTAACATGCACCAATTTTCCTTCACCAATCACCCCTGTGTTCACTGACCTACACTGGCTCCCAGTTAAACCAATTCCTCAATTTATCAATTCTCACATTGTTTTAAAAATCCCTCCGTGGTTTGCCCCTCCCTATCTCTGTAGTCTCTTCAACCCCACAGGACTCCCAAGATAACTGCTCTCCTTAAATTCTGGCCTCTTGCCCATCCCAGATCACAGGCATAGGAACTAGGAGCAGGAGGAGGCCACTCGGCCCTTCGGGGCCCGCTCAGCCATTCAATCAGGCATGGCTGTAACCAACCCCACATTCGTGCCAACCCCTGATGACCTTTCAACGCCCCTTGTTAATCAAGAATCTATCCAGCTCTTCCTTAAAAATATTCAAAGACTCTGTTTCCACTCCACCCGTGGAGGCCACGCCTTCCTTCTTTACGACGGCACGGTAGCACAATGGTTAGCGCTGCTGCTTCACAGCTCCAAGGTCCCAGGTTCAATTCCCAGCTTGGGTCACTGTCTGTGCGGAGTCTGCACGTTCTCCCCGCGTCTTCCTGGGTTTCCTCCGGGAGCTCCGGTTTCCTCCCACAGCCCAAAGGATGTGCCGGTTGGGTGGATTGGCCATGCTAAATTGCCCTTAGTGTCCAAAAACGTTAGGTGTAGTTACTGGATTACGGGATGGGGTGAAGGTGTGGGCTTAAGTAGGAAGCTCTTTCCAAGGGCCGGTGCAGATCCTATGGGCTGAATGGTCTCCTTCTGCACTGTAGATTCTATGATCTATGAAGACATTTCTTACAACCTCTCTCTTCGATTTTGCATTTGGTCACCTTCCCTAATATCTCCTCAGGTGGCCTGGCGTGAGTTCTTTATAACCTGCCTGTGATCACTTTTGGGTGTTTGATTAGCTTATAAGTGCTTTATGATCACAAGTTGTTGCTATTTTCAAATAGACCAAACAGGCAGAAAGACACGCCCGTCAATCGCTATCAACAGTAAAGAGCCACAACCTTCAGGAACTACTGCATGATATTGGCAGCAGCTTTCCAGTTATAAACATGCTCACAGGTGACCAAAATAAAATGGCCCAATTTTCCTAAGAAAACAGTCTTGGCCTTTTCGTGGAGGATGTCGAACAATATTGATGTCCAAATTGGGAAGGTGGGGGGGGGGCTGGGATGGGTATTTTAGCAGGTCCCAAGGGGGGGGGCTGGGATGGGTATTTTAGCAGGTCCCAATTGCTTCACTGAGGCATGAGTGAATAGATAATTCACTTCTGTATCACTGTATATTCTACCTCAGATTGATTGATTCGTTCAACATGAACGGCATTTTGTGAGAAACCAGGGTACGCTTGAAGTCACTGTATGTTCAGAAATGAGCTTCACATTAAGGCACTTGTGGCAATGTGTGACAGGAATAAAGTTTAAATTTTGACCAAAACGACAGCAAAAAAAGTGCACAAAATAACTCCAACCATGTGAAATGAGATTCATCTCCAGTTACCGTACACCCAAATCAACTTCATTTGCACTGATAATTATCAAATATACTCTGCGTAGTGACACCAGGAACAGAGAGTTCTCACACCAATACAGGCCGATTGTGCTCCCTCAGCCACCACAGGCAAACACCAAAAAAGCGATCACGTTATTCAGACTGGTATCTTGTTGTTTGAAAAAAAGCAGTGGGTGGGAGTTACCGACCGCCCTGCCGCGTGTTTTTCGGTGGGGGAGGCAGGCCGCCAGCGGCATCGACCGGACCCGTCGTTGTCAATGAGATTTGCGTTGACAGCACCCCTCGTTGCCGGGAAACCCGCTAACAAATATTGTCCATACTTTGAAATTG
Source organism: Scyliorhinus torazame (assembly GCF_047496885.1). Classification (NCBI taxonomy): domain Eukaryota; kingdom Metazoa; phylum Chordata; class Chondrichthyes; order Carcharhiniformes; family Scyliorhinidae; genus Scyliorhinus; species Scyliorhinus torazame. The sequence continues at coordinate 143,227,427 of NC_092724.1, read as the reverse complement.
TGGGTTATATGATAGACCCGATGAACCAGGCGGGAATGCTTTCTAGCACACTAGCCCATTAGAATCATAGAATCTCTACATTATTGCAGGAGGCCCTTTAGCCCAGCGGGTCTGCACCGACTCTCTGAAAGAGTACCCTACCTAGGTCCACTCCCCGTTCCTATCCCTGTAACCCCAGCTAACCTGCACATCCCTGCACAATAAGGGGCAATTTAGCATGGCCAATCCACCTAACCTGCACATCTTTGGACTGTTGATAGCGATTGACGGGCGTGTCTTTCTACCTGTTTGGTCTATTTGAAAATAGCAACAACTTGTGATCATAAAGCCCTGATAAGCTAATCAAACACCCCAAAGTGATCACAGGCAGGTTATAAAGAACTCATGCCAGGCCACCCGAGGAGATATTAGGCAAGGTGACCAAATGCAAAATCGAAGAGAGAGGTTGTAAGAAATGTCTTCATAGATCATAGAATCTACAGTGCAGAAGGAGACCATTCGGCCCATAGGATCTGCACCGGCCCTTGGAAAGAGCATCCTACTTAAGCCCACACCTCCACCCTACCCCGTAATCCAGTAACTACACCGAACGTTTTTGGACACTAAGGGCAATTTAGTATGGGCAATCCTAACCTGCACATCTTTGGGCTGTGGGAGGAAACCAGAACACCCAGAGGAAACTCACACAGAAGGGGAGAACGTGCAAACTGCACATGGTCACTGGTGCTGAGGCAGCAATGCCAACCACTTTGCCATTGAATTTAGATCGTCTCCTTGAGGGAATTCCATGGATCGTACGCTCTCCTAGCCATGTCACTAGGCAAAATCTCACAAGTGCATCAAGTTAGTTCTCACAAAGCTTGGCCAATCTTTGCAATGTTAAATGTGATCTCTGGTACTTTAAGCCGTCACCGAGTTTGGTATTGGAGATTTGATCTGCCCTACTAGGCACAACAAAATCCGGGATGTTTGCTCACCTTGTTGGCTCTTTTATGAGCTGAGTCATAAAATAGTCTCCTACTAACATTAGAAATTCCTTCTCTATCACACGAATAAGGACATTAGCATGCCTGTCAATTTCCAACAAGTTGAAATCTCTAACGACCAAAGTTGGTCCCTTCCTCATCTGATCCCATACTTCCAGGTCAAGGCTTTCACTCTGGCCTGAAGATTTATAGCACACCCTCAATAACAGTGCTCCCAGCTATAGAACATAGAACTGTACAGCACAGTACAGGCCCTTCAGCCCACGATGTTGTGCCGACCATTTATCATAATCTAAGATCAACCTAACCTACACCCCTTCAATTTACTGCTGTCCATGTGCCTGTCTAAGAGTCACTTAAATGTCCCTAATGACTCTGACTCCACCACCTCTGCTGGCAGTGCATTCCACACACCCACCACTCTCTGTGTAAAGAACCTACCTCTGACATCTCCCCTATACCTTCCTCCAATCACCTTAAAATTATGTCCCCCTCGTGACAGCCATTTTCACCCTGGGGAAAAGTCTCTGGCTATCCACTCTATCCATGCCTCTCATCACCTTGTACACCTCTATCAAGTCACCCTCTGCCTTCTTTGCTCCAGTGTAGAAAAACCCTAGCTCCCTCAACCTATCTTCATAAGACATGCCCTCCAGTCCAGGCAGCATCCTGGTAAATCTCCACTGCACCCTCTCCAAAGCATCCACATCCTTCCTATCATGTGGCGACTAGAACTGGTCTAACTAGAGTTTTATAAAGATGCAGCAAAATCTTGCGGCTCTTAAACCCAATTCCCCCGTTAATGAAAGCCAACACACCATACGCCTTCTTAACAACCCTATCAACCTGGGTGGCAACTTTGAGGGATCTATGTACGTGGACCCCAAGATCAGTCTGTTCTCCACACTTCCAAGCATCCTGCCTTTAACCCTGTATTCAGCATTCAAATTCGACCTTCCAAAATGAATCACTTCACATTTATCAAGGTTGAACTCCATCTGCCACTTCTCAGCCAAGCTCTGCATCTTGTCCATGTCCTCTTGTCACCTGCAACAACCCTCAACACTATCTACAACTCCCCCAACCTTCGTATCATCGGCAAGCTTACTAACCCACCTTTCCACTTCCTCATCCAAGTCATTTATAAAAATCACAAAGAGCAGAGGTCCCAGAACAGATCCTTGCGGGACACCACTGGTCCCCGACCTCCAGGCGGAATACTTCCCATCCACTACCACTCGCTGTCTTCTTTTGGCCAGCCAATTCTGTATCCAGACAGCCAAATTTCCCTGTATCCCATGCCCCCTAACTTTCTGAATGAGCCCATCATGGGGAACCTCATCAAATGCCTTACTGAAATCCATATACACCACATCCACTGCCCGACCTTCATCAATGTGTCTCGTCACATTCTCAAAGAATTCAATGAGGCTTGTGAGGCATGGCTTGCCCCTCACAAAGCCATGCTGACTATCTTTAATCAAACTATGGTTTTCTAAATAATCATAAATCCTATCTCTCAGAATCCTTTCCAATATTTTGCTCACCACAGACATAAGACTGATGGGTCTGTAATTCCCAAGTATTTCCCTATTCCCTTTCTTGAACAGGGAACAACATTCGCCTCCCTCCAATCATCCGGTACTACTCCAGTGGAGAGTGAGGACGCAAAGATCATCGCCAACGGCGCAGCAATTTCCTCCTTCGCTTCCCGTAGTAACCTTGGGTATATCCCGACAGGCGCAGGGGACTTATCTATCCTGATGCTTTTCAACATTCCCAGCACATCCTCCTTCTTAATATCAACCTGTTTGAGTCTATTAACCTGGTTCACACTGTTCTCATGAGCAACAAGGTCCCTCTCTTCAGTGAATACTGAAGCAAAATATTCATTTAGGGCCTCCCCCATCTCCTCAGACTCCAGGCACAAGTTCCCTCCGCTATCCCTGGTTGGCCCTACTTTCACTCTGATCACCCTCTTATTTCTCACATAAGTATAGAATGCCTTGGGGTTTTCCCTAATCCTTCCTGCCAGGGCTTTTTCATGCCCCATTCTAGCTCTCCTCAGTCTATTTTTGAGTTCCTTCCTGGCTTCCTTGTAACCCTCTAGAGCCGAGTCAGATCCTTGCTTCCTCAACCTTACGTAAGCTTCCTTCTTCCTCTTGCCGAGAAGCTCCACTTCTCTTGTCATCCAAGGCTCCTTCACCTTACCATTCCTTCGTCTCAGTGGGACAAAACTATTCAGCACTCGCAGCAAGTGCTCCTTAAACAATCCCCACATTACTGTTGTGCATTTCCCCAAGAACAACTGTTCCCACTTTATGCTCCTCAGCTCCAGTTTAATAGCAGTATAATTTCCACTCCTCCAATTAAATACCTTCCCATACTGTCTGTTCCTATCCCTCTCCATGACTATGGTAAAGGTCAAGGAGTTGTGGTCACTGTCACCGAAATGCTCTCCCACCGAGACATCTGACACCTGGCCTGGTTTGTTGCCGAGCACCAAGTCCAATATGGCCTCTTTCCTAGTCGGCCTATCTACATATTAAGTCAGGAATCCTTTTTGTACACACCTGACAAAATCTGCTCCATCCAAACCATTTGCACTAAGGAGGTTCCAGTCAATATTAGGGAAGTTGAAGTCACCCATGACAACTCTGTTACTTCTGCACTTTGCCAAGATCTGACGCCCAATCTGTTCCTTTAACCCATCCCACTGAGTGCAACTTTGCCCTATCAACTGGCTATCCTTCCTCACAGACTTGCTGCATACTATTTCTGCCTGTTCAACAGCTGCCCTCTCCTCTGATCCATAGCTCTGGTTCCCATCCCCCGCCAAACTCCTTTAAACCCTCCTGAAGAGCTCTAGCAAACCTCCCACCCAGGATATTGTTGCCCCTCCAGTTTAGATGCAATCCGTCCTTCGTGTACAGGTCCCATCTTCCCCAGAAGATATCCCAATGATCCACATATCTAAAGCCTTCCCTCCTGCACCAGCCCTGTAGCCACGTGTTCAGATGCACTCGCTCTCTGTTCCTTGCCTCACTTGCACGTGGCACCGGTAGCAATCCCGAGATCACTACTCTGCTTATCCTGCTCTTTAGCTTCCAACCTAAATCCCTAAAATTACCTTTTAGATCCTCATCCCTTTTCTTAGCTATGTTGTTGGTGCCTATGTGCACCACGACTTCTGGTTGCTCCCCCTTAAGAATCCTGTAGACTCGATCCGAGACATCCCTGGCCCTGGCACCCGGGAGGAAACATACCTTCCGGGAGTCTCATTCACGACCACAGAATCTCCTATCCATTCCCCTAACCATTGATTCTCCTGTCACTATTGCTTTTCTATTCTCCCCCTTTCCTTCTGAGCCACAGAGCCAGGCTCAGTGCCAGAGACCTGGCTGCCAGGGCCTTCCCCCGCTAGATCATCCCCCCCAACAGCATCCAAAACGGTACACTTGGTTTGATGGGGAACGGCCACGAGGGGACCCTGCACTGTCTATCTCAAATTATTCAGTCCTTGCCTGTTATATATGCTCTCCCACTTGCGCATCTATACTGGAGTTAACATATGCTGTCAAATTATCTATTTTACTTCCAAATACAGTGCCTTCTAAAACAACCTGCATCCTTCAAGTTATGTGTTGTTTGACTGGAATACTAATAAGGTCCAATCCATTAGCACTTACAAGACATTTCAGATCACAGATCTTATCGATCAGACACCTAGCAAACACGGCTCTGGTGCGTCTTAACTTTTATTAACTATTTTTACTTTGTTTATCTTCCAACATTGGAATTAGACATTTGAAATTTGATTTGGGTTTCTCCACTGGCACACCTTAAGGTTTTTCAAATGTGTATGGATGTTCTCTTATACCTACTGCAACCACCTCTGCAACTTGTTTAAACATTGCCTCGCCATTCTATTGTCCTACCGCACAACTCCACAGCCCTGTCGGCCACTACTGTTTTGGTACAGCATACCTGGGCCATGTGGGCTTCCCTATTCCAAAAGGAATCCCATGCTGGAAGTATCAAAACCCTGTGTAGCCAGCCATTTACAGCCTGATACAAAATGGCCAAGCAAAGAAAGGACACTACTATGGCCTGATGGGAAATGTGGCTAACTAAGAGATTTTAACTTCAGGAATATGGTCAGCAGAACGAATGACTTTAGGCTGTGAGTGTGAGGTTTACAACCTGCAACAAGAAGAAATGACCTATGTGATTTAGAATAAATATCTTTGAGTTTACGACCGACCATAAAGAGTCAGCAGGATGCTGGGCAATAAATGTCTTCAAGTGAAAGAATGATCATGATGAATTAGCAGGATGAAAAGCAACATATTCCCTGACAATAAACATATCCTAAACAATCAAAGGAAGAGGGAAGGAGGTACTAAAGTAATCAAGGACAACTGGCCCTAAGGTCAGGCATTCTGCAATAAACTAATATGAACAATATCACAGTAGCACAATGGTTAGCACTGTTGCTTCACAGTGCCAGGGTCCCAGGTTCGATTCCTGGCTTGGCTCACTGTCTGCGCAAAGTCTGCACGTTCTCTCCTTGTCTGCGTGGGTTTCCTCCGGTTTCCTCCCGTATGTCCCGAAAGGTGTTGTTAGGTGAATTGGACATTCTGAGTTCTCCTTCTGTGTACCCGAACAGACGCCGGAATGTGGCGACTAGGGAATTTTCACAGTAACTTCATTGCAATGTTAACGTAAGCCTACTTGTGACAATAAAGATTATTATTATTACCCCTGCGTGGTGTGTCCCTGAGAAGTAATACGACCCCTGAGTGAGTCACAACTCTCTGTACATTCACCAGATAGGACAGTGATTGATTAGTGCCGCCCTGTGAGCATGGGACTGGAAGCATGAGGCCAGTGTCAGCTAGATCTGTAGCAGGAGGAGACAAAGAGATTTCATCAGCGTAGCCTCGCATAACAACATCCGAGAAGGAAGATGCCTCAAGTCTCCTGCTTGAAGATGGAGTCTGATACCCACTTGGGCTTGTCCAGCACAAGCAGCTGGTGACGCCCCTGCAGGTCCATTAGATAGGTATTAGCATTTTCACAAAAGACCCTGCTCCCATGCCCACATGTCTGTTCTTGGCCTGCTGCAATGTTCCAGTGAAGCTCAACGCAAACTGGAGGAACAACATCTCATCTTCCGGTTAGGCACGCTACAGCCTTCTGGTCTCAACATCGAATTCAACAACTTCAGATGATTAGCTCTACCCCACCTCGACCCATTTGTTTTCATCCCATTTCATTTTCACTGTCTTTTACCATTTCTTTCTTAATATATATTTAATCCCCCCCCCCCCAATCTTATCCACCTTTCGTTAACCTTTCTCCTCTTTACTTCCCCCTTCCCCTCCCCCACATCTACAGTTCACCCTCTGATGTTAGTTTCTCTGCTGTTTGGCATTTCACATCTTTTGTTCTCTCTGGGGACAGTGCCATTAGCACTCTTTCCCCTTGGTTTCTGTGGCCATTAGCACGCGGTTTCCCTGGGTTTCTGTGGCCATTAGCACCCGGTTCTGCTGGGTTTCTGTGGCTATGACTCATCTTTCATTCTCATTCCACAGTATCAATATTTCCCATTTTCTCTGATAGATTTGACAAAGAATCATCGGACTCAAAACGTTAGCTCTTTTCACTCCCTACAGATGCTGCCAGACCTGCTGAGGTTTTCCAGCATTTTCTCTTTCGCATTAGCAGTTAAAATCTATGCTTGTAAACTTAAGAGTGGTAGACTTCGAGGGGAATAGAATTTACGGGTGTGATACAGGTGTGAGGGAAGCAGCCTTGTAGCAGTCCTAAATATTTAAGTTATTTTTTACACTTTTCCTAATTAAAAACTGATGTGGTTTGAAGATAAAGTTGCTGAGTCTAACAATTGACTTGAGCAAGGTTCCCGGTAAACACCTGATTCCAAACATCAATGCCGAAGCTTTGAGGAGGCGGTGGGGTGGTGTTATTGTCACTGCATTAGTAGACCCAGAGTACTGATCTGGGGTCCCAGGTTCAAATCCTGCCACTGCAGATGGTGAAATTTGAATTAAATAAATGTCTGGTGATGACCATGAAACCATTGTCGATTATTGTAAAATCCCATCTGGTTCATAATGTCTTTTAGGGAAGGAATTCTGCCATCCTTACCTGGTCGTGCCCATATTGTTACGTTGAATCTTCACTGCCCCTCAAGGGCAATTATGGATGGGAAATACATGCTGGCACAGTCTGCGATGCTAACATCCCATGAATGTTAGGCAGCACGGTAGCATAGTGGTTAGCACAACAGTTTCACAGCTCCAGGGTCCCAGGTTCGATTCCCGGCTTGGGTCTGTGCGGAGTCTGCACGTTCTCCCCGTCTGTGCGTGGGTTTCCTCCGGGTGTTCCGGTTTCCTCCCACAGTCCAAAGATGTGCAGGTTAGGTGGATTGGCTATGCTAAATTGCCCTTCGTGTCCAAAATTGCCCGTAGTGTTGGGTGGGGTTACTGGGTTATGGGGATAGCGTGGAGGTGTGGGCTCTTTCAAAGAGCCGGTGCAGACTCGATGGGACGAATGGCCTCCTTCTGCACTGTACATTCTGTGAATGAACTTAAAAAGCGAGTTTACCCCCTTCGCTCTCACTTCAGAAAATGTTGTGCTTAAGGTCCATCTTTTCTCATGCTGTAAATTTAGCTTGAAGGACCTTTGGTTTAACTCTACGTTATTTTCTCTGACACAAACAACTTCAGCCTCGTGTGCATTGACCAGATTGCAATTTTTGCAGATGCAAATGGAACCTCACTGAAGTTTAGCTTGGAAGGCAATTTTTTTTTACAACTTCTATGACATGCAAAGCATTCCATTCTCTAGCAACTTTAAAGTTTGACGGTTGTTTGTAAGTTAAAATAAAGACAATTAAAGTTCCTCCACTTAGCTCCCACTGTCACCAGGGGCGGGATTCTCCCAGCCCTGGGCCGGGCCAGAGAATCCCCGCAACCGGGCCACGCTACCCCCTCAGTAGAGCGGAGAGGGGGCACCGGCGTGCTTGGCACCCGCCGGTCGCGGGCCGCTCTACGTGTACGGCCCGCCGATTCTCCGCCCCGGATGGGCCAAGCGGCCGCAGTTAAAACACTTGAGTCCCGCTGGCGCCGTCCACACCTGCTCGCAGCTGGCGGGAACTCTGCGTGCAAGGGTCGGGTGCCGGTCTGTTGGGGGGGGGGGGGGGGGCTCCAACCTCGGGGGGAGGGGGGGGCTCCGATGCGGCCTGGCCCGTGATCGTCTGTGGCGTTTCTCTGTCCCCCGGCCTCTTTTCCTATGCACCGGCCCCTGTAGTCCTGCGCCATGTTGCATTGGGGCAGGCGCATTGAAGGAGGCCACCACGCATGCGCGGGTTGGCGCCAGTACCACTGCGCATGCGCGGACCCTGCGGCGCACAAACTGCTTCAGTGCTGTGCGGGCCCCCTGAAGGGGCCAGAATTACTCCTGGCAGCAGCCCGTTTACGAAGGCGTGGGCACTCTGCCGCGGGATGGGAGAATCCCGCCCCAAATGTCTGGTTTAAAGTCTTCCCTCCATCACCAGCTAACGTTTCTGTGCTCTTCGGGCATTCTCTCCATTAAATACCTTTCAGACACATCCTAGCTTCAAAGCACCAGTCAACACTCAGCGACACAACACTTAATGATATGGTCGGTGACCTACTTACATTTAGTACTACTTACATTTAGTTGACTGACAGCTACCTGAACTGTGATTGGAAATTAATGTGTGGCTCCGAAAGTGCAGACAGCACTCCACTCTGGTCATGACTGCCCCCACGGTGCAACAACCTGCCAAAAACCCGCTCTTAAAAGCTCAACACAAAAGTAGCCAAGTGAGCAAGATGCTAAAATGCCATGCTCGCCCATGAAATCATACACAGGATAAATCACAGCCTTCTCAAGATGAGAAGAGATGAGGGAAAATGTGGAAAATCGTTAGGTGAAATAAATACAATGTCAATTCCACAATCTGAACATTTTTTGCTCCAAGAACCTTTGCAAAGTTCATCTTGCAACGCAAAGTATTACAGAATTTGTTGACATTTCAATGTTTTTTCGTTTTTGCTCACATGTTTCTGATGTAGTGCAAATGACCAGTAGTCATAATGTCTTAAACTAGCCTCTCATTATCTGCCAATTTCACTGCTACAAGCAAATTGTGACCATTATCTTTGCTTCTCAATCTAGAATGCAACGCCTGATGCTCTGGGACTCTGTCAGGCATGAAGTAACCCATCTGTCAGGTTCCGTGATGAGATTATCTCAACCCTGGTTCCTAGGAGAAATTTTATGGTCCACCCACAATATTAACAACCATAAAAGCACTCAACCCTAGCATTTTCCATTAAACAGGTACAAAGCCAGCTCACGCTTCAAGGTTTCTTTGCTCAATTTATTGTTCCTTGTCCTGAAGGTTTTTCCAGTCAGCTGCATGACTTTGAGCAACTGACATAATTTGCAGTTACCTCAAACTTGGAGAATCCTTTCCTGTGATACGAGATTGAGCAATGGCTAAGATTAAAATCTCAATATTCCTAAAGTTACAGAGACCCCGGTTCATCAGGAGAGCTGTCCCGAGTAATAGCTTCTTCATTTACCGCACTGTACAGAGTATTTAGCCTTCAATATCAGTCATGGTTCAGTTGTTAACGCTCTTGCCTGTGAGTCAGAAGGTTAATGGATTCAAGTTTCACTTTAAAGAGTTGAGCACATAATCTAAACTGACACTCCAGTCAACTACTGAGGGAATGTTGCACTGTTGGAGATGCTCTTTGGACGAGACATCAAACCGTTTCTCCATGTCAGGTGGGTACAAAAGCAGGCATTTTAGGAAGAACGGGAAAGTTATCCACAGTATTCCAGCCAATATTTATCCCTCAATCAGCACCATTTTTAAAGTAACCAGATTATCAGGTCATTATTATATTGCTGCTGCTGGGAGGTGTGCAACACTGACTGCTGTATTTCCTACAACACTGACTGCGCTTAAAGAATAATGTACTTCACTGATTGTAAATGCTTTAGAACGTCCTGAAATCATGAAATGTGCCATAAAAAATGCACGCCTTTATATGAATAGAGTCAATTGGTTAGCCCATTAAGAGCAGGTTGTCCACCACTGTTTATTCCAAATTACTACTTGTAATGTTCCTTGTATTTTTCTCCAAGATAGCCAAAAGTCGTAGTGTTTACAAAGAACATTGAGTTATGTATTTCAAACAAAGCTAGTTTATTTTACACTACTTTAAATGGTTTGCACACTCTATTGAGTAATAGCTACCAAAATAATAGTATTGAATATTTGTTACACTAATCTATTATGTCTCTCTAATACAACCAACACTCGAACACAACCTCACACTATCCTTCTCCATCAGCTTCCCCCAAAATGCTTAGAGACACAGGGCGCGATTCTCCACTCCCAGGCCGGTTGGGAGAATCGCCTGGGCCGCCAAAATTTCCCGCGACGCCAGTCCGACGCCCTCCCGCGATTCTCCCAAGCGGCGGGAATGGCCCGGTCGAGTTTCGCGGGCCGCAGGCCGGAGAATCGCCCGAGACACCCAAAACGGCGATTCTCCGGCACCCCTGCTATTCTCAGGCCCGGATGGGCTGAAGGCCCGACGGCGAGACCCCAGTTCACGCCGTCGCCGTTCACACCTGCTTTTTAAAGTCGTCAGCCAGTCGTGCTGGCTGACGCTGAGCAGGGAGGAGGTGAGCGGACTGTAGCGCAGCGCCTGGAGACCACGCCGGCTTCCCTGAGAAGGCTGCGGCCAAAGGGGGGGTGCAGGTGGGAGGGGGGGTGCGGGAGAGTGTGCAGGTGGGAGGGAGGGTGGGAGTGCATGCAGGTGGGAGGGGGGGTGGGAGTGCATGCAGGTGGGAGAGGGGGTGTGGGAGAGCGTGCAGGTGGGAGGGGGTTGCGGGAGAGTGTGCAGGTGGGGGGGGGTGGGAGAGGGTGCAGGTGGGAGGAGGGTGCAGGTGGGAGGGGGGGTGGGAGAGCGTGCAGGTGGGGGGGGTTGCGGGAGTGTGTGCAGGTGCAGGTAGGGGGGGGTGGGAGAGGGTGCAGGTGGGAGGGGGTGGTGGGAGAGTGTGCAGGTGGGAGGGGGGGTGGGAGAGCGTGCAGGTGGGGGGGGTGGGAGAGCGTGCAGGTGGGGGGGTGGGAGAGTGTGCAGGTGGGGGGGTGGGAGAGCGTGCAGGTGGGAGGGGGGGTGGGAGAGCGTGCAGGTGGGAGGGGGGGGTGGGAGAGCGTGCAGGTGGGAGGGGGGGTGGGAGAGCGTGCAGGTGAGGGGGGGTGGGAGAGCGTGCAGGTGGGAGGGGGGTGCGGGAGAGTGTGCAGGCGGGGGGGGGTGGAAGAGGGTGCAAGTGGGGGGGGATTTGGGAGAGTGTGCAGGTGGGGCGGGGGTGGGAGAGGGTGGAGGTGGGGGGGGTGGGAGAGGGTGCAGGTGGGAGGGGGGGTGGGAGAGCGTGCAGGTGGGAGGGGGGTGGGAGAGCGTGCAGGTGGGAGGGGGGGTGGGAGAGCGTGCAGGTGGGGTGGGAGAGCGTGCAGGTGGGAGGGGGGTGGGAGAGCGTGCAGGTGGGGTGGGAGAGCGTGCAGGTGGGAGGGGGGGTGGGAGAGCGTGCAGGTGGGAGGGGGGGGTGAGGGTTGGCGTGCAGGTGGGAGGGGGGATGAGGGAGCGGCGTGCAGGTGGGAGGGGGGTGAGGGAGAGTGTGCAGGTGGGAGGGGGGTGAGGGAGAGTGTGCAGGTGGGAGGGGGGTGAGGGAGAGTGTGCAGGTGGGAGGGGGGGTGGGAGAGCGTGCAGGTGGGAGGGGGGGTGGGAGAGCGTGCAGGTGGGAGGGGGGGTGGGAGAGTGTGCAGGTGGGAGGGGGGTGAGGGAGAGTGTGGATGGTATCGTCCATCCGCGGATGCCACAGGTCAGCCGCCCTGATATGGCAGGACGGTGACGAGGACACGGCCGCAGGGTGCGTGTGGCTGATGGGCACAGGAGAGTGGCACACTGGTGAGCAGTACGGTGTGAACTGACCGTTGGGCGCAGACAGTGACCAGATGTTAGGCTGGCTGCGTATCTGCAGCGCGACCAGGCCACCGGGACACACAGGTATCCCATGCAACCCGGCTGGCGAGGTGTGGAAGAACCTCTGTGTAACATGCCGTTTCTCTGCCCCCCACCACCCTCCTGCAGGTCACCATGTATGCCAACCAGACAGCGATGTTTACTCCCATGGTTGGAGCAGCAGCTCTGGAGTTTGCCATCCGGCAGCGTAGAGTCGGACGGCCCACAGTGGCTGCAGATGCAGCGGTCGCCGGTGCAGCAGAGGGGATGGCCGCGGAGTGGCCTGGCGTCGCCGCGCAGGCCGCAGGCGCTCAGGACCCGAATGTACAGGGGGATGCCGAGGGGAACATTGACCGCCAGATGGCGAGGAATGCAGAGGAAGTGCTTGGGGGGGAGCAGGAGGAGGAGGAGCAGGTGGAGCAGGAGGATCCACTGATGGTGGTGCCAGGGCGCCACAGGCGTCCAGCAAGGCCGAGGGTGTACCGTGACAGAATGTCGTTCGAGGCCCTAACGGACATCACATGCAGGAGGAGACCACGGTTCAGCAGGGAAACAGTCGCACATCTATGCCAGCTCGTGGCGCACCTCGCACCACGTGGAATGGGAGGAGGACACACGATACCAGTCTCCGTCAAGGTGACGGTGGCCCTAAACTTCTATGCAACCGGTTCCTTCCAGGCGCCGAGCGGGGACCTATCCGGGATATCACAGGCATCGGTCCACAGGTGCATCAGGGCCGTCACCGACGCCTTGTACGCCATCGCGGACAGGTACATTCAATTCCCCGAGGACCGAGCACAGCAGGAAGCACGGGCACGTGGATCCGCCAAGGTGGCCAGGATACCGATGGTCCAGGGTGTCATCGATGGTGTGCACGTCCCCATGCGCCCGCCTGCAGACAACAGGGAAGTGTTCATGAACAGGAAGGGCGCATACTCCATGAACATTCAGGTGGTGTGCGACCCCCACATGAAGATCATGCACGTGTGTGCAAAGTACCCCGGCAGTGTGCATGACGCCTACATTCTGGCAGTCGTTCATCCCCGCAATGTTCGATGAAGGCCCCCACCCCGGCTGAGGGGCTGGTTGCTAGGCGACAAGGGCTATCCATTGAGGTCATGGCTGCTGACGCCAGGTGTCGGGGGTGCGACGGGGCATGTCTCCAATACGGAGGCCTCACACCAACGTGGAGAGCCTATACAACGAGGCACAAGCAACCAGGGGCGTGGTGGAGCGGTGCTTCGGGCTGCTGAAGATGCGATTCAGATGCCTGGACCGATCAGGAGGGGCCCTGCAATACCGGCCCGACAGGGTCGGTCGCATAGTTGTGGTCTGCTGTGCGCTGCACAACATTGCCATGCAGAGGGGTGATGACCTGGTGGAGGAGCCGGAGGGAGGACCCGACGGCACCGGAGCTAACGCAAACGAGGGGGATGGGGAAGAGGAGGATGCGGAGGATGAGGATGAGGAGGCACATCAGGGTGGGGGGAGGGGCGCAGGACGCAGCACTGCCCGGCTGCTTGTTACACCCAGGAGGCTGCGCGACGGCACCGCCGCGGACAGCGGGCACGCAACGCGTTGGTGGCCGCACGGTTCACGCACTGTGGGGGTGGGATTTGCTGAACACTGCCACTTGCACCGTCACTGCTGTACACGGGCACCACACAGCACCCCCCCCCCCCCCCCCCCGCACCGCGTTCACGGCAACAATTCCACATCACCTTACCACTGCGGCACTACGGGATTGCACAACATTGATGATTGGGTAAGCGGGTGTGATCAGTGCCATGTTGAATGATGACAGCCCGCTCTGCGATGAGCTGTGTGCTCAGATTCGCCAGCCGAGGTCTGACTCATGGCTTTAGCTGAACCATGCACTCCGGTGGTCACAGCCTTCGTGACGGATATTTCACCACATGCCCGTGGGGTGGCTGGCGTCGGTGTACCGAGGACAACGGTGTCCGATTATGGGGGGCGGGGGGGGGGGGGGGGGGGGGGGGAAGAAAGAGGGTCAGCACATCGGGAACAGACCTTGAACGGCTCGTATACCACAACGCCAATCGGGCACCCTCACGATCCCCCTGGCACCGGACATAGCACAGTCTTACAAGTCAGATTTAACAGTGCGTTTATTCGTGTGGTAAACATAGGTGCCCTACCCCCTACAACTAGACTGTGCCCTGCACCCGTGCCAACTTCTTACGTGCCTAACGACTTTGCCTTACAAGCCCTGCCACTACGTCTCGGTGTGTTCCCAGATGGTACAGCAGGAGTGGAGGTGGACTGCTGTGAATCACGCCCTTCGACATGGCTCCCCGTCGGCACACGTTTCCTGGGGTGGCCCGGCTTCGATGGGCCAGGCTGCTCTGCGGGCGTGCTGGATGGCGTGGTGCCACCCTGACCTGCCCGCTCCCCACCAGATGCGCCAGGGACGGAACGGGGGGAGGCCGAGTGTACCGGGACGTCCCTTGGTGGAGCTACCGGGACGGGACCCAGAACCTCCTCCTCCCTCGGGGAGCCCGGTGGCCCCCGAGCCTCACTGTGGGACGGAGATGCGCTCGGAGACATGCCCCGTCGCACCCCCGACACCTGGCGCTGCCAGTCCTGGAGGCCTGCAGCGGTATCGACCACGGTCCAAATGTTCGCCAAGACGGTGCCCAGGGAGTGCCACATTCCTGCTAAGGTCTGTGCGATCTCGACCTGTGAGTGCGCGACGCCATCCATCACGTGCGCCAGACGGTCAATGCTCTCCGCGACCGACTGCTAGGACTGAGACATTGCTTGCTGGGACTGGGCCATGGCATGGCGAGACTCAGCCAGGGCCCCGAAAGCGGCGGCAATGTCCTGTTGTCTCTGTGAGATGGCTGCCTGTGAGAGGGCAGCCCACTCCTGGGCCATGGATGACGCGTGCACGTGAAGCCCAACGCCTTGCAGAACCTGACCCATGGCCGAAACCCCTTCACCCATTGCCTCCACCGCGGACGCTACCCGTGCAGTGTCGGCCTGGGTGGCTGCGATGAGCGGCACCACTCCCTGCTCCTGGACGCGGATAGACTCCTCCAGCTGCGTGTGCAGGTCCTGGAAGATGGCCCTCATCCCGTTATTCAGTCCCTGGGTGTCCACACGCATCGGTTGTCCGGGTGGGTCAATTACATCCAGGAACCCGGGAACCGTCTGGGTGGCAGCTGGTTGCTGGGCCTGGGCTGCCCTCCGACCGTCCAGCCCCTCGGCTGCTCCAAACTCCACCTGCTGTACCGGCTCGGCTGTGGGGTGCGCACCAGACAGTGACCCGGGAGCCTCATCACTTATCTGCCCAACCGAGGTGAGTGTCTCTGCGATGGTGAACGGTGTGGGAGACAGCAGTGCCGCAAGCTCGAGGTCATCATCCGTCAGGAAGTCTGGTGTGTACTGGTCCCCCTCATGGCCCGGCGCAAGCTCCATGCGGGCCATGTCGTCTTGACCTCCAGGTGGATCCAGCGGGTGTGTGGCCGTGATGTGGGCTTCGACATGACTGTCCACCCTGTGCCCCTGACTAATGTCTGTCCCGGAGGTCTCAGCGTCCCGGTCCTGTGTCCCAGACTGTGAGGTCTGCCCTCCTGTCCGACCGACTGCCAACCTCTGGCGTGCGTCCCTGGGTGCAGTTGCGGTGGGCGGCGTTGCGCTGCTTCCTGGGCGAGACGTCCCTGAAGGTTTGGCGGATGGCCCTGGGGAACATAAAAGATTCGGGGTTTGTTAGACACGGTGGCCTGGGTGTATGGTGGTGGTGGGTGCACAGTGTGAGGGGGGATGGATCGGGGGTGCAGTGGCCAGAGTGTGAGGGGGGATGGGATCGGGGGTGCAGGGGCCAGAGTGTGGGGTACTCTCACTTGTTTCTGCGCCTCCGACCTGGCATGGCGCGACCTCCTGGGTGGCGGATCCACCAGCGAGGTCCAGGGCCCTCTGCTCGTGAACAGTTAGGGGGTGCAGGACCGGAAAACCCCCTCCGGTTCTCATGCCCTCCCGCTGGTTGTGCGCTGTCTTGTCCTGCAGGGGGGGGGGGGGGGGGGGGGGGGTTGGATAAAGCATCACCATTAGGCGGGTATCATCAGGGCATGCAGATATAGGCAACATTGTTGCTGGTTCAGGAGACAGCACGCCATGGGTTCGTTCCAGGGGGGTCCCGGGGCTCATGTGGGTCGAGTAGATAGTTGTGCACCGTGACCCCCCCCAAACCCCCCCTGACCCCCCCAACATCGCCCCTGATGCCCCAGTCCCCCCCAACACTCCCAACCCCCCACCCAACTTCTCCCCCCCGTGCCGATGGGGGGGGGGGGGGGGAAAGAGAGCCTGGGGGCACCCTCATGGCACTTACCCTGGCAGCCCGGGTGAGGTTGTGCAGCTTCTTGCGGCACTGCTCCCCCGTCTGGGGGGTCTGCCCCACAGCACTGACTGCGGTGCCCACCTCCCGCCAGCCGCGCCTCACCGCGCTGGATGGCTGGCGATGCCCACGTCTTGGGCAGAGGGTGTCCCTTCGCCGCTCCACCTCATCCACCAGGGTGTCCAGGTCCGTGTCCCGGAACCTCGGTGCGGCTCTTCGGGGCTCAGCCATCTCCTCTCTTCTCCTCTGGGTCCTCGGTGCGCGGATCGCTCAATTTATGACGCAGCGCTGCGTCATTCGGGCGTCGCGCGGTGACGACGCGGCCTTCGCGGCACGCCCCCCCCCCCCCCCCCCCCCCCCCCGAGGTTCTCGCGGCCCCGATCCTAGCCCATTTTCGGGCCCTGAATCGGTCGGGATCGGGGCCGTTTCGCGCCGTCGTGAACCTCGACGGCGCGGCCACTTCGGCGTGGGAGTGGAGAATCCCGCCCACAGTCTTTTATAAGACTTAGTGATGCCATCTAGTGTTGATATACATGAACATCATCTTGTTAACCCTTTACTCTCCTTACACTACATATATCATTACATGACTCAAGACTCAATTTGCATTATTCATGCTATGTTGTATCCCTGATGTCTCTTCATAAATGCACAGTATACATATTTCCAATCTACCAATTCAACGAAATAATTTAACTAAATGATTCCATATGTCATGTCTAAATCCATAAGCCCCACCCATGTAGTGCGCTGCAGTACATACTGCTGGATAAAGTAGGAATGTGCTTCTTACCGTCCTTGTGAAAAATTAAATTAATGGGCCCAGTCAATTTATCCAATTAATAGCTGAACTAAACAAGCCTGGGTACCCAAAATCCCTTTGCTGGTTCGCATTAATTTAGCCGACTGTAGTTGAGCAACAGCAGAGGAAGCGCAAATGGCCATATTGCCCTGAGTTCGAAGAGGAATCAGGACAGTTTTCTAACACTGATAGTTATCCCAATGATGCAGGACATTGGGAATATCTGGAGTGTGCCTGACACACCAGCCAGCTTCCACCGGCCATCAAGACTTATAGACTTATCGTCGAACAATGTAATCGGGATGAATTACCAGGGGCATTTGGTGCCAGTGGAGATCTGGTCACGCAATGATTCAACACAATCGGTGGCACAGCGGTTAGCACTGCTGCCTCACGGCCCTGAGGACCCAGGTTCGATCCTGGCCCCGGGTCACTGCCCGCGTGGAGTTTGCACATTCTTCCCGTGTCCGCGTGGGTCTCATCCCCACAACAGAAAGATGTGCAGAGTAGGTAGATTGGACATGCTAAATTGCCCCTTAATTCGAAAAAAAAGCTCTGCAGTCTCACAGCGCCAGGGACCCAGGTTCAATTCCAGCCCTTGGTGAGCATCTGTGTGGAATTTGCACGTTCTCCCCGCGTGGGTTTCCTTTGAGTGCTCTGGTTAACTCCCACAGTCCAAAGATGTGTGAATTAGGTGGATTGGCCTTGATAAAATTGCCCCTTAGTGTCCAAGGATGTGCAGGTTAGGTGGGGTTATGGGGTTACGGGGATCGGGCTGGGAGGTGGGCCGAGGTAGGCCCACTCTTTCAGAGGCTCAGTGCAGACTCGATGGGCTGAATGGCGTCCTTCTGCGCTGTAGGAATTCTATCCAAGTAAAGAGCAGCGTCAAAAACTGATGGAGAAAAGAAACCCAATAAAAATTAAACTAGCATTTAATTGGACACCTTACAGACGGCAGGACTGCTTAAAGAGGTGCCAAAAGTATTTCTGTGGAATTATAGAAACAAAAGGAAGTCCTTCGAACCTTGGCCAACATTTCCCAAAGGGTCTTAGAAAGAAAATATGCCAGGAAGCACCTGCAAGGACTTAAAGCCAAAAAAGGTACATCAAAGCAAATACATGGGCAACTAACAAAGGGCACCTATGAGGACATTTCTTGCAGAAAGTTTTTATTCAGAACATCGGTAGAGTGCCCAATGATTCTTTTTATCAAAGTAGTGGCAGTCTCCAAAAATGCTTTCATGTTACTACAGAAATTTATTGGTTTAATGAAATCCTGAAATGGCCATTTTCTCACGAGAATCACGTCTTTATATTTTTCACATAAGTACAAAAATTACGGTTTCAGAAATGAATTAACTCAAGTGATTTAAAATAAGGGGCAAAAAAAAGCCATGCATTAGCACAGGTGCTCCAATGAAAAATACAAGCATAGAAACTGCCCAAGTTCAAAACTATACCTGTGCTGCTCTGGAACATGTTATTTGCCCAGTTGTGCTTACTGAAACACATACAACTGACCACTGAATGCCCACATCCAAACTGACTTAAGTCTCGTTCAGCTTTCATCCCCAAGCTCACTGACGTTCATTAGCTTGCCAGGTTTGATACACCTCCTATTTTTAAAATTCTCAGCCTTGTGTTCAGACCCCTCTCCAGCAATGTCACCTCCTCCAGCCCAATGACCCGCTGAAATTTCTGCATTCCACCAATAATGGCCTCTTGCGAACCCCAAATTTAATCACTCCCTAATTGGCTGCCCTGCCTTCAATTGTCTAGGCCACAAAAGCTCTGGAATTCCCTACCTAGACTTCTCCACCTCGCTTTCCTGATTTAAGGAATTCCTTTTCAAGTCTAACTCGCATGCTACTCGTTTGGTTACCTGCCCTGGTATCTAAAGTGGCTCAATGTCAAGATTTTGTTTGATGTGGAGATGCCGGCGTTGGACTGGGGTGAGCGCAGTAAGAAGTCTTACAACACCAGGTTAAAGTACAACAGATTTGATTTGAATCACTAGCTTGCGGAGCACTGCTCCTTCCTGAGGTGAATGCCCTGAACGCAAGACTTTGTTTGGTAATGCTCCTATGAAACATCTTGAGACATGTTATAATGTTAAAGGCGTTATTCTGAATCTTCTCCTCGTTGTACAGTATAAAGCATTAAAGAAATCATGGATTAAGTACAAAAAAGAAGAAAAAAAAATTAGATGAATTGCTCATTCGGAGAGTCGGTGCAAACCTGACAGGCCGATAGCCTCCTTCTTTGTTATAATTGCAGGTTGTTGGTATTTCAATATGCTGGAGGTAGGAGAGGCAGTTAATTCTACAGATTCTTCCAAATCTTTGTTACTTCCTGGCAAACCTTCGCTGCACTCCCTCCATAGCAAGAACATCCTTCCTTAGATAAGGACACCAAAACTGCACACAATACTCCAGGTGTGGCCTCACCAATGCCCTATACAACTGCAGTAAAACATCCCTATTCCTATACTCAAATCCTCTTGCTATGAAGGCCAAAATACCATTTGTCTTCTTCACTGTCTGCTGTACCTGCGCGCTTACTTTCAGCGACTGATGCACGAGGACACCAAGGTCCCGCTGAGTATCCACCTCTCTCAATTTACACCGGTTCAAATAATAATCTGCCTTCCTATTTTTGCTACCAAAGCGGATAACCTCGCATTTACCCGCTATACTGCACCAACTACTGCATCTGTCGTGCATATGCCCACTCACTCAGCCTGTTCAAATCCCGCTGAAGCATCTCTTCATCTTCCGCACAGCTCACCATCCCACCCAACTTGGCATCTTCAGCAAATTTGGAGATAATACATTTAGTTCCCTCGTCCAAATCATTGATACATAATGTGAACAGTTGGGATCCGAGCACAAATCCCTGCTGTACCCCACTAGTCACTGCCTGCCAATCAGAAATAAGACCCGTTTATTCCAACTCTTTGCTTCCTGTCTGTGAGCCAGCTTTCCATCCATCTCAAGGCGCCCCCAACAATCCCATGCGTTTTAACTTTACAGAGTAATCTGCTTTGCGAGACCTTGTCGGAAGCCTTCTGAAAGTCTAAATAAACCACATCCACCGGGTCTCCCTGGTTAACTCTACACATTACATATTACTCACGTTACTCTTCCCGTACCAGCCTCCCCGAACAGGCGCCAGAATGTGGCGACTAGGGGCTTTTCACAGTAACTTCATTTGAAGCCTACTTGTGACAATAAGCGATTTTCATTTCATTTTTTACATCTTCAAAGAATTCTAGTTGAATTGTCAAGCATGATCCCAAGGTAATCTTAGAATGGGTGCAGCACAGAAGGAGACCATTCAGCCCATCAGGTCTGCCAGCTCTCTGCGACAGCAAAGGTAAAATACTGCGGGTAGTCAAAATCTATTTTCTTACAGCTTTATTACTTTGCAGTTTTTTTTACTCTTCATTCTCAACTGTCACTGCAGCAATTGTACTGTTATCTTGTTACAAAGGACTTTATGATGCATTACAGATGTATATCTGAAATAGGTTAAATCTACTCGACAAAACATTCCCCTTTTCTGTCTGATCTCCCTGCTAATGTTATCATTAGCTTCCTTCCCTCTTTGTTTACCCACCCCATTGTCATGCCTCCTCCAATTACCCTGCTAGCAAAGAAAATAAAGTAATTGAGGACACATCTGGGAATTGAACCACGCTCTTTCTAAGCCAAATGTTTATCCGTTGCAACAGTCTGCCCAAGACCGTGGAGATAATGCCTACTGAGAACATCATTGAAAAATGCTGGCACAATAATGAAAATGATTTGTGTTGCAAGACATGAGCACACAGATTTGAATTCAGCTGTGACAAAGTGGATGGAGCTGTCTTCTAGGGAAGCAACATAATCAGAATTGGTTTCACAGCTGATGTGTGTTCTGTCAGTTCCAATGCAGTTTCCCAAGGACATCAACTTGCTTCACCCAATGCTCCAGAATTTCACATGGCTCTCCCAACAAGCCACAGGTGTATGAACAAATCCCGAAGGAGATGAATGCCAAACTCGGAATTCAAATAGCCCGAATGTTTCAGCGCGGAGTTCACTCGCAAAGATTAAATTCAGCCAAATTCTCATAAGGACCTCAGCTATTTTTTTTAAAATCCTCCTTTTGTCTGGAATGTGGAAGATCGAGAAGCTGCTTCTTCCATATTGGTGGAATACAAACCATTTTGTAGAGCAGTGGCTCCCTACCTGTGGTCCGCGATGAAGAACAGTGGAAGATGTTTAAAGAAATATCTAACGCAATACAGAACCAGTTTACACCAGAGGGGGAAAAGTTCCATTTCAGAGGAAAAAAACTGCCAGGAACAACTAAAGAGATAAGAGACAGCATAAAACTAAAAGAAAAAGTTTGGACAGCACGGTAGCATTGTGGTCAGCATAATTGCTTCACAGCTCCAGGGTCCCAGGTTCGATTCCCAGCTTGGGTCACCGTCTGTGCGGAGTCTGCACGTTCTTCCCGTGTGTGCGTGGGTTTCCTCCGGGTGCTCCAGTTTCCTCCTACAGTCCAAAGATGTGCAGGTTAGGTGGATTGGCCATGCTAAATTGCCCTTGGTGTCCAAAATTGCCCTTGGTGTTGGGTGGGGTTACTGGGTTATGGGGATGGGCTGGAGGTGTGGGCTTGAGTAGGGTGGTCTTTTCAAGAGCTGGTGCAGACTCGATGGGCCGAATGGCCTCCTTCTGCACTGTAAATTCTATGAAAAGGTTTACAAAAATGCAAATCCTACCGAATGGGAAAGATACAAAAACCAGCAAAGGGCCACAGCGGCAGCGTATAAGAGCTACTATAAGAGATTATGAAAGGAAACTTGCAAGGGACAACAAAATCAATTAGAAGAAGTTTTATAGTTATATAAGGTGAAAGCGGGTAGTCAGGTGCAATATTGGCCTGCTAAAGACTGAAAGTGGGGATTTGTCAATTACTATAGGGAATTGGCACACATATTTAATGATTACTTTGTCTCAGCATTTACTGTACAAAAAGGAGGATAAATTGCCAGAAGTCCCAAGGATATTATATTAGTAGCACATTGAGGACAGGGACTAACTAAGATTTATGTAAGTGAAACATCGATAATGAGGAAATTATGTGTTTCAGTGCCTCCCCATGTGTTTCAGTGCCTTCCCATCATGATCACTAAGGCCTTTTTTAAGAGAGTAGGCAGGAGTATTATGAGGTTTGTGTGGGCGAATAAGACCCCGAGAGTAAGGAGAGGGTTCCTGGAACGCAGTAGAGACCGAGGAGGGTTGGCGCTGCCAAACCGGGGGGGGCTACTACTGGGCAGCAAATGTGGCGATGATCCGCAAGTGGGTGATGGAGGGAGAGGGGGCGGCATGGAAGAGGATGGAGATGGCGTCCTGTAAAGGAACGAGCCTGGGGGCGTTGGTGACGGCACCGCTGCCGCTCTCGCCGACAAAGTATACCACGAGCCCGGTGGTGGCAGCAACGCTAGGGATCTGGGGCCAGTGGAGACGGCACCGGGGTGCAATGGGAGCATTGGTGTGGTCCCCGATCAGGGGTAACCACCGGTTTGTCCCGGGAAAGATGGACGGGGGGTTCCAGAGCTGGCATCGGGCGGGGATTGGGAGAATGGGGGACCTGTTCATCGACGGGACGTTTGCAAGCCTAGGGGCACTGGAGTAGAAGTTTGAGTTACCCCCGGGAAATGCCTTTAGATATATGCAGGTGAGGGCTTTTGTGAGGCGACAGGTGAGGGAATTCCCATTGCTCCCGGCACAAGAAGTTCAAGATAGGGTGATCTCGGGTGTATGGGTCGGGGAGGGCAAGGTGTCGGAAATACACCAGGAGTTGAAAGAAGAGGGGGAAGCGCTGGTAGAAGAGTTGAAGGGTAACTGGGAGGAGGAGCTGGGGGAGGATATCGAGGAAGGTCTGTGGGCTGATGCCCTAGGTAGGGTTAATTCCTCCTCCTCGTGTGCTAGGCTCAGCCTGATACAATTTAAGGTGGTTCACAGAGCGCACTTGACGGGGGCGAGGTTGAGTAGGTTCTTTGGGGTAGAGGACAGATGTGGAAGGTGCTCAGGGAGCCCAGCGAACCATGTCCATATGTTTTGGTCATGCCCGGCACTGGAGGGGTTCTGGAGAGGAGTGGCGGGAGCAATATCTCAGGTGGTGAAAGTCCGGGTCAAGCCAAGCTGGGGGCTAGCAATATTTGGAGTAGTGGACAAACCGGGAGTGCAGGAGGCGAAAGAGGCCGGCATTCTGGCCTTTGCGTCCCTAGTAGCCCGGCGAAGGATCTTGCTAATGTGGAAGGAGGCGAAGCCCCCCAGCCTTGAGGCCTGGATAAATAATATGGCTGGGTTCATAAAGTTGGAGAGGATTAAGTTCGCCTTGAGAGGGTCTGTGCAGGGGTTCTGCAGGCGGTGGCAACCGTTCCTAGACTATCTCGCGGAGCGTTAGAGGAAGGTCGGTCAGCAGCAGCAGCAACCTTGGGGGGGGGGGGGGGGGGGGGGGGGGGACTGCCTGGGAGGGTGGATGAGCAAGAGATAACATGAAGGGTTGGGGAAACTGGCACGTACGGGTGAGGGCCAGTGTACAAAGCTGTGTAAATATATCATTTTGCCATGTATATATCTTGCTCTGCGCGATTTCTCGTTTTTTTTTGTTACGGGGGGGGGGGGGGGGGGGTTATTGTTTGTAAGGGAGAAAAATTGTGTTAAAAAACTTTAATAAATATTTTTTTTTTTTTTTAAAAGATAATGAGGAAATTAATGGAACTAAAGAGTGACAAATCCCCAGGACCTGACCATATCCATCTGAGGGTGTTAAAGGAAGCAGGGAAGCAGATCGTTAATGCCCAAAATATAATCTTTCAGAGCTCCCTAGATTCAGAAGTCGTCCCTCTGGATTGGGAATCTACTCATGTCACTATGCTTTTTAAGGAGGGAGAAAGAGGAAAACCAGGGAATTACAGGCAGTTAGCCTAACATCTGTGGTGGGGAAGTTGTTGGGAGTCTATAATCAAGGGTAGGATAACTGAACACCTCAAAGATTTTCAGCTAATCGGGGAGAGCCAGCATGCTCACAGCGCTGAGGTTCCAGATTCGATCTCGGCACCGGGGCACTGTCCGTGTGGAAGCATTGGAAAGGGTGCAGAGGAGATTTACCAGAATGTTGCCTGGTATGAAGGGAAGATCTTATGAGCGAAGGCTGAGGGACTTGAGGCTGTTTTCGTTAGAGAGAAGAAGGTTAAGAGGTGACTTAATAAAGACATACAAGATGATCAGAGGATTAGATAGGGTCGACAGTGAGAGCCTTTTTCCTCGGAAGGTGATGGTTCGCACGAGGGGACATGGCTTTAAATTGAGGGGAGATAGATATAAGACAGATGTCAGAGGTAGGTTCTTTACTCAGAGAGTAGTAAGGGCGTGGCATGCCCTGCCTGCAACAGTAGTGGACTCGTCAACATTAAGAGCATTTAAATGGTCATTGGATAAACATATGGATGATAATGGAATAGTGTAGATGGGCTTTAGATTGGTTTCACAGGTCAGCACAACATCGAGGGCCGAAGGGCCTATACTGCGCTGTAATGTTCTGTTGTTTGCACACTCTCCCTGTGTCTGCATGGGTCCCACCTCCACAAGCCAAAGATATGCAGTGTAGGTGGATTGGCCACGCTAAATTGCCCCTTAAGTGGAAAGAATTAATTGGGTTCTCTAAATTAAAAAAAAGAAAAAAAAGAAGAGAGAAAAAAGAGAGAGCCAGCATGGACTCATGACAGATAGGTCAGGCCCGACTAACCTCATTGAATTTTTTGAAGAGGTGACTGAAGAAGTGGGCTGGGGAATGTCTGTGGATGTTGTTTTTATGGACTTCCATGAAGGCATTTGATAAAGTCCCGCATAAGAGTCTGGTAACTACGGTAGAAGCCCACGAAATTGAGGGCAAATAACTGATATGGCTGGGAAATTGGTTGACTGGCAGGTGACAGAAAATAGGGATAATGGGTAGGTACTCAAATTGGCAGGATGTGACTTCGGTGTCCCTCTGGGATCTGTGTTAGAGCCTCAATTTTTCACATTATTCATTAACGGCTTGGATAATGGCATAGAAAGTCATATATCCAAGTGTGCTGATGACACAAAGTTGGATGGCACTGTAGACAGCGTAGATGACAGCATAAAATTGCAATGTGATATTGACAGACTACACGAATGGGCAAAACTGTGGCAGATGGATTTCAATGTAAACAAGTATGAGGTTATCCATTTTGAACCAAAAATTGATAATTCAGGGTACTTTCTAGATGGTATGAAGCTAAATTCAGTGGATGTCCAAGGAGACCTGAGGGTTCAGGTGCATAGATCTTTAATATGCCACGAACAAGTGCAGAAAGTAATCGGGAAGGCTAATGGAATGCTGGCCTTTATACCTAGAGGACTAGAGTAGAAGGACGCAGAAGTTATACTGCAGCTTTACAAAACCTTGGTTATACCCCACTTGGGAGTACTGAGAGCAGATCTGGGCACTACACCTTAGGGAGGATATTTTGGCCTTGGAGGGAGTGCAACGTAAGCTGACAAGAATGATCCCTGGACTTCAGGGGTTAAGTTCGGAGGAGAGATTATATTAATTATGCCTGTACTCTCCAGAATTAAGAAGGTTAAGGGGTGATCTGATCAAAATAATAACAGGAAAAGACAAGGTACATCTCTTCTGGTTGGAGATTCTAGAATTAGGGGACATAGTCTAAAAATTACGACCAGACAATTCAGGAGAGATGTTAGGAAGCACTTTAAAAAAAAAAAAAAAATACATTTAGAGTGCCCAATTCGTTCTTTTCCATTTAAAGGGAAATTTGGCATGGCCAATCCATCTACCCTGCACATCTTTGGGTTGTGGGGGTGAGACCCACGCAAACAGGGGGAAAATGTGCAAACTCCACACGGACAGTTGACCAGAGCCGGGATCGAACCTGGGACCTCGGTGCCGTGAGGCAGCAGAGCTAACCACTGCGCCACCGTGTTGTCTGTCAGGACGCACTTCCACACACAAAGGGTGGTAGAAGTTTGGAACTCTCTTCCACTAACGCCAATTGACGCAAGATCAGTTGTTAGTTTTAAATCTGAGATAGATAGATTTTTGTTCAGCAAAGGTATTAAGGGATATGGGCCAAAGGCAGCTATATAAAGTTAGGCCACAGATCAGTCATGATCTCATTGGCGGAGCAGGATTGAGGGACTGAATGGCCTACTCCTGTTCCTATGTCCCACTGGTGGTGCATGAGGGTACTGGAGGTAGTCTGTGAGAAAGAAAATACATACGAGGTACGCATAATTGTATAATAATCAATCTTACATTATATTCACAATGTAATTTGCTTCACAAAATCCTTGCGTGAGCTGTCATTATTCTCTGAAATGAATTAATAATAATAATCCTTATTGTCACAAGTAGGCTTACATTAACACTGCAATGAAGTTACTGTGAAAATCCCCTCGTCGCCACACTCCGGCGCCTGTTTGGGTACACTGAGGGAGAATTCAGAATGTCCAATTCACCTAACAAGCATGGTCTTTCGGGAGGAAACATGGAGCACCCGGAGGAAACCCACGCGGACTCCGCACAGACAGTGATCCAAGCAGGAATTGAACCCTGGACCCTGCCTCTTTTGCATCAAGTCAATGTGAACCAACGCTCCCCTCTGCACATTGCGACGATTACGAAACATTGGCCTGGTAAAGCATTCTGCTACCACGCTTAAAAGAAAAGAGACAGATGGTCAAAATGATAGTGAGGCATCAGCTAATGAAACTCAGCACAACAAAAGTGAGCGAAGGGTGCGGAGAAAATACAGCAATAAATACTTAGAACTGGCATTTACTTGCACAGACACCAAAAACAAATTGTTGCTATTATAGGCTCTGTGTTACGAAGCTCGGTCAAATGAAAGCTTAAAGGTTGCTGATCTTCACCGTCATCTTAAGACTAAACAAGTGCAAAAAATTTCAGAGCAGCAAGAAAATTATGGAATGCACATCTACAGGCAGTGATAATAACAATAATCTTTATTAGTGTCACAAGTAGGCTTGCATTAACACTGCAATGAAGTTCTGTGAAAATCCCCTAGTCGCCACACTCCAGCACCTGTTCGGGTACACTGAGGGAGAATTCGGAGTGTCCAAATTGCGGTAGCGCTAAGGTAGAGGAGGCCTCGTATCGGGTAGTTCGACTCATAGCAAAGACAAGCTACATTTTTAATACCCGTTGATATACAGGTTTGACTCCTGTCAGCTATTGGCTTTGAAAAAAACGTATTAAATGGCTTACATATGCTGTGATCCGCAAAAGCTTTTGATGATGGTCTACGGTCCGCATTATTGGAAAAGGCTGGGAACCGCTGTTGGCGATGACATTTCCATTTTTGTTTGGGAAAGTATCGGAGCTATTGGGGCGGAGGAGATAAGGATGAATTTATTTTCATGCATGAAATACCTCGAGCAACACATTATTGCTACTGCACATCTGCGTGCTGAAGAATCAAGAGGGGGAGCTGGAGCAAGTGTGGGGGTTTGAGACGGGGGTATGCCGCCGTGGGGAACGGGCCGGGTGTGGGGTGCGGGCGCGTGGCTGGCCAAGGAGGGGTTATGGCTAGTCGGCGGGGGAGGGGGCGGGTAGCCCCCTGATCCGGCTGATAGCCTGGAACATAAGGGGACTGAATGGGCCGGTTAAGCGGGCCCGGGTGTTCACGCACCTGAAGGGGCTGAAGGCGGATGTGGTTATGCTCCAGGAGACACACCTGAAGGTGGTAGACCAGGTAAGACTGAGGAAAGGGTGGGTAGGTCAGGTGTTTCACTCGGGGCTGGATGCCAAAAATCGAGGGGTGGCGATCTTGGTGGGAAAGAAGGTGTCAAAAAAAATAATTGGGTACTCTTAAAATGAAAAAAAATAAATAGCATCTTTCAGAAATTCAGGATGTCCAAAGCAGTTTACAGCAAATTAAGTACTTTTGAAAGTAGTCATTTGAAATGCGGGAATTGCAGCACAAAAAGCAAGCTCTTACAAACACCAATGTTTTCACAACCAGGTGATCTGGTTGAGTGCTACTGGTTGAGGGGTAAACGCAGGCCAGGATGCTGAGGATAACACCCCAGCTCTTTTTCAAAATTGCCCCATGCTCCATCCACCAGGCAAAGCAGCTGGAGCCTCAGTTTGTTGGGTCGTCTGAAAAAGGACAGCCCTGACAGCGCAGCACACTCTCAGCAATGCATTGCAGCATCAGCCTTGAGCCTTCTGCTCAGGCCTCAGGAATGGACCTTCACCAAGAGGCAAAAAGTGTGGCCAACTAATTCACAGCCGATGCTGATGTGACACAGAGACATTGCATCTGATTATAGTCACATGCACAACAAAATTCTAAACTTCTAGGTGACTGAACCACTCAATGTTTCTTGCCTGCTTGTACCCAGCGGTACATTCTCCAAACAATTTACCTGCAAATGTCTACCAGCTCAAAGGGGGATCAGGACTAGGTAGATATGGTGATTGTTTTGGTTTCTGAGTCTCTTGTATCACCTCCAGCTTCTCCACTGCGACAATGCCATACTTTTGTTGAACTGCTGTACTTACTTAGGTGGGCCTTGCTGAGCCACAGTACAGTTTGGCTGCTTAACACTATTCCTATTAATATTCCCAGTGGCCACGAGTCAAGGAATTGGGTTATCAACTTCATTGATCATTTATCCAGAAGACATAGGTGCAGGAGTAGGCCATGCGGCCTATCGAGCCCACCCCACTGTACAATGAGACCACAGCTGATCTGATACAATCCTCAAATCCACACTCCCGCCTTATCCCCATAATCCTTGATTCCCTTACTGATTGAAAATCTGTCTATTGGTGTGGTGTTAGGTATTTAGTTGGTTTGATTCTTTGTAGCCCTGTTAGCTTGTTTAATTTTATGGTTGTGTTTGATGTGTAAATATATCAATGCCTCAATAAAATATTTTTCAACAAAAAAAAAAGAAAATCTGTCTATCTCAGCCTTGAACATACTTAACGACCCAGCCTCTACAGCTCTCTGCGGTAAAGAATCCCACACATTCACTCCCCTCTGAGAGAAGAAATTCCTCCTCATCTCTGCCTTAAATGGGTGGCTCCGTACTCTGAGATTATGCCCTCTGGTGCTATTTTACAGAATGTGTCTCGTGTCGGCCAGTCCGAAATTGAAATCCTGTTGCTCAGTAATTGAAAATGAATGTCGTTTCCGACAGTCACTTTTTTCTGTAAACCCGAAAGCAGCTCATCTGTACCTGGGCTGTGCAGGAGGGAGACGGAAAACAGAGAAAGCATGTGGAGAACCACTATGAATATCATGAGTTCTCCTATTGCCCTGGCTAATATTTAACCCTAAACCAAGAGCACACCGGAATTGCTGGAAATACTCAGCAAGTCTGGCGGTATCTGTGAAGGGGAGAAACAAACAGCGGAATTTTCCCAAGTGCCCCCCACCGGCATGTTTGATGGCGGGCACCGGGGGCGGGGGGGGGGGGGGGGGGGGGGCAGGGCGTGTTTCGCGCCAGCTTGAATTTACAGCTGGATCCTCCGCTGGTGTCTGCCATGGCAAGCTGGAAAACCCGGCAGAGGTCGGCATGAACCTCATTTGCATCCCGTTAATTCTCCGCAGCTCCAGCCGGGAAAACCCGCCGGCGTGAAACACGTTCGGAACAACGTGGCGTGCCAATGTCGGAACTCACCTGAACAATGCATGGGGCTGCCTCCAGATTTAGGGATGGAGGCCGCTCGTGACCCTGGAACACCACTGCGGTGGGTCAGGGGAGCATCTGAGGGTAAACCTTCCAGATTAGGTGTCTTGGACAGGGTCTATCTGCCGGTTGCCTTAGTGCTCCCAGAGATCCATCTTCATTTTAAGGAGGTCCACCTTCTTTCTCCAGTGATGTTTGATACCTTTCAATATGGCAGCCGGACACGACGGTGGACATCACGCTATCCAGCCGTGCCCCGTCACTGAATATGGTGCATAATTAATGAAGTCAGAATCCGGAGGATTTGGGGCTGGATTGTCCGTTTTAAAGACTAAGTCCCCACGCCGGCATGAAAATGGTGGACCTTTACGCGAGGAAAGCTGGCGGCCTGCAACCGTCACCGTGCTCCATGGCAGACTCAGCCCACGGACCTGGACCGCAAAAGTAGTGCCCCCCCATCGGCCGCTCGCACATCCTGGACCACCCGCCCGCAGAGCCCCCAGCCCCGAATGAAGCACCCCGTGCCCGTCGATCGGCCCTTCCCCAACTGTGGCGGCCCCGGGCTGGCTCCGCAGCCACCGTGCGAGACCATGAGCGTATCACGCCGTCGGGAATTCGGCCGGTCGGGGACGGAGCATCGCGGGTTGGGCCTCAAGCGGTGGATAATCGGCACGGCGTACTCCTAGATTGTGCCGCATTTCGAGGGGGGGGGCGGAGAATTCAAAAACTGCTGCCGCTCCCGATTTTGGCGCCAAAACGGATTCTCCAACCCGTCGCCGAACACGATTTCGGCGACGGGGGGGCACAGAATCCAGCCCTTGGTGTGTTTTCCTGCCAGTGCCACAGCATTGAGTCTCAAAATGAAAGAAATCCTCCCAGGGTTAGGAATTCAGGTCAGTGACCCCCTTCACCAGGACTTCATAGAATTAGAATTGCTACAGTACAGAAGGAAGCCGCTTGATCCATCGAATCTGCACCAGCCCTCTGAAAGAGCACTCGTTGAGACTTAGAGACTTGACAGCTTTTAAGCAAAGCAGGGGTGGGGAGGAAAAACTGAAGGGGAGGGTCCATGA
Source organism: Scyliorhinus torazame (assembly GCF_047496885.1). Classification (NCBI taxonomy): domain Eukaryota; kingdom Metazoa; phylum Chordata; class Chondrichthyes; order Carcharhiniformes; family Scyliorhinidae; genus Scyliorhinus; species Scyliorhinus torazame. The sequence goes on along the minus strand of NC_092724.1, from coordinate 143,196,352 downwards.
GCAGGAGGAACACAGGAGATATTAAATTTAAAAAGGGATGATAATGAAAGGCAAAATGTGATGGGAGCGGGACAGGTAAAAACAGGAAGCTGTGTCCAGAGAAGGTGTGAATGGGAAAACAGAATGATTACTAACAGCAGCTGTCCAAATAAGAGAGGCAGGAGTTATGACCTGATTTTAACTCTAAACAAATGGTTTCACACCAGTGTGAATTTACAGCGGGATCTTCTGCTGGTGTTTGCCATGGCAAGCATGAGTTAAAATCTCATCGAGTGGTGCTGAAAATCTGAAATAAAAAACAGAAAATGCTGGAAGTACTCAGCAGAGAGAGGAGTTGTCGGGCAGAATTTAATGAGTACAAATGGGGTGTCACAGACTGGTTGCAGAACCAATAAGAAACCCTGCATATCTTCTCGCGGAGGCTAGGGAATCAGGCACTTCCCTGGAAAGTGCCAGGCCTCCCACTCAATTAAGCCAGGACCAGCAGCTCCACCATGAGCGGTGGCCTCTGCCAGTATTGCACTTGAACCTGCAGGAGAGAGCGGCCAGGGGTCGCCAAACAGAGGAGCGCCCGGAGAGCAGAATGGAGGTCACGGGGAGTCATCAGCAAGGTCAGGGGGTTGTCTCCAGCGGGTGCCTTCCCCTCCCCCCCCCCCTCCCCATCCCCTTTCTTCCACATGCTGCGCCCCTCAATTGGAGCACAGAGTGTCTGTGAACAAGGGACCCCCACCCCCCCCTTCCTCCCCCCCCCCCCACCCCCCCGACCCTGGTAGGTAATTGGGAGACCAGAGACGATTGCCTCCCCAGATTGCAAGTATTCCGCCTGCTGCTGGCCGAATGTCAGAGGCAGCAGGATGAGGCCCATATATCGCCATTTACAGGACTCCAATGGCGTCCGGGGTGTAAAGGCAGCATGGTCCAGCTTTCCAACCCAGAGCTTGGTCTAAGAGAGTCAGGAAGGCAGCATGTCCCCCACCCCTACTGGGCAATCAAACAGCACCTTGGAGGGGAAAGGGGAGGTGACATTAAACTCCACCCAACATTTCAATTGCACCGACATTAGGGAGTTCTTCACAAAGTGATCAGCACATAGAACCTCGCTTATGGAGACACACGTGTTGCAGTTTTTTTCATAGGGAAAGGAGAGTAAAATCGCCATTGTTTATCATGTGTTTAAACCTGACCATTTGTGCAAGTTGCCGAATAAATAGAGTTGAAAATAATTGTACGTGACATGATCTCAAATACATTTTGAGGAGAACACATCTGAATAGCAGGGGCTAATTGTTCCACTGCTCAGCAAGCACTACAAATGGTGCCATCGCTTTATCAATCTTTCACTTCATACAAGATACACAAATCATTAGATGCTCCTCACTTTGTTTGACTGTGGCATGTTCTCGGTACTTAATGTTAGAAAAGTCAGTCAGCATTGTTATCAATTCAGATGGCACTTATCGATAATCTTACATCCGAAATGTTTAAGTGGTTTATGTGAACAGATCATTTACATAGTTTTATCACCATGGGTAAGTAACCAGGCAAATTTAATTTGTTTGCTATCCTCATTATACTTTAGAATCTTGCTGTGGCACATGTAGATCTGTTTACAGCCAGTTAGATGGCTTGATCTGCTGTACCATTTGAAACAGGGAGGGAGAGGAGGGGAAGGGGGAGGAGGAAGGGGGGGGGGAGGTGGAAGAGGAGGGGGAGGAAGAGGGAGAAGAGGGGAGAGGGAGTGATGGGAGGGTGGGAAATGGGTAGAGGGGGAGGGGGAGGGAGAGGGAGAGGAGGGGGAGGGAGAGGGAGTAGGGGAGGGAGAGGGAGGAAGGAGAGGGAGGGGAGAGAGTGGGGGATGGGGAGATGGGGAGGGGAGGGGAGGAGAGGTTGGAGGGAGGGGGTGGAGGGGGAGGGGAGGGTGGAGTGAGGGATGGAGGAGGTAGGGGATGAGGGAGGGAGATGACAGGGATGAGGGGACGGAGTAGGGGAAGGGAGGGAGACAGACAGGGTGATTCTGATTCTGAGAAACTATTTACTATGTTGGGATCATCAAGAACAAGGAAACATAACATTAAAATGAGAGCTCGCCCACTCAAGAGTGATATCAAGAAGCACTTTTTCACACAAAGCATAGTTGAAATGTCCAACCCAGCAGGCTATTAAAGTTTGGAGATTGAGTTCTTTCAAGGCTGAAATCAACAGATTTTTCCGAGCTATGGTTGTCAAAATATATGGAGCAAAGATGGATTTAAAGTGCAGGGTGTCCCCGACCTGATTGGTGTGAGCAGGCTGGAGGGGCCAAATTGACCCGTCTTGCTCCTTCCATTCCAGTAAGGCACCCATTCATGGGGCAGCCGCAAATAGAAACTTGGAATAGGTTGTTTGTGGCAGAATGAGGCATTTCTTGGTCGACCATTGTAGCGATGACACTGACCCATTTAAAATAATTGAGTTGATGTACCCATTACAATGGGGACAGAGAAAGGTGCCTGTGCTGGCAGACTGGGTTCTCTGTGTTGCAGCGGCTTCCATTCCTGACAAGTGCCTTTGCACTGACATAACATTTGGAGGCATGTATCAAAACTATTGCCTGGGTGGGCGTACTGTCATCAGTGAAACGCATTACATTTTGATTCCACTCACCGTCCCACGCCGGTTTGAGAATGCATTACAATTGTAAATATAAGTGCCCTTAAGGGAACACATCATAAAAGATCAGATCGTCAAACAACACTGTGGGTAATCTTAAGTGCCAGTTGCGGCTCAATTGATAGCACCCTTGCGTCAAACGATAGCACCCTTGCCTCAAACAGAGAAGCTTGAGGGTTCAAGTCTTGCTCCAATATTTATCAAGCCGGACACTCTAGCACAGCACCTAGAGAGTGCTGTACTTGTGGAGGTGCTGGTTTCCGGGGGAAGTGAAATATAGCACAGAATATTTTAGTCCTTTAATTACAAATGTGATATAAAGCACATAACTCAGCAACATGGAAACAACACTGAAAATTTGTTATGATTTACTTGAAAATTACATTTTTACTTCTCACCAAAGGAATGCTGGACTTCAAGAATCAAAAGATCAACATCAAAGGAATGGTTATGATGAAATGCTCCATCACATTTACACCTGTGTATGTGTGTTTATTTTTTGTTTAGGAGCTTCCCTTCCCACAACAATTATGGACTCGGATTTTTACATCAAACAGCTAAATCTGCATTATTGAAAGAGTTAATCTAACAAGCATCCACATGTTTGTATCAAGACAAAAAGACCCAGGAGTCAATTATGGCAAACTCTTAAGTAAATTGCATCCCTCACAGCATTTGCGTTAAAGTAATGCAGTGGAGATTAACTTAACTCAGTTCCAGAGAGTAGGTGGCACTGGTGTGAATATGATCTTGCTTTAACAATTCAATATAATTGAAAGAAATCACCAAGGGAAGGTTGCACAATTACATATTCTGAAGCATCCAGCTTCCAATAATTGCTGTCAAAAATGTAAGGACTTTGCAATTGCCGAGTGGATTTAATATTGTGATATACATGGGATTCTGTGGGGGTACAAAGTCCTTCCAAGCCTCGCTCCCGAAATTTCTCCGAGTTAGCTCCTACAGCTAGATAAGAGATTTGGTCAATTTGCACTGAATCAATTGAACTAATGGAAAATGTTGTAACAAGATGATAGCTGCTGTGGAAACCATTTACCATTCAATATTTGTGTGAACAGGGCATCTGGTTCAGGTTTTACAGTGAAATATATAGCCTCCGTCTATTTATCCGTTTCAGATTTCCACTACATTGAGAGGAAGTTCTGAATAAATAGGTCTCCATTTGCAATCGATATGTCACAAATCAGCTAATGTTAAATCTAGCACTGTAATTAGGTACCAATCTACTCAAGTCATCACAATATTAGGCAGATTAATATAGCAATTGGAAACCTTTCGCTTCCAGAACTGTCCGGATCCTGATCCTAAATCGGATGAGAATTAGCAACCACCTCTGGTTTGATTTGTAGACTGTTTGGGGACACTCTGTAGCGGGGGGGGCTCAGCACATGGCCCCCAATCTTGCATCGCAGGGTCATACAGCCTCAGGACAGTGTTGGCTTTGAGGCAATTGAGTTGGGATGCATTTCATCAGTTCATTCCAGAGGGGACATTTACTCATTTGCTGGCTTTCCATGGAGTGACACTACAGAAAGGAGAAATTACTTAAATTTATACTGTGTGATCATGTCTTCGGACTATTCAGAAGCATTTCAATGCCAATGAAGCCATAGCCAAGGGCAGCAAGTGGCACGGTGATTAGCACTGCTGCCTCACAGCACCAGGGCCCCGGGTTCAATTCCGGCCTCGGGTGACTGTTTGTAGTTTTCATGTTCCCCCCGTGTCTGTGTGGGTTTCCTCCAGGTGCTCCAGTTTCCTCCGGGTGCTCCGGTTTCCTCCAATGTCCAAAGATATGCAGGTTATGGGAATAGGGTGGGGGAGTGGGACGAGGTAGGGTGCTCTTTCAGAGGGTTGGTGTTGATTTGATGGGCCAAATGGCCTCCTTCAGCACTGTAGGGATTCTACGAATTACTTTTAAGTGTAACAAAGCATTCAAAGGGAATCTAGAGAAGCAAAATGAGTGAATATAGGGATTAGAGGGTTATCTTTATGCAATTGGAGGAGGACGAATAGAAGGAGGCTCAAGCGGAACATGAACATGGATTGGGTGGTCAGAATGGCCAGTTTGTGTATTCTATGGAATTCTATGTAATAATGCACGTAAACTGAGCAAAGGTCTTTCTGCCACCCTCTTTCCAAATTGAATCAATAGAACAAAGAAAAGTACAGCACAGGAACAGGCCCTTCAGCCCTCCAAGCCTGCGCCGACCATGCTGCCCGTCTAAACTAAAATCTTCTACACTTCCTGGGTCCGTATCCCTCTATTCCCATCCTATTCATGTATTTGGCAAGATGCCCCTTAAATGTCACTTTCGTCCCTGCTTCCACCACCTCCTCCGGCAGCGAGTTCCAGGCACCCACTACCCTCTGTGTTAAAAACTTGCCTCGTACATCTCCTCTAAACTTTGCCCCTCGCACCTTAAACCTATGCCCCCTAGTAATTGACCCCTCTACCCTGGGGAAAAGCCTCTGACTATCCACTCTGTCTATGCCCCTCATAATTTTGTAGACCTCTATCAGGTCGCCCCTCAACCTCCGTCATTCCAGTGAGAACAAACCGAGTTTATTCAACCGCCCCTCATAGCTAATGCCCTCCATACCAGGCAACATCCTGGTAAATCTCTTCTGCACCCTCTCTAAAGCCTCCACATCCTTCTGGTAGTGTGGCGACCAGAATTGAACACTATACTCCAAGTGTGGCTTAACTAAGGTTCTAGACAGCTGCAACATGACTTGCCAATTCTTATACTCAATGCCCCGACCAATGAAGGCATGCCGAATGCCTTCTTGACTACCTTCTCCACCTGCGTTGCACCTTTCAGTGACCTGTGGACCTGTACACCTAGATCTCTCTGACTGTCAATACTCTTGAGGGTTCTACCATTCACTGTATATTAATAGCTAAGGTATTGAGTGGCACACAAAAAAGGAAAATGTCAAGGATGGGGAAATGATACAACCATTTTTTTTCTCGGACAAAGCTCACATTTAGAAAAAAGGGCATTCACAACTCGCTAAAGATAGCTTCTAAAGAATTTATAGATGTTATAACCTACAGACTTGCTGAGGCAATACAACTGTAACATACAATTGGCTTGGAAATGTCAGACCAAAGAGGTTTATCAGTTCTGCAGCCAGCCAGCAGATGGAGTGATACAGGGAAGGAAAAAGGTTTTAAGCAGGGACTTGGGCAACTGAATATTTTGAAGCTGTATCAGATTTCACGACCTTGATCCAGTTTCAATTAACTGGGTTAGGATTAACAGGGATTTATTTTTATGGAAAGGGTTCTGGTGCACTGATAAAATTCTTAAATAAGAGAGGTTTGGAGTTAACACTTGTGAAGAATATCTGATGTGTAATGCGTTGCACTGGAACATCAACCAGTCTTAATTACAACTCTGCCTTTGCTGATTTAAACACCGATTTCTATTCGCAACATTCCAGAAACTGAATCTTCCTCCAGGTTCATGTCGATCATCTCTTCTCATTTCCTTCATACTTCTCCCCTGGGCCTAGTCACTGTTGCAATATGCACTGCTTTGCAATTTTAACATCTCTTTCTTAGGTGGTTACAAGTTTTGATAGATGTCTGAATTATAGGAAATGTCTCTCTCTTCTCACTGCCCCCCCCCCCCCCCCCCCCCCGAGGGCGATTAGTTTCTTTCACACCTCTACCTTGGAATCTGATCTTGCACTATAAAGCAGTTTGCTCTGTCTCAGCTCAAATTGCAACATTTCAATCAGTTGAAATATCGTATTTTCAAAAAACCAAAGGGGAAAAGACTCGTGACACTATTAGCAACAGATGAAAATTCCATACAGTACACTCATTCACCAGCGATACCTGCAGCAGAGCACCAATGGTGAAAGTTAAAACAAGTTGTGATGAAGACTTGGGTCGAGCTGGGTTGAGTGAGGACAAGGCTCACTCTGACCTGTTATGGGCCAGGGTTTAGAGAACCCCAAAGTGTATCATGGAGTACACCTGACCCACAACTTTTAATAGATTGTGGTATGGGGAGCATACGGCCCATTCTACATGTGTGGTCGAGCAGAAATGGAAAAGTATTTTTTTAAAACAAAACAATGTTTATTCTATGAACTCAAGTTAACCTTTTTAAAACAAACAATGAACATCTTAGCAATCATTAATTCAAATACAACCCCCAAAGAATACAACACTAAGTAATCCATAAGCTGTCCTTTTAACATCCAGAAGACGTTTTAAAAAACCTTTAAACAGAAGCACATCAGGTTAAAGTCACGACTGAGAGCAGTTATTAGTTTTAAATCACCAAAGGATCGATTTACAGTTTTTAGATTACAGAGAGAGAGACTAATACCCCTGCTGGCTGTGACTGCAGCTATCCAGTTCTGAAAACGAAACTAAAACACACCCTGCAGCAAACAGCCTAAAACGAAAGTAAAAAGCTGACAGACAGCCCAGCTCCACCCACACTCTGACATCACTGATAAACACCCATTTCTTAAAGGTACATTTCTTAAAGGTACATTTCTTAAACACCCATTTCTTAAAGGTGCTTTCACATGACAGACCCTCGAAGCGGATAGATGCACAGTACTGCATGGACACATTCATTTTATTCTTCATACTAATACCGTCAGAGGACACATTTTAGTACTTTGATTTCTATTGTCCATTTGGGGCTAACTAATTAACTAAAATTACATCTTTTGCGGACTGACTGCTTAAATTATTTAACTTTTAATTATCTTGAATAGAAACTTGCTGGATTCAGATAAAGGAGAGGACTACTGACCTGAGATCAAATGTAACTGGACTTTGTATACATCTGAGGTCCCTCAGCAATCTAATGAGGAACGGGTAACAAAGGTACAGTGCAAAGCATGTAGTTAAATCTTTGTTTGTTTTTCATGATATCTTGGCTTTCAAACATTCTCAACAGGTCAAATCTGTTTTGAGAGGTCAGTGGGCAAGTCTCTTCTGTTACATTACTAAAGGTGCCAGTGTTTCACTGTACTTTCATGCATGTCTGTGCAAGCTTGTGCAAAACAGACAAATGTGCTGTCCGCACATCCCTATCCTCTTTTTATCTCTTACTCAGATCATGTTCAAGAGCTATTACTTTGTACTTTTTTATGTTTCATTTCTCCCTCAATTTCATTAGCTGTTTACTGCACGCAAATCCACAGTAATACCTCAGGCTTTCCTTACACTTCAGTTATTTATCAAATTGTCTGTGTCCACTGCTGTTCACTTTGCCTTTTACTTTCAACTGGCTCCTTTCAGACATTATTTTTGATTTGTATTTTGAAGTGAGCCATGTCATTTTGAACATTCCCCTCCACCCCCAATTGCTTGCGACCATAATGGTCTGACCTTGTATTTTCAGTACATTGATGATAAGGGGCTGGTTTAGCACAGTGGGCTAAACAGCTGGCTTGTAATGCAGAACAAGGCAGCAGCGTGGGTTCAATTCCCGTACCGGCCTCCCCGAACAGGCACCGGAATGTGGCGACTAGGAGCTTTTCCCAGTAACTTCATTGAAGCCTACTTGTGACAATAAGCGATTATTATTATTATTGTGTAGCTTTACTTGGAGCTGGTGTACTTGGTGACTGTCTTTGTCCGCTCCGACACGCCATGCTTGGCCAGTTCCCCAGGCGGCAGCAGCAGCACGGCGGACTGGATCTCCCGAGAGCTGACTGCGTGCCGCTTGCTGTAATGGGGCCAGGCGGGAAGCCTCGCCTGCGATGTGCTCGGAAATGTTGTTGGTGAACGACTTCATGGTCTTGGAGGAGATGCTGTCGTCGAGGCGAACCTGCATCATCACTTTGTAAGTGTAGATGGAGAAACTTTCCTTCCTGCCTCTTATCCTTGCCGTTCTTCACTGTCGGTTTCTTCTGCCTTTCTTTTGCCGTCTTTTGTTTCCTCACCCATCATTCCGACCTTGTACATGGACACGAAAGCTACACGGTCATCTAATTAAACTCAATGACGCATTGTGCTCTCATATTGAATGAATGGTGAAATTATCTCATGCTGCAAAGTGACACATGGAAACATTAGTTGCTCTCATTACATCACGGGCTATTTTCTTCTCCAACTATCACATTCAGGTTCTGATTGCCCAGATGTGTAGTGAATCAAGTTTTAAACTCTCTGACTAAAGCACAAGGTTTCCATTAAATGCCTCAGATAGTATTTTTTACAAAGTCAGTACTCCTGACTCCAGCCGATTTAGTTGTGTCTTACATCTAGCGCGCATCCATAGTGGTCACAGCCTAAAGTGGGCACCTTTAAAAACAAAGAGTCATAAACTTAGAGGACAAAATGATCAGAATTTGCTTCTTCTGCATTAATCATGCTGATTGCTCAATGGAATATTTCAGCCGAAACTTAAGCAAGCACAATTAATAAGGGGATCAGGGGTTATGGAGAGAAGCAGGAAAATTGGGGTAAGAAAAATTTCACCCATGATTGAATGGCAGAGCAGACTCGATGGGCCAAATGGTCTAATTCTGCTCCTATGTCTTATGGTCCTAAACCTTCGGTACGAGATTCCCAATTAGCAGCCTGCAAGCATCACACACCCGCCAAACGTTCTCATTTTCTCTTCACTAAACTGGGGACATTGGATCCCACGACTACCAAAAACAACAAAGCAAAAATAGTTTCTCAATCGTCTTCCGTGAACCTTTGGCAGCTGCCCGTTCCCCTTGGCGCAGCTACATATGACAAAGAGAATTACATCATTTTTTTAAAAAATCACAACTGGTGTATATAAGTGATCATTTCTCACCAGGAATTCTTGCATGAACTCTGCCCCGCAGAAGTCTCTGTGTGCTCTTCACTCCGAGGGCAGAGGCTTGAGCTGGAGATTTTAACCCGTGGGGTCCTCTGAGGGGAGGGGGGGCTCTGGGCAATTGCTGGGTAAATCTGTGGTATTGTAGGTATTACGGTACCTGATAGGCTGAAGCACCATTGGTGGAAACTGTCTGCTTTCTATTGGTTAGAATGTAGGATAGCTCCGCCCTGAAAGGCGGGGTATAAGAACCCATGCTGCCCCAGCAGCCTTCATTCTGTACCTGAGCTGCTGGGGGAAAGATCTAGCTTATTAAAGCCTTCGGTTGGACTACAACCTCGCTTTAGTGGTCATTGATCGTGCATTGAATGTGGGAACTTCCCAGAAGGAAACTATGGCCCAATGCAAATTTGTAACTTTTCCCTGTTCGTAAAGGAACGTCATTATTAAATAAGGACCAAGACATTAGAGTGCCTGTGGCCACGCATCATGCCTGATGTATCACAGGCATTGAAGTTTTCATCCTGCCCCAAGGATCCCCAAATCCCAGAATTCTGTGATGGCATGTGACTTTACAAGGCCAAGAATTCAAAAAAAGGCAAGACACACTTGACCTGAAAAAGAAAACCAGCTTACATTGAAAACAATTCTGAACTACGAGTCGAGATACCGTTTGCATAGCTCAGGAAAACTGACACTTGCTGTAGGGGCAAAGGAGACCACTTCTGAGGTGATTCACTGTTGATCTTAGGCATTGTCATCCGTCAGGTCTACATCACGGCAAAAGCCTATCTGCTTTAGAAGCCCGTCTTTATAGATTCAACGGTGCAAAACCGTCTGAGATTTAACAATACTACGTGAACAACAGCCTTTTCAAGAACGGAAAACCATGGTTAGAATTAGAAGGGAAGAAAAACCTGTATTTCATAACCATGTAAATATCTCCACGGAGAAAAAAGGCAGACTTGGAGAAGGACTAGGTATTTAAGCTGCAAATCTACCACGGGAGGTAGAGTAAAATTAATATTATTTTGTATAAAACAGAACAAGATGTGTGTGGCGGGGGTGGTGAAAGAATAGCAAACAAAGTTCCTTGCTGGGTGACCAAACTGTAAGGAAATGTTCTGTCAGTACCAGAAGGTGTGCAATATTTTTATTCCAGCTTTGTAATGTATTGCTTCGATAAATGGTCCTATGACAGCAACTCATTGAGCAGTGTCACATTTTGACTGGGCCCAAATTAGCAGCCTGTACCCACACTGCAGTAAAAATAAATCCTTCACTCTCTTCAAAAACATTGAGACACAAAACTTCCTGGTTAACACCACAAGTCTTGGTTTTCCCATAATCAGATCCCCAAAAGCGTTGTTTGCATTTAATATGGTTGTACTGCCTAAGTAGTGTTAAATAACATTTTAAAAATCTTATTAGTTACACGTTCCCTGTCTTGTCGAGGGCACTGAAATGACCCCTGGATGCTTTCTGATGAGATTTTCCCAGTTATTTCACTGCTGTCTGCAATTGAAGGTACATCAGGCTGATCTGCACAAGTTAAATGACCAAATCACTGAACAATGGGACCAGCTCCCAATCCTCTGATTTCGGCTCCCCTTGCAGGCAGAGCTATGACATGTTCTTTTCCGAATTGAGTGTTTACTGGTTATTAAAGTGGAGGCTGTGACATGAATGTTAAGCTCCGATGGTAGCATTATAATAAGACCTGGGAAGCAAGTCGTGACTTCTTCCGACTCCCAAGTTTATTCTGTTCAGTAATCACTTCTCCAACACAAAACAGTGCCACCTGTATCCCCTTTATATATTGGCTCAGTCTGTTAAACAATAAGTACAATTTATTAAATAATTAAAACGCCAGTTCTAACTTAAGTACTAGTGAACATTAACTCTTTCCTTACACACTGAATTGCGTTCAAAATCGTTTTAGAAGTATAAAAGGCAATTTAACATGAATGCTGCAGAATAGTGAGAGTGCCCGATTCTTATCAAACAGCTTTTAGTTTTAAAAAAAAATTATCTTTATTGTCACAAGTAGGCTTACATTAACGGTGGAAACCGGAGCACCCAGAGGAAACCTACGCAGACACGGGGAGAACGTGCAGACTCCGCACAAACAGTGACCCATGCCGGGAATCGAACCTGGTGACTGTGAAGCAACAGTGCTAACCACTGTGATACCACAGAAAGTCTTGGGGTTAACTTACCCTCAAACAGAATCAATGATTACACAAGGGAGAAGCCAGAAAATTCCAGAATATTGTTTCCATCCTGAAGGCATAAAGTGATTCCCAACAGTGACCAGCGAAAGCTTACCAAAGATTAGGGACAAACCCACTACAAAGATACCCAAGATTCCACAACAGCAAAGATGATTTGCAAAACCTCAAAAAATGTGGAAATGAAAGCTAACGCCAACTGCATTCTATCATTATATTCTCCGAGATTGTTTTTCAAGTAACAAAAAAGAGCAATTGTTCAAAGTGAGAGGATGTCTGACCATGTCATGAGCCCAAACAGCAAATGGCACTGATCTCAAGGGGCCAACGTATTAATCCCCTGACTGAAACGTACACTGAATACTTCATTTAAAGCATATTTTCGATCAGAGGGTGCTCAGTGTTGTGCACGTACATCAATACTTCACTAAATTATACAGCACAGGAGGACATTTGGCCCAATTGTGCCTTCCAACACTTCAGTCCCACTCTTTTCCCATCGTCCTGCAAAGTTTTCCCATTCCACAATGCATTTTGTGCATGCCCCAATCCTGGGCATTTTAGGAATTACTGTTGGTGCCTGTGCAAAGTTGTTTCAATGCCATGAAAGAAACAGATTGAATGGAAAAATAAAGGATCTCTGAAGACGGGTCATATTGGACTTGAAGCGTTAACCCTGTTGCTCCCCCCTCAGACCTGCTGCGTGTCTTGTTTTTATTACAGTATCAAACTGCATAGTTACGTATTCTGGACACGGTGCACTTCTTCTCATCGCTTTTGCAGCAAAGTTGAAGAAATTGTTTATAATTGCCTGAAAAAAAGTTTTTTTTAATGACCATCTTCACACTTACATCACCATTAGTTTCACCAAATGTCCTTGGCTACTTGCCCAAGTTATAAACTCCTACAGCACAGAAAGATTATATTCAAGCTTCCAAGTCTGCACTGGCACTCTTGAGCAACTCAATTTCATATCCCACCTCTTTCCCCACAATCCTGCACGTTAGACTTTTTAAAATTAGACGTCCAATTGCTTCCTGAGGAATCGGATTCCATCATACTTTGCATATTGGTCCAAATCTTCCCAGACAGTGTCGGAATTGCTTTACCTGATGCTGATCAGACAGAATTACCTGGATATGATTGTTCGGGTCAAAAGCCTAACGCAGAAGAAGTCCTTTCATGCAGGAATACACGGAGAGAGCAGTGAAAGTACCTACGCCCATGCCATGTCCCCCTTTTTACAGCAATAGCTGCAGTATGTTCAAAGCGTTTGAATTTCCCAAAGCTTTTGACAGCAAAGACAGGGTGGGCGAGTGTGTAAGTGGGTAGGAAGGGGGAGGTAAGTGGGTAACATGGCAAGTGAGTGAGGTAGGAGACTGTTGGCAGGTAAGGTGATAAGAGTGGCAGGTGGGTGAATGTGGATGTTAGTCAAGGGTGGGGGCCAGTCAGTTTGGGTCAGGAGGGTAGTCAGGTGGTGGGGGCGAGTAAAATCAGGGGGAAAGTCAGGTCACATTGACAGGGGTTGTCGGATCGGGGGTGAAGGGGCAAGAGTCAGAGGGTAGTTAGGGAGACCGGTGTGAGTGATATGGTGGGGGGAGCAGTTGTATCATTAACCAGGAGTTAGACTCGGGTTTCTCTGTCTAACATTTCCTGAGTAACTATCCAGATAAGTGTTGTGTTATGCTTCTTCATGCAGCATAAGCTGCTTCCTTGGTGTATACTCTGACAAAGGAAGGTTCAGTCTTGGAGATAGGTTTAACACATTTATTGATCAGTTAACAATTCACCTACTTGAGTTCGACTCTCCTGCTAATCTTACTATCGTAACTCGATCTAACTAACCAGTCTGCTCTAATCCATGCGGTGGGTGTGATGCTTCCCTGATCTGCCCCTGTGTCTCTGAGTGTCGCCTATGGAAAGAGGAAGAGCATGTGTGCTCTGTCTTTTTATATGGTAGCCCCCTTATGGTAGTGTCACCTCTGGGTGTGTCTTGACTGCCCATTGGTCGTGTCCTATCTTACTGACCTATTGGTTGAATGTCTGTGTGTCATGATGTCCTTGGTGCTCCCTCTAGTGTTTATTTAGTCCCTGTCTATTTACATTAACCCCTTGTGTATTTACAGTGTCCTAGTGTATCTACATTAACCCCTTGTGTATTTACAGTGTCCTAGTCTATGTCTCCTGCGCTAACTTGGAGTCGGAAACTTCCCAATGTTTCAGAACTTACATGGGGTGCTGACATGCATCCTGGGTCATACGCCTCGCCTCCGATTCTCCGGAGAATGGAAGGTCTAGACCATTGTGTTCTAGATCCTAACAGTCCTCTGTAGAAAAGCATTTCTCATTATTTTCCCTCGAATTCTTTGGCCAATTATGTTAAATCCATGGTCTCTGGTTATCACCCCACTTGCCAGAAGACACAGTTTATTTCAACTTACTCTCTCAAAACCCTTCACAATTTTTAACACCTCTATTAAGTGCGCCCTAATTCTACTTCGCTTGAACAGGAACACTAACTATCTGTGTTGAGCACAATTTTCATTGAAAACATATCAATACCTGCAGCCCCCATTACCCTTTTAGGGAACGGAAGTCCCTCATCTCTGGTATTATCCTCACAAAACTGCTCTGCACCATCTCCAAGGACTTGACATATTTCCTAAAGTGATTGTACACAATACTTCAGTGAGGCCTGACCAGTGATCTGTAAAACTTTAGCATGACTTTCTTGCTGTTGTATTCAATGTTCCTATTTATAAAGCCAAGAAGTCACACTTTTTGAACTGCCTATCAGTTTCCCCTACCCTACCACCTTCAATGATTTGTGACTATCTATCCGCAAGTCCCTCTGCTCTTTCACCCCCCCTTAAATTAGTGGCATTTCGATAAAACCGCCTCTCCGGATCGGTTGCCCAAAGAGCAACACTTATCCGCATCAAGTTGCATCTGCCACGTGTCAGGCCATTTTACTAGAGAATCAATTGGTTTACACACAGCTGCCTCGTCTGCCCTGACACAGCTTCCGAAAAAACTTTCAGTGAACTCCTACTTCCTGCGCAAAGCTGGCTCTGTAAAATCCATGTCAGCTATCACCGGAAAAACATGTCAGAAATAGGACCATGAAGAGGTCATTCTACCCTTGGAGCCTGCTCCGCCATTCAATATGATCATGGCTGATCCTTACCTCAACACCACACTCCCACTCTCTCCCCAGACCCCTTGATGCCTTTAAAGGCTCGAAATCTATTTCTTCCTTAAATATATTAAGTGATTTGGCCTCCACAGTTTTCTGTGGTAGAGAATTGCACCGGTTCACCATCCTCTGAGTGAAGAAATTTCTCCTCATCTCAGTCCTGAATGGCCTACCCCGCATCCTGAGCCTAGGAAACAGTCATCACTTAGAAATAAGCACTAATAACAGGCAATTACATTCAGAAGTCTCAATAACAATGATGTTAAAAGTGATGTCTGGAGTGAAACAGATATGTCCACAAAAAGACAGGGACCAGCTTTAAGGGCTTCAATAATGAATACAGTTGGTTGTATAAATGAAAGCAATCACTCCACCACTACAGGTCAAATCATTCTAAAACTACTCAACCACGTGCAATTTGGTTTCACTGAATACATTCATCAGTCATCCTCAAAAGGCTATAGGCAACAGGAAACTGTATTTAAACAGTTCCTGTCTGAGGAAGTGTCCCATTCCAAGCTACAATACAGCAGTTAATATAAAGGTCTTTACTGCAGACCTAGTTACCGATCACAAATTAGCTGCAGAGTTTGGCGAATGGGATATTTGCTGTCCTCGCATTTACAGCTCGCTGTTGGTTCAGCAATTGAGATTCAGAAAGAGTTTTGCTTTGAATATCGATTCCAATTCCGTCCAAAGTCATGCCAACCCCAACAATCGTGCGGGTAGATCCTAACAACGATCAAAGTCATTAGCGAGAGAGAAAACCTTGTTAGAATCCCGATAAAAGGTACAGAGTTCTTGAATTTTAAATAATCTCCAGGACTTTGTTCTCACATGTAAAAGCCAGGCCACTGAGGACGCACTCGGCTGTTGAATGATGTCTCAACACAATTAAAAAAAGGAACCTTTGACAAACATTCCAACGGCATGCCATCATTTATTCAGTTTGTTGCAGCAGCATTTCATTGGCAGGGCAGCACGGTTGCATAGTGGTTAGCACAATTGCTTCACAGCTCCAGGGTCCCAGGTTCGATTCCCGGCTTGGGTCACTGTCTGTGCGGAGTCTCCACGTTCTCCCCGTGTGTGCGTGGGTTTCCTCCCACAGTCCAAAGATGTGCAGGTTAGGTGGATTGGCCATGCTAAATTGCCCTTAGTGTTGGGTGGGGTTACTGGGTTATGGGAATAGGGTGGACGTGTGGGCTTGGGTAGGGTGCTCTTTCCAAGAGCCGGTGCAGACTCGATGGGCCGAATGGCCTCCTTCTGTACTGTAAATTCTATGAAATTCTGTGGCACGGGAATAATGGGGCAAATACTGAGTAGCTGTCTCAATGCATTCACATCTCTCAACAATCTGTTCCTTGGCAAATCAAAAAGTCTGAAGATGACAAGTTCAAAATTCCATATGCAAACTCTGGACTGGAAAAGTTTTACTGGAAGAATAGGAATGATTGTCGGTTGTGGAATGTCACAATGTTAATTGATGCAGGCTGGCCTGGGAGATTACTACATCTGGTAGGAAAGCGAACCTTCACTTTCAGAATGGTTCGGCAAAAGTCATTTTAAAAGTTCTAGGAAAACTTCAATACCTATAGCAAAAAAAAGTTGCACAAATGAGGAATAAAGTACAAGATGGTGTATATTGCTGTAAATGGATCAGGAAATTTAGGATTACAAACCACATGAATTTTTTTTATAAAAAGGCATCATCACCAACACCGAATCACAGCAAAAGCATACTAAATGTCAAACCCACAATAATTTGACGTTTTACCCAGCCACATTATGCTTTGCATTGTTGTGTAGATATCAAACACTTCGATTCAATAGCTCCCAAAAATGAACGCAGAGGTCACAATTGCCAGATTAGTCCGTGTCCAGACAGCACACCAACTTTGGGTTGCTAATCTATAGGAATACAGCATGCAGTTGGCATTCCACTGGCTGCACACCTCAACAAGGGGCCCAAATTTGTAAGAGGTCTGCACCAGTTAAAGCTAACCTGCGTTATTTAATGTCAGCTCTTAATGAGGTACATTTTGCTCGGGGCAATAATTATGAATCGGGCTTTGTGCAGAGTTTTGGTGCAAGCGATTTGACGGGCCACATCTGCAAAGCAAAGTGAGCGCACTGCTGTAAAAACCCATCTGGTTCACCGATGTCCTTTCGGGAAGGAAATCTGCCGTCCTTTACCTGGCCTGGCCTACATGTGACTCCAGATCCATCATAATGTGATTCACTCTGAACTGCCCTCTGAAATGGCTGCGCGAGCCATACAGTTCAAGGGCAATTAGGGATGGGCAACAACTGCTGGCCTCGCCAGCGACGCTCACATCCCATAAAAGAATAAAAAGGAAGTCACTGGTACCCTTCGCCATGGGAACACGACGAGAGATGCAGTCAGCTTGCTTTGAATACAGGGAGCAACCATCTTCCTTGTGCAGCAGCCAGATAGTGCAACTACCCTTAGCTCCAGCCGTGAGAGAGCTCGACACATAAAGGTTCACGGCTACAGTAACCTCACTGCCGCTAGCGATGTGGTCTTTGCCCCGCTCGGGCTACACTTGTCAATGTAGCAGGTGGCAGATTTCAGTGAGGGTGTCCTGAATGAAGTACAGACATCGCATACATTGTTCGTCACTAAAGTTCAGATAGGGGAATTACTTCTTGAACTCCCTCAGTAGACATGACCCGGTGCTGGGAGACCTTCTCCTGCTCCACCCTCTTCCAGCAGCTTCCCCTGCACAGCGCCTTCTTTCCCCTAGTCACTATATCCAGGGGGAAATTCTACGAACATCTATGGAAGCATTGAAATCTGGAAAAAGTCCTTCAACACTCTCTGCAGATATGAGCAACTGTAAAGAACTCGAGAAAGCATTGAATACTTATACAATAGTAGCAACTTTTTTTATTCTTCCACAGGCTGAGAGCATTTCTGGCTAAGCAAGCATTTTTATTGCCCACTCTTAATTGCCCTTGAGAAGGTGGTGGTGAGCAGCCTTCTTAATCTGCTGCAGTGCCTCTGGTGTAGGTACACCCACAGTGCTGTTAGGGAGAGAATTCCGGGACTTTGCAGCAACAGCAAAGAAACAGCGATATAGCTTGAAGGACGAATGGTATGTGACTGGGAGGGGAGCCTGCATCTGGTGGTGTTCCAGTACACCTGCTACCCTTGTCCTTCTGGGTGGTAGTAGTCATGGGTTGGAAGGTGCTGCTGAAGGAGCCTTGATGAGTTGCTGCAGTGCAGTTTGTAGATGGTACACACTGCTGCCACTGTGCATTGGTGGTGGAGGCAGTGAAAGTTGAAGGCAGTGGATGGGGTGCCAATCAAGCAGGTTGCTTTGTCCTGGATCATGTTGAGCAAGGGGAGAATGCTCCATCACACTTCTGACCTGTGCTTTGTAGATAATGGACAGGCTTCAGGGGGTGAGTTACTCAATGCAGAATTCCCAGCCTCTGACCCGCTCGTGTGCCCACACTATTTAATTGGTTCAGTTTCTGGTCAAAGGTAACCCCCCGATGTCGAAAGTGGGGAATTCAGTGTTGGTAAGGCTATTGAATGCCAAGGGCAAGAAAAAAAATAAATGAACAACAACCTGAAAATAGTTCATGGTGTTTTTAGATAGTGTTAATTGGGGTTCCTCCTGTTGCAGAACATGTCTTCATCTTCGCGTGTCAGCTGGAACATTAAGCTCCAAAATGGCAGCATTAAACTCTGATGGATGTCACAATCTGACCACTCTGCATATGTCCAATGGCTGATCATTGCACACGCACTAAAGCCCTCATCCGTATGGCATATCCGCGACTCAGTGCTGAAGCATGTGCTGTGTGGTGGATGCCATTTTTGGAATTCTAAGCCTGTGCTTCGTGTCTCTGGGACAATGTGCACCCGAATTCAGCGCTGATAATTTCTGAGAGGTTAGCAGTACTTTGCGAGGTTGACTGTTGACACGAGGACTGATACTGCTATATAAGAAGACAAGTTTCATTCTATTTAATGTTTTGGTTTCATGCATTATGCCGAGAAAGTCATTGGCCGGGATTCTCCCTTTCGGGGACTAAGTCCCCACGCCACCGGGAAAACTGGCGCCAACGACTCCGGCATCAACGGGCCCCCAAGGTGAGGAATTCTCACCTGTCTCGGGGGCTAGGTGGACGGCGGAGGGGTTGGCGCTGCTCCAGCTGACGCGAGTTTGCGCATGCGCGGAACGGCCGTCGTGATCTCGCACTTGTGCGGAACCGTCGCCGTGGTGATTCCGCGCATGCGCAGACTGGCCGGCGTATTTTGGTGCATGCCCGGGGGGGGCTCTCTTTCCGCGCCGGCCATGGTGTAGCCCTACAGGGGCCGGTGCGGAAGGAAGAAGTGCCCCCACGGAACAGGCCCGCAGATCGGTGGGTCCCGATCGCGGGCCAAGCCACCCCCCCCCCCCCCCCCCGGGGTCGGATCCCCCACGCCCCCTCCCGGAAGACCACCCCCGCCGACTTACCTGCCAGGTCCCGCCGTGTGGGACCATATGTAACCCACGCCGACGGGACTGGCCAAAAATGGACGGCCGCTCGGCCCATTGGGGCCCGGTGAATTGGGGCCGCTGCCAACGGCCCCCGACTGGGAATCCCACCCCCGCCCGAAAAACGGCGCCGGAGGATACGGCAGCCGGAGTCGGGGCAGGATTCGCACCACCCCCCGGGGATTCTCCGACCCGGCAGGGGGCCGGTGAATCTCGCCCATTGTAACTAATGTGGTGTTTGGTTGTAAACGTGATAAATTCTATATTTGTTTAAATTTGCACACGCCCTGTAGATTTTTGAACACAGAGTATCAAGTGCTATTTCTAACATCACTGGGTGGATTT
This sequence comes from Scyliorhinus torazame, assembly GCF_047496885.1. Lineage (NCBI taxonomy): Eukaryota > Metazoa > Chordata > Chondrichthyes > Carcharhiniformes > Scyliorhinidae > Scyliorhinus > Scyliorhinus torazame. The sequence goes on along the minus strand of NC_092724.1, from coordinate 143,176,608 downwards.
CTTGATTTTACACTTCCAGACTGGCGCATCCTTCAAATGCGACCGTTCAGCTTGTGAGGACAGACCAATTTCTCCAGTATCCTGTAGGAGCATGTCCTGCTCACCGTGTCAAATGCTTTAGTGTGCCACAAAAAGCAAGTTTGTTGTTTTCTTTGCTTCTTTTGAAGCTGATTTGGGAGTAGATTATGTCCACCACAAATCTGCCTCCTCTGAAGCCACATTATGCATCCATCTAGTCAATGCAGCATTGTTAGAATAACTCCGGCAAAGGCCTTCTCAGTGACACTGGGGTGCGAGATACCCCTGTATTTGTAACATTCTCCTCAATTGCCTTCGTTCTTGTACAATGTGACGGCGATTGCACCATGCAGATCCTATGGGACACAGCCTTCTCTCCAGCAGAAGAAAACCAGGTCATGGGGGCATGACAGCAGGTAGGGCCCCCGATACTGGACTGGCTCAACTTTTACTCCGTCCTTTCCAGGTGCTTCCCTTGCTGCTAAGATGCACAATGCAGGGAGGTAGACCATGCCAAGAGGTCATCAGGGTGACCAAAGCTCCAATTCAAAGATGCTGTCAATCGAGACATGAAAGCCCCCAGCACCAATCACGCCAAGTGGAAAGCTCCAGCTGACAACTGATGTTGGGGGCAGGAATGGGCCACCACAAAGACATGTGGCTGCAGAAGCTCCAAATCAGACACCAGCCCTGCAACAAGGCAACACCAGAGATCATCCCACACCATCAACAAAGCATAACTTCACGTGTAGCATTTGTGGCAGAGCTTATCTTTTCAGAGTTCACTTGTTTAGCCAGCAGCAGATGGCCTCTTCTGACCTCAACAAAAGCCGGAGGCTACATTGCTATCATCTTTTGTGGATGGAAAGATGCCAAATAGTGGATCCTTCAAATTAACATTGGTTCATTAGGGTTAGGTCAGAATATCGTGACCTGGGCGGCGCAGTGGTTAGCACTGCTGCCTCACGGCACCGAGGTCCCGGGTTCGATCCCGGCTCTGGGTCACTGTCCGTGTGGAGTTTGCACATTCTCCCCGTGTCTGCGAGGGTCTCACCCTGACAACCCAAAGATGTGCAGGGTAGGTGGATAGGCCTCGCTAAAGTGCCCCTGAATTGGAAAAAATGAATTGGGTACTCGAAAAAAAAAAAATTTCAAATATCATTACCGACTGACAAAGGCCTCACTCCTCCAACAGACACATGAATATATATTCCAGAAAAATACACATGCTCTCGGCATTGTTCATCCACATGTACAATATCTATCAGTACAAGGAATTTTGAGCCTATCGACTATGAGAAAGAGAAAGTACATAGAAAATTCAATAGAAAGCCCACCGACCAGGGACACAGAATGCAAGACGGTCAGCATATCAGGAGGCATGAACAAGTATCAGACAAAAAGCACAAGTGACAACATCAGAAAAAGTACCAGAACATGGGGAAGGAACGGCAGAGCGAGCTGGGTAAATTTACTTGTTAAAAGTAAACAAATGGCGCCGGATGTTCAGTTTTAAAAATCTTTCATGGGATGTGGGCACAGCCGGCCAGGCCAGAATTTTACAGAATCATAGAATTTACATACAGTGCAGAAGGAGGCCATTCGGCCCATCGAGTCGGCACCAGCAGAGCACCCCACCTCAGCCCAGACCTCCACCCTATCCCAGCAACCCCACCTACCCTGTTGGACACTAAGGGCAATTTATCATGGCCCATCCAGCTAACCTGCTCATCTTTGGATTGTGGGAGGAAACCGGAGCACCCGGAGGAAACCCACGCAGACACGGGGAGGACGTGCAGACTCCGCACAAAGTGACCCGGGAATCGAACCTGGTACCCTGGAGCTGTGAGACAACATTGCTAACCACTGTGCAAACGTGTCGCCCCTAAATTTATTGCCCATTCTTATTTTCCCTGGAGGTGGCGGTGGTGAGCAGCCATCTTGAACTGCTGTAGTCCATGTCATGTAGGTACAGCCACAGCACTGTTAGGAAGGGATTCCAGAACTTCGACCCAGTGATAAGGAGGGAATGCTGATATATTTCCAAGTCAGGATGGTGTGTGGCTTGGAGAGGAACTCGCAAGTGGCAGTGTTCCCATGCATCTCCTGGCCTCGTCCTTCTAGGTGCTAGTGTTTGTAGATTTGGAAGGTGTTGAAGATGCTGTCGAAGGAGGCCTGTGAGTCGTTGCAGTGCATCTTGTACATGGTACAGACTGCTACCACTGCACAACAGTGCTAAAAGGAGTGAATGGATGGAGTGTCCATCAAGTGGGCTGCTTTGTCCTGTGTGGTGTCGATCCCCTCGAGAGTTGTGTGATCATTACTTATCCAGGCAAGTGAAGAGTATTCCATCACACTCCTTACTTACGCCTTTTAGATGGTGGACAGAATTCCCAGCTTCTCATCTGCTCTGGGAATCACAGTATTGATGCAGCTGGTCCAGTTAAGTTTCTGGTTACTGGTAACTCCTTCAATGTCGACAATTGGGGATGAGGCGATGGAAAATGCCATTAAAAATCAAGGATAAATGCCATAGCGCATCAAGGAGAAATGGTTAGATTTTCTTGTTGGAGATAATCATTGCTCATCAGTTGCATGACATGTCTGCGACTTGCCAATTATCAACCCGAGCCTAAATTAGCCCTGGTCTTTCCACATATTAAGAGAGAGAGAAAAAGATGAGAATGAGAGATTAAAGGCAGAAAAGGTAAATAATGTTTTGTTTATCTTTTTAAACTCCCCAACAATAATTCAAATCTGAAGTATGTGAAAGTCCGAAAGTCGTGCTGTTAGGTCATTTGGACATTCTGAATTCTCCCTCCGTGTACCCGAACAGGCGCCAGGATGAGGCGACGAGGGGCTTTTCACCGTAACTTCATTGCAGTGTTAATGTAAGCCTACTTTGACAATAAAGATTATTATTAAGTTAATTTTCAGTGCCACTAATCTGGCATTAATTATAGCTTATTAGGCCATTAGAAATTCACTTACACTGGACTGAACAAGCCCAAACATTTCCTGATGTGTTTAATGAGTATTTAACACACAAGTACCATAATTTAACCCTGTTCCAAATATATTTCATTAGCATGTCTCTCGCTAAGAAGTTTCTAAAAGTGCAGGGCAACTTGGACAGCAACGCCCAGATTTCCACATTTAACTGCACCTGAGCAGACAGCAGAAGTTGCGATCTGATTTACACCATCAGTAACAACGAGCACTGGTAGCTCCATGGATTTTTCTACTGCAATATCCGGGCCCATAAATCTGGGGTGTTCAGGGAAGATAGCATAATTCAAGAGGTAACAGATAGAAGTTGGAGATTTGCAGAAATTCCAAAGAGTAACTGAGAATAATACTGGAATGCCAGTCAGAGTGAGCAACAGTGTATCCCAAAAGCAAATAAGGATACGAGTGACTGAATACACATGCATATGTGAAAGAGAATGAGATAGCCTGTGTGAGAGAGAAAGTAAGAGAGAGAGCAGGTGCAAAAGAGAGAGAGGAAGAGAGAGAGAGAGAGAGGGAGGGAGAGAGAGGGATGGAAAGAGAGAGAGAGGGAGGGAGGGAGAGAGGAAGAGAGGGGGAGGGAGAGAGGGAGGGAGAGAGAGAGAGGGAGGGAGAGAGGAAGGGAGAGGGAGAGAGAGAGGGAGGGAGAGAGAGGACGGAAGAGGGAGAGAGAGGAAGGAAGAGTGAGAGAGAGGGAGAGAAAGAGAGAGAGAGAGAGAACGAGAGAGCGAGAGAGAAAAAGCAAGTGTAACCGTCGGAAATTCATTTTATTTCCATTACTGAAAGAGCCTCCATTATTCACTGTAGACCAGTGATACTTTGAGTTATTGGTCCAGTTGCCTTGGTTGCAATCTCTCCGTTCTGTTTTTATTTTGCACACTCTGAGTCGGGGTGCTGCTGTATATTGTAAGTATTTATTTTTCCGTGGGCTTTGATTGAATTCTTGAGGTTAGGATCTCTGCACATTAAGTTGTCTCGGTCATCGGTTCTGATTGCTGAGCATGAGACTGGCTGTCAGTCAGCCTAGCGGTTTCCTGATATCATCTGAAACTGTGGCAAGCAAAGCTACGGTGCCAAACAGCCCAAAAAAGGGCAAGACGCGGTTTTATCTCATCTTATTTCTACTGTTTCTTGCTCTTATCACCAGGCTTCCTGCCCAATTACAAAATAAAGCAAAAGGGAATTACAGTTTAGATGGATTACTGGATGCAGGCCAAAGAAAATTGGCTTTCAGCTAAAGAAAATGAATGTCAGACAAGAGGATTATCAGCACTTGGCTGGTGGTTTTCCTTATGACATTCATCATTTTCAGGTTCTTACTCTGGAGGATTCCCATTTCAGAATAACGCTTCATATCACACTCCAATTCCAGAACAATGATATACGACCAACAAGGTATGACCCAACTCCCCAAAAATGCAATCACACTTCCATCAATTACAGCTCCACGATATTCATGGTATCACTCAAAATTCACTTCAGCGTTTCATTCCACTGAGGGTAAAGCAGGCAGATACAGACAAGGCCCCGGATTTTAGGGGAGCAGACGTCTACACTTGTCTGCTGTTCACGCAAACAATCTCACTCTTATGCAAAATTGTGGGGAAAAACATTCAGATTTCTCGTGACTACTACCTTAAACTCTCGACCAGCTCTGAAACGGTGGAGGTCCAAATTGGTCTTCAGATGCAATCTTGTTGGAAGGACTGTGAGGGCTACAGTGCAAAGGGTCATGGGAAAGAGAGCTGGTCAAAACTGGCAATTTGTGTTTGACCAGTTTGTTCAATGCAGTCTGATTGCTGACTGTGGTGAACACCACTAGTGGTATATTATATGTATTACGGCACTGCACATATATTAGAGGTACGGTGGTAAATCCCTGCCTGCTGGCTCTGCCCAGCAGGCGGCGTATAAAAGTGTGTGCTCTCCTGAGCTGTAGCCATTCTGGTTCCAGCTATAGGAGGCACAACATCTTGTTCAATAAAGCCTCGATTGTTCCCCCATTCTCGTCTCGTGGTAATTGACGGTACATCAATTTATTGAACAAGATTTTTAAATGATGAATCTCCTCATCAAGCCTGATCGCCACGTCCACCTTCGACTACTGGCTAGCCTGCTTCGAAGGCTACCTCAGAGCAGCCGCTGAAGAACCCTCGGACTCGCAGAAGATCCAAGTCCTCTATTCACGGGTGAGCCCCGACATTTTTCCCCTCATCCGGGATGCGCCCACCTACTTCGAAGTGATGACGCTCCTGAAGGGACATTACGTTCGACTGGTGAATCAAGTGTACGCCAGGCACCTCCTGGGCACGAGAGACAGCAACTCCCCAGGGAGACCCTGGACGATTTCTTGCGTGCCCTGCAGATCCTAGATAGGAACTGTGACTGCCAGGCAGTTTCGGCAGTCCAGCACACCGAACTTTTAATTAGAGACGCTTACGTCACGGGCGTGAAGTCTGCGTACGTTCGCCAGCGGCTACTGGAAGGGGGTACACTCGATCTTGCGGGGACGAGGCAGCTCGCTAATTCGTTAGAAGTGGCCTCCCGTAACGTTCAGTCCTACGCCCCCGACCGCGCGGCACCCTCTTGGGCATCGTGGACCCCACCAGCTGCCGACTCCAGCTCACCGCAAGCCTGCGCCGCGCGGCAGCCAGCCAACTCTGGGGGGGTCCAAGTGTTATTTTTGCGGGCGAAACAAACACCCCAGGCAGCGCTGCCCGGCGCGGAGCGCAACCTGCAAAGGGTGTGGGAAGAAAGGACACTTTGTTTCTGTTTGCCAGGCCCGGTTGGTTGCCGCTGTTTCCAGGCTCGGCCTTTCTACACCCCCCACGTGCCACCCAGGTGCGCTGCCATCTTCCCCTCCACAAGCCACGTGCGGCCCGTGGGTGCCGCCATCTTTGATGCCGCCTGCCATGTGCACCCCGTGGGCGCCGCCATCTTCAGCACCATTTTGGACCGCGCCTCAGGACCTCTGCTCGTCTGACCATTCGTCGCCTACCACTAACCTCCGCCACCGCTGATTTGCCAGGGACCTCCCAGCATCTTCTGCAGCTCGCTTCTATCACCCTGGATCAGTCTCTGCCCTGCAACCTCACGACCGCTACGACGACGGTGAAGATCAACGGGCACGAGATGACCTGCCTCTTTGACGCCGGGAGCACCGAGAGCTTCATCCACCCCACTACGGTAAGGCGCTGCTCCCTCCCGGTACACCCAGTCACCAAAGAAATCTCCCTGGCCTCCGGATCCCATTCCGTGGAAATCCGGGAGTACTGTATCGCGACCCTCACCATCCAGGGCGTAGAGTTCAGCAACTTCCGGCTCTACGTCCTCCCCCACCTCTGCGCTGCCCTGTTACTTGGCCTGGATTTTCAGTGCCATCTCCAAAGCCTAACTTTGAAATTCGGCGGACCCCTGTCCCCCCTCACCGTCTACGACCTCATGACCCTTAAGGTCGATCCATCTTCCCTGTTTGCGAACCTCACCCCGGACTGCAAACCCGTCGCCACTAGGAGCAGACGGTACAGTGTTCAGGACAGGACCTTCATCAGGTCCGAGGTCCAGCGGCTTCTGTGGGAGGGGGGTCATTGAGGCCAGCAACAGCCCCTGGAGAGCTCAAGTAGTGGTGATGAAGACTGGGGAGAAGCACAGGATGGTCATTGACTACAGTCAGACCATCAACCGGTACACGCAGCTCGACGCGTACCCCCTCCCACGCATATCTGACATGGTCAATCAGATTGCGTAATGTCGAGTCTTTTCCACCGTAGACTTGAAGTCCGCCTACCACCAGCTCCCCATCCGCCCGGAGGACCGCCAATACACTGCGTTCGAAACAGATGGCCACCTCTATCGCTTCCTTAGGGTTCCCTTCAGCGTCACTAATGGGGTCTCAGTCTTCCAGCGAGAGATGGACCGAATGGTTGACCGGTACGGACTGCGGGCCACCTTCCCGTACCTAGATAACGTCACCATCTGCGGCCACGATCAGCAGGACCACGACACAAACCTCTAAATATTCCTCCAGACCACCAAACTACTTAACTTCACATACAATAAGGAGAAATGCGTGTACCGCACCAACCGCTTAGCCATCCTCGGCTATGTCGTTGTAAATGGAGTCCTAGGGCCCGACCCCGACCGCATGCGCCCCCTCCTGGAACTCCCGCTCCCCCACTGCCCAGAAACAATGCCTGGGGTTTTTCTCCTATTACGCCCAGTGGGTCCCTAATTATGCGGACAAGGCCCGCCCACTCATTCAGTCCACAGTTTTTCCGCTGACGGCTGAGGCCCGCCAGGCCTTCAACCGCATCAAGGCAGACATCGCCAAGGCCATGATGCACGCGGTCGACGAGTCCCTCCCCTTTCAGGTGGAGAGTGACTCATCGGACGTAGCCCTGGCCACCACCCTCAACCAGGCAGGCAGACCCGTGGCTTTCTTCTCCCGCACCCTCCATGCCTCCAAAGTTCTGTCGAAAAGGAGGCCCAAGCCATTGTGGAAGCTGTGCGACATTGGAAGCATTACCTGGCCGGCAGGAGATTCACTCTCCTCACTGACCAACAGTCGGTTGCCTTTATGTTTAATAATACACAGCGGGGCAAGATCCAAAATGACAAGATCTTGAGGTGGAGGATCGAGCTCTCCATCTATAACTATGAGATCTTGTATCGCCCGGGGACGCTCAACGAACACCCTGATGCCCTATCCCGCGGTACATGTGCCAGCACACAAGTGGACCGACTCCGGGGTCTCCACTATGCCACCCGGGGGTCACCCGGTTCTTCCATTTTCTCAAGGCCCGCAACCTGCCCTACTCCATTGAGGAGGTCAGGAGCGTCACCAGAGACTGCCAGGTCTGCGCAGAGTGCAAGCCGCACTTCTACCGGCCAGATCGAGCGCACCTGGTGAAGGCCTCGCACCCCTTTGAACGCCTCAGCGTGGACTTGAAAGGGCCCCTCCCCTCCACCGACCGCAAAGCGTACTTCCTGAACGTGACAGACGAGTACTCCCGGTTCCCTTTCACCATCCCATGCCCAGATATGACTTCTGCCACAGTAATTAAAGCTCTGCACAGCATCTTCACTCTGTTCGGTTTCCCCACCTATATCCACAGCGATCGGGGTTCCTCTTTCATGAGTGATGAGCTGTATCAGTTCCTCCTCAGCAAGGGCATCGCCTCGAGCAGGACGACCAGCTACAACCCCCGGGGAAACGGTCTGGAAGGCCGTCCTGCTGGCCCTGCGGTCTAAACATCTCCCGGTCTCCCAGTGGCAGGAGGTCCTCCCCGATGCGCTCCCTCCAACCCATCGCTCCTCTGCACCGCAACAAATGAGACCCCTCACGAACGTGTGTTTGCCTTCCCCAGGAAGTCCACCTCCAGGGCCTCGCTCCCAACATGGCTGACAGTTCCTGGACCCGTCCTCCTCCGGAAGCATGTGCAGAGCCATAAATCGGACCCCTTGGTCGAAAAAGTCCACCTTACATGCAAACCCGCAGTACGCCTACGTGGCACACCCCGACGGGCGTCAAGACACAGTCTCCCTCCGGGACCTGGCACCCACTGGGTCCCCACACACGACCTGACACCGCCCCCCCCCCCCCCCCCCCACCCCCGGTTGCCTCATTCACCCCTGCGCCACTCACCCTCCCTCCAGCGAACCTCACCGCAGCCCCCAGCCAGCAGGATCCATCCTCCCACTGGGTCCACTGAGGGGTGACGAAGACGAGGACAACACGCTCCCGGAGTCGCAGGTGACCAGGTCAGCAGCCACATCACCACCAGGACAGGTGATCGCAGAGGAGGGTCAAGGCCCCCGACAGACTTAATTTGTAATGTTTCCACCACCCCGCCGGACTCTTTTTGTAACGGGGTGAATGTGGTGAACGCCACTCGTGGTATATTATATGTATTACAGCACTGCACGTATATTAGAGGTACGATGGTGAATCCCTGCTCCGCCCAGCAGGCGGTGTATAAAAGTGTGTGCTCTCCTGAGCTTCAGCCATTCTGGTTCCAGCTACAGGAGGCACAACATCTTGTTCAATAAAGCCTTGATTGTTCCACCATTTTTGTCTCGTGGTAATTGATGGTACATCACTGACCAAGCAAGGTAGAGAAGAGTAGGTTCAAGAGAGAAAAAGAGAGATAGCTACAGAGAGAAAGAGAGAGAGAGGGTAGGGCAGAGAGAGAGAGGGAGAGACAGACAGAGAGCAAGATTCAGGCAGAGAGAGGGAGAGATTCAGGCAGAGAGAGGGAGAGATTCAAGCAGAGAGAGGGAGGTTCAGGCAGAGAGAGGGAGAGATTCAGGCAGAGAGAGGGAGAGATTCAGGCAGAGAGAGGGAGGTTCAGGCAGAGAGAGGGAGAGATTCAGGCAGAGAGAGGGAGAGATTCAGGCAGAGAGAGGGAGGTTCAGGCAGAGAGAGGGAGAGATTCAGGCAGAGAGAGAATCATAGAATTTACAGTGAAGGAGGCCATTCGGCCCATTGAGTCTGCACCGGCTCTTTGAAAAAGCACCCTACCCAAGCCCACACCTCCACCCTATCCCGATAACCCAGTAACCCCACCCAACACTAGGGGCAATTTTGGACACTCAGGGCAATTTAGCATGGCCAATCCACCTAAGCTGCACATCTTTGGACTGTGGGAGGAGAGAGGGAGACAGGCAGAGAGGGGGGGACAGGCAGAGAGGGGGGGACAGGCACAGAGGGGGGGACAGGCACAGAGGGGGGGACAGGCACAGAGGGGGGGACAGGCACAGAGGGGGGGACAGGCACAGAGGGGGGGGACAGGCACAGAGGGGGGGGACAGGCACAGAGGGGGGGACAGGCACAGAGGGGGGGACAGGCACAGAGGGGGGACAGGCACAGAGGGGGGGACAGGCACAGAGGGGGGGACAGGCACAGAGGGGGGGACAGGCACAGAGGGGGAGACAGGCACAGAGGGGGAGACAGGCACAGAGGGGGAGACAGGCACAGAGGGGGAGACAGGCACAGAGGGGGAGACAGGCACAGAGGGGGAGACAGGCACAGAGGGGGAGACAGACACAGAGGGGGAGACAGACACAGAGAGGGAGACAGACACAGAGAGGGAGACAGACACAGAGAGGGAGACAGACACAGAGAGCGGGAGATAGGCAGGGAGAGGGAGGCTGACAGAAAGGGAGGCAGACCGAGAGGGAGGCAGACCGAGAGGGAGGCAGGCAGAGAGGGAGGCAGGCAGAGAGGGAGGCAGGCAGAGAGGGAGGCAGGCAGAGAGGGAGGCAGGCAGAGAGGGAGGCAGGCAGAGAGGGAGGCAGGCAGAGAGGGAGGCAGGCAGAGAGGGAGGCAGGCAGAGAGGGAGACAGGCAGAGAGGGAGACAGGCAGAGAGGGAGACAGGCAGAGAGGGAGACAGGCAGAGAGGGAGACAGGCAGAGAGGGAGACAGGCAGAGAGGGAGACAGGCAGAGAGGGAGACAGGCAGAGAGGGAGACAGGCAGAGAGGGAGACAGGCAGAGAGGGAGGCAGGCAGAGAGGGAGGCAGGCTGAGTGGGAGGCAGGCTGAGTGGGAGGCAGGCTGAGTGGGAGGCAGGCTGAGTGGGAGGCAGACAGAGTGGGAGGCAGACAGAGTGGGAGGCAGACAGAGTGGGAGGCAGACAGAGTGGGAGGCAGACAGAGTGGGAGGCAGACAGAGTGGGAGGCAGACAGAGTGGGAGGCAGGCAGAGTGGGAGGCAGGCAGAGTGGGAGGCAGGCAGAGAGGGAGGCAGGCAGAGAGGGAGACAGGCAGAGAGGGAGACAGGCAGAGAGGGAGACAGGCAGAGAGGGAGGCAGGCAGAGAGGGAGGCAGGCAGAGAGGGAGGCAGGCAGAGAGGGAGGCAGGCAGAGAGGGAGGCAGGCAGAGAGGGAGGCAGGCAGAGAGGGAGGCAGACAGAGAGGGAGGCAGACAGAGTGGGAGGCAGACAGAGTGGGAGGCAGACAGAGTGGGAGGCAGACAGAGTGGGAGGCAGACAGAGTGGGAGGCAGACAGAGTGGGAGGCAGACAGAGTGGGAGGCAGACAGAGTGGGAGGCAGACAGAGTGGGAGGCAGACAGAGTGGGAGGCAGACAGAGTGGGAGGCAGGCAGAGTGGGAGGCAGGCAGAGTGGGAGGCAGGCAGAGTGGGAGGCAGGCAGAGTGGGAGGCAGGCAGAGAGGGAGGCAGGCAGAGAGGGAGACAGGCAGAGAGGGAGACAGGCAGAGAGGGAGACAGGCAGAGAGGGAGACAGGCAGAGAGGGAGACAGGCAGAGAGGGAGACAGGCAGAGAGGGAGACAGGCAGAGAGGGAGGCAGGCAGAGAGGGAGGCAGGCAGAGAGGGAGGCAGGCAGAGAGGGAGGCAGACAGAGTGGGAGGCAGACAGAGTGGGAGGCAGACAGAGTGGGAGGCAGACAGAGTGGGAGGCAGACAGAGTGGGAGGCAGACAGAGTGGGAGGCAGACAGAGTGGGAGGCAGACAGAGTGGGAGGCAGACAGAGTGGGAGGCAGACAGAGTGGGAGGCAGACAGAGTGGGAGGCAGACAGAGTGGGAGGCAGACAGAGTGGGAGGCAGACAGAGAGGGAGGCAGACAGAGAGGGAGGCAGACAGAGAGGGAGGCAGACAGAGTGGGAGGCAGACAGAGTGGGAGGCAGACAGAGTGGGAGGCAGACAGAGTGGGAGGCAGACAGAGTGGGAGGCAGACAGAGTGGGAGGCAGACAGAGTGGGAGGCAGACAGAGTGGGAGGCAGACAGAGAGGGAGGCAGACAGAGAGGGAGACAGACAGAGAGGGAGACAGACAGAGAGGGAGACAGACAGAGAGGGAGACAGACAGAGAGGGAGACAGACAGAGAGGGAGACAGACAGAGAGGGAGACAGACAGAGAGGGAGACAGACAGAGAGGGAGACAGGCAGAGAGGGAGACAGACAGAGAGGGAGACAGACAGAGGCAGAGAGAAGGAGACAGACCAAAGTGACAAGGAGTGAAAGGGAGAGAATGACAGAGACAGAGAGAGTGAAAGAGTGAGAGAGAGACAGACAGACAGACATCAAAATCAGAATATGCGCATGCTCAAAAGCAAATTCCATATTTGGGGCTGAACTGATTTCCAAAAACAGCAGGGGTGGGGAGGAAGTTGGGGAGAGGGGATCAGAACAAGAGAGAGAGTTCAGTAGAGTGAGGGGTGAACATAATGAAAAATATTACGACTGTCATGGGCATTTTGAAAGGTGATGCGCCAAAGGTGCTGATAAACAGTGGGTGGGATTTTCCCCGCAATCCCAGAGGCACCCACCACTGGCCGGCGGTGGGATCTTTTCGTCCCACCGTTGTCGATGGGGCTTCCCGTTGAATGAACCACTCCTGCCAGGAGTGGGGCTGCACGGTTGACAGGATGGGAAGGTCCCGTTGGCTTGAATGACCAGAAAGCTCCAGTCAATGTGGTTGTTTGTGGTTTATTTTACCCGTGGAGTGAGAAACTCAACTTGAGATAATCCAGCAGTGAAGCCTTTTTATTTAAAAAAAGGAAAAGGTACGTTTATTGCTTACTATTGCTCTGGAAGTTACTTAAGAAAAGACAATGTTACTAACACATGTACACAACTGAAAATAAAACAATAATTATTTTTAAAAATCAAGATTAGTCTTGTTTTGAAGTTGAGTTCTGAAGTGAAGGTCTTCAGGTTGTGGACCCGTCTGCGATGGCTTTCACTGTCGAATTGCCAGAAGTTGCTTCAACAGGCGAGCTTCGTAGATGGAATCAGGGTTACAGGGAGGGGAGATGGTTCCTTACTTTTGTTCTGCAGGCATGACACTTTTAGCTGCCTAGTTACCTTACAGCAGACCAGTAACTGTTTTTAAGGCGTCTTTTTTGTCTCGCCCTGGGTTGAAGCTTCTTCAGATGTTGCTCCATGGATCCGCCACTTCCTGCCCTTACAATGCTTTTTGCAAGTGTTAGGAAAACAACGGTAGTTTTAAGGAATTTATATTTCGACTGGTAAAGATCAGAAATAAGGTGGCGACGTCAGTGGGTTTAATTTAATATCTATGTGTAAGAAAAGGTAAAACTATATTTAGATTCATGCTGGGCAAAGGTGTTTTGGGGGATTGCTCAATGTAATTGTGCTTAGAGAGGCTGTGGAGGGGGTGTGTCTAAGGGTGAGGGGGTGCATTGAAAAGTACTTGGAACTCAATGATAATGGGGAGGTCCAGGTGGGAGTGGTCTGGGAGGCGCTGAAGGCAGTGGTTAGTGGGGAGCTGATATCAATAAGGGCACATAAAGGAAAGCAGGAGAGTAGGGAACGGGAGCGGTTGCTGCAAGAACTTCTGAGGGTGGACACGCAATATGCGGAGGCACCGGAGGAGGGACTGTACAGGGAAAGGCAAAGGCTACACGTAGAATTTGACTTGCTGCCAACGGGTACTGCAGAGGCACAGTGGAGGAAGGCACAGGGTGTACAGTACGAATATGGGGAGAAGGCGAGCAGGTTGCTGGCACACCAATTGAGGAAAAGGGGAGCAGCGAGGGAAATAGGGGGAGTGAGGGAAGAGGAAGGAGAGATGGAGCGGGGAGCGGAGAGAGTGAATGGAGTGTTAAAGGCATTTTATAAAAAATTATACGAAGCTCAACCCCCGGATGGGAGGGAGAGAATGATGGGCTTTCTGGACCGGCTGGAATTTCCCAAGGTGGAGGAGCAGGAAAGGGTGGGACTGGGAGCACAGATTGAAATAGAGGAAGTAGTGAAAGGAATTAGGAGCATGCAGGCGGGGAAGGCTCCGGGACCGGATGGATTCCCAGTTGAATTTTACAGGAAATATGTGGACTTGCTCGCCCCGCTACTGATGAGGACCTTTAATGAGGCAAAGGAAAGGGGACAGCTGTCCCCGACTATGTCTGAGGCAACAAAAACGCTTCTCCTAAAGAAGGAAAAGGACCCGCTGCAATGCGGGTCCTATAGACCTATTTCCCTCCTAAATGTAGACGCTAAGATTCTGGCCAAGGTAATGGCAATGAGGATAGAGGATTGTGTCCCGAGGGTGGTCCATGAGGACCAAACTGGGTTTGTGAAGGGGAGACAGCTGAATACGAATATACGGAGGCTGCTAGGGGTAATGATGATGCCCCCACCAGAGGGGGAAGCGGAGATAGTGGTGGCGATGGATGCCGAGAAAGCATTTGATAGAGTGGAGTGGCATTATCTGTGGGAGGTGCTGAAGTGATTTGGTTTTGGAGATGAATATGTTGGATGGGTGCAGCTGTTGTATAGGGCCCCAGTGGCGAGTGTGGTCACGAATAGACGGGGATCTGCATACTTTCGGCTCCATAGAGGGACAAGGCAGGGATGCCCTCTGTCCCCATTATTGTTTGCACTGGCGATTGAGCCCCTGGCAATAGCATTGAGGGGTTCCAAGAAGTGGAGGGGAGTACTTAGAGGAGGAGAAGAACACCGGGTATCTCTGTATGCGGATGATTTGTTGTTATATGTAGCGAAACGGGCGGAGGGGATGCCAGAGATAATGCGGACACTTCGGGAGTTTGGAGAATTCTCAGGATATAAACTGAACATGGGGAAAAGCGAGTTGTTTGTGGTGCATCCAGGGGAGCAGAGCAGAGAAATAGAGGACTTTCCGCTGAGGAAGGTAACAAGGGACTTTCGTTACTTGGGGATCCAGATAGCCAAGAATTGGGGTACATTGCATAGGTTAAATTTAACGCGATTGGTGGAACAAATGGAGGAGGACTTCAAGAGATGGGACATGGTATCCCTGTCACTGGCAGGGAGGGTGCAGGCGGTTAAAATGGTAGTCCTCCCGAGATTTCTCTTTGTGTTTCAGTGCCTCCCGGTGGTGATCACGAAGGCTTTTTTCAAAAGGATCGAAAAGAGTATCATGAGTTTTGTGTGGGCCGGGAAGACCCCGAGAGTGAGGAAGGGATTCTTACAGCGCAGTAGGGATAGGGGGGGGCTGGCACTACGAGCCTAAGTGAGTACTACTGGGCCGCCAATATCTCAATGGTGAGTAAGTGGATGGGAGAAGAGGAGGGAGCGGCGTGGAAGAGATTGGAGAGAGCGTCCTGTAGGGGGACTAGCCTACAAGCTATGGTGACGGCCCCATTGCCGTTCTCACCGAAGAAATACACCACAAGCCCGGTGGTGGTGGCGACTTTGAAAATTTGGGGACAGTGGAGACGGCATAGGGGAAAGACGGGAGCCTTGGTGGGGTCCCCGATAAGAAATAACCATAGGTTTGCCCCGGGGAGAATGGATGGGGGATTTGGAATATGGCAAAGAGCAGGAGTAACGCAACTGAAAGATCTGTTTGTGGATGGGAAGTTCGCAAGTCTGGGAGCGCTGACCGAGAAATATGGGTTGCCCCAAGGGAATGCATTCCGGTATATGCAACTGAGGGCTTTTGCGAGGCAACAGGTGAGGGAATTCCCGCAGCTCCCGATGCATGAGGTGCAGGACAGAGTGATCTCAAAGACATGGGTGGGGGACGGTAAGGTGTCAGATATATATAGGGAAATGAGGGACGAGGGGGAGATTATGGTAGATGAGCTGAAAGGGAAATGGGAAGAAGAGCTGGGGGAGGAGATTGAGGAGGGGCTGTGGGCGGATGCCCTAAGCAGGGTAAACTCATCGTCCTCGTGTGCCAGGCTAAGCCTGATTCAATTTAAGGTGTTACACAGGGCGCATATGACTGGAGCACGGCTCCGTAAATTTTTTGGGGTAGAGGATAGGTGTGCAAGATGCTCGAGAAGCCCAGCGAATCACACCCACATGTTCTGGTCATGTCCGGCACTACAGGGGTTCTGGGTGGGGGTGACAAAGGTGCTTTCGAAAGTAGTGGGGGTCCAGGTCGAACCAAGCTGGGGGTTGGCTATATTTGGGGTTGCACAAGAGCTGGGAGTACAGGAGGCGAGAGAGGCCGATGTTTTGGCCTTTGCGTCCCTAGTAGCCCGGCGCAGGATACTGTTGATGTGGAAGGAAGCCAAGCCCCCGGGGGTGGAGACCTGGATAAATGACATGGCAGGGTTTATAAAGCTGGAACGAATTAAGTTCGTCCTAAGGGGATCGGCTCAAGGGTTCACCAGGCGGTGGCAACCGTTCGTCGAATACCTCACAGAAAGATAGAGGGAATGGAAAAGAAGAAGGTAGCAGCAGCAGACCGGGGGGGGGGGGAGGAACCAGAAGGACTCTCAGGGTTATTAATATATATGTATAATATGTATAGGTCGTTGCTATAAATAATTGTATATTGGACTGTTAAATCATATTTTTTGAGAGTGTTAATCTGAGACAAGCAGTTGCCATTCAGTTTTAGTTCTCGTTTTTGTTATATATTATTTATTCTTTGTTTATAAAACAGGTCATTGTTATTTATACTGTTATATTATTGTGTAAAGGATACACAATGTACTGTGATGGTTGACCAAAAATTTTCAATAAAATATATATTTTTTTTTAAAAGAGAGGCTGTGGCATGAAAAGTAAATAAGCTGGCAGGAACACGTGACTGTTACTTAGCAACTGGGGGCCCTTTGAAGGTAGAAAAGCTTTTTGAATTTAGTTTTAGCTGAATTTGTTTGCAGTTGGAGGTAGGACTCCAGGGAGTGAACATCGCTCAACTCTGTCAGGAAAAGACAAGCTCCACAGGGCAAGAGAGTTGCAAAGAGGCAGACTTATCAATGAACCAGCTACAGCCTAGATAATGGGAAGCACGGTGGCACATTGGCTAGCACTGCTGCCTCACAGTTCCAGGATCCAGGTTTAGTACCGGACTCGAATGACTGACAGTGTGGAGTTTGCCCTTTATCCCAGTGTCTGCGTGGGTTTTCTCTGGGTGCTCCGGTTTCCTCCCACAGTCCAACGATGTGCAGGTTAGGTGGATTGGCCATGCTAAATTGCCCCATTGTGTCCAAAAAGATTAGGTGGGGTTACTGCGTTACGGGGATAGGGTGGAGGTGTAGGCTTAAGCAGGGTGCTCTTTCTAAGGGCCAGTGCAGACTCGATGGAGCAAATGGCCTCCTTCTGCACTATAGGGATTCCATGATTCTATTCTATGACCAGGGAAATGGGACAGAAAGAATGCCTTAGGAAGGCTGAAGTTAAGAGAGCCAAGGTATTGTTCAGGAGAATTCAAGGGAAAAGCAGACAAAGTGTTGCGAATGAAAGGGACAGTTGCAGATTTAAAGTGAAAAAGCAGACTTCAGAGGTAAATCAAAAGTTTGATGCCATCTTAATACAGTCTGGGAATCGATAATTAAAGCAATTGTGAAGAACTGGTGAAACAGGCAATACAAAGAAATCCTGAATGGGGTAGTTGTGAAATGTGGATGTTGGATTGTTTGTAAACAATGAAGCAGAAGCTTTGATTGAGAGAGTCATTTGGACAACCTCGACTAGATTCGGAATACAAACGGCTGATGGAAAGCACTGCTGTGAAAGAAGATTTTGAAGCATGTTTTCTTTTTTTTGAGTGGAATTTGGAAACCCTCCTATGACAACCATCTGAGGGATTTTGAAAGGACACTCATAGACATTCACTTGGGTTCAGAGGGGATTGTATATTTGACCACAGGCAGTCTGTGTGCTTAGACGGACTTTGGTGTTCCTGAGACCACTGTAGCTTAAGAAATACTGAATAACCCCTGTTAATCTTAAAATCGGTGTATATTTGTAAAACTAAGGGGAGTAAAGGAGTAATAGTAATAATCGCTTATTGTCACAAGTAGGCTTCAATTAAGTTACTGTGAAAAGCCCCAAGTCGCCACATTCCGGCGCCTGTTCGGGGAGGCCGGAGTACTGTATCATAATCCAACTTTTCATGTTTAATTTTTTTTCTTGTTGTTGAAACTAATTGTGACTCTGTTCCTCGATGTTTAAGTTACGGTCTTATGAGCCAGAGCTCCACTCTGGGATCTTCCCGTCCAGTTATAACACCAACTGGGATCGTAGCACAGGTAATAATAATAATAATCGCTTATTGTCACAAGTAGGCTTCAATGAAGTTATTGTGAAAAGCTCCTAGTTGCCACATTCCGACGCCTGTTCGGGGAGGCCGGTACGGGAATTGAACCCGCGCTGCTGGCCTTGTTCTGCATTACAAGCCAGCTGTTTAGTCCACTGTGCTAAACCAGCCCCGAGGTAAGCCAATATGACCACCATTGTCATGTGACCCGTACAAGATGCAGAGTCACTTTCCATACAAGGCAAGTGGTAATTCCTTTACAGCGATCAGATGTCTCTCTCAACAGGATTCTGAGGGGGCTTGACAGGATTGAGGCTGAGAGGCAGTTTCCTCTTGTGGGGTAATCCTGAACTGGGGGAAACAGTTTCAAAATAAAGGGGTCTCCCATTTAAGGCGGAGATTAGGTGCAATTTATTCGGCTGAGAGTCAACGGTCTTTGGAATTCTCATCCTCAGCGAGCTGTGGAGGCTGGATCATTTAATGTATCCAAGATGGAGTTAGATTTTTGATAAACAGGGGAACCCAGGGTTAAGGAGGACAGACAGGAAGGAGTCACGGCCACAATCAGGTCAGCCATGATCTTACCGATTGATGGAGCAGAATGATCTGCTCCTGCTTCTATTTTCGATATTCAATTGAGAAAGCATGAGGTAGTGAGATAAAGAAGGAAAAAAAATCGAAAAGAGAAAACAAATTAGAAAGTAGAAAATAAAGTCTTACATGGATAATATTTCAGACCAGCAGCCTGGCATTAGCTAGGATGAATGTGACCAGACCCCAACTCTGCAGGTAGAGACGTCAAGAGATTAGCATTCCTACAGAAGACAGGAAAAACAGCACCATCTCTCCCCCATTCATCAGTCTCATCCCTTAATGAGGTAACATTTGGTATCCTCTGTTACAATCCCATAGAGACTTCTCAGAAGATATTCAAAATCCCAGTGACTCACAAGAAGGATCATGTAACTAGATTTCAAATTTTAATTTTACTGTAATAAACAAACTGAAAGTAACATTGTCTAAACTCTAGTCAGCAACGTATACTCTAAACGGCAGAAAGGATTTCCCATTTTACTTTTAAACGACTGAAAATCCTCATCCAGGGTTCTAAGCTACCCTGTCCCATAAGTGGACACTGCATTCTCCAGGAACCAGTCCAAAGCTATTCTCAGCTTCCAATGGCTTGCTTCCTTTTTCAGCCAAATAACAAGGGAGCTCTGAAATGACTTTCGCATTGAAGGTTATTCTGGAGATTCTGTCCTCCAAGCAAAGTTTTTGAAGTACCCAATTCATTTTTTCCGATTAGGAGCAATTTAGTGCGGCCAATCCACCTACCGAAGTTAGGTGAATCTTCCAGCCCCGTTTAAATCTTCATTAACTTGGTCTCTTCAATCCAAGTGCAAGCTCCCACCTGCATTTTGCATGGTGAACAATAAAGATTAGCAACCTCTCTCTCTCTCTCTCTCTCTCTCTCAGATTCTCGCCAAATGTATTTGGGTCTATGAAGTTCAGTGATACCTTCGGAAAATCCTGTAACCCGATATTACAAAGCTTTCTGTGGCACGTTCCCCTTTCAAAGACTATCTCCGTGGTGAGGAGACTCATATGGGCCTCGTATCCAGGCAGAAATGCTGATTAACAATTTCTGAACCTCCAACTCCATTCTATCTTGCAATTACATGGACAGCTTAAAGTTCAATCATTTCTAAAACATGACACTCCTAACATCGATCTGTGGGTGGTGCACCAAACGTGAACCTGCCATCAGCACAACTGCTCTGGGCATTGTTTACACGCTTACATCTTGAACATCTTCCCAATAAATCAACCTGGGCTTCACTGACCACAAAGCTGCAAAGCCACCCAGGTTTCATGCCAAGCAGGATTCAGAGCAGGTCACATGATCCCTTCACAAATCACAGGTAAAATCGAGTCAACAGTCCCAAAACATAAACGTATAAATGTTGTATTTATAACAACGAGCAATTCTAAACTCCAGCACTCCCCCACATCCATTATGATTCAATTGCCTTCAGTACAATACTGTAGCAGGCATTTTTTTAAAAATGTGTGTGCTCTAACCAAATCATTTTGTTAAGATGGAGTTGTTCCCTTTGTTCTAGGTTATCTCTTCCTTTAAAATCACTCAGCAACCTCTGCCTGGAGAAAACAATTTGCTATTTTTATCTAAAATCTAACAGTTGAGAACAGTCTGATTTACTTTTAAAATGCAGAAGAAAGGACAAAGCTCTTGATGCGAGACTCCCCACTCAGTAATTGTAATAAGCTGTCAACATCCTATATTGTGTTATAGAATTTAGCCGGAATATATTGTTCAGGCAAACAGCGAACCAAATTCCGAGAAGATAGTGGAGATGACAATTAACAGCTTCAGGAGTAGCAGACAATGCAGGCGTGCGCGTGCGTGCGTATGTGTGATTTGTGGTGGGTGTGTGTGTGTTCAAGCATGCACTTGTGCTGCGTGTTGGGCATTTATGCACACAAAGGGAGGCTTCACTTGAGCCATAAATCACCTTATTAACAGGGTTTTTACGGACGTGGGCAGATGCCCTGGGGAGGGTGAACTCTTCCTCAACGTGCGTGAGGCTCAGCCTCAGAGAGTTTAAGGTGCTGCACAGGGCACACATGACCGGGACAAGGATGAGTCGGTTTTTTGGGGGTGAGGACAGGTGTGTTAGGTGCTCAGGGAGCCCAGCAAACCACACCCATATGTTCTGGGCATGCCCATGCCCAGCGCTGCAGGAATTTTGGAAGGGCGTAGCGAGGACGGTGTCGAGGGTGGCAGGATCCAGGGTCAAACCGGGCTGGGGGCTCACAATATTTGGAGTGGCAGAGGAGCCGGGAGTGCAGGAGGCGAAAGAGGCTGGTATTCTGGCCTTTGGTAGCCCGGCGAAGGATTCTTCTTCAGTGGAAGGATGTGAGGCCCCCAAGCGTGAAATTCTGGATCAACGATATGGCGGGGTTTATTAAGTTGGAGAGGGTGAAATTTGCCTTGAGAGGGTCGGTACAAGGGTTCTTTAGGCGGTGGCAGCCGTTCTTAGACTTCCTGGCTGAGCGGTAGACATTGGTCAATGGCAGCAGCAACTCAGGGGGGGTCACTTTATTTTTTTGTTTTTGTTATTTACACTGGAGGGCCTGAGGGGGTGTATATACTTGTTGTATTAAGTCGGGGTGTTAATATTAATTTATTATTTATGTACGGGGGCGGGGTATGGAGGGTTGTTTTTCTGGACTGTGTTTTGTACTTAACACAGTTGAGTTTCTTTTCCATTTTGTCATTGATATTTTATGAAAACCTTTAATAAAAATTTTTATTTTTTTTTAAAACAGGGTTTTTACAGCTAACTTTATGCCATGAGTTTAGTTCGTATTTACGGCAAAAATCTATCAGTTTCTTGACATTTACAGGGATGCTGTGCAAGCTTCCAGTTTTTGTGAGGCCAATGGTGCAAATTATCCAGCCCATTTGTGGCAATTTCCAACTTGCATTATTTCTCCTCCCACCATAAATTCCTTTCCTATTACACCAATGCCACGGTAAACTTCGGAGACCACTTGACTTCCTCGTCCGAGGTTTCGGAAAATCTCAGAGGTCACGTGACTCCCCGACCAATGGAATTAGTGCGCGCGCAGATCTAGCTGGAGAGCAGACCTTTAAAACCCGCAGTCAAGATCTGGACAGCAAGGACTGCAGCGGATCAAGAAGGCAACTCACCACCACCTTCTGAAGGGCAACTAGGGATGGGCAATAAATGCCGGCCTAACCAGCGACACCCACATCCCATAAATTAATTTTTTTTTAAAAGAGGTAGGAGATGTTGTTCTGCTTGTGTTATGTTTAGAAAATGATTACTTGTAAATAGTTTTCTGCCTGTAAATAAATGGTTGCTGTTCTCATCTACTGGTGGCCGCACCAGTTTTCACTATTACATTGGCGACAAGGAGAAACAAATTTGGCAATCCAATTGCAAGGACAAAAGAATAAAGCCTTTCTAGTCTGGTTCAAAGCAATTTCAGTACAGTACAGAAGAAATACCATCCTTCCGTTTTTTGGGCACCTTGAACCTTTTGATGCAAATGAAGGAGGTTGGGTGCAATACGTAGAAGGTATACATTAATTTTCCAGAGCACATAATAGAGGAGGAAGAGAAACAGAAGATTATTTTGCTCACAGCTTGCGGCAGCAGGCATACAGTACAAGAAATTTGATCAACCTTGAGGCCCTGATTCAACATCATTGACTAAATCCGGGCGTTGGTTAGGAATCATCATCCAAAATCCTCCATCATCCTTCAGAGGTATAAATTTAATTAGACAGGAGCGCCCCAGGAAAATTTGTTGCCGTCTTTATGGCCAGATTCAGGAAACTGGCAGAATATTGCAAATTTGTAACGCCCCTGAATGATATGTTAAGGGATAGACTGGTGTGCGGGATAAATGATGTGGCTCTCCAAAGAAATTGCTAGTGGACTCAGAGCTAGACTTTAAGAAAGGCAACGGAGCTAGCTTTGTCCATGGAATGTGCTGGAAAATGCACTCAAGATTAGCAAAGCATGACTGGGGGTAAGGTCCACCAGTTGGGGAAAGGGGGCACGAGCAGCAGCAGCACCACCGGGATCAAAGGTGCCTGTTCAAACAGGGGAAGGATGTGGGAAACTGGAGCAAAGCTTGTCGTTTGGATCAAACAATGAATTTCAAAGAGTGTTTTAGATGTGGGGTAAATCACGCCCTGGAGAGTTGCAGGTTCCAGGATACAGAGTGTTTTAGGTGCAACAGAAGCCAGTGTCAGTTCAATTAAGGCACAGATCAAAGCACAACGTACCCATCCCAGAAAGGAGGCAGAAGCTAGCGTCAGTTCACAATATGGAGGAGTACCAGTCACCTGAGCAAAACATGTTACCATTAAACCACAGTGAGGTAGGCAAAGTGGCCCCAATAACCATGATATTGCTAGTAAATGGGCGTCCTTTGAAGAGGGAAGCGGACATCGGGGCTTTGGCAACAGTCAATGGTGAACAAATTTACCCTTACTTACAAACCATGGTCCAACCGTTAAGGCTGGAGAATACCACGGCCAGGCTAGCCACTTACATGGGAAGGGTGCTTAAAATCAATAAGGTTGCAGGATGGGCACCTATCACTCCTGTCGTCAAGCCGGACAAGCCAGTCCGCAGTTGCGGAGATTACAAACCGAGTCGGCCAAGTAGCCAAGTAAACCGATATCCCATACCCAAGTATGAGGATCTTTACACTGAACTAGCTATGAGTCACGCTTACTTGCAATTGGAATTAGTTGAATCATCCCAAGTGTATGTGACCATAAACGTGCACACGGGCTTGTATGAATATAACCCCTTACCGTTTGGAGTATCGCCGGAGTGCACGATTTTTCAATGCACTATGGAGAATGTATTACAGGGATTACCCAGAGTTGCAGTTTATTTAGATGATGTACTAATTACCGGTCCCACAGGAGAGGAACACTTGGCCAACTCGGAGGAAGTACTAAAGAGATTCACGAACACTGGTGCACACTTAAAGTGAGAGAAACGTATGTTCATGCCAGCGAGGTGACCTATTGGGGGTTACAAAGTAGATGCAAAAAGACTGCACCTCTTGGAAGAAAAGGTAAAAAGCCAGAAGGGAAGCCCCTGCCCCGAAAAATACTACCAGACTGAAGTCCTTTCTTGGGGATGATTAATTATTGCGGTAGATTCACCCAGAATCTGGCCACCTTATTAGCAAGTTTGCATGCCTTACTGAAAAAGCACCAAAAGTGGTTCTGAAGAGCGCCTCAAAATGAGGCGTCAATCTGGTAAAGTGTGATGAAAGTAAGAGACTGGTATAAATATTGTAATTTATATTTGTTGCAATAATATTATTAAAGGGCCTAGGTTAAGGTATCCAGACTGTGTGTCTGCTAAAGCTGTAATTAGGAGCCTTCAAAGGTGTCATTATTGACTCCAATCACTCACTTGGTTACAGATCAAGAGGCTAATTGAATCTTGTTTCGATTGCTGGAAATTCTCTGGAATGTAGATCATTTATGGGGGAATGGTGTTTAGTCCGAACTAAGCAGGTCATGGAACTTACTGGGAACAGATGATGTATTTAATGGGAGGGGCCAAGTCTGTCTGTTGTTTTGACAATCTGCAAGAGGCTTTGAGGTTGAATATCAGTTTTGCTAAAATGCTGTCAGATTGAGCAGAAGAGTCTGACAAGAAGGATTTTTAGATTGTTCCTAAAAGGGTCTCTCTCTCTCTCCAAAGGTTCACTTGCTTATCTGTGCAGACCTGTTCTGTTAGCTTTATTTATCGGTGGCATTTGAACTGTGTTCGGTTGCTTGGTTGGAATATTTATAATGTGGAGATGCCAGTGTTGTACTGGGGTGAGCACAGTAAGAAGTCTTACAACATCAGGTTAAAGTCCAACAGGTTTGTTGGATTCATTCACCTGAGGAAGGAGCAGTGCTCTGGAAGCTAGTGATTTGAAACAAACCTGTTGGACTTTAACCTGGTGTTGTAAGACTTCATACTGGAATCTTTATAGTGAAGGTGTAAGGTGCAAGTTTTAAGTTTTTCCTTGTGTTAAGAACTGTTTGACTGATAATTGTAAAGCTATTTTTTTTATTTTAGTGTGGTTAATTATATGTTTAAATTAAAGTTTGTTTTAAAATAAAAGATACCTATTGATCAGAGCCATCACTCCTGGGACAAAATATCCTTTTCTCAGTTTTACTAATTTAAAAAAAATGTTCGGAGTTCCCATCCAGTCGCCTAACAAATGTTGGGATCTGGTCCGGTATCCTAACAAAAGCAATGGCTTGAGTCCACATCCATTTTGACCCAAACAATTTTGCCCGAAAATTCAAAAGCAACTTAAACTCACTGAGAGAAGAATGGAACCAGAATGCCAGTGAACGGGAGCTCGAGGGGTCGAAGGGCAGGTGGACGAGCCGGCGGACCCGCGAGGCGAGGGGGCCTCGGCCTCCCAAAAGAGAGGGAGGCCGACAACCCAAGCATCAGCCTCCCCCCAACAACCTGGAGACAAGATCGAAAACAATCCTCATGAAGGAACTGACCACTATGAGAGGAGGCAATAAAGACCATAAGACATAGGAGCGGAAGTAAGGCCATTCGGCCCATCGTGTCCACTCCACCATTCAATCATGGCCGATTTCAACTCCATTTACCCACCCTCTCTCCATAGCCCTTAATTCCTCGAGAAATCAAGAATTTATCAACTTCTGTCTTAAAGACACTCAACGTCCAGGCCTCCACCGCCCTCTGTGGCAATGAATTCCACAGACCAAACCACTCTCTGGCTGAAGAAATTTCTCCTCATCTCTGTTCTAAAGTGACTCCCTTTTATTCTAAGGCTGTGCCCCCGGGTCCTAGTCTCCCCTGCTAATGGAAACAACTTCCCTACATCCACCCTATCTAAGCCATTCATTATCTTGTAAGTTTCTATTAGATCTCCCCTCAACCTCCTAAACTCCAATGAATATAATCCCAGGATCCTCAGACGTTCATCGTATGTTAGGCCTACCATTCCTGGGATCATCCGTGTGAATCTCCGCTGGACCCGCTCCAGTGCCAGTATGTCCTTCCTGAGGTGTGGGGCCCAAAATTGCTCACAGTATTCTAAATGGGGCCTAACTAATGCTTTATAAAGCTTCAGAAGTACATCCCTGCTTTTATATTCCAAGCCTCTTGAGATGAATGACAACATTGCATTTGCTTTCTTAATTACGGACTCAACCTGCAAGTTTACCTTTAGAGAATCCTGGACTAGGACTCCCAAGTCCCTTTGCACTTCAGCATTATGAATTTTGTCACCGTTTAGAAAATAGTCCACTCCTCTATTCTTTTTTCCAAAGTGCAAGACCTCGCACTTGCCCACGTTAAATTTCATCAGCCATTTCTTGGACCACTCTCCTAAACTGTCTAAATCTTTCTGCAGCCTCCCCACCTCCTCCATACTACCTGCCCCTCCACCTATCTTTGTATCATCGGCAAACTTAGCCAGAATGCCCTCAGTCCTGTCATCTAGATCGTTAATATATATAAAGAGAACAGCTGTGGCCCCAACACTGAACCCTGCGGGACACCACTTGTCACCGGTTGCCATTCCGAAAAAGAACCTTTTATCCCAACTCTCTGCCTTCTGTCTGACAGCCAATCGTCAATCCATGTTAGTACCTTGCCTCGAATACCTTGAGCCCTTATTTTACTCAGCAGTCTCCCGTGAGGCACCTTATCAAAGGCCTTTTGGAAGTCAAGATAGATAACATCCATTGGCTCTCCTTGGTCTAACCTATTTGTTATCTCTTCAAAGAACTCTAACAGGTTTGTCAGGCACGACCTCCCCTTACTAAATCCATGCTGACTTGTCCTAATCCGACCCTGCACTTCCAAGAATTTAGAAATCTCATCCTTAACAATGCATTCTAGAATCTTGCCAACAACCGAGGTTAGGCTAATTGGCCTATAATTTTCCATCTTTTTCCTTGTTCCTTTCTTGAACAGGGGGGTTACAACAGCGATTTTCCAATCCTCTGGGACTTTCCCTGACTCCAGTGACTTTTGAAAGATCATAACTAACGCCTCCACTATTTCTTCAGCTATCTCCTTTAGAACTCTAGGATGTAGCCCATCTGGGCCCGGAGATTTATCAATTTTTAGACCTCTTAGTTTCTCTAGCACTTTCTCCTTTGTGATGGCTACCATATTCAACTCTGCCCCCTGACTCTCCGGAATTGTTGGGATATTACTCATGTCTTCTACCGTGAAGACTGACGCAAAGTACTTATTCAGTTCCTCAGCTATTTCCTTGTCGAAACCCGGGTGGCGGTGACAGAGGCGATGGTCACCATGCAAAAAACGATGGACGGATTGGGGAAAAAGGTGGAAGCACAGGAAAAAACAAACCACAAATTCGAGAAAGCCTCGATGAACCAGAGTGACAGGATCATCGCCCTCGAGGCAGAAGTAAGAAGGTTGGTGGCAGCCCTAGGAAACTTAGAAGGGAAAGTCGAGGACCAAGAAAACAGACCCCGACACCAGAACATTCGAATCATGGGCCTGCCAGAGGGTATTGAAGGCAGAGACCCGACAGGCTACGTTGCCAAATGCTGGGCAAGCTAGTCGGAGGAGACAGCTTCCCCCAAACCCCACGGAGATCGACAGAGCGCACAGGTCGCTCAGGCCTAAACCCAAGACTGGGAAACAACCGAGTGCGGTCATCACGAAGCTACACCAATACCAGGATCGTGATAGGATTCTGAGGTGGACGAGACAGACTAAGGCGAGTACATGGGCAGGACACAAAATCTGGGTACATCAGGGCATTGGGGCGGACTTAGCAAATCGCAGGGCCGAATTTAATCAGGCAAAATCAGCCCTGTACAAGAACGTGGTGAGATTCGAAATGCTGTTCCCAGCCGGGCTCTGGGTCACGTTCCAGAATGAGGAGCATTACTTATAACACCCCGACGGAGGCAAATGAATTTGTGCGGTCAAACGGCCTGGACAAGGGGCAGGAGAGGCAGCAATGAAGGCGGAACAGAGAAGGAAGCAAAAGAGATAGAGACGTCTTGGACATTGGCATGTTTGCACTGGACTGTGCTGGCTCACTCTGATCAAAATGACCAGGTCACAGGGAAGGGCAAGAAAAGGGGAATGCAGGTGAGGGTGAGGTACAGGCAGAGGGAGCGGACAGACAGCGGGGTAAGATCAGCTCCGGGATGGACGGCCACCACACTAGCAGGGACAGCTAGCACAAGAAAGAAAGACAGCAAGGGGGGCTGCTGTCAGGGAGGGAGCGCCTGGCTTGGGGCAGGGGAAGACACAAGGGCAGGGAGGGGGAACGCATAGTGGGGGGATGGGGAGGGGGGTGGCACATGAACAGCACAGTGGCTAGTACCGTTGCTTCACAGCACCAGAGTCCCAGGTTCGATTCCCAGCTTGGGTCACTGTCTGTGCAGTGTCTGCACGTTCACCCCATGTCTGCGTAAGTTTCCTCCAGGTGCTCCGGTTTCCTCCCACAAATCCTGAAAGACGTGGTGTTAGGGAATTTGAACATTCCTAATTCTCGGTCCATGTACCCGAACAGGCGCCGGAATGTGACAACTGGGGGCTTTTCACAGTAATTTCATTGTGTTAATGTCAGCCTACTTGTGACAATAAAGATTGTTAAAGAAAGGGTTAGTTTTCAGATTGACTTTAGCAGGGAAGGTGAAGGCTGAGGGAAAAAGATGATGTTGCGAGCAGCAACTTTGGAGGGTCCCTGGGCAAACGGCGACCTCGGAGTGCAGGGGCGCATCCACGTGGGATACATCTGTTGGCGGCCATAGAAAGCATCCTATCGGGCTGCATCACAGCCTGGTATGGCAACTGCTCGGCCCAGGACAGCAAGAAACTTCATAGAGTCGTGAACACCTTCCAAGTCACTCACACAAACCTGCCTCCCATCCATTGACTCCATTTACGCCTCCCGCTGCCTGGGGAAAGCGGGCAGCATAATCAAGGATCTCTCCCACCCGGCTTACTCACTCTTCCAACTTCTTCCATCGGGCAGGAGATACAGAAGTCTGAGAACACGGACGAACAGACTCAAAAACAGCTTCCTCCCCACTGTCATCAGACTCCTAAATGACCCTCTTATGGACTGACCTCATTATGCTTCGTCCGATGCTGGTGCCTATGTAGTTACATTGTATCCCTTGTGTTGCCCTATTATGTATTTTCTTTTATTGCCTTTTCTTCCCATGTACTTAATGACCTGTTGAGCTGCTCGCAGAAAAATACTTTTCACTGTACCTCGGTACACGTGACAAGAAACAAATCCAATCCAATGTTAACACAGGCGGTTTAAATGAACGTATTGCTGCGATTTTCGTTTATTTTCCAATGCCTGCCAATTTTCCTGCCAACGGCATTTTTTAGAGAGATTGAAGGAATGATTATCTCATTCATATGGGGAGGGAAGGTGGCTAGAGTTAGAAAGGTGCTGCTACAGAGGGAAACGCAGGGGGTTTGGGTCTTCCGAACCTGAGGTATTACTGGGTAGCGAATGTGGAGAAGGTGAGGAGTTGGGTCAGAGGGGTTGACTCCCAGTGGATCAGAATGGAGGAGAGTTTGTGCAGGGGGTCGGGATTGAAGGCGCTAGCAATAGCGCCGCTCCCGACGGCCCCGGGGAAATACTCAGGGAGTCCGGTAGTAATAGCTTCATTGAGAATTTGGAGGCAGTTTCGCCAGTACTTCGGGTTGGGAGGCAGATGTTGTAGCCTTCACCTCGTTGATCGCCCGAAAGAGGATGCTGTTGGGATGGAGATCAACCTCTCCACCCTGTGCCCTGGCGTGGCGGGGGACCTGCTGGAATTCTTAACTCTTGAGAAGGCTAAGTTTGAACTGAGGGGAAGGATGGAGAGGTACTACAATTCATGGGCGTTATTCATTATGCACTTTCAAGAATTGGGTGGCATCGTCTTCCGGTGATGGCTACGAGGGAGTAAGTCGCGCATTTGGTGGCTCCCGCTCTGGCCGGACTTTTGGACCTTTCCCCCCCGTGTTTGAGCGCTGGCTTTGAAGGCAAAGTCAATTTGGCATTGGTTCCACACATTGGTGTATGGAACGAAGAACCCCAAGGGATCAAAAAGGGAGAAATAAAAAGACAAGCAAGGGCTGGGTGGAGGTTGTGGCAGATGTCAATATGGCTGATGTTCGAACCCCTGCTGTGACGGCCAACCATCAACGGAGGAGCTGATGCAGGTCATTCAAGAGGGCTTCGCTCGGCCCCCCAAGGGCGATGGTGGTCCGGCTCCACAGGTTCCTGGACAAGGAGTGTGTTCTCCAGTGGGCCAAGCGTACACGGAGCTGCAAATGGGATAACAGCATTTTACGTGTCTACCAGGAACTGAGCGTGGAGGTGGCCAGAAGGACGGCAGACTTTAATCAGGTTAAGGCGATCCTATTCAAGGAGCGGGTGAAATTTGGACTGTTATACCAGGCGCGTCTTTGGGTTACGCATGAGGACCAGAACCATTATTTTGGGTCGCCCGAAGCCACGATGGACTTTGCCAAGAGGAAAGAGCTGGTGCTGAACTGAGAACTCGTTGTTTTAAGTTGCAACTTTTTGAGTGATGTTTGTATGTTTCTACTGTCGTTTCTCTTCTGTATTTGAGTTTGGTTGAAGAAGGGGGAAGTAAAAGTTACTCTGTTTCTGCGGGTTTTCAGTGTTTTGGTGTGGATGGCTGGTGGGGCTTTTACTTTGATTTACACTATTGGGGAGGTTTGTGTGTGTTGTTTTTTTTGGGTTGTCTCTTATGTTAATTGGGCGATTGTTTGATGAGGGAAGTGGTTTCGATGGCCGGGGGGGGAGGAGTGAGGGAACAATAGGTGGGAGACTTCTTGGCGCCGGAGGCGAGGGCCACCAGGCTAGCTGGGTGAGCTAGTCTACAGAAGCAAAGTGGGGGGGGGGGGGGTGTGCATATGATTAATCTTTGGCAGGGGTTAGGTTACAAAGTGTTTTTTCTGGGAGAGGGGAGGGGGGAAAGAGTTACTCTGCTGACGAGGGAGGGACTTAGGTTTTGGAACAGAGAGGAGGTCGGTGATGGGGACTGCCAGGGGACGGGCCGATGGAAGCGCGGTGCATGGGCTGGTGGCGGGCCCAGGAAAGGGGATGGCTGATCGGATGAGGGGGGGGGGGAGAGACACGGTGCCCCCCTACTACGCTGATCACCTGGAATGTTAGAGGGTTGAACGGGCCAGTCACGAGGGCACATGTGTTCGTGCATCTGAGGGCTCTGAAGGCGGACGTGGTAATGTTGCAAAAGACACACCTGAAAGTGGCAGATCAAGTCAGGCTAAGGAAGGGTTGGGTCAGTCAGGTCTTTGATTCGGGGCTGGACACCAAGACTAGAGATGTTGCGATTTTGATCAACAAGCGGGTACAATTTCAGGTGGGCAGTATAGTCTCGGACGGTGGGGGGGGGCTGTTATGTCATGGTTAGCGGTAAGCTGGAGGGGAGGAAGGTAGTCTTGGTTAATGAGTACGTGCCAAATTGGGATGACGTGGAATTTATCAAGAGGTTGCTGGGGAAGATACCTGACCTGGACTCGCACAAGGTGGTTATGGGAGCAGATTTTAATACAGTCATCGACCCCGGCCTGGACCGGTTGTGTTCAAAAAACAGGCAGGGTGGCAGCAATGGGAAAGGAACTGATAGGGTTCATGGAGCAGATGGGGGTCGACCCATGGAGGTTTAGGCAGCCGACGGGGAAGGAGTTTTCTTTATATTCGCATGTTCACAAGGTTTATTCCCGGATAGACTTTTTAATTTTGAGCAGGGATTTACTGGTGGGGATGGTGGACACGGGGTATTCGACCATCACTATTTCGGATCATGCCCCACACTGGGTGGAACTGCAGGTTAGTGAGGAGAGCTTCCAGCGCCCGCAATGGAGATTAGAGGTGGGGTTGTTGGCGGACGAGGCGGTGTGCGAGAGGCTGAGGAAGTGCATGCAGAATTACCTGCAGGTTACTGACATGGGGGAAGTCTCAGCAGCGGTGGTCTGGGAGGCGCTGAAGGCAGTGGTGAGAGAGGAGCTGATTTCGATCCGGGCTCATAGGGACAGGACGGATAGGGCAGAAACGGACCGACTGGTTAGGGAGATCTTACAGATAGACAGGAGGTATGCGGTGACCCCGGGGGTGGAGCTCTTAAGGGAACGTCGGAGGCTGCAGGCTGAGTTCGGGTGTTGTCTACGGGCAAGGCAGTGGAGCAGCTTAGAAAGGCGAGGGGTGTGTTTTACGAACATGGGGAGAAGGCCAGCAGAATGCTTGCACAGCAGCTTTGGAAGAGGGAGGCGGCCAGGGAAATAGAGAGGGTGGTTGATGGGGATGGGAACTTAGTAGAGGAATCGGCAGGGCTAAGCAGGGCTTTCAGGGACTTTTACAGTAGGCTCTATTGCTCGGAATCCCCCATGGGGGCGGAGGTGTTGTGGCGCTTTTTGGACGGACTGACCTTCCCAAGGGTGGGTAGGGAGCTGGTGGATGGGTTGGGGGCCCCGATTAGGGCCGAAGAAATAGTTGAGGGCTTGAAGGCAATGCAGTCGGGTAAAGCCCCGGGGCTGGACGGGTACCCGGTGGAGTTCTATAAAAAGTTCTCGGGGATTTTAGGGCCGTTGCTGGTCAAAGTTTTCAATGAGGCAAGGGACAGAGGGGTGCTGCCCCCGACGATGTCGCAGGCCACTATTTCGTTAATATTGAAGTAGGACAAGAACCCGGAGCATTGCGGGTCATATAGGCCGATCTCCCTGCTTAATGTGGATGCCAAGTTGCTGGCCAAAGTTTTGGCCTCCAGGATTGCAGATTGTGTGCCGGATGTGATTGGAGGATCAAACCGTGTTTGTCAAGGGCAGGCACTTGGTGGCCAATAGAAGAAGGCTGCTCAACGTGATTATGATGCCCCCGGAGAGTGGGGAGGTTGAGGTAGTTGTGGCAATGGATGCGGAAAAGGCGTTTGACCGGGTGAAGTGGGACTATCTATGGAAGGTGCTGGGACAATTTGAGTTTGGTAGGGGCTTTATCGACTGGGTCAGGCTGTTGTACCAGGCCCCGGAGACTAGTGTAAGGACGAATAGGATTACCTCAGGCTATTTTAGACTGAACCAGGGGACAAGACAAGGGTGCCCCCTCGCCCCACTGTTGTCTGTGTTAGCTATAGAGCCACTGGCAATTGCTCAGAGAGCTTCAAGGGGCTGGTTCAGAGGGAGGGGGTGGGGGGGGTGGAACATAGAGTCTCGCTGCACGCGGACGACCTGCTCTTATACATATCGGATCCAGGGGCAGGGATCGGCGAAATTATGGCGATTTGGGGGGAATTTGGCCGGTTTTCAGGGTATAAATTGAATATGACAAAGAGTGAGATATTTGTAGTCCAGGCGAGGGGTCAGGAGGGTCGGCTGAGGGAGCTGCCGTTTAGGTTAGTAGGGGACAGTTTCAGGTACTTAGGGATACAAGTGGCGCGTGACTGGGGCCGGTTACACAAGTTGAACTTGTCCCGGTTGGTTGAACAGATGAGGAGCGAGTTCCGGAGATGGGATGCGCTCCTGCTGTCGTTAGCTGGGAGAGTGCAGACGGTCAAAATGATGGTCCTACCGAGATTTTTATTCGTATTTCAGTGTCTCCCAATTTTCATCCCGCAGTCCTTTTTTAAGAGGGTTAATAAAATCATCCTGGGCTTTGTGTGGGCAGGTAAGTCCCCGCGAGTGAAGAAGGTGATGTTCGAGCGGAATCGGGGGGAGGGGGGGCTTGCGCTGCCGAATTTTAGTAATTATTACAGGGCGGCTAACATAGCCATGATAAGGAAGTGGGTGGTGGGGGCGGGGTCGGTTTGGGAGCGGATGGAGGCAGCTTCGTGTAGGGGCACCAGTCTGGGGGCGTTGATAATGGCACCTCTGCCGTTCCCGCCAGCGAGGTACTCCACCAGCCCCGTAGTAGTGGCGGCCCTGAGAATCTGGGGTCAGTGGAGGAGGTACGCTGGAGCAGTGGGAGCAGCGGTCTGGTCCCCAATATGTGACAATCACCGGTTTGCCCCGGGGAGCTTGGATGGGGTGTTCCGAGTATAGCGAAGGGCGGGGATTGAGAGGATGGGGGACCTGTTTTTATAGGGGAGCTTCCCTAGCTTGAGGGCGCTGGAGGAGAAGTTTGGGTTGGCAAGGGGGAAATAATTTAGATATTTACAGGTGCGGGACTTTCTGCGCAGGCAGGTATCATCCTTCCCACTCCTGCCACGAAGGGGGATCCAGGATAGGGTAGTGTCTAGGGGATGGGTGGGAGAAGGGAGCATCTTAGATATCTACAAAGAACTCATGGGGGCGGAGGAGACGCAGACCGAGGAGCTGAAGCGTAAGTAGGAGGAGGAGCTTGGTGGTGAGATGGAGGATGGCTTCTGGGCGGACGCGTTGAGTAGAGTCAACGCGACCGCAACATGCGCCAGGCGCAGCTTGATCCAATTCAAGGTGGTCCATCGAGCCCACATGACAGTGGCCCGGATGAGTAGATTCTTTGGGGTCGAGGACAGGTGTGCAAAATGTGCGAGAGGACCAGCGAACCATGTTCACATGTTCTGGGCGTGTCCAAAACTTGGGGGATATTGGCAGGGGTTTGCGGACGTCATGTCCAGAGTATTGAAAACAAGGCTGGCAATGAGTCCAGAGGTGGCAATTTTCGGGGTGTCGGAAGACCCGGGATCCAGGTGGAGAAAGAGGCAGATGTTCTGACCCTTGCTTCCCTGGTAGCCGGGAGACGGATACTGCTAGCTTGGAGGGACTCAAAGCCCCCGAAGTCGGAGACCTGGCTAACTGACATGGCGAGCTTCCTCGGCTTAGAGAAGATTAAGTTCACCTTGAGAGGGTCACTGTTAGGGTTCGCCCGGGGGTGGCAACCATTCATCGACTTCTTCGCGGAGAATTAATCGTCTGCAATGGAGGGGGGTTAGGGTAGCGTAGAATAGGGGGTCAATTAGGCGGGTCTTGACGGGATGGGAGTCGGTGATTGCACTATGTTCGTTGTTCTTTGTACATTGTTTTTATACTGTTGCTGTTTGTAATGCGAAAATACCTCATTAAAATTGTTTGTTTAAAAAAAAATTTGGGTTACATCGAACATTAGAAGGGGTGTTGGGAGGGGTGGGGAGGGGGACTGGAGATGTTAATGGTCCGGCTTCCTCCCACAGTCCAAACGTGTGCAGGTTAGGTGGATTGGCCATGCTAAATTGCCCTTAGGTGGGTTACAGGGATAGGATGCTCTTTTAGAGGGTCGGTGCAGACTCGATGGGCCGAATGGCCTCCTACTGCACTTCGGGGATCCTATGAAAGTGCTACCCATTGAGGAAAAATGTGTCATAATTTAAATGTAGTTCTATTGTTCAATTGTAAAAAGCACTACATTCACATTGTGTAAATTTACATCTTTGTGGCTGCTACGTCAATCATTTCGTAAAATAAGCCCTTCATCATAGGAATATGGCAAAGGATTGACTGTCTTCAAATTCTTGACAAATCATATTTACATCCAATGTATAGAATTTTATAGATCAATTGTGCAAACCATTCTTGCATTACACAGCATTTCCCCAACATTGCAAGAGTGACGACACTTTTGCACTGCAGCAAGTGCAAGCTGTCACACACATGCACGGGCACACACACAGCAACTAATCTTTAAAGCTTCAGCACTGGGTCCATAATGTAAAGTCTGCATGCATTGTTAACACAGGTCAATCACACATATGCACAAGTGACTTCCCATTTGAATTTGGTCCAGTATTTGTTCAACAGAACGGAAGGACGAGGTTACCATATATTTAATTTCTGAATATAAAAGGAATGCACGGAGGGACCACATGCTGAGGGCAGAGGACTTTCTTCCCACAGTTTCAAATCTGATATCGTACCAACAACAACGAACAAAATGACTGATGGCTTGGCCCCTGACCCAGAAGGGCTTTTTCATTTCGAGAGATCAGGAGCTGTTCATTGCAACTGTGAGATAGATAGATAGATAAATAAATACACTAGACACACATCCACGAGCTGGAATGAGAAGGCACAAAGAACACTTGTGATGAATGCTTACGTAGAGCTGAACTTGCACAGGGCACAAACAGAGCATTTGCATTGCTTCCCCCAATTTTAAAGGCAAATATTTGATGGACAACCTTGTCTCAGTGGATAGCACTCTTTTTGAGTCAGTAGGTTGTGGATTCAAGTCCCATTCCAAGCCTGGAGCACAAAATTTGCTGCTTACACCCAGCATTACTGCGGAGAGGTTAAAGCTTGGTCCCGTCTGCCCCCTCAGTGGGTGCAAAGGATCCCACAGCGACTATTTCAAATAAGAGCGGGGGATGTAACACCCCCCACCCCCCGGTGTCTCGGCCAATTTTTAGTCCCTTAA
Organism: Scyliorhinus torazame; assembly: GCF_047496885.1. NCBI lineage: Eukaryota > Metazoa > Chordata > Chondrichthyes > Carcharhiniformes > Scyliorhinidae > Scyliorhinus > Scyliorhinus torazame. Next base: position 143,140,644 of record NC_092724.1, on the reverse strand, counting down.
TCAACATCATAAAAATCGATCACCTGATTAATAACAGGGTGCTGTTTGTGGCTGTGCAGGCTGGCTGGCCTTGCGAAATGGCAGCTGGATTCCCAACATTACAACGGCTCGACTTCAACAAAGTCCCTGATTGGCTGCAAGTGCTTCAGGACTTTTGATGGTCATGAAAGGTGCTACATAAATCTATTTTTCCTTTACAAATACGCTAACCTCACTAAGCTGCCTCCTTGAAAAGAACAGCTTCAGTCAGGCAAGCAGGCTGCAAATTTTGGGAGACACCAGCAACAGAATCTAAAATTGCTCCAATTCTCCCCAAGTCTACAAGAAAAAAAAAAATGAATTGTAGCTCCCAAGCAGTTTTCCACCGGAGTGTTTATGCTCCTAATTGCGATATACTTCTAAAACTGCCGTGCATTAAAATTGAGCTTACAATTAAAAGCGTACTGTATTTTCAATCAGCCTATTGAGCAATAACTGGAGTTCAGACATGAACAGTCCTTAAGATTCGGGAACTGCAGGCTTCTGCACAGTACCCTTCTCTTCACCTCCAGTAGCTAGCAGGGGTCAAAGGTAATTCAGTTACTCAAATAATTCAACCATACATAGATTATGATTCAGACGTCTTGTTGGTTTATGGCCAGCTTCAAACATCCTGTACTCCTCACGACACCCAGTTTCAAGATATCTTGCAATTGACCTTTCCTCCTCTTCTGTTTGTAATGGCTGCAGAAGCTAAGGGATGAGTCCTCTCCCTCTGAGAGCTGGCTTTGTTAACATTCATCATCTCAATCAGGCACAACAAAAGAATTTCCGTGGGCCACGAGATAAGATAATTACCATTTAAAACATGCTGGCAATACTTGCGTTCCAAACAGAACCACAAGAAAATGCATCCTCATCGATCAGTGTAACTGCTAAATTATGCATACCAGACAGCAAGTGAATGCTCTCTCCACAATGCACTGTGCATGCCTCTTGGCTCTTTGTTGCACAGGAAAACACTGATGTTGCTACACACATTTTCTAAGCACAGCTAAATATTTAGCTCATATATTTTACACCAGTCATCGAACAATGAAACTCTTTTCGCAACTATAAGCATTTGGCTGCAACCCAAGTTGATTGCCAATGGCCATTTTAATTACTTACAATTAAGATAATTATCCACGTCATTCAGTGATTTTCAACATTCAACAGTGCGGCTTTGAAAACTGGATACAATCAGATTCTACTCAAGAATATTACACCTAACCACATTATCTTCAACAGTATTCAACTGGCAATACTGGGGAGGCAGTGGCGTAGTGGTATTGTCACTGGACTAGTAATCCAGAGACCATGCTCTGGGGACATGGGTTCAAATCCCACCAGGCCAGGTGGTGGAATTTGAATTCAATAAAAATCTGGAATTAAATGTCTAATGACGACCACGAAACCATTGTCAATTGTTTTCATAGAATTTACAGTGCAGAAGGTGGCCATTCGGCCCATCGAGCCTGCACCAGCCCTGGGAAAAAGTACCCTACTTAAGCCCACGTCTCAACCCTATCCCCATAACCCAGGAACCCAACCGAACCTTTTGGACATTAAGGGACAATTTATCATGGCCAATCCACCTAACCTGCACATCTTTGGACTGGAGGAGGGAACCCGAACACCCGGAGGAAACCCACGCAGATACAGGGAGAAAGTACAAATTCTACACAGATAGTGTGGACGGAATTGAACCCGGGTTCCTGGAGGTGTGAGGCAGCAGTGCTAACCACTGTGCCACCGAGCCACCCTGTTGTAAATACCCACCTGGTTCACTAATGTTCTTTTGGGAAGGCAATCTGCAATCCTTACCTGGTCTGGCCTACGCGCGGCTCCAGGCCCACAGCAATGTGGTTGACTCTTAAATGCCCACAGGAATGAGCAACAAATGCTGGCCCAGCCAGCGACGCCCACATCCCGTTAACGAATAAAGAAAAAAAAAATACACGCAACTTCAACATCACAATTATGATAAAAACTAAATATTGTGAGTGTTGGAAGTCAGAAATAAAACAGAAAATGCTGGAAAAACTCAGCAAGTCTGGCAGCATCTGTGGGGAGAGGAACAGAATTAATGCTTCATGTCCATATGACTGTTCTTCAGAGTCAAAGAGATGGAGAAAAATGATGGATTTTACAAAGTTTAAGAGGAATGGAGCAGCGTAGAAGGTCAGAGAGATGGGGACTAAGAGAGATTTAATAAAGATGTTATAGACACAAGGCAAAGGGACTGCTAATAGTTTTAAAGACAAAAGAAGGTGCTGATGCTGACAAAAAGGTACGGCAGGAGGAGGTGTTAATAGTAGAACAAAGGTCGATACTCTGTCAAAGCAAAACTTGAGAACAAGTGACAGATGGCCAAAAAAAAAAGAATAAATATTCAAAAATAAAATAAATAGTCAAACAAAATAGGATCCCATTTTAAAATTTTTTTATCCTTATTTATTCTTTAGTGTCCCAATGCCGCCCCTTCCTTTTTCCTCTCAAACAATATGAAATCCATCACTACCCTTCATCTCTCTTCAGTTCTGAAGAAGGCCCCACAGGACTTGAAACGTTAACTCTGTTTCTCACTCCACCGATGCTGCCACGCCTGGTACCATGTTAGACCGTTTCCCTTATCACAATCCTGATTCCAATCTAAACTGGGTACGACAAAACTAAACACAAAATGAACACTAGCTTTGCATTGATGGCCTTTATTCCAAGTCCAAATTTCAAAATCTGTTTTTCCTCCTTGTTCTCAATTATCTGCTCTCCCACCTCTGCCCTGCCGTCCAGCTCTTTGCTGGTGTTCTTCCTATAGGTACCTGCAGCCCTTACTCAAATACTCATAACACATGGGGTTTGGCAGCTGGAAATATATTGGACAGTGCAGTCCATTAGTGCGTTCACCCAACTGAACGGTGGAGCAGACTCGATGGGCCAGTTTGTTTGTGTTTTTTATTGTTCTTGTGTGGGATGGGTGTAATATTTTTTCTATGTTTATTAAAGTTGGATGTGGGCGGGGGGGGGGGGGGGGGGGGTGTTGTTGTTAAGACTTTTCATTTAAGTTTATTCCAGGGCAGGTGGCTGCCCTGCTGGCTTAAAAAAATTGGCTAACAGGAGCGAGGTGGTGGGGGAAACTGCAGTTCATTATTTTAGGGTAGGTTTAAAGAATGAGCTGAGGGTCTTTGTTTTGTTTGGGGTAATTGAGCTTGGGGGTTGGGGATGTTGCTCGCCTTTCGGCTGTTTGTTTGGTTTTTCGGGTGTGGTGATGTTGGGATGCAGGGTGGTGCGGTTCGGGTGGGGGGGGGGGGTTCTGACGCTGTCTGTAGCTTGTTCTTTCTGGAGGAGGGGTTTTGGTGGCCATCTTGGCTGGGCTCGTGCCTGAACTTTTTACGCGGTTGTTGGAATGTCCCATAGAATCTACAGTGCAGAAGGAGGCCATTCGGCCCATCGAGTCTGCACCGGCCCTTAACCCCACTCCTCCACCCTATCCCCGTAACCCAGTAACCCCACCTAACACTAGTGGCAATTTAACATGGACAATCCACTTAACCGGCACATCTTTGGACCTTGGGAGGAAACCGGAGCACCCAGAGGAAACCCACACAGCACAGGGAGAATGTGCAGACTACACACAGAGTAACCCAAGCCGGGAATCAAACCGAGGACCCTGGAACTGTGAAGCAACCGTGCTAACCACTGTGCTACCGTGCCGTCTTTATTGGTGGAATTGGCTGACTCGGGTACGGAAGGGGTGGAAGGCCCCCTATTCGGCTGGTCACTTGGAATGTAAGAGGTTTGAACAGCCTGGTGGCCATTTCCGGGGATTCGGACACGTCGATGCTGCATATGTCCTCGCCTTTGCCTCGTTGATAGCCCGGAGGTGTGTCCTGCTGGGGTGGAGTTCTGCAACTCCGTCCTGTGCCTCGGCCTGGTTGGGTGGTCTAATGGAGTTCCTAGAGAAAGCCATGCACACCATTAGAGGGTCGGTAGAATGATTCTCCTCGAGGTGGAAGCCATTCATTTCCTTTTTCAGTGAGCTGGTCACCATCAGCTATTGGGGGTAATTTGTCGTTATTTAGTTAGAGCGGGTGGGAGGGGATTAGTGGCACTGTTAATTTTTTGAAGGAGATATTCATGTGTTGTACCTGTGTGAATCTATTTCATTTTGTAATAATGAAAAAACATTTTGCAATAAAAATATTTTATTAAAATATCCATAACATGGATGTTCTGCAGACTTAAATATCCTCACAATTCTAACAGTCCAACAATGCATAGAAAAGGAGAGGCAGTGGTGAATGTAGCTCAATTAACTTTTGCTCATGGGATGTGGGCCTCACAGGCTGAGCGAGCATTTATTACCCATCCCTAATTAACCTTGAATTGAGTGACCACTTCAGAAGGCAGTTAAGAGTCAGCCTCATTTGCTGTGGTTGAGTCACATGTAGGTCAGACCAGGCAAGGCTGACAGATTTCCTTCCGTAAAGGTCATTGCCCTTTAAGTTAGGGCATCATGACCAGCGCAGGTTTGGAGGGCCGAAGAGCCTGTTCCTGTGCTGTGCTTTTCTTTGTTCTTCGATATTATTTCATTTGTCATAAAGAGGGAACAGCAAACAGAAATGGTGGGAGATGTGATACGGTCGGACAACATTCAGGTTTTTCCTTAAAAGTTGTATTCCATCACATTTAACTCCAGCGCCTTCAAAAACAAATATCCTCAACATATCACCTACACCTAAGTATTTGCCAAGTCTTAAATACAGCAGACAAACCAGATATTTTTGAGAATTATTTGAAGTCCAAGCCAAATTGGTGCTCTGCCATAACTTGATAGCCAAAAAATGAAAGAAGCCAAAGTGAAAATTGTTTACTTTCCATTTAACAAGCTACATCTTTAAATTGCAATCCCTATAAATATAAAAATATCTCTGCCCTTCATCCTAGACTTAAAATATTTCCTGTTTAATTGGAGTTGGTGGCTCATTGCGCTGCTCCTGCTCCCCATCCCCAGTATCTGTTGATTGAATGTCCCTGCCCTATCAGTGAATGTCTTTGAGGCTCTCTGTGCCCATATTACAAGAAAAAAATACACACGTGCAAATACCTTTCAGGCACGAGGGCTGGGATTTTCCAGCTCCACCACGGTGGATGCAGTGAGCCATTAGAAATTCCATTGACTTCGGGGGGGACCGGAAGATCCCGTCAGTGGGAAGAGCCAAAGAATTTTGGACGAAGGATGGAATTGGACAGCGGCCTGACTTTACCCCTGGGAGCAGACTGGCAGGTGGGTTGTAAAATCAGGTGTCATGACGGCAGTACTGTGCCCCTCTCGGAACTGTTTTGCTGGTTTTTCACCAGGCCCATCCACTCTTGGTCTTTGACAATTTATGCCCATTTAAGGGTCTCTTTCTGCCACCACTAGCAGTTTTGCAGGTGGCATCCATCTGCTGATTTCAAGAAGGAATTGGATATAGCTCTTGGAGCTGAAGGGATCAAGGGATAGGGAGGGCGAAGGCGGGGTCAGGGTATTGAACTTGATGATCAGCCATGATCACAATGAATGGCAGAGCAGGTTCGAAGGGCCAAATGGCCTCCTCCTGCTCCTATTTTCTATGTATGTTTCCATGTACTGGGTGTCGAGATTTTGACTTCTCCCGAGGGGATACGCCTTCTCTATCACTCTGAATTCTCTATAGGTGCAAATTAAAGTTCCACTGACTGAAATGAAAAATTCATACCAAATGGGGTGCTTTCCGAAACGGGTGCCCTAACTTGGTCGAGAGAAGTGGTCTCCAACCTTTTTAAGCCCAAGATCAATTTTAGAATCTAAATGCAGCACAAGATCTACTCTTAAAAATTTGACTTTACTAAAACCCCCCAAAAGGTACACTATGCATAACACTCACCTATTCTTAGTGTGACATCTGTGTTTGCACATTATCTGTGAGTGCTGTGAAGTCTGGCACTTCGTTTGAGGTGGCCAGACTCATACAGTCCTTCAGATGGAGTGCGATACTTGGACTTGATGATTTTCATCTGGGAAAAAGCCATATCATAGGAGGCATGTGGAACCAAAGTAGGCCTTCACGTAGGGTGCGCTGGATATCAGAAGAGGGTGCTTCTCTCTGTCTTCAAGTCCGTAAAAGTCTTTGTCCCTAGACATAGCTTTCAGCTCTATGTCGTTTTGCATGCTGATGATTTCCATGTCAAGTACACTGCTTTGTTCAAATATCTGCTGAAATTGTGCTGTCAGTTCTCCAATGTCCACTTGAAGAAAAAGGATTTGAGACAAACAGTGATCTGTTACATCTTGACTACCCCCTGAAATCATCTGTCCAATTCCTCTTCCAATTTGTTCAGGAGGTCACAGAGTTTGTTTGGATGGGATCCTTTCTGTTTGACCCGTTGTTGGATTTTCTCTAGATTTGGAGGTGCTCAGTAACTTTCTTCTTTAACTGAGAGGACCGCAAGCCCAGTTTCAACTTGAACGCATTCACTGCATTCATCATGTGCGACAAGTCTCTGTCCCTCCCCTCCAGCGCGCAATTCAGCTCATTCAATTTGCACTTTTGTCCGTAAGAAACTCCAAATCTAACAAACATGCATTATCTGACAGCTCGCTGTACACCTCATTTCTTGATTTTAGGAAAGGTGACAATTTCAGGGAGAACATCTAAAAACCTCTGGAGGACCTTTCCTCGACTTAACCCCTGACATCTACATTAAGGGTTAGTTCCCCATAGGTGGTATCAAGCTCATCAAGTAACGGTTTGAACCCGCGATGTTGCAGGACTCTGGCACAAACTAAGATGACGCTCTTGACAACTGTCATTACATGAGAAAAGCCAATAATCATGCTCGCTAGCGGGCTTGTTGGTGGATGGCACAGTGGCAATTGGCAAAGGAGGGGATTCGGGATTTGACACAAATCCTGCATTGACACCCAGCAATAACAGTGCACCATCTGTTGTGACTGTAAACAGCTTCTTTATCGGAATATTTTTCTCAGTCACATCATCCTCAACTTTTGTACTCTCGTTGAATGGCTAAAGAGTGAGAAAGCCCTCCTTTGTTGTTCAGTCTTTGAATGCCATGAGAATGAAAACAATCAGCTGGGCCGCATCCGTCACGTCTACCGATTCAGCAACCTGCAGTGAGAAACATTCACAGCCCGAGAAGTCTTGGTGTATTTGCGGAGACTCATCTCCGGACAACAATTCCACCCACCTGGCTCTGTTGAAGCGCCATGCGGCACACTCTTGATGGCTGCCACAATTTTGCTTTTCAAGTCTTTGAACAAAGTTGCGGCAGCAACCGTCATAGCCTCTTTGACAACTTCGCCATTCGGTGAACGATTTATGTTTCGACAACAGATGGTCAATACATCTCTTTGCTAGCTTTGCCTTTAAGCCCGCAGGTTTCGAATAGAGTGACTGCAGAGCTTTCAAAATTCCCTGTAACTCCCCAACTTTCTTCACCCGAATCGCACTGTTTGAAGGGAACATTTCTTGAAATTTTGCATGCATTTTCTTCCGATGCCATTCCAAATTGTCGCTTTTACTCAAGGCTACACTCCGTTGACAAATGATCTCCCCTTTGACATTTGTAAATGTAAATTTGTTTTCCCATTCCTGGTAGAAATGATAGGTTTTTTGCCCTCTTGCAGGTCCTTGGCTCCTCATCCACCATTTTGTCTTCAACCAGCTTATTTCAGGTTTGCGCACCTGCGAGAATCTCATTGCCCGTGTCCGACAGATGTTTGGTGCGGTTCGACAGGAAATGAGCTGGGTTGCTCATCATCACGAGAATCCAGCGCCTCGTGCAGATCGGCGAGATTTGGCTGACAGCGACAATCAATTGTTTAAGACCCCAAGATTGGCTTTTTGGAGACCACTAGTCCAGAGGGTGCAAAATGGGGCCAATTTCTCACCAGATACCTGAAGGAAGTCACAAAATAAACTAACCCAGTGCCCTTGTATCAACACAAATAATAAATTAATATTTGGAAATAAACCGGCGACAATAAAAAGATATAAAAAAAAATAAAAATTGATTAACTCTCCACATGGCACCATCCTTCAGGTGTTTAACTCATCGCTCTGACATGGAACAGTGTGCAGACTGTAAGCCTTGTCGGATGATAAAAGCTGGTTTTGACTGAAGACATCACTGCAGTGCATATCAAACTTCTGAAAACAAAGGCGGTTTCAGCTGAACAGACACACAGACAAGTCACGCTGAAAAACCCGTTGAAGGACTGAACCTCTGAGACAGGCCCGAGCTTGTGGGATTTATAAACAACAAGTGTCATTGTATGTACTATTGTCAGGCATTTAATAAAGGTGCATCAAATTTAGTATAAGGTGTTGTGTGCCATCAATATCAAGAGTAGAGACAAGAATTTTTAGATCAAAAGAGTGGTTCTTACTAAATCAAATGCAATTATTAAAAACATTAAACTCTTTTCAATTGTTGAACTTGTTGTCATGCAATACTACTTTTGTCAGGTCGCTGGGTGATGTTAATATTGTCATAGAGTCTTACAGCACAGAAAGATGCCATTTCATCCATCGTGTCTGCGCGCCAGACACCGCTGGGCAGCATGGCGGCACAGCGGTTAGCACTGCTGTCTCACAGTGCCAAGGATCCGGGTTCGAATCCGGCCTCGGGTCACTGTCTGTGTGGAGTTCGCACTTTTTCCCCATGTCTTTGGGAGCTTCCTCCGGGTGCTCCGGTTTCTCCCCACAGTCCAAAGATGTGCAAGTGAGGTGGATTGACCATGCTAAATTGCCCTTGGGTGGGATTGCGGGGGAGTGGGTCTGGGTAGGGTGCTCTTTCGGAGGGCCGGTGTGACTTGGTGGGCCGAATGGCCTCCTTCTGCACTGCAGGGATTCTATGATTTCTATGATCAAGCACGTAACTATACTCCTCCCATTTTCCAGTACTTGGTCCGTAGCCTTGTGTGCTAGGGCATTTCAAATGCTCATCTAAATGCTTCTTAAATGTTGCGAGGGTTCCCGCCTCTACCACCCTTTCAGTGAGTTCCAGATCCCCACCACCCTCTGGGTGAAAAAGTATTTCCTCAAATGTCCTCTATATCTTCTGTCCATTAGCTTAAATCTACGCCCCCTAGTTACTGACCCATCTGCTGAGGGCAAAAGTTTCTTCCTATCTACCCTATGTCCTTCATAATTTTGTGCACCTCAATCAGCCTTTTCTGCTCTCAGGAAAACAACCCAAGCCTAACCAGCCTCCCTTCATAGCTGAAATTTTCCGGCCCAGAAATCATCCTGGTGAATCTCCCCTGCACTCTTTCTAGTTCAATCAGATCCTTCTTTGGTGCAGCACGGTAGTACAAGTGGATAGCACTGTGGCTTCACAGCGCCAGGGTCCCAGGTTTGATTCCCGGCTTGGGTCACTGTCTGTGCAGAGTCTGCACGTTCTCCCCGTGGCTGCGTGGGTTTCCTCTGGGAGCTCCGGTTTCCTCCCACAGTCCAAAGGCGTGCAGGTTAGGTGGATTGGCCATGATAAATTGCCCATAGTGAACAAAAAGGTTAGGAGGGGTTATTGGGTTACGGGGATCGGGTGGAAGTGCGGGCTTAAGTGGGTCGGTGCAGACTCGATGGGCCGAATTGAATCCTTCTGCACTGTATGTTCTATGTTCTACGTTTTTAGAGAGTGTGGTGGCCAGAACTGCCTGGGTGCTTGAACAGCTCCATCAAGACCTCTCTGCTAATAAAGGCAAGTATCCAATATGCCTTCTTAAGCACCTTTTCTACTGCCTTCAGGGACCTAGGCACATGCACCCCATGGTCTCTCTGGTCCTCTGAACACCCTAGCACTGTACCATTCATTGTGTGTTCCCTTGCCTTGTTAGTCCTCACAAAATGCCTCACCTCACACTAAACTCCATTTGCCACTATTCTGCCGGTCTGACCAGCCCGTTTATAATTGCCCTGTAATGCAAGGCTTTCCTCATTACTATTTACCAGGCCACCAATTTCCAGGTCATCTGCAAACTTACTGATCATACCCCCCACATTCAGATCTAGTGATCACGTCTTGTCGTCTTTCAGTCCTTCAAAAGTGCATTTCACGAGAGAACTGGTGTGAAGCAGCTTCTCTCTGCATCACGCTGAAGTTACGATACAAATGCACCATGAATCCACTGCCAGTGCCCAATCTGACACTGGTGCAGAGGAATCAGATTGCAGATTTGGTAACACTATTGTTCCGAGCTGGAACAGAGTGGATTGGTTAATTCCAGTGACAATCATGATTGGAGCCAGCACTTCTTTTGTGTGGAATTGATTTTACATATGCTATTTGTAATGTGTAACGATCCTCCCCTCGCTGCATTGTTCCAGAGAAATACTGTTGCTTTTATCACAAGAAATTGCTGTAATTTCTGGTGCGCATTCCTCTGTGTATACAGACACTGGAGTAGACCGTTTGCTGTTGTGTCGTTTAAACGGACTCTGCTGGGTAAAAAAAACTGTTCTTGCTATAAAGTAGACTGCTGGAAGTCTAGCCCGCCCCCAACTCCCTGGCTGACAAAGCGATCTCAAAATACACGCAGCTTTCTGCAAGAGAAAATCTCACTCGCATATGCCTCGGACTCAATTCAAACTTCAACACCCAATTTTACACTCTGGAGATTTGTCACTGCTGAAAAGCTGAAATCACTTCAGCAACAACTTGGATCTTAATACCGCAGTAAAGCCTCATCCCAGGCTGCTTTCAAGAGGCTCTGAGCCACATTCGGAGTTGTTTGGGGGAGGGGTGGGTGGGGGGTCAAGGGTCAGAGGTGAATGGAGCCTCGAATAAAGACAGCACAGCTTTGGATAAGTTCAACTTTAAGAAGGGTGGAAGGCGGGTCAGTGAAACATCGCAATCCTAAAGCTGAGACAGACACTAATTAAGTTTTAAGCAGATAAGCTGAGACCAGGGAGAAGTTGGATGATGTTCCGGGAGGTGGAAATAGGTGGTCTTAAGTCATGGAACAGAAATGTGGCTGGGAGCTCCCCTCGATTGAACCAAATATCTACAGTAAACCACAAGTTTTCACCCTTAACTAAGCTCCGGTTCTGCGTTCTTAGTCGTTTTACTTTAATTGTGCAAGACAGCTAAAAAGATTGTGCGGTGTCATTTGCCCCAATTAATTTGGTAACTGGAGGACCGCACAGATATTCCGACGGTGATCTTGTGATACATGTCGCATATACCAGCTGTTGCTAATAAGCAACTGGTGCACGCAAACTCTTTGGTCACAACCTGACGACCTTGGGAAAATGCCATTTCCTGCACAACCTACAGCATCAGCAATTCACGACCAACCATCCACCACTCCATCATTTTGTTGGACCAAAGGAAAGTCGAATATTTACCATCCTCCCCCTCCCCCGATCATTCATTCAACGAGATCGGAAATAGAAAATAAACCAGCATCTGACAGCAAGTGGCTGTCTCGTCTCAATTAAGTAATAATAAAGACGCCATGGAATTCAGAGCAGATAGGAGGATTGAATGGTGAGATCGCTAAGTTGAGTCTTAGTGGAGGAAAGAGTGCCGGTGGTGGGGTATCCAGTATGCCCCTTCACACCTTTGGAACCATACACAGCTCACATCCGCTCCACTATCCCCTGCCAATCTACCTACTTAAAGTTTATATCATATTCATCTACCAGCATGTCTGCTACCTCCCACCTACACCCTCGGGGTGCTACCTCTTACGGCAAGGAGCTGCACATCTTCAGAGGCCCCCATGGAAAGACACAAACTTAAGGAGGATGCTTGGACAGCACAAGTATTTTCTTGGTGATTTCACACCGTGACTCAGCCTGTGTCCAGAGAATGTCCTCAGTTAAGTGAAAAGCACAAACAAACATTAAGCCAGTCAAAACACATGGATCCATTCTTTCATGGTAGTCGTATAAATCTTCCGAGAATAGTTATTTCCGTATGTTTTTGGTTTAACTTGTGTGCAAGACAGAAAATTGCCTTTAGGCGAAATAAATCAACTCTTTGAGTCCAGTCCAGTATTTTTGTTGAGCTTTCCCATATTTCCCCCTTTCTCTTTCCCTGCTGGATATGTCAAACAGTTCAACATGCCAACTCGGCGAGGTTTCTGCACAGCAGGAAGCCCTGTGGACTGCAAAATGGACATTAATTTACGCACACTCACCAGCGAGGGCAGCAAAGCATCAGCCAAGTAAACAAATGCTGCTCCAAGTGTGAAACCTACTCCCACGGGTAGGAAGGCAAAAGCTCCATAGGTCCCTGAAGATTCTGCCATCTCAATCGCTGGGGCCAGGAGTGACCAGTAAGAAGCCGCAAGCATAACCTGGGGTACAGAAGCAAAACAAACAAGAGGCTGTTACAACTGAACTGGATGAACTGCAGCGTCAATTCTTAGAATGGTGTGGGTTAGCAAACAACTGAACAGTAAAATAAAACACTCTGCACTCATGAATCAGAATACGCAGCTTATTTCCTTCTAGTTTCGCACTGTTTGATAGACATAGAGATAGGAGCAGGAGGAGGCCCTTTGGCCCTTCGAGCCTGTTCCGCCATTCATCACGATCATGGCTAATCATCTAACTCAGTAGTCTAATCCTGCTTTCTCCCCATAGCCTACAGATACAGACATAGAAGATAGGAGCAGGAGGAGGCCTTTTGGCCCTTCGAGCCTGTTCCGCCATTCATCACGATCATGGCTAATCATCTAACTCAGTAGTCTAATCCTGCTTTCTCCCCATAGCCTACAGATACAGACATAGAAGATAGGAGCAGGAGGAGGCCTTTTGGCCCTTCATGAGGCATAAGACCATAAGACATAGGAGCAGAAGTAAGGCCATTCGGCCCATCGAGTCCACTCCATCATTCAATCATGGCTGATTTCAACTCCATTTACCCGCCCTCTCTCCATAGCCCTGAATTCCTCGAGAAATCAAGAATTTATCAACTTCTGTCTTAAAGACACTCCACGTCCCGGCCTCCACCGCCCTCTGTGGCAATGAATTCCACAGACCCACCACTCTCTGGCTGAAGAAATTTCTCCTCATCTCTGTTCTAAAGTGACTCCCTTTTATTCTAAGGCTGTGCCCCCGGGTCCTCGTCTCCCCAGCTAATGGAAACAACTTCCCTACGTCCACCCTATCTAAGCCATTCATTATCTTGTAAGTTTCTATTAGATCTCCCCTCAACCTCTTAAACGCCAATGAATATAATCCCAGGATCCTCAGACGTTCATCGTATGTTAGGCCTACCATTCCTGGGATCATCCGTGTGAATCTCCGCTGAACCCGCTCCAGTGCCAGTATGTCCTTCCTGAGGTGTGGGGCCCAAAATTGCTCACAGTATTCTAAATGGGGCCTAACTAATGCTTTATAAAGCTTCAGAAGTACATTCCCTGCTTTTGTATTCCAAGCCTCTGGAGATAAACGACAACATTGCATTTGCTTTCTTAATTACGGACTCAACCTGCAAGTTTACCTTTAGAGAATCCTGGACTAGGACTCCCAAGTCCCTTTGCACTTCAGCATTATGAATTTTGTCACCGTTTAGAAAATAGTCCATGCCTCTATTCTTTTTTCCAAAGTGCAAGACCTCGCACTTGCCCACGTTGAATTTCATCAGCCATTTCTTGGCCCACTCTCCTAAACTGTCTAAATCTTTCTGCAGCCTCCCCACCTCCTCCATACTACTTGCCCCTCCACCTATCTTTGTATCATCGGCAAACTTAGCCAGAATGCCCCCAGTCCCATCATCTAGATCGTCAATATATAAAGAGAACAGCTGTGGCCCCAACACTGAACCCTGCGGGACACCACTCGTCACCGGTTGCCATTCCGAAAAAGAACCTTTTATCCCAACTCTCTGCCTTCTGCCTGACATCCAATCGTCAATCCATGTTAGTACCTTGCCTCGAATACCATGGGCCCTTATTTTACTCAGCAGTCTCCCGTGAGGCACCTTATCAAAGGCCTTTTGGAAGTCAAGATAGATAACATCCATTGGCTCTCCTTGGTCTAACCTATTTGTTATCTCTTCAAAGAACTCGAACAGGTTTGTCAGGCACGACCTCCCCTTACTAAATCCATGCTGACTTGTCCTAATCCGACCCTGCACTCCCAGGAATTTAGAAATCTCATCCTTAACAATGGATTCTAGAATCTTGCCAACAACCGAGGTTAGGCTAATTGGTCTATAATTTCCCATCTTTTTCCTTGTTCCCTTCTTGAACAGAGGGGTTACAACAGCGATTTTCCAATCCTCTGGGACTTTCCCTGACTCCAGTGACTTTTGAAAGATCATAACTAACGCCGCCGCTATTTCTTCAGCTATCTCCTTTAGAACTCTCGGATGTAGCCCACCTGGGCCCGGAGATTTATCAATTTTTAGACCTCTTAGTTTCTCTAGCACTTTCTCCTTTGTGATGACTACTATATTCAACTCTGCCCCCTGACTCTCCTGAATTGTTGGGATATTACTCATGTCTTCTACTGTGAAGACTGACGCATCTATTGTCTTAAGCCACGATCATGCTTATCCTGACTTAATGCTATACTTTTTTCACGGAGATGCTGAAGGAGAAACCTTGTTCAAGTAGTTAGCAGCTGAACACCTGACGCACATCACTGGCGTCTCATGAATTGGCCCCTTGGTGGACTTGTGTGCGTAAGTGGGATAACATCAGGACCGAATACCTTTCTGCAAATCATTCAGTGAGTGGTTGTGCATGAAGTCAGCAACGCGTACAAGATTAAACACAAAACCATTGAGATTAGACGAAAAATCATAAAGCAAAACAGGACTTATCACAGTCACTTGCAATCCAAAGCTGTCCTTGAAACATATTTCAGCTTGTGCTATTGTGCAAAATATCCAACTACTGCTTGAATGGGGCATTCCAGTTAAACACTTAATTTTGCGGGCGCTGGGCACCACAGTGACAAACATTAGAATTGCACCATCAAGTCATTTAACTTCAAACGAAGAGCCATTTCACTTCCCGTCGGTGCGAGATGGGAACATCACGCCCTGTGGAGAATATTCAAAACCTTTACACAAGTTAGGAATTGAAACTTCCTTTTATTTTTAAAAACTCATTTTCAAAACCATTTTTAATCTAACCTGCACCATGCAAGGATTGAACAAAATGGAAAAAGAATTAGAAGAATCAAGGAGGGTTGAGGTGGAGCTCAGGAAATAGTTTGAAGAAAACCATTCTTCCCCCTAAGGGTCCACAGGAGCGTTAAGGCGAGATTCCGTGTTTTCTTTACGATTGAAGTAAATTATCTTGGAAATGTTCTCGTTTGTGCTTACAGATGTCCACACTGTAGACTCAACAAGCACAGTTGGTTAATTGTTGGTGAAACCTATTTCTTACAAAAGAAACTAAACTGATGTTGAAGTTACTATTTTTTCTCATTGGTCATTTTCCCACCATTCATAAGGGCACAAGAAATCGGAGTTGACCACATGGCCAAACAAGCTTGTTCCTCCATTCAATACAATCATGGCTGACGTTGGGCATCGATTCTATTTTCCCAACCGCTCTCCATATCACTTAATTCCTGGAGGCACCAGAAATCTCTCTATCCCAGCCTTAAATGTATTTAAAGATGGAGCGTCCATTTGCCTTTCAAGACTTCCAAATATTCACAACCTGTTGAGTGAAGTAATTTCTCGTCATCCCAGTCCTAAACGATCAGCCCCTAAGCCCAAGTCTGTGTTGGACTTCCCGACTAGCAGAAACAATCAGAGAATCACTACAGTGCAGAAGGAGGCTATTCAGCCCATTGAGTTAGCACCGACCCTCTGACAGCATACCCTACCTAGGCCCAAATCCCCACCCTGTTCTTGTAACTCCGTCTAACCTGTGCATCTTTAGACACTAAGGGGGCAATTAAGCATGGCCAGTCCACCTAAGCTGCACATCTTTGCCTGTGGGAGGAAATCCACGCGGACACGGGGACAATGTGCAAACTCCACACAGACAGTCGCCAAAGGCTGAAATTGAACCCAGATCCCTGGTGCTGTGAGGCAGCAGTGCTAACCACTGTGCCACCGTGGCACCCATAATCTATCAGTGTCTAACCTATCCCCTTCAGAACTTTGTAGATTTCAATGAGATCGCCTTCTAAACTCCAGAGAATTAGAGCCCAATTTACACAGATTCCCATCATAGGGTAACCCCCTCCATCCCAGGGACCAATTTAGTGAACCTTCACTGTACTGCCTCCAATGCAATATATACTTTCTTAAACATCAGTGGTAGAGAAACAGTTGGAGAAAATTCTGAAGAAGAGAATCTATCTCCACTTGGATAGTCAGCATGTCTTTGTCAGAGGGAGGTCATGCCAAACAAACTTGACTGAATTTTTTGAGGTGACGACCAGGTGTGTAGATGAGGGTAATGCAGTTGATGTTGTTTATATGGATTGCAGCAAATCCTTTGACATGGGATCCTTGTTCAGAAAGAAAATGCACATGGGATACAGGGTAACTATATGCAGTGGATTCAAAATTGACTTAGTTGTATGAGACAGAGGGTACTTGAGTGACTGGAAGCCAGCATCCAGTGGTGAACCTCAGGGATCTGTGATGGGTCCCCTATTATTCATCATTTATATAAATGACATTGATGACTATATGGGGAGTGGGATCAGTACGTTGCGGATGACACAAAGATTGGCCGGGTGTTAACAATGAAGTTGAGTGCCTTGAGTTACAGGAAGATATAGACGGGATGGTCAAATGGGAAGATACGTGGCAGATGGAATTTAACCCTGAAAAGTGTGAGGTGATACATTTTGGAAGAAGTAATTTGACAAAGAAGTATTCAGTGAGTGACATGACACTAGTAAGTTCAACAGAACATATTTGTCCATAGATCTCTGAAGGCGGAAGTACAGGTTAATAGGGTGGTGAAAAAGGCATATGGGACAAGGGCAGCACGGTAGTATGGTGGTTAGCACAATTGCTTCACAGCTCCAGGGTCCCAGGTTCGATTCCGGCTTGGGTCACTGTCTGTGCGGAGTCTGCACATCCTCCCCGTGTCTGCGTGGGTTTCCTCCGGGTGCTCCCGTTTCCTCCCACAGTCTAAAGATGTGCAGGTTAGGTGGATTGGCCATGAAAAATTGCCCTTAGTGTCCAAAATTGCCCTTAGTGTTGGGTGGGGTTACTGGGTTATGGGGATAGGGTGGAGGTGTTGACCTTGGGTAGGGTGCTCTTTCCAAGAGCCGGTGCAGACTTGATGGGCCGAATGGCCTCCTTCTGCACTGTAAATTCTATGATCTATGACACTTGCATTTATCAATTGAGGTATTGATTACAAAAGCAGGGAGGTCATATTGGAGTTGTATAGAGGCCACAGCTGGGGTAGTGTGTGCAGTTCTGGTCACCACATTATAGGAAGGATGTGATTACACAGGGGAGATTCACGTGGATGTATGGAGAGAGGTTGGATAGGCTTGCATTGTTTTCGCTGGAGCAGAGAAGACCGAGGGGTGACCTGATCGGGGTGTACAAGATTATGAGGAGCATGGACAGGGTGGATAGGGAGCAGTTGTTTCCCGTAGTTGAAGGGTCAGTTACGAGGGTACACAAGTTCCAGGTGAGGGGCAGAAGTTTTTACCCAGAGGGTGGTGACGGTCTGGAATGCACGGCTTGGAAGGGTGGTAGAGGCGGATTGCCTCACATCCTTTAAAAAGTACCCGGATGAGCACTTGGCATCTCGTAAAATTTAAGGCTATGGGCCAAGCGCTAGTAAATTGGATGAGGGAGGTAGGTCAGGTGTTTATCACATGTCGCTGCAGACTTAATGGGCTGACGGGCCTCTTCTGCACTGTGATTCTGTAAAATGTGGAGACTAAAATTGCGCACAATGGGGGCCTGCATTAGCCATTAGTGTAAACGGCGACAGCGGCCCAGAATCGCCTCTGCCAGGACTGAGGGAAAGATCCCACCCAATATTTCAAGTGTGGTCTCATCAACACTCTGCACAAATATAGTGATGACTTCTTAATGTTTGTACTTCAAAGCCCTTGCAATAAAGGCCAATATGCCAGCTGCCTTCCTAATTGCTTGTAGCATCTGCATGTTAACGTTCCGCATTTCTTGTACCAGCACACTCGAGTCTCCTTGAACATCAACACTTACAAGTTTCACACCTTTTAAAAAGTGTTCTGCTTTTCGGTTCTTACAACCAAGTCAATCACTTCACACTTCCCGACATTATTTTGAAGCTGCCAACTTCTTGCCCACTCACATAACTTGACTTTTCCTCGTTGCAGCCTCTCTGTGTCCTCCCCACAGCCTACCTTCCTATGCAGCTTGGCAGCAAGCTTTCATCCTTTCCCCTCAATCTCTTTATCCCGGTTATTACTGTGGATTGTAAATAGCTCAGGCCCCAGCACTGCTCCTTGCTGCACTCCACTATTCACTGCCTGCCAATTTAAAAAAGCCCCAATTTAAGTGACTTTCTGCTGCCAGTGATATGAACATACGAAACAGGTGCCATATGGCCCCTCGAGCCTGCTCCACCAATCATCAAGGTCATGGCTGATCTGTTTGCGTTTCAAATTTCACATTCCCATCTCACACCAATAACCTTGATTCTCTTGCCCAACAAGAATCTACCCACCTCTTCCTGTCTTTTAACCAGCACTATTGTCCATGCTAAAATAATACCTCCAACATTATGAGGCCCTATCTTGCCTATTAGCCTTCTGTGTTGCACCTTATCAAATGCTTTTTGGAAAACGACATCTACTGGTTTCACATTTTCTACTATTTTGTCAAACAGGATTTCCCTTTACTAAAACCATGTCGACCGAATCATACTAGGCTTTGCTTTGTACATCGTTCAGACTTCTTTAACAATAGATTCCAGAATTTTTCCAACAACTGATGTTGGGCTAACTGATCTATAGTTCCTGGTTTTCTCTACCCCTCCCCCCCCCCCCCCCCCCCCCCCCCCCCCTCCACTCCTTTCTTGAATAGCGGTGTCACATTTACCGACTTCCCATCTAATGGAACTTTTCCAAAATCGAGGAATTTTGGAAACTCGTTGCCAGCCCATACCTCTTTGAGAAACCACGGGTGTTGACCATCAGGTCCCACAGGTTTGTCGGAAGTTAGTCTCTTAATTTCCTCCAACACTTTGCCCCTGCTGATATGAATTTCCTTACACTTTTTTAAGCCCCTAGGTTACCATCTTTTTCCGGTAGGAAACTTGTGCCTTTTACCATGAAGGCAGATATAAAATGTATGTTCAATGCCTCTGCCATTTTCTCATTCCCCATGATATTTTTTCCATTGCTGCTTCTGAGGGACCAATGTTTACTTTAGCTTCTTCTTCCTTTTTATAGACTGAGAAAAGCTCTTAGAACTTGTTTTTATATTTCGAGCTAGTTTTTGCTCATATTGTATTTTTTCCCTTTTTTAGCAACTTTTTGGTAGCCCTCTGCTGGTTTCTAAAACACTCCCAATCCTCAGACTTGTTACTGTTGTTTTTTACAATTACAATTAACATAAAAACGAGGAACAGGAGACGGCCATTTGACTCCATGATTCCGCGCCACTGGTCAATGGCATCATGTTTGATTCAATGTGGCCTTAACTGCCGTCTGTCCCTCATAACCCTCAACTCACATGTCAATCAAAAATCTGTCCAAATCAACCATGAATATATTCAATGATCCAGCCGCCACTGCTCGCGAGGAGGGGAATTCCAATCACTTGACATCAGAAGAAATTCCTCCTCATCTCTGCCTTCAATGCTTTCAATAGGAGATCCCTTCTTTCGAAACTGTGCCTGCTAGTTCTAGACTTCCCCATGAGGTGCGAAGTTTTCTCAGTATCTACCTTGTCGACCCCCCCTCAGAACATTATGTATTTCATTTCTAAACGCCAATGAACAGAGGTATGACCGGCCCAATCTTTCCGCATTAACTAATCCTTTCATCTCAGGAATCAGCCAAGTGGATCTTCTCTGAATTGCTCCAATGTAAGCATATCCCTCCTTCAGAAAGGTGACCAAAACTACACATAGTACTCGATGTGCGGTCTCACCAACACCCCCACAATCCTTGGCTGGCACGAGGGGACATAACTTTAAACTGAGGGGTAATAGATATAGGACAGAGGTCAGAGGTAGGTTCTTTACGCAAAGAGTAGTGAGGCCGTGGAATGCCCTACCTGCTACAGTAGTAAACTCGCCAACATTGAGGGCATTTAAAAGTTTATTGGATAAACATATGGATGATAATGGCATAGTGTAGGTTAGATGGCTTTTGTTTCGGTGCAACATCGTGGGCCGAAGGGCCTGTACTGCGCTGTATTGTTCTATGTTCTATGTTCTAATCATAGCAAGGCTCTCAATTCCCCCGAAGGGGCTTCAGAGGTTTGAGTGGAAAGTAGAAATAGTGAACTCATCTCTTTTTGTCTTCACGAGTTGAAACTTGAATTTCAGAGCAATGAGGTTACCTCAATTATGGGTAATGTCTTTGTCGTATCCCATGAAAGCCATAGTATCCCTACAGTGCAGAAGGAGGCCATTCGGCCTATCAGGTTAGAGACAGTTAACATGGGTTTAGGATGTCGTGCTTAACCAATAAACTTAAGTTCCACGAGCAGGTTACAAATCTGGTGGACAAGGGTGAGGTAGTAAACATCATCCACACAATTTCAGGAACACTATTCCATACAACTGCCATGTTGTCCTCGTGAAGGGCTGGGAGACAGGCCAAGTGCATTGCCGAGAGGTAGATGAGAAAGGATTGCTGATGCTTGGGGAGTGTCAGAGTAGAAACAGTTTATCAATTGATCTCTATGGGGATAAGCATTGGGTCAATGTTGTTTTACCATCCTTATAAATGACCCATCCTTATAAATGGCTTAAGAGGGCAGAGCCTTATCTGAGGTTTCTAAATTTACAAACATAGTTTCCTAGTTTAAGGCTGGCGCGTACGAAGCAAAGATTTCTGGAACAAGCCCAAGTTGCTTCTAATTCCTTAAGAATGGATAGTAAAAGGTTTATGGAAAACCGCCTCAAAAAAGAACTGTGGAGTGCTTTTTAACAACTACACCCGCAGACAGCCCAGTTAACAATGTGGGTGATAAGAATGGCAAGAACATTTTACGGTAAATACTGTTACAGTTCAGGCACTGATCCCAAGACTGGGAAATAGTAACAAGTGCCTGGTTCCAGGATCATGCTGTTCCAAATGATGCTATCTGTTAACTGCTGCTTCATGTTGACACAGTTTAGCTCATCTGGCATTTTTTAAGCTTGGTGCTGCCAAAACGCACAACGCAGCGCAAACTGTGAATAGTGCACAAAAACACCATCCACTTTCAGTCACAATGGGCTGGGTTTGGGTGACTCAGGAGACATTTACGATTCAAGACATTAATACGGCCACACATGGAATACTGTGTACAGTTCTGATTACCCTATAGAAAGGATATTATTAAATTAGAAAGAGTGCTGAAAAGATTTACTAGGATTTATGTTGATGGTTTGAGTTATAAGGGGAGGCTAGGATAGACTGGGACTTTTTTCCTTGGAGCGTAGGAGGCTTAAGGGATCTTATAGAGGTCTATAGAGGGGCATAGATAAGGTAGATAGTCAACACCTTTTCCCAAACGTAGGGGAGTCTAAAGCTAGAGGGCATACGTTTTAGGTGAGGGAGGAGAGATACAAAAGGGTCCAGAGGGACAATTTATTCACACAGAGGGTGGTGAGTGCCTGGAACGAGCTGCCAGTGGCAATAGTAGAGGCGGGTACAATTTTGTATTTTAAAAAGCATTTAGACAGTAACATGGGAAAGATGGGCAGAGAGGGATATGGGCCAAATGCAGGTAACTGGGACAAGCTTAGTAGTAAAAACAGGGCGGCATGGACGAGTTGGGCCGAAGGGCCTGTTTGCACCTCTCAGACTATGATTCCCGACGACTGGGGTTTCCAATTTTCAGCAGTGTTTTTTTAAGGGTGCAGGCTGGCTTGGGTTGAGAGTCTGAACCCTGCACTCCCGACCTGGCCGGCTCCATCGCAGGAAAAAACATTTCATAGTCCCCCACAATTTTCATAGAGTTGAGCCAGCTTTTTAAAGAATCAGAGGTGCCGTGAACCATTGACTGCACAAGGGGACCTTTTAAAAGGTAACAAGATATGCCCCCGCAAAGCCCCTCATGTCTCCTATGCCAAGGTATGTCCTGCAAAGATCCCCTCTGCCACACATGCTAAGTAAAGGTGCTTCCATGCCCATTCACCCAGTATACACAATATTGAAGTAATTAACTATAGTGACAGTAGGATGTTATTAATTTCCAACTTTCTCCTGACGTAAAAAAAAAATCATTTTTACTACAAGTATGGTTACTCTAGGCTCAGGTGTTTCAACAGACAAATGGATTTCTGCGCTCTCAGCCAAGCCTCATTATGTATACTTAGCCGAGAGCCCACACATCTATCAAAGTACTAAAACATCGGAACATGGGAGCAATAGTAAGTCAGTCAGCCCCTTGAGACTGCCCTACCATTCAACAAGAATGATGGGCTCAGGTCAAGGGCTGCATGACCTATTACTGGGGGAGACAATGGCGTAGTGGCATTGTCACAGGACTAGTAATCCGGAGACCCAGAGTAATGTTCTGTGCATCCAGGTTCGAATTCCACTATGGCAGAAGACAGAATTTTTTTAAGTTAAAGGCTGACCATGAAGCACATTGTCGATTATTGTAAAAACCCATCTGGTTCACTAATTTCCTTTAGGGAAGAAAATCTGCGTTCCTTATCTTGGGATAGGCAACAATTGCTGACCTTACAGCGACACTCATATCCCATGAAGAATAAAGGAAAAAAAAGATCATGGCTGACCTTCTAACTCATTGTCATCTTCACACACTATCTCTTGTATCCCTTAATGCCTTGGTATCTAGAAATCTGTGCTTTGAACATACTCAAAAACTCAAACAGCCGTCTGCAGGAGAAAATTCCAAAGATTCACCACCATCCAGCTGAAGAAATTCCTCTTCATTTCAGTGCTAAATGTGCCCCCTAGTTCAACTACAGCATTCCCTCCCCCTCCTGCCGTGCCCCCTAGTTCAACAACAGCATTCCCTCCCCCTCCCGCCGTGCCCCCTAGTTCAACAGCAGCATTCCCTCCCCCTCCCGCCATAGCCCCAGCACAGGTAAGCATCCTTCCTGCATCTACCGTGTTGAGCCCCGGGATCATCTCTCATTCTTCTCAACAATACAAGACCAGTCCCCTCACAATTTCTCCTCGTGGGACAATCCCACCATTTCAGGAATTAGTTTGGTGAACCCTCATTGCACTTACTCTATGGTCAGTGTACATTTCCTTAAGTAAGAGGACCACAACTGCACACAATACAGTTGTGGTCCCACCAAGATGCCACTGAACTGCAGCAAGACGTCCTTCCTCCTGTACTCAAATCCCGTGACAATAAAGGCCAACTTATCATTGGCCTTCCGAATTGCTTGTTGCACCTGCATATCGGCTTTCAGTAAGTCACCCAGGTGCCTTTGGACATCAACCCTTCCCAATCTCTCCTCATTTCAGAAATACTCCGCATTTCTGTTTTTCCTACCAAAGTGGATAATTTCACGTTTTTCCACATCATATTCAACCTGCCACATTCTTGCTCACTCACTTAACCTGTCCAAATCCCCATGAAGCCGCTTTGCATTCTCCTCACAACTCGCATTCCCACTGCGTTTTGTGTCATCAGCAAACCAGAAAATATTACATTTAGTCCCCAGATCCAAACCATTAGTATAGATGATGAATAGCTGGGCCTCAAGCACGGATTCTTGTGGTACTGCACTAGTTACTGTCTACCAAACTGAGAATGATCCGTTTATCCCTCCTCTTGATTTTCTGTGTTAACCAGTCCTCAATGCAGGCCAGTGTATTACCCCTAATCCCATGTGTTCTAATTTTGCTCACTAACCTTTTGGGTGGAACCTTACCAAAAGCCTTCTGAAAATCCAAATACATCACATCTACTGAATCCCCCTTATTTACTCTGCTAGTTACATCTTTCAACAGATTTGTCAAACATGCTTTCTCTTTCATAAATCCACGTCGACTCTGCCCAATCTCACCGTTATTTTGTGTATCCCGTTATCACAACCTTTGAATTAGATTTGAACACCCTACCATCGATGTCAGGTTAATATATCTTACCATTCCCCGTTTTCTCTCTCCCTCCTCTCTTAAACAGTGGGGGTTATATTTTCTACCTTCCAATTCACAAGCACCATTCCAGAATCTATAGAATATTGAAAGATGATCAACAATGCATCCACTCTATCTACGTCACCTCTTTCAACACTCTGGGATGTAAATCATCAGGTCCAAGAGATTTATCAACTTTCAGTCTCATTAACATCTCTAGCACTACTTTTTTACTAATTTCTTTCAGACACTCACTCTCAATCGTCCCTTGGCACCCCAATATTGCGAGTGTTTTTATTGTATATTCCTGTGTGAAGACACACAAAGTACTTGCTTCGAGTCCCTGCCATTCCCTCATTAACCATCATACATTCTCCATTCTCGGCCTGTAATGGGCCCAGATTTTTCTTTACTAACTTATTCCTTTTTATGCAAGCTTTCACAGTCCGCTTTTATGCTCTTCGTGCTCAAATTCTATTTTCTCTTTTTCAATTTCTTGGCTCCCCGTGGCTGAATTTTAAAATTTTCCCAATTCTCACCAGCTTATTACTTTCTTTGACAACTTTATGTGCCTCTGCCTTTGATCTCATAGAAACTTTAACTGCTCTTTCTGGCTTAGAACCTTTAACGTCTCTTGTTGGATCACTTTTTTTGCAAGCCTTTTGTGCTTTAAAAGAATGGAAAACCTTTAAATACTAACACTGCCTGTCTATCTTCGTGCCTTTTAATGTAGTTCCCCAAACTACCTCAGCCAATTTTCCCCTCATACGTTCAGAGTTTCCTTTGTTTAGATTAAAGATCCTAGTTTTCGATTGAACTACATCACTTTCAAACTTTATATAAAATTCTGTCATATTGTGGCAATTAGCACTTTCACATTGCACAATACTAGCTCCAAAACAGCCCGTCCTCCGGTTTGTTCCACAACACACTATTGCAGAAAACCATTGTGTATGCATTCTAGGAATCTGCCCTCCTCAGCGTTAATGCCAATTAGGTTTACCCAGGCTATTTCTAGGTAGACGTCCCCCATGATTGCTGCATTTCCCTTGTGACATGCACCACTAATTTTCTGATTTATACTGTGCCCCTATTTGGTGGCCTACAAATTACACCTACCAAGGATTTCTGCTCTTTTACTGCTTCTTAGTTCCACCCAAATGGATTTGATATCTTGATCTTGCGATCTAAGATCTGCTCTCTCTAATCGGCTGATCACATCCTTGAGACCTGTTCTTCTTTTCCTGTATCCTTGTCCTTCCCAAATGCTAAAAACCCTTGAAATTTCAGATCCCGACCTTGGTCACCCCGAGGCCATGTCTCTGTAATTGCAATTATGTCATATCTGTTTACTTCTGTTGTGCCGTTAATTCATCTACTTTGTTGCAAATGCTGTGTGCATTCAGGTAAGAGACATTAATGCTGCCTCACCATGTTCGCAATCTCTCGCCTTAACTACTGGCATACTCAGTTGTTCGTATGCTCTGTTCCGCCCTGCCATATTGATAATCATTTCCTTTATTGCTAGCCTGCTCTCTTATCTTCTCTTCTCTCTTTAGTTTATAATACCTGTGCCCCAGAGAAATCATTGCTTGATTGAAAGCTCTGACTCGTAGATCTATGCAATTAATCTCACAATGTTTATTTAGACAGGATAAACAATGTTCAAGTGCTTGCTGTTTCTTCTATTGATGCTTTAAAGGATGGATTCTTGACACTTTTATTGGGCGGTAGCAAGAACTTAGCTACTGAGACATTCTGAAAGCCCATTTTAGAGCCTGCAAGTTGGACCCCACTACATGGGAAGGGGAGGGGGGGTGTAAAAACAACCCTGGACAGACCCAAATGGTGAAGTCTCTGTCATAAAACAATCTCAACATTTAAAATAGAAGAGAGTCAGGTCCCTGCTGAGCAAGTAAGCCAGTCACAAAGCCCGTGCCTTCACACATCTCTCCAACAGTGACTTCAGCTGTAATGCCTGCAATCAGATCAACAAATTAAAATTTTATTTAACATTAGACACAAGACAACAGGAACCTAGACAGTGAACAACTGGCCTCCTTGCTGAACACTCATCCATCAAAGTGATGGGAGAATTCATCAGCAATACACACTAAACACTTCCTGCAATTTTCCACATCTGTTGACAGCCATGGCTCAAGGGCAGCACTCACATCTCAGAGTCAGAGTTTCTGGATGCAAATCCCACACCCAGGCCTGTGCAAATAAATAAAGCCTGGCACTCCAATGCAGTACTAAGGGAGTGCTGCACTGTCAGAGGTGCCATATTTCAGGTGAGACATTAACCAAGGCCACTTCTGGCCTCTCAAGTAGACATAAAAGGTCCGATACCACGAGCAGGGGAGTTTGTTGTGCGCCAATTAGCTGCTGCGTTTCCTGCATTACAGCACTAGAGATGGTTGTACATCACACTCCTGTGTCAACATGCCATGCCACATGGGGTTGGAACAAAACTTATACCTATGAATTCTCACGTGGTGAGTTCCCTATCACTGTCATACCTAAATAATAGGCAAGCAAAGAGGGGAGCAAGAGGGGAACATCTCCACATTTGTGTATTGCCTGTGGTTATCTGCTCGCTCACCACGTTTCTATATGGTACACTGTAATCTCATGAGCAGATGATGGGCAGATGATTCTCACTTATAACAGAACTGCTAGATATTTCAATGCCACTGTTACTGTAACCGGCATATTTTACTATCCACTCCTGTTTCGCTCTCACAGGTTTCCCCAGAAGTTGGCTTTTTGGTTATGCAGGGTGTGGTAGTATGCATTAGGGGTCATGTGGGACTGTGAAGCCGTGATGTCATTGGCTGACAGATCCCGGGTCCTGGTTGGCTGTTGACCTCTAGCTCCGCCCTGAAGGCGGAGTATAAGAACCAGGAGTTCTCCCCCGCAAGCTACTGAACTGCGGGGAACAAGTCACGCTTAATAAAGCCTCATCGACTTCATCTCTATTCGTCTCTCGTGAGTCTTTGTGCGCTACAATTTATTAAGCGTGCTTAAAGGACTATGGAGCTCAGGATCATCCCGGAATGCCTGAGGATCAGCCCCCACGCAGTGAACTCAGCAGCAGTTTTCAAACACTG
The DNA here is from genome assembly GCF_047496885.1 of Scyliorhinus torazame. Taxonomy (NCBI): domain Eukaryota; kingdom Metazoa; phylum Chordata; class Chondrichthyes; order Carcharhiniformes; family Scyliorhinidae; genus Scyliorhinus; species Scyliorhinus torazame. The sequence continues at coordinate 143,113,295 of NC_092724.1, read as the reverse complement.
GCAGACTTGTCTCGAGGCCTACCTCAGAACGGCCCCCGGCCGGGTCACAGAAGACCAGAAACTACAGGTCCTGCACTCGAGGGTAAGCCCGGAAATTTTCCCTCTCATCGAAGACGCAGAGGATTTCCAGACGGCGTTCGCAGCACTAAAAAGCATCTATGTTCGCCCAGTGAACCAGATCTACGCTCGCTACCAACTCGCAACGAGACGGCAAAGTCCCGGAGAATCGATAGATGAATTCTACGCCGCGCTACTAATTTTGGGACGGGCCTGCAGCTGCCCGCCGGTAAACGCGATGGAACACACGGACATGTTAATGCGTTATGCTTTTGTGGCTGGTATGAACTCTTCCCAAATCCGCCAAAGACTTTTAGAAAAAGAGTCGCTAGGACTCTCAGAGGCACGGGCCCTTGCAGCCTCCCTGGATGTGGCCGCGCGAAACGCCCGCGCCTACAGCACCGACCGCGCGGCAGCCCCTTGGGCTCCGTGGACCCCCGTCGCGACAAACCCCCCCCCCCCCCTCCCCCCACCCCACAGGCTTGCGCGGTTCAGACACCAAGTCATCCCGGGGGAGCCCGCTGCTATTTCTGCGGCCAGGCGAAACACCCCCAGCAGCGCTGCCCGGCCCGCGCAGCGATTTGTAAGAGCTGCGGGAAAAAGGGCCATTTCGCAGCTGTGTGCCGGTCCCGGGAGGTCGCCGCTGTCCCCGGAGAACAAGGAGTCCTGCGCGCTTCTAACGCTCCCCAACCCCCCCCCCCCAGCGCCCCATGTACGACCCGCAGGCGCAACCAGTTTGGGTCCCGGCCACCGCTGTCCAGCGCCCCATGTACGACCCGCAGGCGCAACCAGTTTGGGTCCCGGCCACCGCTGTCCCCGGAGAACAAGGTGACCTGCGCGTTTCTAATGCTCCCCAACCCCCCCAGCGCCCCATGTGCGACCCGCAGGTGCCGCCATTTTGGGTCCCGGCCACCACGAGGGGAGGAGGGCGCCGCCATCTTGGGACCCCCCCAGACCTGTGCAACGCATGGGGACGGCCATTTTGTCCACCCCCGCCGCCATCTTGGGACCCCTCAGCCATGTGCGATGCATGGGGGCGGCCATCTTGTTCACCCCCGCTGCCATCTTGGACGGCAACAACGGACCCCAGTGTCGACGGCTCCACGGGGTTCGAGGAAGACGCTCAAGCACTACGATCACATCTGGCCTCAATGGCGCTGGACCAAGCACGGCCCCGGACGCTCCAGACGACGACAACAACGGTGCTGATAAACGGGCACGAGACACCATGCCTGGTCGACTCCGAGAGCACGGAAAGCATCATCCACCCCGACACGGAAGTCCTCCTCTGGAACGTCGCTGCCGACCTGGCTGGCGGTCCCAGGACCCAATTTGCTCCGAAAACATCTGCGGGCGCACAAGTCGGACCCGTTGGTCGAGAGGGTTCGCCTCCTCCACGCGAACCCGCAGTACGCTTACGTGGAGTACCCCGACGGCCGACAGGACACGGTCTCCCTGCGAGATCTGGCGCCCGCCGGCAACACGCACACACCCCCGACACCAATCACCCCCTCCCTGCCACCGGCACACCCCGCGAGCGCCCCCTTCCCGGGAGGATCGGTCCTCCTCCCAGGTCCGGCCAGAAGTGAAGCTGAAGCAGAAACCCTAAGGCTCCCGGAGACGACAACACTGGAACAAGCACCACCACCGGGGCCGAGGCGATCGACGAGGACGACCAGACCGCCCGACCGACTCGTGGCATCGATGTAACACTACAATGTTGTGGACTTTAACGAGAACTCTTTCTTTTTCCCCCTTTTTACTGTAAATAGTTCAAAACAAAAACAAAAAACCTCTGTACATACTGTGATGACATGCAAAAGTTTTCCTCCCAGGACCAGCCTTGTAAACCCTTACCACCATGCGAAGCACCACCCCGCCGGGTTCATTTTTAACAAGGGGTGAATGTGGTAGTATGCATTAGGGGTCATGTGGGACTGTGAAGCCGTGATGTCATTGGCTGACAGATCCCGGGTCCTGGTTGGCTGTTGACCTCTAGCTCCGCCCTGAAGGCGGAGTATAAGAACCAGGAGTTCTCCCCCGCAGGCCAGTCTGCTACTGAACTACGGGGAACAAGTCACACTTAATAAAGCCTCATCGACTTCCGGGTGCTGCGATGACCAGCTGAGTCGCACGTTTCGGCAGCTCCCTGTGAAACGGACTTTTGGGCTCTTGATAGGAGCCCCAACGGCAATTTTAACGGCTGAAAATACCGTGCGGTAAACCAGAAGGGTGTTCCCCCTGGACAAGGATGGAAAAAGGAGAGGAAAGTGGCCGGATTGCAGCGGATCCTTTGGAGCAGCGGCAAGGAAGGCAAGCAGAAACCAAGATGGCGTCGGAAGGTGGCAGTTTCATATGGGGCCCTGAACAACAAGAGTTTTTGAAACGCTGCGTGGAGGAGATAAAAAAGGAAATGAAGAAAGAGTTGTTGGCCCCGATATTACAGGCGATTGAAGGGCTGAAAGAGGAACAAAAGACCCAGGAGCAGGAGCTTCGGGTCGTGAAGGCGAAAGCAGCAGAGAATGAAAACGATATACAGGGCCTGGTGGTGAAGTCGGAGATACAGGAGGCACACCAGAAACGATCTGTGGAGAGGTTGGAGGCACTGGAAAATAACGCAAGGAGGAACAACTTGAGGATTCTTGGCCTTCCTGAAGGTGTGGAGGGGGCGGACGTCGGGGCATATGTGAGCACGATGCTGCACTCGTTAATGGGAGTGGAGGCCCCGACGGGTCCGTTGGAGGTGGAGGGAGCATACCGAGTTATGGTGCGAGGATCGAGAGCAGGAGAAGCTCCCAGAGCCATAGTGGTGAGATTTCTCCGTTTTAAGGAGAGAGAAATGGTCCTTAGATGGGCGAAGAAAACTCGGTGTAGTAAATGGGAGAACGCGGTGATCCGCGTCTATCAAGATTGGAGTGCGGAGGTGGCGAGAAGGAGGGCGAGCTTTAATCGGGCCAAAGCGGTACTTCACAAAAAAAAGATAAAGTTTGGAATGCTGCAACCGGCAAGACTGTGGGTCACATATCAAGGGAGGCACCACTACTTTGAGACGGCGGATGAAGCGTGGACTTTTATTGTAGAAGAAAAATTGGAATGATTGGACTACGAAAATGAACGTTTGGACAAAGTGGTGGGACGAGTGGGGGGGGGGGGGGGGGGCGAAGAGGGATTGTATGATTAATCCTGCGGTATGGTAACTTTTCTTTCTCCCACAGGTGGTGATGGGGGGAGGTGGGGAGGGAGAGGAGATGGGGCGTTGGCCATGGGAGGCGGGGCCGAGGGAGAGGCGCGGGGCTTGGTTCCCGCGCTATGATAATTATGGCGGGAATAGAGAAGCAGGAAGGAGGGGGCGCCGCACGGGGCGAGCCGTGATCACGGGGGGAAGCCGAGGTCAGCCAGAGTTTGCTGACTTCTGGGAGCAACATGGGGGGAGTAATTACGCTAGCGGGGGGTCTAGCGGGGGGGGGGGGGGGGGAGGGGGGAATTACTGGGTTGCTGCTGCTGGGGAAAGGGGGGGAGTGGGTACGGGAAAGGATGGGCGGGGGGGCACCGTCTGGGAGAAATACAGCTGCGTGGGAACTGGGCGAGAAGCTGGAAAAAGATGATGGCTAACCGGCAAGGGGGGGGGGGTGGGAAGCCCCCCAACTCGGCTGATCACGTGGAACGTGAGGGGGCTTAACGGGCCGATAAAGAGGGCACGAGTACTCGCACACCTTAAGAAACTTAAAGCAGATGTGGTCATGTTACAGGAAACGCACCTGAAACTGATAGATCAGGTTAGGTTGCGCAAAGGATGGGTAGGGCAGGTGTTCCATTCGGGGCTGGATGCGAAAAACAGGGGGGTGGCTATATTAGTGGGGAAGCGGGTAATGTTCGAGGCAAAGACTATAGTGGCGGATAACGGGGGCAGATACGTGATGGTGAGTGGCAAATTACAGGGAGAGATGGTGGTGTTGGTAAACGTGTATGCCCCGAATTGGGACGATGCCAATTTTATGAGGCGAATGCTAGGACGCATCCCAGACCTAGAGACCGGAAAGCTGATAATGGGGGGAGACCTTAACACGGTGTTGGAACCAAGGCTGGATAGGTCGAAGTCCAGGACTGGTCGGAGGCCGGCAGCAGCCAAGGTGCTTAAGGATTTTATGGAGCAGATGGGAGGGGTGGACCCGTGGAGATTCAGTAGACCTAGGAGTAAGGAGTTCTCGTTTTTCTCCTATGTCCATAAAGTCTATTCACGCATAGACTTTTTTGTGTTGGGTAGGGCATTGATCCCGAGGGTGAGGGGAACGGAATATACGGCTATAGCCATTTCGGATCATGCCGCACACTGGGTAGACTTGGAGATAGGGGAGGAAACAAGAGGGCGTCCACCCTGGAGAATGGACATGGGACTAATGGCGGATGAGGGGGTGTGCTTAAGGGTGAGGGGATGCATTGAAAAGTACTTGGAACTCAATGACAATGGGGAGGTTCAGGTGGGAGTGGTCTGGGAGGCGTTGAAGGCGGTGGTTAGGGGGGAGCTGATATCAATAAGGACACATAAAGGGAAGCAGGAGAGTAAGGAACGGGAGCGGTTGTTGCAAGAACTTTTGAGGGTGGACAGACAGTATGCGGAAGCACCGGAGGAGGGACTGTATAGGGAAAGGCAAAGGCTGCATGTGGAATTTGACTTGCTGACCACAGGCACTGCAGAGGCACAATGGAGGAAGGCGCAGGGTGTACAGTATGAATATGGAGAGAAGACGAGCAGATTGCTGGCACACCAATTGAGGAAAAGGGGAGCAGCGAGGGAAATAGGGGGGGTGAGAGACGAAGATGGAGAGACGGAGCGGGGAGCGGAGAGAGTGAATGAAGTGTTTAAGACATTTTATAAAAAATTGTATGAAGCTCAACCCCCGGATGGGAGGGAGAGAATGATGGAGTTTTTGGATCGGCTGGAAATTCCCAAGGTGGAAGAGCAGGAAAGGTTGGGATTGGGAGCACAGATCACGGTAGAAGAAGTGGTGAAAGGAATTAGGAACATGCAGACGGGAAAGGCCCTGGGACCGGACGGATTCCCAGTTGAATTTTACAGAAAATATTTGGACTTGCTCGCCCCGCTACTGACGAGGACCTTTAACGAGGCAAAGGAAAGGGGACAACTGCCCCCGACTATGTCAGAAGCAACGATATCGCTTCTTTTAAAGAAGGAAAAGGATCCGCTACAATGCGGGTCCTACAGACCAATCTCCCTCCTCAATGTAGATGCCAAGGTCTTGGCCAAGGTAATGGCAATGAGAATAGAGGAATGTGTCCCGGGGGTGGTTCATGAGGACCAAACTGGGTTTGTGAAGGGGAGACAGCTGAACACGAACATACGGAGGTTGTTAGGGGTAATGATGATGGCCCCACCAGAGGGTGAAACGGAGATAGTAGTGGCGATGGATGCCGAGAAAGCATTTGATAGAGTGGAGTGGGATTATCTGTGGGAGGTGTTGAGGAGATTTGGGTTCGGAGAGGGGTATGTTAGATGGGTGCAGCTGTTGTATAGGGCCCCAGTGGCGAGTGTGGTCACGAATGGACGGGGATCGGCATATTTTCGGCTCCATAGAGGGACAAGGCAGGGATGTCCTCTGTCCCCATTACTGTTTGCACTGGCGATTGAGCCCCTGGCGATAGCGCTGAGAGGTTCCAAGGGATGGAGGGGAATACTTAGGGGAGGAGAAGAACACCGGGTATCTTTATATGCGGATGATCTGCTACTATATGTGGCGGATCCAGCGGAGGGGATGCCAGAAATAATGCGGATACTTGGGGAGTTTGGGGAGTTTTCAGGGTATAAATTGAACATGGGGAAGAGTGACCTGTTTGTGGTGCATCCAGGGGAGCAGAGTAGAGAAATAGAAGACCTACCGTTGAGGAAGGTAACAAGAGACTTTCGTTACCTGGGGATCCAGATAGCTAAGAATTGGGGCACATTGCACAGGCTAAATTTGACGCGGTTGGTGGAACAGATGGAGGATGATTTCAAGAGATGGGATATGGTAGCATTGTCAATGGCAGGGAGGGTGCAGGCGGTTAAGATGGTGGTCCTCCCGAGATTCCTCTTTGTGTTTCAGTGTCTCCCGGTGGTGATCACGAAGGCTTTTTTCAAAAGGATAGAAAAGAGTATCATGGGTTTTGTTTGGGCCGGGAAGACTCCGAGAGTGAGGAAGGGATTCTTACAGCGTAGTAGGGATAGGGGGGGGCTGGCACTACCGAGCCTAAGTGAGTATTATTGGGCCGCTAATATTTCAATGGTGAGTAAGTGGATGGGAGAGGAGGAAGGAGCGGCGTGGAAGAGATTAGAGAGGGCGTCCTGTAGGGGGACCAGCCTGCAGGCTATGGTGACAGCCCCATTGCCGTTCTCACCAAGGAACTATACCACGAGTCCGGTGGTGGTAGCTACACTGAAGATTTGGGGACAGTGGAGACGACATAGGGGAAAGACCGGAGCACTGGGGGGTCCCCGATAAGAAACAACCATTGGTTTGCCGCGGGGGGAATGGATGGGGGATATGGAATGTGGCAAAGAGCAGGTATAACGCAATTGAAAGATCTATTTGTGGATGGGAAGTTTGCGAGTCTGGGAGCGCTGACCGAGAAATATGGGTTGCCCCAAGGGAATGCATTCAGGTACATGCAATTGAGGGCTTTTGCGAGGCAACAGGTGAGGGAATTCCCGCAGCTCCCGACACAAGAGGTGCAGGACAGAGTCATCTCAAAGAAATGGGTGGGGGGTGGTAAGGTGTCGGATATATATAGGGAAATGAGAGACGAAGGGGAGACTATGATGGACGAACTAAGAGGGAAATGGGAAGAAGAGCTAGGGGAGGAGATTGAGATGGGGATGTGGGCAGATGCCCTAAACAGGGTAAACTCGTCGTCCTCGTGCGCCAGGCTAAGCCTGATTCAGTTTAAGGTATTACACAGGGCACATATGACTGGAACACGGCTCAGTAAATTTTTTGGGGTGGAGGATAGGTGTGCGAGGTGCTCGAGAAGCCCAGCGAATCATACCCATATGTTTTGGTCATGCCCGGCACTACAGGGGTTTTGGATGGGGGTGACAAAGGTGCTTTCGAAAGTAGTAGGAGTCCGGGTCGAACCAAGCTGGGGGTTGGCTATATTTGGGGTTGCACAAGAGCCGGGAGTGCAGGAGGCGAAAGAGGCCGATGTTTTGGCCTTTGCGTCCCTAGTAGCCTGGCACAGAATATTGCTAATGTGGAAAGAAGCCAAGCCCCCGGGGGTGGAGACCTGGATAAATGATATGGCGGGGTTCATAAAGTTAGAGCGGATTAAGTTCGTCCTAAGGGGGTCGGCTCAAGGGTTTACTTGGCGGTGGCAACCGTTCGTCGAATATCTTGCGGAAAGATAGATAGGGGAGAACAAAGAAGGCAGCAGCAGCGGCCCAGGACTTGGGGGGGGGGGGGGGGGGGGTGGCCTGAGACAAGGCAGTTGCCAATTAGGGCTAGTTTTTATTTTTTGTTATTTAATATTTATTTATTTGTTGTTGTTTTTGTTTAAATTTAAAAAGGTCATTATTATCTGTATTGTTACAATGTTGTGTAAAGGATGCACAATGTACTGTGTTGGTTGACCAAAAATTTTCAATAAAATATTATTTAAAAAAAAAAAAATAAAGCCTCATCGACTTAATCTCTATTCGTCTCTCGTGAGTCTTTGTGCGCTACACAGGGAATATACATCATTCAAATCTTACCGTTCACCTTTGAGTAAAATCTTGACAGGTTTCAGCTGGGTTGGGTTGACACAGCTGAAGTGCACTGCTTCACCTTGTGGCTCATCTCTTCAGCCGGTCAAGGCCCGAGGCTCAAGAGTTTTGTCCCTGAACCTCTCTACAGAAGATGCTCCATCCGGCCTACCTCTTTTCCTCATGTGACTCAGTGTAAAATTCTGTTTGATAGCATGTTTTACCATGTTAAAAATACTATATGAATGCAATGTGCTGTTGTTGGTGTTGCCATGAAGTTATCTCCAAAGTGCCAGCCCCAGAATCTCAATAACCTGCAATCAACCTCAGCCGAGACATGACCAAAACAATTTTATTTATTAAACCGCGCTGTATTTTACTCAAAGGCTTGACCTCGAACTCACCAAGATGCTGGAGAGCAAGATGAGCGGCAATTGCAGGACTGTTGAAGATCAGCCCGCCTCCCTTCACCCACCCCAAAAATAATCTGATGCTCCTCAATCTACAGTGACTGTAGTTTTCAGCAGCTAAGTGCACGACACCAATAACTGCAGGAAATTTGCAATCTATTTTCCTGTACTGCACAACAGAGAAAACTGCCCAAAGGCAAACGATATCGAGCAGTGCGAAGTGTAAACGCAGACTGCTGACAGCTGATCCATTAACTGGACAGCTCGCCTGGAGAGCTTGCTAGAAGGCAGTGAAATCAGACATTGCGAAGCAACCTTACGTTTAATGAAATGCACCAAAAATGGTGTTCAATTAATGCAGGAATCTTTTAGCCTTCAAACATTATTAAATTTCAGCACAAGGCAATATAATCAATGAAGTGTGATTTATTACGCTGTAAAGAAGCAGTGAATAATGTGAGAAAGAAAAATGAAAACATGATGAGTCATGCTTCATGTTGTTACCATCCCAGTTGATCATATAACTGGGTGGGAAGATCTCAGAATGGAACACTAGCTCAAAAGACGTTAACTTTGTTTATAAAACGTGGAGGAACAGAGTCATTGGATCACCAGTTAGTTTTGACAACAAGAGAAAAAAAACTTTAATTCAACATGAAAAGTTAGATTGTTATGCAATTTTCCTCGACTCCCACTTTAGTTTAACAATTACACACAGGTTTTAGGATTAACATGGATTACAAAGTGCATCTTAATCCATAACGATCTCATTCACACAAAGTCTCTTTTAAACACACAAGATGACAGTGGGCAAATTCACTCTCCACTCTGAACCCCAAGTGAATGTTTGCGGATCTCTCCTTAGAACCTCCCCAAATGATTGTCACGTGAGAGTTTCCAAAATTCACTCCCAAAAACACATTTTAGAATCTTTTCAGAATTATGCATTCTCTCAGAGGTTTGAATTCTGAAATCTAGATCAAATGTTCCAAATGACACTTTGAAACAAAGCTTCCGCTCCACTTTTAAAAGTGAATCTGTCCAGGATTTTACACCAATCCGTTTAAGATTTCTTTGTCTCAACTGCTTTTACACAGGACCAGCCACCGATTTGCATAGTTATTTCCACTCATGATCCGCAGACTGTAGTAAAATCTCACAAACCTGAAAATCACTTCAGATATTTTTATGGCAACTCAGCCTTCTTCTCAGCTCTGTCTGTCTTTACTGACCGGTGCTCTGCTGGAGTACCTTTAACCTCAGACATCTTGGAAACTTCTTTTCTTTTCTATAGTTTCCTGAACTAGCTGATTTTCAAATCTCTGCCCTTGTTTATTCCTTCACGGTATGGCTTTTCTTCTCTTTCCTCCTGGCAAAGCCAAGAAAGATGTTCCCACTCTAGCCTTCTAAATCAACTGTGTCTAGCAGAGCTCAGAGCTGCCTTCTCCCTCACTTACCAATCTTCAACTGCCCACAAATTCAGCTAAGATGTAAACGCTTTTCTACCTTCCAAACCACTGCTGGTTTATTTATTCTTTACACCGTAGCCCTCACTAAGCACAATAGAAACACAGTTGCAGCATAACACCCCCCGCCCACACACACACACACACACAAACACCTTTGCCCAGCATGAATCTAACAACAGGCATGGAAACATTATATTAAACCCACTTAAAACTATATCTTATTTCCAATGTTTACCGATACAAATCCCTTAAAGCCACATTGTTTTCCTAAGAGCTCCCCTGTTGACAGAAATAAATCCTCATAACCATGAAGATTTCTTTACACTGGCGTTACATCCACTTTATACAAACTTAACATGACAAATATCTAACCTTACAAAAATTAAATCATACAAGCACAGTTTTCTTAGTTTACAATTACACATGGCATAATATGTAATTACAATGTTTCAATCAAAACAAAGACAACAACCTTAACAGCATTATCAGAAACAATACATGGCAATTTTATCATAACTCATGTGTTCATGTGTTCCATTTCTTTTCTTCTGGCTTCCAGTTTTCAACTCAGAAAATAATGTTTCATTTCCGTCCACAGTGTAATTGTCCTTTTCGTAACTTGGAGGCCGAGTTCCATCCTCAAGCCCACTCTCCAAATTCACACGTGGTAGATACACATTGCTTCTGTCAGAATCTCTTTTAGCTGTTTCAAGAATGTTAAGATGCTTGTGTTCACTTGAAATAGTATTGTGTTCTTGTTTTGTTTGCTGTTTGAACTTTTTGTGATCTTGTTGTTTCTCTCACGTTATTTCCAATTCGGTTTGACGCATGTCAATTACTTCCTCTCTGAAGTTTCATAGTTCATTCTAATCCGTCAAACGTTTTTGCACAATTTCTGAACCATCTCAGTCTCTTTCTCAGTAGAGTTTGAATGTTCTTTGGCAAACTGTCCTCTTGTCTTTCTCCCACCTACTATATCTTGTGTAGTATCACCGACTAGCATTTTTAAATCAGTCTCTGGTCATTGACTCAGAAAGGTTACATTGCAATGTCAGCACTTCTGGTTGACGATTCGTATTTTCCAAATTTATAAGTACTTAAGTTGTTTTCTTATTGCCCATTACTGACTTTGATACATCAGCAATATTACTTGGATCAGTTCTTTTCTCAACTGGATGACTATTCCACATTGAGTTTCTATTCACAGGAAGAACATTCGAACTGAGACACTCCATGCCATCCACCTTCTTCCTTTCCTCCATTTTTGCTTTGAAGTTCAAAAATCTCATTGCTCTTCTCACGACCAAGTTCTAACAATTCATTAATTTTACTTTTTTAATTCTGCATTCAACCAATTATTCCGATTTACCAGAACTGCCTTTTCTTGTTCAAGGCATTTCCCACGACTTCGTAAAGGCTTCTGATGATTGATGTTCACCAAGTTTTAACTGAAGATCAACCCTTGCAAAGTTTGCTTTTTCAAGTTTACCCTTCAGACAGTTCAAATCCTCAGTCAAATTTTTCACTTTTCCTGACTGATTCTCAGTTGTCCTTTTTCATTCACAAACTACTCTTTCATACTTGAGAGTTAATATTCTGTGTCAATCAGGTTTTTCTTCAACTGCTTGTCATCTGCAATAAAGTGTCTCATTTTCATCCACTGTAGTTTCCAAAACTTTGTTAACACCATCATGATCAACAGCCTATTACAATACTCTCTCTAAACGCAAATCATTACCTCGGATGAAATCTATTCCTCCAATAGATAAATTGGGAATAATTCCCACCATAACAATTCAATTTACTTTACAAAGTTACATCTTAAAGAGAAACAGGTTAATCCCTTCCAATAATATCTCTTATTAATACATTTTCCTTCATAAAACATCTTGAAATACAAGCGTATTATCAGCTAGCATCAACAATTGATCTTGCGGGCGGCATGGTGGTGCAGTGGTTAGCACTGCTGCCTCACAGCGCCGAGCACCCGGGTTTGATCCCTGCCCCGGGTCACTGTCCGTGTGGAGTTTGCACATTGTCCCCATGTCTGCGTGGGTCTCGTCCCCACAACCCAAAAAGATGTGCAGGGTAGGAATATTGGGCACACTAAATTGCCCCTTAATTAGAAACAAAAAGAATTGGGCACTCTAAATTGAAAAAATACAATTCATCTTTTCAAATTTTAATTTCTTATGAAACAAAACATCCAGAACCTCCAATAGCCAGGCGTCCTGCACCAGTACTCAGATAATTCTCTGAACTACCTTGAGATCTATCCCCATTTCTCACTGATTCGAGGAAGTTTTATCTGCATCACTGCTACAGATTTGACAGCCATTCCCTTTTCAAATACTTTCTTTCCTACTACTGCAACTGGTCTTGTAAATTTAATTTCCAACAATCTGCCTGAATATGTCCTACGTTGTTACAATGGAAACACTTAGGCCTCCACATATCACTTTCTTCCTCAGCACCTGAATTTAATCAGTATAGCTAACGTTTCAAAGGAAATAAAGAATGCTTCCACATCCTTTTCCTCAAAATTTGAAAGAATTTGTATAAATTTAAACAATTCCCCATTAGGTTCATGTCTGGAACTACTTCCTTCCTCAACCTGCTCTAATGCCTCTGCTTTAATTTCTCACATTTTAAGCTGGAATGCTTCATCCTTTTCCTTTTCTTCCATTGCTAACTTCTCCATTTCCAATTCCCTTTGAAAAACTCCCTTTGTCTCGTTCCTCTCTTTCCCTTTCTTTTTGCTTTTCCTGCATTTCAAATGTCTTGACTTCTATTTATTTCTCTCTTTCCTTTGCCTCCCAATTCAATTTTCTTTATTTTTACTTTTCTATTTTTGTTTCATTTCTAACTGTTGCATTGGTAGTTTAATTTTAGCTAATTTAATTCTCCTCACTTGGTCTATCAGGCAACCCTTGCAATTTTAAATGTTTTGCAATGATTTCAATTATCTCAGCTTTCCTTACCTTGTAGGTAATCCCAACTCCAATGTAACTGCCAATTCAGTTAACTAACTCTTGGTTACTTTCGGCAAACCATGCAAAGTCAAATCTTCCATCTTTAGAAAAGTCAAGAGTACCTACCATACTATTCCCATCCATACCACACATTTTGTTATAGTTTGGATGACAGACCCAGTTTGAAAACCCATGGTATCTTACTCTGCAGTGCCAAGCTATCTGACTTGCTGCAATTAGTTTAGCCGCTTCAAACCAAAGCACAGACTGGTTCTGATAAAGAGTTGGACCTGTGGAACATCTGGAATAGAGTCCAGACATAATGCACTGCAGCGATCCAAATTAAAAAAACAGGGAGTAAGCAGGCGACCTTCAAGCCTGCTTACTTGAAACTGAGTTTTCACCCAGTAGCTGGAAGTGAGAATCACTCCACAACAGCACAATGACAGGAGTATGGTCAGGACAGATCACTCTCCGACCCCACACCAAATCTCAGAAACAAAAACATCACCACAGCAAGTCAAGTCCTCTATATTGCCCTCAAGCAATCATGTAAAGAAAGGGGTACATAGAACATACAGTGCAGAAAGAGTCCATTCAGCCCATCGAATCTGCATTGACCCACTTAAGCCCTCACTTCCACCCTATCCCCGTAACCCAATAACCCCTCCTAACCTTTTTGGTCACGAAGAGCAATTTATCATGGCCAATCCACCTAACCTGCACGTCTTTGGACTGTGCGAGGAAACCGGAGCACCCGGAGGAAACCCACGCAGACACGGGGAGAACGTGCAGACTCCACACAGACAGTGACCCAAGCTGGGATTCGAACCTGGGACCCTGGCGCTGTGAAGCCACAGTGCGAGCCACTTGTGCTACCGTGCTGTCCAAAACAACACCATCTATTATGTTGATTTATCCATTCGAGATTACCTTTTGGGAGAAATCGTTCACGTGGCCAAGTCTAATAGAAATTACACCACCAATCATCTCTTCATTTACCAGTGCTCAGGGTGAAATATTCCATGTGTCGAAATCTTAGATCAGAATTTGACATTGTGCTCTACAGATTAAGATAACTCCAACTTGCCAAAAAAAAGTTAATAATATTAGGACAGTATGTCCCATTAAATATCAAACATCCAATCTTCTTTCACTGAAGCCCTCAGGCATAAGGCTTAAAAACCACAAACTACTCAGCTAATAAAATTAAGATCTGTATCACTGATTCCACTTACCCCTCTCATGACTATTCAGATGTTAGCAGTAATGTTCAGACATTTAATTATAACCCCCCCCCCTATTGTCCCAGCACACATATAACTCCGAACTCAACTCAAATTGGATCTCCAGTTTTTGAAGGGAAACTGCTTGCATAGTATTTAGCAGGCTACAATTCGAATAAACATGCAGGCCTATACTTCCATTTTTTCATAGCTGCCATAAAGAGACTTCAGCCTGAACACTTAACAATTGTGGCTTTGGATGGACACAAATATGTGTCCCTGGAGTTGAAAATGCTCCCCAAATTATCTGCCTCAAGCTAAAAGGCACCAATCAGATTAAAATATTGAATGTGGGGTCTTCGGTATGGTGTTATGCCGCAGTCCATGATGCCCTCAAGGTAGGTCATTGCTTTTCTTACTGTACAGCTCATTAATTAATGGATTTTTAAGTGAAAACAACTTAAAAGTCTACTTTCAGTAAAATTGCCAAGTGATCAGACAAGGAAACTTGTCCATTAACAAAGCATAATCGGGAAATCACCCCTCTTAATGTGAACAAAGGAACAAGAGTAGGCCATATTCAAGCCTGTGCACACCATTTAATTAGATCCTGGCTGATTTTCATCTAAATTCCAGCTTTGTTTCCTATCCCAACACAAAAACTACTGGCCTCACTCTTGAAAATTTCAATTAACTGCAGTAACTCACCAAGGCTCTTGAGACAACACCTCCCAAACCCACGACCACTACCATAACCCACGACCACTACCATCTAGAAGGAGAAGAGCAGCAGATACCTGGGAGTATCACCACCTTGGCCATCCCGAATGTAAGGCACAGAAAGAGATACTATGGCCTAATGGGTCCATACCAATGATTGTGCTCCAGATAAGCCTCCTCCCATCCAAATTTATCTAATCCCAACAGCATATACTTCTATTTATTGCTTTCGATTTCTTGTTGCAGTGCAGGCTTAATTATAAAACCTATTTGCACTGGAAGGGGGCCACATTTCAAACTATTTCTCACTCAAGATGCCAATGAGTAAATTTCAGCACACGGAGAGAGGGAGAGCACGTGGAGGGAGAATGAGGGCAGAGAGGGATGGGGGGAGCAGAGAGGGATGAGGGAGGGAGCAGAGAGGGATGGGGGAGGGAGCAGAGAGGGATGGGGGGAGCAGAGAGGGATGGGGGAGCAGAGAGGGATGGGGGGAGCAGAGAGGGATGGGGGGAGCAGAGAGGGATGGGGGAGCAGAGAGGGATGGGGGGAGCAGAGAGGGATGGGGGGAGCAGAGAGGGATGGGGGGAGCAGAGAGGGATGGGGGGAGCAGAGAGGGATGGGGGGAGCAGAGAGGGATGGGGGGAGCAGAGAGGGATGGGGGGAGCAGAGAGGGATGGGGGGAGCAGAGAGGGATGGGGGGAGCAGAGAGGGATGGGGGGAGCAGAGAGGGATGGGGGGAGCAGAGAGGGATGGGGGGAGCAGAGAGGGATGGGGGGCAGAGAGGGATGGGGGAGGGAGCAGAGCGGGATGGGGGAGGGAGCAGAGCGGGATGGGGGAGGGAGCAGAGCGGGATGGGGGAGGGAGCAGAGCGGGATGGGGGAGCAGAGAGGGATGGGGGGGGAGCAGAGAGGGATGGGGGGGAGCAGAGAGGGATGGGGGGGAGCAGAGAGGGATGGGGGGGCAGAGAGGGATGGGGGAGCAGAGAGGGATGGGGGAGCAGAGAGGGATGGGGGAGCAGAGAGGGATGGGGGAGCAGAGAGGGATGGGGGGAGCAGAGAGGGATGGGGGGAGCAGAGAGGGATGGGGGGAGCAGAGAGGGATGGGGGGAGCAGAGAGGGATGGGGGGAGCAGAGAGGGATGGGGGGAGCAGAGAGGGATGGGGGGAGCAGAGAGGGATGGGGGGAGCAGAGAGGGATGGGGGGAGCAGAGAGGGATGGGGGGAGCAGAGAGGGATGGGGGGAGCAGAGAGGGATGGGGGGAGCAGAGAGGGATGGGGGGAGCAGAGAGGGATGGGGGGAGCAGAGAGGGATGGGGGGAGCAGAGAGGGATGGGGGGAGCAGAGAGGGATGGGGGGAGCAGAGAGGGATGGGGGGCAGAGAGGGATGGGGGGCAGAGAGGGATGGGGGAGGGAGCAGAGCGGGATGGGGGAGGGAGCAGAGCGGGATGGGGGAGGGAGCAGAGCGGGATGGGGGAGGGAGCAGAGCGGGATGGGGGAGGGAGCAGAGCGGGATGGGGGGAGCAGAGAGGGATGGGGGGGGAGCAGAGAGGGATGGGGGGGAGCAGAGAGGGATGGGGGGGAGCAGAGAGGGATGGGGGGGAGCAGAGAGGGATGGGGGGGAGCAGAGAGGGATGGGGGGGAGCAGAGAGGGATGGGGGGGAGCAGAGAGGGATGGGGGGGCAGAGAGGGATGGGGGAGCAGAGAGGGATGGGGGAGCAGAGAGGGATGGGGGAGCAGAGAGGGATGGGGGAGCAGAGAGGGATGGGGGGGCAGAGAGGGATGGGGGGGCAGAGAGGGATGGGGGGGTAGAGAGGGATGGGGGGGCAGAGAGGGATGGGGCAGAGAGGGATGCGGGGGGAGCAGAGAGGGATGGGGGAGGGAGCAGAGAGGGATGGGGGGGCAGAGAGGGATGGGGGAGGGAGCAGAGAGGGATGGGGGGGCAGAGAGGGATGGGGGAGCAGAGAGGGATGGGAGGAGGGAGCAGAGAGGGATGGGGAGAGGGAGCAGAGAGGGATGGGGAAGGGAGCCGAGAGGGATGGGGGAGGGGGCAGAGAGGGATGGGGGGGGGAGTAGAGAGGGATGGGGGAGGGAGCAGAGAGGGATGGGGGCAGAGAGGGGTGGGGGCAGAGAGGGATGGGGGCAGAGAGGGATGGGGGGCAGAGAGGGATGGGGGGCAGAGAGGGATGGGGGGCAGAGAGGGATGGGGGGCAGAGAGGGATGGGGGGCAGAGAGGGATGGGGGGAGCAGAGAGGGATGGGGGGAGCAGAGAGGGATGGGGGGAGCAGAGAGGGATGGGGGGAGCAGAGAGGGATGGGGGGAGCAGAGAGGGATGGGGGGAGCAGAGAGGGATGGGGAGCAGAGAGGGATGGGGAGCAGAGAGGGATGGGGGGGCAGAGAGGGATTGGGGGGGCAGAGAGGGATGGGGGGCAGAGAGGGATGCGGGGGGAGCAGAGAGGGATGGGGAGGGAGCAGAGAGGGATGGGGGAGGGAGCAGAGAGGGATGGGGGAGGGAGCAGAGAGGGATGGGGGAGGGAGCAGAGAGGGATGGGGAGGGAGGGAGCTTGCGAGAGGGAGAGAGCGAGCACACGAGAGAGAGAGAGAGCGAGCATGAGAGAGGGAGAGAGTGAGCACACGAGAGGGATCACGAGAACAAGAGCCGCGTTGAAGAGCCCATACTCAGCAGACACAGGAAAGAAGTGGCCTGTGATTGGCGGAGCAGCTCCTTGCAGAATCTTTGAGACTTAAGGGCTGGTACCGAGGTTTGACAGGCCAAATGTGGTCCGTGGGCCACAGATGGAACAATCCCACTATACTGGGTTCCACATTCAAACCATTCTCTAAGCACAGACGTTCCTTCCGAATTCTCTATTGAATTCTTCAGTGACTGTCTTATATTTATGACTCCTCATTTTGGCCTCCCCACAAAGGAAGAGACAGCTGCCGATAGTGAAGCGATTGCAGTCAAGATAATTTGTTGGGCAGAATAAGAGGGCACAGGTATCTCAGTGGGTTGTAGGGCTGTAGGAAATTAGAGCGATAAGGGCGAGAACTTGGAGGGAATCAAGAACAAGGATACAATTTTTTTTAAAAAAATCAACATGTGGCTTAAACGGGAGCCAATATAGGTTAGTGAGCACAGGGATGAATTGGACTTGGTGTGAGTTAGGGCACAGACAGCAGTGTTTTGGATGAGGCAGGCTGACAGAAAGTGAGATGCCAGCCTGGAGGGTCTTGGAATAGTCAGGGTAATCTTTACAAAATTGGCCTGATTAACCGGTGCTGCTACTTAGTGATTGGCCTAGATGTATCCCGAAGGCAACTTTGCTCCTCCGTCTCATTCAGCCTCCTACTTTCCAAGAGTGTGGTTCCTTATTCTTCCTATCAAAATGCACCAACTCACACTTGTCTGTACTGAATCAAATCTGCCAATTACAGGCAGGAAACAGGAGTCAGAATCCAACGCCAGAGGGAAATCAGTTAGCTGACTAATCGTGGAGGGTAGGGAGAATCTCAAGCTGGGGAACCTGAGGCCTTCCTGCTTGAGTTGAGCAACAGGCTGCAATGGAGGGTAAGTGTGGTGATATGCATCACTGTAAATACACAGGGGATTAATGCAAATACACAGACTAAATAAACACTAGAGGGAGCACCAGAGACATCATAACACACAGACATTCAACCAATAGGTCAGTAAGATAGGACACGACCAATGGGCAGTCAAGACACACCCAGAGGTGACACGACCACAAGGGGGCTACCCATATAAAAGGACAGGGCACACATGCTCTTTCTCTTTCCATAGGCGATACTCAGAGAGACAGGGGCAGTCCAGGAAGCATCACACCCACCGCATGGATTAGAGCAGACTGGTTAGTTAGATCGAGTTACTATAGTAAGATCACAGGAGAGTCGAACTCAAGTAGGAGAATTGTTAACTGTTCAATAAATGTGTTAAACCTATCTCCAAGTCTGAACCTTCCTTTGTCAGAGTATACATCTAGGAAGCAGCTTATGCTACAGGAAGAAGCATAACACAACAGCAAGTAACAGCGAGACCGTCTCAACATGGAGGGGCCCTCTCATCAACTTCTGTAAAAAATAAATGGTTCCCATAGCAAGGCCACCAGTGTCAGGGCGGGGGCCTTCTCCACAGAGCAGATCAGAACAGGCCAGATTGACCTACTGACTTGCCTGGAGCACTGGCACCCCAACCACCCCAACTCTTCCCCTCGCCACAACTTAAGCATGTGTTACATCCCCAGTTCTAAGCAGTTAAACTCCCGCCAGTCCAGAAAAATTCAGGTCAGCCTCCTTCAATTGCAGTTGAGCAGACTCTCGTCTACCCTCGTTACCAGTCACACAGTGGTTAACACTGTTGCTTCACAACGCCAGGGTCCTAGGTTCGATTTCCGGCTTGGTTCACTGTCTGTGTGGAGTCTGCACGTTCTCCCCATTGTAGCCATGTAAAATAGCCACCTGCAAAGGACCATGGGAATTGTGGTCAATTTGGGACACAGACAGGTACACAGCCCCTGTGTATTGTGCAAAGAAACCAGACTTGGCTGAAACTTGTATCCATTAAGAATCGATCACCATTTCCCCCAGGACAATAGAGTTTGAATCAAGGAGTTACAACAGTAGCAGACTAATCGGCGCCCCCCCCCCCCCCCCGCCCCTTATTTGGAAAGGCCTACGGGACTGCAACAGTGATAGCTAGGACCTGCCCAGCTATTGAGGTATCCGCCCCCTAATTGGCTGAGATCGATGAGGGTGATCGATGCGGGTGATCGAAAGCCCCATCGATCCATTGGACCTGGAGTAAGGACCACCCAAAAGGGCACGAAAGAGACAAAGGATAAAAAGCCCTGTGCACTAGAGATCGATCTCTTTTGGGACCGGCCTGTGTGCGACCAATTGCAGCAGAACAACCAAGTTCAAGGACCCGCGACCATTCCTGAAGGACGAGCCCAGCTGAGACGAACCCAAAAACTTCCAAACCGACCACGTGGAACCGGATAAAGGCCTTATCTCGCACAGTGCCGGTCACTCAAAGTTAAGTAGCGGTCATCTTAGTCATTAGGTGTAGTTTAGTACGGAGACGCATGTGTTATTGCATAGAGATACAAGTCTTGTGTTATTAATAAGCTGTGTTTGTCAGCTAACATATTGGTTGTGTGGTCATTTGGTCGATATAAGAATCAGCTTGTGGTTCACCCCAAAGTAAAGAAGGTAACACCGTGTCTGCGTGGGTTTCCTCCGGGTGCTCCGGTTTCCTCCCACAAGTTCAGAAATAGGTGCTTGTTAGGTGAATTGGACATTCTGAATTCTCCCTCTGTGTACCCGAACAGGCGCCGGAATGTGGCGACGAGGGGCTTTTCACAGTAACTTCATTGCAGTTTTAATGCAAGGCTATTAGTGACACTAATAATGATTATTATTAGTTCCCAGACTTATGGGCACAGACAACTCTTGAAAGCGCCAAATCCACCCCGATACAAATTGCCGAAACCAGCAACGGGATCAGGAAAGTCGGCACACCGGCCGGAATCTCTATTTATGGGGCCTCATCCACCTGAAAATCCTGCCCCAGGTTTGTGCAACCTGCCCTCACAATTTAACCCTTTAAGCCCTGATATATTCTGTTGCTTATCAATTTTGCAAGAGTATCAACTCTTTCTCGCCAATGAGGAGCTGGTCTACCTTTGCAGGTTGGGACTCTTGTTTCAGGAGGAAAATGGCTACAGCGTTCCGGCCAATTACACCCCGTTTGGCAGCTCCCACTGCATTCCAGGACAAGCCTGCACACAGCGAAAAACATAGGACCCACTGCGTTAACTGCACTAAGTGTACAGAGCCTCTTGTGTTGTCAAACAGCAAGAGTTCACATATTTTCTATGGCTCTTTCCTTCTAATTATATGGGTACAAACATCTTGAACATGAATAATTATAAGCGAGCCGGTCTCCTATAAAGCCCAACTGATTGTGGACAGTGTGATCAACTGGAACTACTTTCCGAGGAAACTACTAATTTTTCTGAGGCTCACAGCAGGCATGGATCTCACTGTTGATGTTTTCATCACAAAATCTGCAGAACAAAATCTGCAGTTCATCTTCATACACTTGTTTTGTTGGATAAAACTTCCACAGTAGATTTGTGAAAATACCAGAAGACACGCGGAAGATGTAATGTCCCCGGGTTGTGAGAAAAGCCTTTGAGATACAAGGGCTTAGTGTTTTTACTTAATCGCCCCAGGCAATGGATGTCTGGCTGCTGGTTTTACGGTCTCAAGATTGTTTCAGCCTCAGTTTTTCCATGAGAGAAATCTCCACCTGCAAGGTTCTAAAAAGGCTTTGCACCGTGACACACAGGTGTGCCAGCAGCAGGCGTCTTCTGGTGGCACCTCACTATCTTAGTTATGAAGGGTCTTAACTGCAGCTTTTCACCCAACGGTCTGCCCCCCCTACGACGGCTCCATTTGCAGACGGGTTTCCTTGGAGAGGGCACATGCTGTGTCCACTGGCACCCTCGAGACCTACCGTGTCCGTTGGGCGCCGCAGGGGCCGGGCTGCCTTATTGACCCCTCTAATCACATTTTGGGTTAAATGAAATTGCCACTTGATAGTGCATTTCATGTAACAAAACATCGCGAGGTGCTTAACAAGACATCAAAAACTCAAGGACCAACGGCAAAGTCAAGGACGCAAAAGCCTAAAGAGGCATTTGAAGGTGGGAAGAGGCAATTCCTGGGTGCAGGTCATGATGGCTTCGACAGAGAGGGTGAGGATGAACAAAAAGGGGGGGTAAAGGAAAGAGGTAGATGTAAAGTAAATCAGTGTTGCTGCAGCCGTGCATGAAGTTCAGGAAATTCGGCAAACAGAAATTACAGCATCAATGCATTCTATTCCGCACGTACAATTAATGCCGTTCGCATTTCATTAGCGGGCCTGACCAGGTATTCTCCGGGGCCTCCACGATGCACCGCCTCCGCTGGGGGGGGAAATCCCGACAGCTAATGTCACTTAATGTCACGGCCGCTTTGAAAATTCCGGAAACAGGCGCTGTGTCTGATGAGGGAGAGAGAGGAGGTAAAACATGCAGAGGCGCGGCCGTGGACTGCCGAGTAGGGGGCTCTGCTAGGCCCGGGGCACCCCACTGACCACCCACCGTGGCCCATGGTTGTGCAGGGTGACACTGTCCACCCCCCCCCCGCAATTGGCCACCACCCACCGGTGGGGCACCATGCAGCCACCCAAGTCAGTGCCCAAAGTAGCCCCTGCAGGAGGACACCGGACAGGGGCCGCGAAGCATACCGCTGGCATGGATAGCGCCAGCCACCAGTACCCCTGGCAGCGGGAACGGCGCCAGGGCCAAAGGCCCCAGTGTTGCCGGGCTCCGACGGGGCCAGGGGGAATAGTTGTCGGTGGGTATGGGGGATGGGCCCATGTAGCCTGTTGGACCTGGTAGAGCATGGGGTATACACCATGCTAACATATCTGACTTTCACTCCTTACAGACAATGGACTTCAGAATCCAACCAGGAATCGTGGCCTGTGCCCTAGTCGCCGCAGCTCTGGGGGATACACCGAGGCTGTACGGGCTAGAACTGCTCGAGTGGGACCCTGAAGCAGCGGGAACAGGAGGTAGGCGCCCAGGATGAAGAGCTGGCTGCCCAACAGGCCGAGGAGGAGGTGGGAAGGATGCACGCCATGAGGCCTCGAGTGTAGTGGCATTCGAGGACCTGCCAGACCGGGCCAAAGACTCCGGCTGAGCAGGGGGACAATGTGACACACCTGCCAGATTGTGGCGCACCTGGCAAGGCGGGGTCTGGGGGAGAACACCCATTCCCGGTGGCCGTCGAGGTGAGATTTGCTCTGTATTTTTACACCACACGGTCCTTCCAAGCGGTGAGTGGGGTCTTGTCTGGGATCTCACACACCTCAGTGGACCGAGTCCACCAGGATGCCCGGGCAGCGGGGTTCGCTGCCATCGCCGGGATGTCCCGAATCCAGGGGGTGATCAATGGAATGCATGTCCCTCTACGAGCACCTCCAGATGACAGGCCGCTCTACGCAAACCAAGAGGGGTCCCACTCGATGAACGTGGAGCTGGTGTGTGACCATGTACTGCACATGTGGGTGGCATGGTAGCACAGTGGTTAGCACTGTTGCTTCACAGCGCCAAGGTCCCAGGTTCGATTCCCAGCTTGGGTCACTGTCTGTGCGGAGTCTGCACGTTCTCCCTGTGTCTGCGTGGGTTTGCTCCGGTTTCCTCCCACAAGTCCCAAAAGACAAACTTCTTAGGTGAATTGGACATTCTGAATTCTCCCTCTGTGTACCCGAACAGGTGCCGGAATGTGGTGACTAGGGGATTTTCATAGTAACCTCATTGCAGTGTTAATGTAAGCCTACTTGTGACAACACTAAGATTATCATTACTACATCATGCACGCCTGCGACAATTCCCAGGGAGTGTGCACGACGCCTTCATCCTGGCACACCTGACGGTTCCTGACCTCTTCGACGCACAGTTCTGGCTGAGAGCTTGGCTCCTGGGCAACAGGGGTTATCCGCTGTGGTCGTGGCTGATGACGCTCATCATGAGGTCACAGACCGACGTGGCGATCCGCTACAATCGACGGCCATGCCTCGACCAAGGGCATGATCGAGCGGTATTTCGGCATCCTCAAGATGCGATTCAGGTGGCTGGACCACTGTGGAGGGGTCCCTCCAGTATAGCAGCAGGAGAGTCTCCCACACCGGGTTGGCCTGCTGCATCCTCCACAACATCGCGCAGCAGAGGGGCAACGTGCTGGAGGAGGAGGATGAACGGCTGGCCTCGTCCCATGAGGAGGATGCGAGGGAGAGCGAGGGTGGGCAAGACCTGGGACCCGGGTTGGCACGGGGGCCGCACAACATGTGTGCCAGGGACGCCGCTCAGGGGACACTCTAAATGCCTCCAGGTTCGCCAACTAGTAGGCCTGGTCAGCGGCCCGAAACCCCCCCATCTCAATGTAGCCCCCTCCATGATTCCTTACTGCCTCAATACGGGGTGCGGGCCCTGGGCTGGCAGTAACAGCGGAGGATGATGACGACCCACTCCACAAAGAGTGCTGGTGCTCCACATCCAATGATTGCTTGGACAATATTGGAATTCTGCCTACCGTCCACCTGGGTGATCCCTGCATGCGTGCTGGCCATTCCATTGTCACACGAGCCATGGGGAACCGCAGCTCAGTGGGGTCTCACTTTCTTGCCCGGTGCCGACATCCGACTCGGTGACTGCCCTCTTTCCTGGTCCACCGATCAGGTGCAGCGCCCACTTGTCTTTCCCCTCTCCTGACGGTTGTGTGAGAGACAGAGCGAGAGAGAGAGAAAGACAGTCAGACGCATGCAGCACAGGGGATGAGTAGCTTGTGGCCTTCATGGCCAGAGCACCCGGCCATGGTGGCCGGTATGGGTGCTGGCAGGTGGTGCAGGGTGGGGGGGTAAACGGGTGCGTGTCCTGGGGTTGGTACTAGGGCACCATGCTGTCTACTCACCCTGGCCGACCGGAGGAGGTTGTGCAGTTTTTTCCTGCAGAACTGGCCGATCCTGGTGGTGTTGCCCACGATGCTCACGACCTCTCCCACCTGCACCCAGGCCCAGTGCACGGCTGAGGTACAGGATGGCCCGGCTCTCCTCCACAGCGTGCAACAGGGTCTCGAGTTCAGCATCAGTGAACCAGGCGCCGCTCTTCTTATTGTCACCTTGTTGACGGTGATGGTGTGTGTGTGGGGTGTGGAGAGCTTATATGGGGCTGCAGCTTGTCTGCCTCTGAAGTGCCAATCCCCATCCCGGCGAATCGGACACCGTTTTCCATTGGAATCGATCGTGTTCCACGTGGCACCGGTGCCAGCCCATTAACGGTTGATGAATTGGTTCTGGAGCGGCGCCAATTTTGCTGCCATAGAAGTCCACTGATTCAGTCCCGGCATCAACACAGTCTCTGAAACGGAGAATTCCGCCCAGTGTGCTGGCGGAAGGACACCTATAAAGATCAGAGAAGATAAGAGATCAAGGGTATACTTGTGTACGGGACATGTTGGAGAGGGGCAGCGTAGAGAAGTGAAAGATTGGACATAACAAAAGGGATGGGTGTGAAATTCCTCCACAATGTGGGTTGAGGGAGGGAGCAAATATCAAACCGTGCTTCTCAGCCATTTTCGAGATGGGCTGGACGTGGGCCCCATTCACTCTCTCTGCTCCCCGCTCCATCTCTCCCTCCTCATCTCTCACCCCCCCTATCTCCCTCGCTGCTCCACTCTTCCTCAGTTGGTGGGCCAGCAACCGGCTCGCCTTCTCTCCATATTCGTACTGTACACCCTGTGCCCTCCTCCATTGTGCCTCTGCATTACCTGTAGTCAACAGGTCAAATTCTACATGTAGCCTTTGTCTTTCCCTGTACAGTTCCTCCTCCGGTGCCTCCGCATATTGTCTGTCCATCCTCAAAAGTTCTTTCAGCAACCGCTCCCTTTCCCTACCCTCCTGCTTTCCTTTATGTGCCCTAATAGATCTCAGCTCCCCTCTAACCACTGCCTTCAACGCCTCCCAGACCACTCCCACCTGAACCTCCCCATTGTCATTAAGCTCCAAGTACCTTTCAATACACCCCCTCACCCTTAAACACACCCCCTCATCCGCCAATAATCCCATGTCCATTCTCCAGGGTGGAAGCTGTTGTTTTTCTTCCCCTATCTCCAGGTCCACCCAGGGTGGAGCATGATCCAAGATGGCTATAGCCGTGTACTTTGTCCCCGTCACCTTTGGGATCAGTGCCCTTCCCAAAACAAAAAAAATCTATTCGTGAAAATACTTTATGAACATAGGAGAAAAACGAGAACTCCTTACTCCTAGGCCTGCTAAATCTCCAGGGGTCTACTCCTCCCATCTGCTCCATGAAGTCCTTGAGCACCCTAGCTGCAGCCGGCCTCCTCCCGGTCCTGGACCTCGATCTGTCCAGCCCTGGGTCCAGCACCGTATTGAAGTCTCCCCCCATTACCAACTTTCCCGCCTCTAGGTCCGGGATATGTCCCGACATACGCCTCATAAAATTTGCATCATCCCAGTTCGGGGCATATACGTTCACTAGAACCACCGCCTCCCCTTGCAATCTGCCACTCACCATCACGTATCTACCCCCACTATCCGCCACTATGGTCTTTGCCTCAAACAGTACCCGTTTCCCCACTAATATAGCCACCCCCCTGTTCTTTGCATCTAACCCCGAATGAAACACCTGCCCCAC
The DNA here is from genome assembly GCF_047496885.1 of Scyliorhinus torazame. Lineage (NCBI taxonomy): Eukaryota > Metazoa > Chordata > Chondrichthyes > Carcharhiniformes > Scyliorhinidae > Scyliorhinus > Scyliorhinus torazame. The sequence continues at coordinate 143,087,423 of NC_092724.1, read as the reverse complement.
CCATCCTTTGCGTAGTCTGACCTGGTCTATCAGTTTCAAATGCGTCTCCTGCAACATAACCACATCTGCCTTTAATTTCTTTAGGTGTGCGAGTACCCGTGCCCTTTTAATCGGCCCGTTCAGCCCTCTCACACTCCACGTGATCAGCCGGGTTGGGGGGCTCTTTACCCCCCCCACTTGTCGACTAGCCATCCCCATTTTTAATCCAGCTCCTCACCCGGTTCCCACGTACCCGTATATCCCCCCAATGGCGCCCTCCCCCCTCGACCACCCCACCCCGTACCAGCTCCCCCTTCTCCCCAGCAGCAGCAACCCAGTTAACCGCCCCCCCCCCCCGCTAGATCCCTTTCTAGCGTAGTTGCACCCCCCATGTTGCTCCCAGAAGTCAGCAAACTCTGGCTGACCTCGGCTTCCCCCCCCCCCCCCCCGTGACCTCGGCCCCCACTGTGCGAGGCCCCCTCCTTCCTGCTTCCCTGTTCCCGCCATGATTACCATAGCGCGGGAACAAAGCCCGCGTTTCCCACTTGGCCCCGCCCCTAATGACCAGCGCCCACAGTTCCTCATCCTCCCTCCCTCCCCTCCCCCACAACATGGGGAAGAGAGAAACGTTACAGGATCGCAAGATTAACAACTTGAAAAATCATCCCCTCCCCCTTTTTCCCCCTTCACCCCACGTAATCACCCCACCACTTTGTCCCAAACGTTCTTTTTCTTGCCCGCCTATTCCAGCTTCTCGTCCACAATAAACGTCCACGCCTCTTCTGCCGTCTCAAAGTAGTGGTGCTTCCCTTGATGTGTGACCCACAATCTTGCCGGCTGCAACATTCCGAATTTGACCTTCCTTTTGTGAAGCACCGCCTTAGCCTGATTAAAACTTGCCTTCCTTCTCGCCACCTCCGCACTCCAATCTTGATATACGCGGATCACCGCGTTCTCCCACCTACTGCTCCGAGTTTTCTTCGCCCATCTGAGGACCATCTCTCTGTCATTATAGCGGAGAAATCTCACCACTATGGCTCGAGGTATTTCTCCAGCCCTCAGTCTTCGCGCCATAACTCGATAAGCTCCCTCCACCTCCAACGGGCCCGTCGGGGCCTCCGATCCCATTAACGAGTGAAGCATCGTGCTCACATATGCCCCGACGTCCGCCCCTTCTGCGCCTTCGGGAAGACCAAGAATCCTTAAATTCTTCCTCCTCGCATTATTCTCCAGCACCTCCAGCCTTTCCACACACCTTTTGTGTTCTGCCTCATGCATCTGTCTTCACCACCAGGCCCTGTATTTCGTCTTCATTTTCAGCGGCCTTTGCCTTCACGACCCGAAGCTCCTGCTCCTGGGTCTTTTGCTCCTCCTTTAGCCCTTCAATCGCCTGTAATATCGGGGCCAGCAGCTCCTTCTTCATCTCCTTTTTCAGTTCTTCCACACAGCGCCGCAGGAACTCTTGTTGGTCCGGGCCCCATACCAAACGGCCACCTTCCGACGCCATCTTGCTTTGTGCTTGCCTTCCTTGCCGCTGCTCTAGAGGATCCTCCGCAATCCGGCCGCTTTCCTCTTCTTTTTCCATCCGTATCCAGGGGGGATTCCCTTCTGGTTTACCGCACAGTGTTTTTAGCCGTTAAAATTGCCGTTGGGGCTCCTATTAAGAGCCCAAAAGTCCGTTCCACCGGGTGCTGCCGAAACGTGCGACTTAGCTGGTCATCGCCGCACCCGGAACCGGATGCAAAGTGCTTTAAGATGTCATGAGGATGTTAAAAGTGGCATGAAAATATGGATTCATTTGACTTTCCTGGTAATTACGGTCCCAAACACGAAAGATGTTGGGAAAATGTGATAATTATGCCGCTCTTCTTTTGTCAGAGAAACGCCTTCTCTCCCGTAAAGTACCGGGGCACTGAAAGTGTCCCGTCATTTTTCTGGTGAAAGGTGTAGACACATACATCCAACGAAAACAGGTTTGGGTCTTCTTTAGCATTACATGGTCATTCGGAAAAAGAAATTTGAGGAGAACTGTTACTTAAGACTTTCGGCACAATTTTGTGCGTTACTCTCATTTTCCCATGAGCAAATCATCTTGAGTGCAACCTTATTTGGAGCTCAGGGGTGGATGTTGCAGTTGTGAGACATCATGTACCAGTACTGTGGACCACCACAGTTACTCAAGCTTACCATTACGGTTGAAATTCACGTTTCATGAATTCCAATTTTGCTACTTGTAGTGATCTCTATATGTGCATGTACACAAGGGGTTAATGTGTAAGCAGCAGCACCACATGACCAACAGGGGTATAAAAGGCAGCCACATTGGGTCTCTCTCTCGCTTGGGTGCACTGTGACCAGGGCAATAGCAGACTACTTCAGATGGCCAGTGGAGTTACGTATAGTTACCATAGTTAGATCTTGTTAACCTTATCACTAGTATCAAAGTTAAAGTAAAGAACTCATGAAATTATTGTTATAGTTACTCAATAAACCTTTTGTTACTACTGGACGAATTTGAGTCTTCTTCATCGAGATTCCGAAGACCTCATCATTAACCAAGGTTTGAGTAACACATGTTACCTACCACACAGGTAACAAAACACTACTAACTTTGGTACATATAAACAGACATGGCAGATTGTAGTGGGCTGCGGTCCAGTCACAGAAACTCAGAATTCGGTGCTGACACTTTTAAGATAAATATGGAACTATACCAAAATACTTAATGTAGTTTGCATTACAAGTGTCTTAAGGACTTCTACTTCTGGATGTCTCAGACCTAGAACACTTGGTGCGTTATTTTCACAGACTAACTATGTTAGTGCTATCAGCCGTGCATGACTTGCTCGCTCACTCGTGGATATTACAAGGCGAGACCTGGTTGCAGGAGCCGAGTGCTCTTTAATGAATCTTTGCATGAAAGTCATTAACAGTCAACACTTCTGCTTGAAAGTCACTTTATCTTAAAATTAACTTATTAATCAGGCAGTACAGTGTCAACCTTTAGCGATCTGATTGGAGTGGATTTTGCCGAACTGGTAATCAAGGCCCTCAATCCACCCACTGGGCAAGAATGGTTCCATCCAAACCATGGAATAGCACCCAGTAACTTAATCTTTTAAAATGACTGACTAGTAAGGTAAGAGAGTTGCATCACATCCTGAACAGATATCAGAGTTCAAGTAACTGAATGGTTTAAGTAATTACATTCATAGAATCGTAGAATTTACAGTGCAGAAGGAGGCCATTCGGCCCATCAAGTCTGCACTAGCCCTCGGAAAGAGAACCCTACTTAAACCCACACCTCCATCCTACCCCTGTAACCCAGTAGCACCCCACCTAACCTTTCTGGGCACTAAAGCAATTTAGCTTGGCCAATCCACCTAACCTGCACATCTTTGGACTATGGGAGGAAACCGGAGCACCCGGAGGAAACACGTACAGACACAGGGAGAACGTGCAGACTATGCACAGACAGTGACCCAAGCCAGGAATCAAACCTGGGACCCTGGAGCTGTGAAGCAACAGTGCTAACCACTGTGCTATCATGCCGCCCCCCGTTCAATGGACTGTTTTACTACTTGAAGACAACTACTATTCCCCATTTGAAAAAAGAGAATTTGGATTGGATTTGTTTATTGTCACGTGTACCGAGGTACAGTGAAAAGTATTTTTCTGCGAGCAGCTCAACAGATCATTAAGTACATGGGAAGAAAAGGGAAGAAAAGAAAATACATAATAGGGCAACACAACATATACAATGTAACTACATAAGCACCGGCATCGGATGAAGCATACAGGGTGTAGTGTTAATGAGGTCAGTCCATAAGACTGTCATTTAGGAGTCTGATGACAGTGGGGAAGAAGCTGTTTTTGAGTCTGTTCGTGCGTGTTCTCAGACTTCTGTATCTTCTGCCCGATGGAAGAAGTTGGAAGACTGAGTAAGCCGGGTGGGAGGGATCTTTGATTATGCTGCCCGCTTTCCCCAGGCAGCGGGAGGTGTAGATGGAGTCAATGGATGGGAGGCAGGTTCATGTGATGGACTGGGCGGTGTTCACGACTCTCTGAAGTTTCTTGCGGTCTTGGGCCGAGCAGTTGCCATACCAGGCTGTGATGCAGCCAGATAGGATGCTTTCTATGGTGCATCTGTAAAAGTTGGTACGGGTTAATGTGGACATGCCGAATTTCCTTAGTTTCCTGAGAAAGTATAGGCGCTGTTGTGCTTTCTTGGTGATAGCGTCGACGTGGGTGGACCAGGACAGGTTTTTGGAGATGTGCACCCCTAGGAATTTTAAACTGCTAACCATCTCCACCTCAGCCCCGTTGATGCTGACAGGGGTGTGTACAGTACTTTGCTTCCTGAAGTCAATGACCAGCTCTTTAGTTTTGCTGGCATTGAGGGAGAGATTGTTGCCGCTACACCACTCCACTAGGTTCTCTATCTCCCGCCTGAATTCTGACTCGTCGTTATTCGAGATCCGTATCGTCAGCAAACTTGTAGATGGAGTTGGAACCAAGTTTTGCCACGCAGTCGTGTGTGTACAGGGAGTAGAGTAAGGGGCTAAGTACGCAGCCTTGCGGGGTGCCGGTGTTGAGGACTATTGTGGAGGAGGTGTTGTTGTTCATTCTTACTGATTGTGGTCTGTTGGTCAGAAAATCGAGGATCCAGTTGCAGAGTGGGGAGCCAAGTCCTAGGTTTTGGAGCTTTGATATGAGCTTGGCTGGGATTATGGTGTTGAAGGCGGAGCTGTAGTCAATAAATAAGAATCTGATGTAGGAGTCCTTGTTTTCGAGATGCTCTCGGGATGAGTGTAGGGCCAGGGAAATGGTGTCTGTTGTGGACCGGTTGCAACAGTATGCGACTTGCAGTGGATAAAGGCGTCTGGGAATATGGAGGTGATGCACTTCATGATCAACCTCTCGAAGCACTTCATTACGACTGAAATCAGGGCCACCGGACGGTAGTCATTGAGGCACTTTGCCTGGTTCTTCTTTGGACCTGGTATGATGGTGGTCTTCTTGAAGCAGGTGGGGACCTCGGAGTGGAGTAGGGACAGGTTAAAGATGTCCGCGAACACCTCTGCCAGCTGGTCCGCAAGGCTCTGAGTGCACGACCAGGGATCCCGTCCGGGCCCATTGCCTTCAGAGGGTTCACTTTCAGGAAGGCCAATCTGACTTCGGAAGCTGTGATGGTGGGTATGGGTGAATTTTGGGCTGCTGGGGCACTCGACAGCGGATTGTTGGTTACCTGTTGGAACCGAGCATAGGATGCATTGAGTTCATCTGGGAGGGGTGCGCTGCTGCCAGAGCTACTGTTCGACTTCGCTTTGTAGCCCGTTATGTTGTTTAGTCCTTGCCACAACTGCCGAGAGTCTGTCTGTGACTCTAGCTTGGTTTGATATTCTTTCTTGGCATCTCGGATGGCTTTGCGGAGGTCGTACCTGGATTTCTTGTATAGGTCAGGGTCGTCGGTCTTGAACGCGTCAGATCTGTCCTTCAGTAGGGAGTCAATCTCACGATTGAGCCATGGTTTCCGATTGGGGAACGTACGTACTGCTTTCTTTGGCACGCAGTCGTCCACACATTTGCTGATGAAGTCGATGACGGTGGTGGCATACTCATTTAAGTTGGTCGCTGAGTTCTTAAATATGGACCATTCCACTGTCCCATAGCAGTCACGTAAGAGCTCTTCTGCCTCCTCGTACCAGCACTGCACAACCTTCTTGGCTGGATTCTCCCGCTTGAGTTTCTGCTTGTATGCCGGGAGAAGGAGCACCATCTTATGGTCTGATTTCCCAAAGTGCGGTCGGGAGATGGAACGGTAGGTGCCCTTGATTTCGGAGTAGCAGTGGTCAAGAGTGTTGCCGCCCCTGGTGGGACAGGAGATGTGCTGGTGGAATTTTGGCAGTACACTCGAGGTTGGCCTTGTTGAAGTCTCCGGCCACGATGAACAAGGCCTCCGGGTGTTCTGTTTCGTAGTTGTTTGCTGAACTTTTGCAATAGAGCAAGAGAGACTCTAACGGTCTCCCCTTGATGTTCAACAGCGTAACCATCATTGAATCCCCAATAACAACATGTTGGCATTGCCATGACTAGAAACTGAACGGGGCCAGCCATATAAATACTGTGGCTACAGGAGGTCAGAGGCTGGGAATTCTGCAGTGAGTAATTCATCGCCAGACTCCCTAAAGCTTGTCCATCGTCTACAAAGCACAAGTCAGGAGTGTGATGGAATACTCTCTACTTGCCTGGATGGGGGCAGCGCCAAAAACACAGCTCAACACCATCCAGGACAAAGCAGCCCCCTTGATTGGCATACCTTAAATACTCGCTCCACCACCAACGCACAGTGGCAGCAGTGTGCACCATCGGCAAAGTGCATTGTAGCTCAGCAAGGCTCCTTCACCAGCACTTTCCAAACCTGCAACCTCTACCAGCTAGAAGGACAACGGCGGCAGGTGCATGGGAACACCACCAATTCACACGCCATCCTGGTTGGAACTATTTCTCCAGCCCTTCACTGTTTCAGTATTCCCAATCCTGCAGTCCCCCCCTTCCTAACAGCATGGTGGGCATGTCTAGGCCACATGGACAGCAGCGGTTCAGACAGGTGGATCACCACCACCTTCTCGAGGGCAATTAGGAATAGGTAACATGGGACGGCTCGGTGGCGCAGTGGTTAGCACTGCTGCCTCGCGGCATCGAGGACCCGGGTTCGATCCCTGCCCCGGATCACTTTCCGTATGGAGTCTGCACATTCTCCCCCTGTCTGCATGGGTCTCACCCCCATAACCCAAAAACATGTGCAGGGTAGGTGGATAGGCCATGTTAAATTGCCCCTTAATTGGAAAAAAAGAATTGGGTACTCTAAATTTATATTCAAAAATAGGAATAGAGAACAAATACTGGCCTAACCTGTATTCCCACATCCGATGAAAGAAAAAGAATAGTCATGGGACTAATGAGAAAGTTCCTTCAAAGAGCCAACACCGATACAATTGGACGAATGGTCTCCTTCTGCAATGTACGACCCTATGTTTTAAAATGGTATTACTCAAAGGGTGCCATTTTCAAAAGGTGCTGTCAATCAGCATCTTAAAGAGAATGGCAGATGAGCAAGTCAAGCTGGCACCTTGATCAGTGTTCCCCTTTCTTTCAGATGCTGACCAACCTGGCGGGCATCTTCCAGACTTTAGATTTGCAGTTATAGCTTTGGTTCTATACGTTGCCTCAGTTTCCCGTGCAACAATGTCAGCGACTATAAGCATTTAAAATGAAACTCAACTCAAAATAAATCACACAAGATACCCATCAGAAGGCCACAGTTTGGCTACTTTCTTCATGGGAGAGACTCAGTGAGGGATCTGCCCGCTTATTGAAACAGTTAATAAAATGATTTAATCACAAAAGCTCAAATCACATCACAAACCACAACTGTAAAGTTCAGCGACTTAGGTGTGTTAACTGAGCCTTAAAATTCGTTTAGTGCCTTAGAATCAATTACAATTATCCAGTTTCATTCATATATGCGCCGGAGCGACTCGGAGCTTTTCACAGTAACTTCATTTGAAGCCTACTTGTGACAATAAGTGATTTTCATTTTCATTTGGTTTTTTTTTGCCGGTGTATTTTTGATGTGGTTGGTTTTCAGCAATCTTTGGACTTGAAGTAATAAATGACAAAGGTTATTGCCAATTTTACTCTGCGGTTCCGCAAGGTAAATTGGATCCAGTGGCAGGGACCCCTCTTGCGTTTTCCAGAACATATCATAGGTATCATGCTATTCATTATTTCGGAGAGTGGGGAAGGGGAAAGGCCCTGTGTACACTGTCAAACTGCAGAAAGAGGATTGCAGCAAAAAAGTGGTAGACATGTCACACACACTGGCTTGCCAAAATCTCTGTTGCAAAAGAGCAAATGGTGATCGATCACATTCTGCCCCAAATAATTCTATTTTCCAGCTCATCAGTTTCAACACAAAATAGGGAGGAAGGTAATTTGCCATAGAGGGGACTGTAGGCACCTCTCAATATTGGAGAGAGATATTTAGTTTTACAGCTTGAGGGACATCACTCTGCATTAAGCATGGGGTAGGGCGAGGTGGCAGGTCTAAAGATCTACCTCAGCCAGAATGGAGGAATTGAAACCACGCTGTTGAGAGTTATTCTGAAACACGAGCTCGCCATCAAGTCAACGGAGCCAAAGCGCCCCCACAAAATGAAATACAACTGCATAAGAGCCCGAGTGCCAACTGCACCTCAGTCCTGGTCTCCCACATGGAAAAGAAGCAGGGGTTGTGACACCGTCTCAAGCCATGGAGTCGAACGCAAGTCACCAACAGAGCCAAGAGCCCAGACACAGGGAGCGGTGACCAACAACGCAGGAGATGCGCGAGTGTTTGAAACTAGACTAGAGTGTGGAATTCTCCCCCCACAGCTTTCTTTGGAGGCTTTCAACAGAATAAAATTTATGACCCCATTATCCCGGCAACACTGTTCTTAAACACTGCAACAGCTGTCCCACAGACTGGTTTCACTCGAGTAGTAAGTACCATTGTCTATAATCACATAAACACATAACTCCACTTGGTTCCTTCAAATACTGGAGAGGCTGCGATCAAAACACAATTTATCGGAGGAAAAATGGAATCCTTTGTAACACATGCATATGTTAAATTTGGCCTCCTATATGTCTTACAGATTACAAAAATAATCCTTTGAGGACTTCCGGGTGCGGCGATGACCAGCTGAGTCGCACGTTTCGGCAGCTCCCGGTGAAATGGACTTTTGGGCTCTTGATAGGAGCCCCAACGGCAATTTTGACGGCTAAAAACACTGTGCGGTAAACCAGAAGGGAATCCCCCCGGATACGGATGAAAAAAGGAGGAGAAAGTGGCCGGATTGCAGTGGATCCTTTAGAACAGCGGCAAGGAAGGCAAGCAAAAACCAAGATTGCGTCGGAAGGTGGCAGTTTAACATGGGGCCCTGAACAACAAGAGTTCTTGAAACGCTGTGTGGAAGAGCTCAAAAAGGAAATGAAGAAAGAGCTGTTGGCCCCGATACTACAGGCGATTGAAGGGCTAAAGGAGGAACAAAAGACCCAGGAGCGGGAGCTTCGGGTCGTGAAGGCAAAGGCAGCCGAGAATGAGGACGACATACAGGGCCTGGTGGTGAAGACGGAGATGCATGAGGCACATCAGAAACGATGTGTGGAAAGGTTGGAGGAACTGGAGAACAATGCAAGGAGGAACAACCTGAGGATTCTTGGTCTTCCTGAAGGTGTGGAGGGAGCGGACGTCGGGGCATATGTGAGCACGATGCTGCACTCGTTAATGGGAGCGGAGGCCCCGGCGGGTCTGTTGGAGGTGGAGGGAGCATACCGAGTGATGGCGCGAGGACTGAGAGCAGGAGAAATTCCCAGAGCCATAGTGGTGAGATTCCTCCGTTTTAAGGATAGATAAATGGTCCTTAGATGGGCAAAGAAAACTCGGAGCAGTAAATGGGAGAACGCGGTGATCCGCGTTTATCAAGACTGGAGTGCGGAGGTGGCGAGAAGGAGGGCGAGCTTTAATCGGGCCAAGGCGGTGCTCCATAAAAAGAAGATAAAATTTGGAATGCTGCAACCGGCAAGACTGTGGGTCACATATCAAGGGAGGCACCACTACTTTGAGACGGCGGATGAAGCGTGGACTTTTATTGTGTAAGAAAAACTGGAATGAGCGGGTTATTAAAAAGAACGTTTGAACAAAGTGGTGGGGCGAATGTGGGGGGCGAAGAGGGGGGTTAAAAAGGGGGGAAAGAGGAGTTTTATGTACTAATCCTGCGATGTGGTAACTTTTCTCTCTTCCACAGGTGGTGATGGGGGGAGGAGGGGAGGTGGAGGAGATGGGGCGTTGGCCATTGGGGGCGGGGCCAAGGGAGAAGCGCAGGCTTGGTTCCCGCGCTATGATAATCATGGCGGGAATAGAGAAGCAGGAAGGAGGGGGCGTTGCACGGTGCGAGCCGAGGTCACGGGGGGAGCCGAGGTCGGCCAGAGTTTGCTGACTTCTGGGAGCAACATGGGGGGAGTAATTACGCTAGCGGGGGATCTAGCGGGGGGGGGGGGGGTGGGAGGGGGGAATTACTGGGTTGCTGCTGCTGGGGAGAGGGGGGAGCTGGTATGGGAGGGGATGGGCGGGGGGGCACCGCCTGGGGGAGATACAGCTGCGTGGGAACCGGGTGAGGAGCTGGAAAAAGGGGATGGCTAATCGACAAGGGGGGGGCGGGTAGGAAGCCCCCCAACCCGGCTGATCACGTGGAACGTGAGAGGGCTGAACGAGCCGATAAAGAGGGCACGGGTACTCGCACACCTTAAGAAACTTAAGGCAGATGTGGTTATGTTACAGGAAACGCACCTGAAACTGATAGACCAGGTTAGGCTTCGCAAAGGATGGGTGGGGCAGGTGTTCCATTCGGGGCTAGATGCGAAAAACAGGGGGGTGGCTATATTAGTGGGGAAGCGGGTAATGTTCGAGGCAAAGACTATAGTGGCGGATAACGGGGGCAGATACGTGATGGTGAGTGGCAAACTACAGGGGGAGACGGTGGTTTTGGTAAACGTATATGCCCCGAACTGGGATGATGCCAATTTTATGAGGCGGATGCTAGGACGCATTCCGGACCTAGAGATGGGAAAGCTGATAATGGGGGGAGATTTTAATACGGTGTTGGAACCAGGGCTGGATAGGTCGAAGTCCAGGACTGGAAGGAGGCCGGCAGCAGCCAAGGTACTTAAAGATTTTATGGAGCAGATGGGAGGTGTAGACCCGTGGAGATTTAGCAGACCTAGGAGTAAGGAGTTCTCGTTTTTCTCCTATGTCCATAAAGTCTACTCGCGAATAGACTTTTTTGTGCTGGGAAGGGCGTTGATCCCGAAGGTGAGGGGAACGGAGTATACGCCTATAGCCATTTCGGATCACGCTCCACACTGGGTAGACTTGGAGATAGGGGAGGAAACAGGAGGGCGCCCACCCTGGAGAATGGACATGGGACTAATGGCAGATGAGGGGGTGTGTCTAAGGGTGAGGGGGTGCATTGAAAAGTACTTGGAACTCAATGATAATGGGGAGGTCCAGGTGGGAGTGGTCTGGGAGGCGCTGAAGGCGGTGGTTAGAGGGGAGCTGATATCAAGAAGGGCACATAAAGGGAAGCAGGAGAGTAAGGAACGGGAGCGGTTGCTGCAAGAACTTTTGAGGGTGGACAGACAATATGCGGAAGCACCGGAGGAGGGACTGTACAGGGAAAGGCAAAGGCTACATGTAGAATTTGACTTGCTGACTACGGGCACTGCAGAGGCACAATGGAGGAAGGCACAGGGTGTACAGTACAAATATGGGGAGAAGGCGAGCAGATTGCTGGCACACCAATTGAGGAAAAGGGGAGCAGCGAGGGAAATAGGGGGATTGAGGGGTGAGGAAGGAGAGATGGAGCGGGGAGCGGAGAGAGTGAATGGAGTGTTCAAGACATTTTATTAAAAATTATATGAAGCTCAACCCCCGGATGGGAGGGAGAGAATGATGGGCTTTTTGGATCGGCGGGAATTTCCCAAGGTGGAAGAGCAGGAAAGGGTGGGACTGGGAGCACAGATCGAGGTAGAAGAAGTGGTGAAAGGAATTAGGAGCATGCAGGCGGGAAAGGCCCCGGGACCGGATGGATTCCCAGTCGAATTCTATAGAAAATATGTGGACTTGCTCGCCCCGGTATTGACGAGGACCTTTAATGAGGCAAAGGAAAGGGGACAACTGCCCCCGACTATGTCTGAAGCAACGATATCGCTTCTCTTAAAGAAGGAAAAGGACCCGCTACAATGCGGGTCCTATAGACCTATTTCCCTCCTAAATGTAGATGCCAAGATCCTGGCCAAGGTAATGGCAATGAGAATAGAGGAATGTGTCCCGGGGGTGGTCCACAAGGACCAAACTGGGTTTGTGAAGGGGAGACAGCTGAACACGAATATACGGAGGCTGTTAGGGGTAATGATGATGGCCCCACCAGAGGGGGAAAACGGAGATAGTAGTGGCGATGGATGCCGAGAAAGCATTTGATAGAGTGGAGTGGGATTATTTGTGGGAGGTGTTGAGGAGATTTGGTTTTGGAGAGGGGTATGTTAGATGGGTGCAGCTGTTGTATAGGGCCCCGATGGCGAGCGTGGTCACGAATGGACGGGGATCTGCATATTTTCTGCTCCAGAGAGGGACAAGGCAGGGATGCCCTCTGTCCCCATTATTGTTTGCACTGGCGATTGAGCCCCTGGCGATAGCGTTGAAGGGTTCCAAGAAGTGGAGGGGAGTACTTAGAGGAGGAGAAGAACACCTGGTATCTTTGTATGCGGTCGATTTGTTACTATATGTGGCAGACCCGGCGGAGGGGATGCCAGAAATAATGCGGATACTTGGGGAGTTTGGGGATTTTTCAGGGTATAAATTGAACATGGGGAAAAGTGAGTTGTTTGTGGTGCATCCAGGGGAGCAGAGTAGAGAAATAGAGGACCTACCGTTGAGGAAGGTAACAAGGGACTTTCGTTACCTGGGGATCCAGATAGCCAAGAACTGGGGTACATTGCATAGGTTAAATTTAACGCGGTTGGTGGAACAAATGGAGGAGGATTTCAAGAGATGGGATATGGTATCCCTGTCACTGGCAGGGAGGGTGCAGGCGGTTAAGATGGTGGTCCTCCCGAGATTCCTCTTTGTGTTTCAGTGCCTCCCGGTGGTGATCACGAAGGCTTTTTTTTAAAAAGGATTGAAAAGAGCATCATGGGTTTTGTGTGGGCCGGGAAGACCCCGAGAGTGAGGAAGGGATTCTTACAGCGTAGCAGGGATAGGGGGGGGCTGGCACTACCGAGCCTAAGTGAGTATTATTGGGCCGCTAATATTTCAATGGTGAGTAAGTGGATGGGAGAGGAGGAGGGAGCGGCGTGGAAGAGATTAGAGAGGGCGTCCTGTAGGGGGACTAGCCTACAGGCTATGGTGACAGCCCCATTGCCGTTCTCACCGAGGAACTACACCACAAGCCCGGTGGTGGTGGCTACACTGAAGATTTGGGGACAGTGGAGACGGCATAGGGGAAAGACTGGAGCCTTGGGGGGGTCCCTGATAAGAAACAACCATAGGTTTGCCCCGGGGGGAATGGATGGGGGATATGGAATGTGGCAAAGAGCAGGAATAACGCAACTGAAAGATCTGTTTGTGGATGGGAAGTTCGCGAGTCTGGGAGCGCTGACCGAGAAATATGGGTTGCCCCAAGGGAATGCATTCAGGTATATGCAACTGAGGGCTTTTGCGAGGCAACAGGTGAGGGAATTCCCGCAGCTCCCGACACAAGAGGTGCAGGACAGAGTGATCTCAAAGACATGGGTGGGGGATGGTAAGGTGTCAGATATATATAGGGAAATGAGGGACGAAGGGGAGACTATGGTAGATGAACTAAAAGGGAAATGGGAAGAGCTGGGGGAGGAGATCGAGGAGGGGCTGTGGGCAGATGCCCTAAGCAGGGTAAACTCGTCGTCCTCGTGTGCCAGGCTAAGCCCGATTCAGTTTAAGATATTACACAGGGCGCATATGACTGGAGCACGGCTCAGTAAATTTTTTGGGGTGGAGGATAGGTGTGCGAGGTGCTCGAGAAGCCCAGCGAATCATACCCATATGTTTTGGTCATGCCCGGCACTACAGGGGTTTTGGATGGGGGTGACAAAGGTGCTTTCAAAAGTAGTGGGGGTCCGGGTCGAACCAAGCTGGGGGTTGGCTATATTTGGGGTTGCACAAGAGCCGGGAGTGCAGGAGGCGAGAGAGGCCGATGTTTTGGCCTTTGCGTCCCTAGTAGCCCGGCGTAGGATAATGCTAATGTGGAAAGAAGCCAAGCCCCCGGGGGTGGAGACCTGGATAAATGACATGGCAGGGTTTATAAAGCTAGAGCGGATTAAGTTCGTCCTAAGGGGGTCGGCTCAAGGGTTCACCAGGCGGTGGCAACCGTTCGTCGAATACCTCGCAGAAAGATAGATGGAATGGAAAAAAGAAGGCAGCAGCAGCAGCCCAGGACCGGGGGGGGGGGGGGGGGGAGGGAGGAACCAGAAGGACTCTCAGGGTTGTTAATATATACTGTATAATATGTATAGGTCGTTGCTACAGATAATTATATATTGGAACGTTAAAGTATATTTTTGGAGAGTGTTACTTGTGATAAGGCAGTTGCCAATTAGGGTTAGTTTTCATTTTTGTTATTTATTATTTATTCATTTTCTGTTTATAAAATAGGTCATTGTTATTTGTGTTGTTATAATATTGTGTAAAGGATGCACAATGTACTGTGTTGGTTGACCAAAAATTCTCAATAAAATATATTTTTTTTAAAAATAAATAATCCTTTGACAGTAACTCAGTGTGATAACACATCACAGGAAAATGTGTTCCAGCAAGTGGTTTCAATTGAAACAGAACCTTATTATCCTCGATAAATTGCAAGCTAAATGCACATAAAGTCAACTATGAAATTAAGCCGCCAGATGATAAAAGTGAAAAAGGAATTAAAGGAAAGGAAAAGAAACATATGCAAAGACTGAAACCAAAAATCATCAAGACTGGGTTGTAAAAGCATTGGCATATTAAATTCAAGATTGCTGCACAAATTGGATGTAACAATTTCTAAAGATGTGGGCTGCCAAATTCTGTGCCATTTTCAGTTGTCCTTCAGTGCAGTATTGGAGTAAATACTCCTCGTCACCAAAACATTCAGTCACGAGCTACTTCTATCCCCAAAACGTCCGCAGGCCTCAATTAGCATACATTGCAGCAGATACTGCCACCCCACAGCATGTTGCTGGGGATCCTACAACAAAGGTGCAAATAACCAACACACAAAGGTTCTCGTGAATTCAGCTCAACAGGTGCAGAGGATGGCACAGTTAGCACTGCTGCCTCACGGCGCGGGTTCAATTCCAGCCTTGGGTCACTGTCTGTGTGGAGTTTGCACTTTCTCCCAGCGTCTGTGTGGGTTTCCTCCGGGTGCTCCGGTTTTCTCCCACAGTCCAAAGATGTGCAGGTTAGGTGGATTGGTCCAGCTAACTTGCCCCTTAGTGACCAAGGATGTGCAGGTTAGATGGGGCTACGAGGTTACTGGGATAGGGTGGGAGGGGGGTGGGCCTAGGTAGAGTGCTGTTTCAGAGGGTGTGTGCAGACTCGATGGGCCAAATGGCCTCCTTTTGCACTGTAGGGACTCTATTCGATGAACCCTGGATACATTGACATAATTCAGGCTGAGCTCGCAGTGTAAACCATCAGGGTTGTATGATCGGGCACACAATACTGAAAACACCGCCCAGAAAAATCAGCAACATGGGGAGTTCAATGTAATAACTACCCTCAGACTTTGAAAATGTCTCCAATTCATTAGTTCCCTCACTGTTTATCCCAGACGTCACTCAATTGGAACACTCACCATCCAAGCTCCAAAGTCAGTGTCAGAAGGTCGTGGATTCAAATGCTGCCTTTCAACCTTCCAAATGGATCAAATGCTATGTTTTATGAAGGATTGATTCTTTTACACAGCACTAATTAAAGTAAATTAAACTCTGCAAAACCATTGCTACCTAGTTTTGTGGAGGTCTCGTGGTGCAATGAGTGGTGCCCCGGAGTCAGAAGCCTCGGGTTCGAATCCCACCCCAGGACTTGATGGTAAAGAGCGCAAGTTTGCGACGCAGTCAAACAGGTAGATCCTTCTACAAATCCTTCCAACACATACCAATGGCAGGAGGCAAGAGCAGGAGAGATTCCAGTTCAGCCATGGTGATGGAAAGAACGTTGGGGGCTCTCCCATCACCATCCCTAGCTCCGGACTACAACAAACGTGTGAAAGTGCAAGTTGCTACGGAAACTAGGACTCGGCAAGTACAGCACACTGCTTAGTTTCTTGAGCAGATCTTTGCAAATGAGCAACTGTGCAAGAACCACCAACTCCTTGCAGCACAGACTCAAACCAAGCACTCCTCAGTCCATCATTATCACAATGTGCTTGACAGGGAACCATTAATAGGAATAGGCTCAGGCGGCACGTGGTTAGCACTGTTGCCTCATGGCGCTGAGGACCCGGGTTCGAATCCCGGCCCTGGGTCACTGTCCGTGTGGAGTTTGCGCAGTCTCCTCAAATCTGCGTGGGTTTCACCCCCATAACCCAAAGATGTGCTGGTTAGGTGGATTGGCCACGCTAAATTGCCCCTTAATTGGAAAAAAATAATTGGGTACTCTAAAATTTGTTTTTTTTTTTTAAATAAGAATAAACTCCTCCATTAGAATGCCTCGCGTGGAGTGCATCAACCTGGGACATCTCACACGCCTTCTACCAGTCAGCACCACAGCGGCTCAGGCACAGGCCTGGAAACCAATCACATGTCTCTTTCTGCATCATGGGTGGGGGTTAATATCAGGGATTGGCAAAATAAAAAATAAATAAATTCAAATGCAAGTAAACAAAAAAAAGTGATATGACTGATTCTGTGATGTGTGTATTGTTCCTTTGAAACATAAAAATATGAAACCTTTAATATTGTCACGGCACCCTGGGTTAGCACACGGTCAATTCTAGCCCCACTTGACCCAGAGTTGCAACACAAGTGAAATTAGATTTTATTAAAAATAATTAGTGTCCTTGGTTGAGCCCAATAAACTAGTCCCCAGATTTACAGCTTTAAAACAAGTGACCTTTTATTATGTACACTATAATTAAATGGGCAGAAAATGTAATTATCTAATACCACTTTCCCAACTCCCTCCCCTTCCTAACTAGCCCCCCCCCCCCCCCCCCCCCCCCCCCACTCTCTGTACACACACACACACAACACAGATAATAAAAATGAAAGGAGAAGTATGTGTGGTGCACTGGGATGATTTCTGGTTAGTGTTTTTCTGAAGTTCAACTTTCGTTTCGGTACTTTTTCCTTCTAAGCTTAAAATCGTTTTCTCTGGTAGGTTGTCTATCTTCTCTGCAGACTCAACATCATTCCAGATTCACAGATGTGCCAGGCACTCTCTGCTTTCAGTGCGAGAGACAGAGCGAGAGAGTTCCTTTCATCTCCGACGTCTAAACACCTCTGTCCTGTTCTCTCAGAAAGCACCATGCCTCAGAAAGCACCATGCAGGAATCAATCAGTGACTGCTGATAGGCAGAATACTGTCCCCGGCCAACCCATCGGTTACCAGCCAACCAATCGATCCAACTCCTTCCAAACCTGGTTTCCCAGGATCCACTCGGTGCCGAGGAGTCTGGTTAAAACCAAAACCTGGGAACACGGTGTCCTGACAAGCAGGCTGCTTCAACCTAGAGTCTTCGGCTTAAAGGCACATTCTGATTATGGGTCCAACATAAAAGAAATGGAAACAAAGGAAACTAACTGGAAGGACACTTACAACATTTGGGGCATTTCTTTTATGTACAGCTCAGTATGCGGCAGAATTCACTACGGCATATAAAGGCCATTTTCAAGGTGGAAGTCAATTAAATTCACAGATCATCCAACATTGTGTCTGCACAGTAATCTCTATTACAGTGCCGGCAAACCACAATCCCAGCATTGGTACCTCAACACTATGTGCATTCAGGTGTCCAGTTCCCTGTACAAATTGTGTTTTTATAATGACGATCTGATGTCGCTCGGCACACCAAGTAAATCGAGAATAGCACCTACATAGAGTGGGTGCGACAGTTGTGCTTGATGTTTTGTGCAATTGTCGAACAATAGGATTCTTGGTAAAGTAGTCAATGATGTCGATGAATCAGTGCCATGGACATGAAAGAGGTTGGATGCAATTTTGGACCAGGCTGGGTAGGATTTCATCTGGAATCAATGGTTCTTTATGCTGACTTAGCATATGCTCTTGGCATGCCTCACACACCCTAACGACGCCTTCAATGTCATTGTTTCTCTAGCGAGGTTTCTCGTACAATCTAATAATAATAATCTTCATTGTCACAAGTAGGCTTACATCAACCCCGCAATGCAGTTACTGTGAAAATCCCCCAGTTGCCACATTCCGGCGCCTGTTCGGGTACACAGAGGGAGAATTCAGAATGTTCAATTCGCCTAACAGCATATCTTTCGGTACTTGTGGGAGGAAACCGGAGCACCCGGAGGAATCCCACGCAGACACAGGGAGAACGTGCAGATTCTGCACAGTCAGTGACCCAAGCAGGAAATCGAACCTGGGACCCTGGCGCTGTGAAGCAATGGTGCTAACAACTGTGCTACCCGTGGCGTCCTATCTATACCGATGTGTAAGTGATGAAGCTGTTGAAGAATATATGGTCGCAAAGGTTCCAGTAGGTTCCCCGGGAGATGCCTAACTCATTCCAATAAGGTCAAAGCGATGTTATGTGTTCATCAACAAGCAGAATTGAATCAGGCCATCCTTCAAAGATGGATTTTCCATAGTTTATGAAGTAGAGAATCTTGCATCAGTTTTTTTGTAGCTGCTGGCATTTTCATTGCACAAAGTATACCAGATCAATTGTCAGATTTGAATTTTACTGCGTGTAATGTTGCAGTGCCCTTGTAACTGACAACTTTGTTTAAAAAGTCTCAATATTTTGATGTTAGATCATGAACTAAGGTGATAGAAGTACTTAATCTGCCATTTGAGGGTCTGACTGATTCCATGGATTATCACTAATGAGTGTTCACAGCATACTGATAGCCCAGTGATTGTCGGTCTATCAGTCTCCACGATGTAGAACATCTGTCACACCCAGGATGATTGATTACCCTTACACTCCTGGACTATGGATTCTGAACATGGAGTTAATGAACTGTTGTTTGTTGAAAGACACACAGATTTCGAGATGGCCTTCCAGGCCTGGGAATATGTCTTTTAGAATTTACAGAAGTAGGATGTGGGAACATGACCCTCTGTCACTTTTGGGCAATAATGGGGAGTTACCAACTTCCTGGCGGCAGATAATTCGAATCTTGGCAAAGACTTCAAATGGTGTGAGGTCATCTATGTTTTCCATGAGAATCGACAGCGTGAAATGTGTTCATCACTCTTCATCTCGTCATGCTCATCGTCGTCATGTTTTGGTCTGTCAATCACCTCATGTATAAGTTTCCGACAGGATATTGGATGGTCATTCTTATGCTTGAAGGTACCTGTGAGCACAGACTATTTGGGTTCAGTGCCCGGCTCTTTGTAGCTACATCAGCCTTTGGTCCAGTGCACTGCTGCTGCCAATGGCCCCAAATTGCTGGAGAGCTGGGCATTTCCATGGTGCCTGCAGAAGGCCACAGCTTCCGCAAGTCTTGCTAGGTATGAGCGTTCCAGTGAGTGATGCCAACAATAGAGGTGGCACTTAGGATCTGCAAGCTTCGCTGGCCTTGCAAGGATCAATTCGTACTGATGTCCATCTTTGGGTAGCTCGTCATGCTGCACGCTTTGGGCTTGTCTAGCAGATCTTTCTGGAATCCGTCCAAGGGAGTGGATGTGATTTCCAACCCGACCATTCTTGTCTGCTAGCTCTGCGCTTGGAAAAGAAATCGCAGTGCTGGCCCTTTTCTCTGCATCTGCCGATGATGGCACAGGTCAACAAAAAATGGCGCAATTGTTGCTCAGGGTGTCCTAAACCTTTTTGAATCAACAAATTCAGCAACAAGTGACGGCTCCCTTCCTCTGTATTTTCATATTATATTGAAACCAGAACTGGTCTCAGCTCAGGGATTCACACAGTCCTGAACGGGCGTCTGACCTCAAGCAAACAAAGGTAGCTTGACAGTCGGTCAGCAATTAGAGATTAACGTGCACGTCTGCACTCGGACTGATTTTTGCTGGCGGAGTCACTGGGAGCAAAGGGTATTCAGAACGGACCACCAATTGGTGCCTCAGGGCTGTGAACAGTTTATTACAGTCGGCAGTCGGTACAGTAGTACCTGAAATGTCAGAACCCACAAGTTATTAAATACCAAGAGAGCTCAGACTGAATGTAAAACGCTGCTCGTTGAGGCTGTGATCGAAGCAAAGGGGTTGGGATGTCACACAACTACAATTGTCAAGCGAGCGGAGGCAAATGTCAAGCCACAAGAAAAAACAGATCGAGAGAGAGTTATAACAATCACTGAGGCACAACCTGGAAAGCAAGGCGACAAAGAGGGAATAAAAATGTCAAAGCTAATTAATAGTAAACATTTTTATAAACAAATTAGGAAAAAAGAAAGAATGACAAAGCAGAGTTTAATTGATACTATAATGGAAATAAGGAAATAGTTGGCTTGATAAATTAATATTTATTATATGCTTTTATAGTGCAGGTGGGGTCAAAATACAAATGATGCAACAAAAAAAAAAAAAAAAAGATTTATATTTAAGTCCAGGTGAAGAACTAATTGGATTTAACATAATTACGAAAATGGTAACGGAGAAATGAACCAGCCTGAAGACACACAAATATCCAGATCATGATGGTTTCCACCCAAGAATGCTAAAAGAAATTAGTGAGGAAACTGAAGACAGCATCAGTCTTAATTGTTGTAAGCTCTCCAGATTCAGGAATTGTATTGGACAATTGTAAGGAAGGAGGGAGGGAGAATGGAGGAAACAGGTAGTTGTGGAGAAGTGACTCGATTCGATAATCAGGAATAGAGCGACTGAGCATTGGAACAAGTACAAGCTGGTCAAGGGGTACGATAAGTATGGATTCGTGAAGGGTAGCTCATGTCTGTCTAATCCAATTGATTTTTTGAAGAGGTCACTGGCACTGCGAACAGGGGTTGTCTATGGAAGTTGTTGGTGTAGATTTCCACAAAGCATTGGAGTTTATTTGCAAAATGACTATAATTTCTAAATGGGTACAGGAACAAAGACCTGGCAATTAAAGAGCTTACAGCAACAGGGTCTCAAGATTGAGCCTGACACAATGCTGAATTAGTTTATTGCAGCCAGAGTGATACTCAAGATGCATCATCATACATCCAGCTACCCAGCCACAAAGCATACTTGGAAGATCAGAATACAACACATCGACAGTGTGATGTTGAATATTCTACCAATGTTCCAATCTGGCTACTGAACGAGTGACAGAGCCAGAGCCATAAAGTAAGTAAAGTCGCCGCAGAACTAGATCCCCCTTTGAAGGGGAAGAGTTGACTGGTAGTGATTTAACCGGAGGACCACCACACCTCAGGCAAGGGGTAAGGTTGAGAGGCGGGGGGGGCCTTCCTGAATAACCTCAGCCGGCACGGGAATTGAACCCGCGCTGCTGGCCTTGCTCTGCATCACGAACCAGCTGCCTAGCCAACTGAGCTAAACCGGCCCCCAATTCAATGCAATACTGGGAGAGTGCTGCATCACCAGAGGCGAAATGGTAAAAATGAGGGCCGAATTAAATCAGGGGAACATAAAATATCGTCAATCATGATTCAGAGAAAAGCAGGGAGTTCTCCCACTTGGAGTAGTGAGAGTCTCTCACTGAACCGACTCTTATTCAGATACAGGAAAGGGCAGCAAGAAGTTACTTCACTTCAGAGAATGCTTTCAAGTAGCTTCGGTATCTTTAGTGATCAGTTTGCAGTGATAACTAGCACATGACACTAAAATTGCAATTTTCAAAGCCATTTTGTACTGGGCCCTCATCGTGTTTCACGTTCAAAGAATTTCCCAGGTGGTTATGTGCCCGTCTACATCAGAAACATCCTCATCTGTTCTCCCCACAGAAGCTGACAGATATGCCAATTGGTCCCAGCATTTCCTGTTTAAAGCTACAGCGAGGACAAGGAAACGTTAAACGATTGCCTTGGAGAGTCATTTCAGAAGCCTCTCAAGAGCAAATATTGGGACAGCCGTGTCCATCACAATGGAGGGCCTCAAGATGTTTACAATGACGTCAGCTTGTGCGCAGCTGGCGACTAAAACAACACAATGTTATTATCCAGCACTGCTTGTTCAGAGCTGCTTCATCAAGTCATAAAGGTGCTCGTTATTCTGCTGAAAACAATCCTCAGCTACTTCAAACAAGGAGCGTTTCGACCTTTGAGGTTTACTGTGCACATGGATCTTCAGACTTCCACAACGATATCACCGCGAATTTACCAAAATTCTTCCTGCAGTTGGCATGGTGATCCAGGAGTACACATAGGGACAATTCAAGAACAAATTACTGGACTGGGATTGATGCGGGCGCTGCAGAAACAGTAACAGACTCGTGCTAATACAGGGTCACAAGTATATGTACCCATTGGACATTCAATGGAATTCAGATTAGAAAGTTGTTTAACTATCGTCACTGTTCAACCTTTAATGCACAAACAGGTATTGATATTGACAGATATCAATTGCTAAAATGTTGGTGCAAGCGCAGCCAATCGCCTCAAAGCGGAAATGTCCATCACAAGAAGCCCAGTGATCGGGCCATTGTATCCCCCACTATTCCAGCTGCTGCACACATCTGCTCAATGTGCAAAGATCATAGTGCAGCCACATAGAAAAGAAGCAAAGTCCAAACCGGGAGATGAGTGTGGCTCAGAGGGTCAATAGCTTGCGTTAAGAGTTCAGCTTCTGCCCAAAAACATGATGTGAATTTCAAATTCTTTCAGCGACCAAGTGTTTTAATTAACAGGCTTCCCTCTGTCAGTTTTAAACTACTGAACCCAACTTTCAGCTCTCAGCTCCAATAATAAGAAAGAACAGACAGTGTAGTCCCCTCAATAACGCCACAAGAGTGTGGAATGGTAAATGAAGGCTTTAATAAGCAGAGAACTAGCCAGCTACAGAGACGTATGCTTACTGAGTGCCACCTACAGGGCGTCACCTTATATATGGCTCCCTGGTGGGTGGAGCCGGAGGCGGAGTCCCCCAGGGTTGCAAACCTGGTCTTAAAGGGGCATCACCTACATGGTGTTGAGGGTACAGTAACCATTCATCACAGACATGAACCTGGAATCATAGAGTCCTTACAGTGCAGGAGGAGGCCATTCGGCCTGTTGAGTCTGCACCGGCCCTCTGAAAGAGCACCCTCCCTAGGCCCACGCCATCGCCCTAACTCAGTAACCCCAAATGAAAGAATGATGGAAGGGATGTTACAAGCAAAGTGACAAACAGAAATTCAGATGGCCAGCAGAGAATACGTTTATATCCATATTGTGGGGAGCTCTGCACCAATTCATTGAATCAGTAAAACTGAAACCTGACTCTATATTTTCATCTGATTATCAGAAAGTTGTTGGGGATGAGGCACGAATGCCCCGCCTCAAAGAGAAACTTCAGTCTTCGGGCTGACCAATGTCAGCTGCACAGCTCAGTATTAGTCCCATGGTAGAAAAGGGAAGGGAGGGTTGAAACTGCCAAAGGTCAGGTCACAATCTTCTAATTTCGTAGATATGAGTGCGGTGCCAGAGGACTGGAGGATTACAATGTTGCACCACTTATCTTTTAAAAAAAGGAAGTAATGCTGGAAAAACAAATGAGACAGGTCAAAGTTTTTCATCTTGAACTTTAAACTCCTCAGGACACTTTGCAAGAATACCAGTATCCTCTGGTTGCTGTGCTAAGCGAGGACTTTCAAAAGGCATTTCACAAAATACCAAGTCATAAGCCCAAGTAAAATTAATGCCTCGGTGATTAAAAGATCATCTGAATCTGGATGAGAGAAAGAAAGCAGAGTGTAGTGCTGAATGGTTGTTTTTCAGATCGAACTATTTATGGTGTTCCTCGGGAGTCAGTATTACTTATAACATATATATAAATAAATTATATATAAAAAATAAATCACTTGGATATAGAATGCATAATTTCAATGTTTGCAGATGCTGCAGAAACATGGAATTGTAAACAATGAGGAGAATGTTAACGGATGGAATAGGAGCCAATTAACCAAATAGTACAATTTTTAAAGAAGGTGCAGGAAATGAGAGACCTGGGAATATATGTGCAGAAACCTTTAACGATGGCAGGTCGAGTTGACACCATATGAATTCAGAGCAGGACATTAAAAAAGCATATGGACAGGCAACTATCTGTATGTGGGAAGATATCGGTTTTATACTCATATACACAATACACTTGCCCTAAAAGGAAGTCACGTCAGTCGATGTGACTCGTGTCTGGGTGAGGTACACCTCTCTTGCATTTCCTGGGTAAAAGGCAGCAGAACTGAAAATGGTCCTCCCAGCATGCATCGAGAGACTTGTGCAGAACTGGTGAAAACATTTACTCGACAGTCCTGGTTACGGATGGCCCATTTCTGGTTACGACTATCCTTTTCCCTTCATTTCTTCATTGTGTCATTAAATTCTCCAAACACTAAAACTGCTGAGTTTGCTATTCTTTCCAAAAAAATTCAAACAAATGGGGGGGGAAAAAACATTGATTATATTGGGGGGGAAATGAAGCTTCACACGGTCTCCGACACCAACAATCATTAGTGTACATCATGCCTGAATCATTCACATTTTGATTTTGCACCTTTGGAAAAATAATAAGCAGTCCATTTCACAAACAAACTGGAGGCCTCACTCGTCTGGAACAACATGGTCAGACTTGGAAATAGGTCGCAATTTCTTCTTCATCACGGAGTTGAAACAAAGAACAAAGAAAAGTACAGGACAGGAACAGGCCCTTCGGCCCTCCAAGCCTGCCCCAACCATGCTATCCATCTAACCTAAAACCGTCTACATTTCCGGAGTCCGTATCCCTCTATTCATTAATTTATCAAGACGTCCCTTAAACATTACTATTGTACCTTCTTCCACCACCTGCTCCGTCAGCGGGTTCCAGGCACCCACTACCTTCTGTGTAAGAAACACCCCTCGCACATCTTTTCTAAACTTTTCCCCTCGCACGTTAAACCTATGTTCCCTAGTAATGACTCATCTACCGTGGGAAACAGTTTGCGACTATCCACTCTGTCCATGCCCCTCATAATTTTGCAGACCTCTATCAGGTCGCCCCTCAACCTTCGTCGTTCCAGTGAGAACAGATCGAGTTTATCCAACCTCTCCTCATAGCTAATGCCCTCCATACCAGGCACCATCCTGGTAAACCTCTTCTGTACCCTCTCCAAAGCCTCCACATCCTTCTGGTAGTGTGGCAACGGGAATTGAACAATAAATTCCAAGTGTGGCCCAACCGAGATTCTTGGAACCCCCTCTCGAATGGCCCTGTGGCTGGACATACCTTCTTGAACCGCTGCAGTCCATGTGATGTATCTCACCGCCATCTTCCCAGTGGTAATTGGGGATAGGCAATAAATGCAGGCCTCGTCAACAACACCTGCATCCCATACATTAATAAAAATGCTTTTCATTTTTGTTTCTATCTATCCATCTGTTTATAAGTTATTGCGGCACCATCGGATAATCCAAGTTCCTTGCATCAGGATGGTTCCACCTCTAACCTATGCACGGAGATCAAATGTAAACAGACCCTTTCCCAGTTTACATGCAACCGAACAAAAATGAAATGTGATGGTGCATGGTGACTGCACTATTCATATAGTTCAAATTTTCCGTTTGTGTAAGCAGGTCTTGCCTGCCTGGGCCATTTGCATGGCTGTGGTGAAGATATTCAAATATGTTCTCCAGTAATCCCATACAATCCTAGGCCCAACCCATCTTCAACTGCTTCATCAGTACCTTCCTTCCAGCATAAGGTCAGAAGTGGGATACTCGCTGATGATTGAATAATGTTCAGCTCCATTCGCCACTCCTCGGGTGCTAATGCAGTCCATATCCAAAGGCAGCAAGACCTGGACAATATCCAGGCTTGAGCTGACAAGTGGCAAGTAACATTCACGCCACTGAAGTGGCAGACAATGACCATCCCCACAAGAGAGAATCTGACCATCGCCCATTAACATTCAATGGCATGACCAACACTGTATCCCCCACGATCTATATCCTGGGGTTACCATTGACCAGAAACTGAACTGGACTGGACAAATTAACACTGTGACTACCAGAGCAGGTCAGAGGCCAGAACTCTTGTGGCGAGTAACTCCCCTTCCGGCTCCACCAGAGCCTGTCCACCATGTACAAGTCAGGAGTGTAATGGAATACTCTCCCTTTGATTGTAGCATGCTCTAAATGGAGTGCACCTTCTCATCACACCTTTCGTTCCTCGTCCATTTCTTTCCCAGTCTTGCGGAGGTTGTCTCCGAACAGCCACCGTGTTATTCGTGCACTTGGTTTGCACGGATGTGTGCATCTCCAGTTGAGATCTGGCTTTGTTGTGTCTCCTTTCTGGAGCTGATTCAGCTCAAAGCTGGCATTGGCTTGCAGGGCACTAACACGTGGTCAAGTTTCAATAAGAGTACTGGCCTTTGCAGCTTTTAAGAACCCTGCGATCCCCTTCACCAGGGGCCTTTGACAGCTGTCAAGTTTCATGTCCAAACTGTGGACAGAATGATTCAGGTTTTGCCAAATCAAGGGACTCGCCTTTGGGACTCTCAGGCTGCAGTCAGCTGGCTTGAGATACCTCTGGCATATCAACATGTACATCTCCTCAAGGGAGATGATGAGAAGAATGATTCACACGCCACGTACATTCAGCACTCAGGTCTTGCTCCTCAAAGGGGGAATCAAATCTCAATGTGAAACCAATCAATAGTTTTTCATGTGGTTTGTAGTTTTGCCACCAACAGTCAATTGGTTCCCCATGGGTGATCCACCTATGACCAGAAGAACACTAGGTCTCGGCGGATTAATGTCAGGTGGTTCATTAGAATTTGTATCCGGAACCCCAATCCAGCATAACAAAGAACAATACAGCACAGGAACAGGCCCTTCGGCCCTCCAAGCCTGTACCAGTCATGATACCAACCTTTGCCAGAACCCTCAGCACTGCCTTGTGCCGTATCCCTCTATACCCATTCTATCCTTGTGTTTGTCAAGATGCCTTTTGATCGCTGTTAATGTGTCTGCTTCCACAACCTCCCCTGGCAACGTGTTCCAGGCACTCACCACCCTCTGCGTAGAAAACCTGTCTCGCACATCTCCTCTAAACGTTGCCCCATGGACCTTAGACCTATGTCCCCTTGTGACTGACCCCACCACCCTGGGAATGAGTGCCTGCCTATCCACTCTAACCATGCCCTTCATAATCCTGTAGACCTCTATCAGGTCACGCCTCAACCTCCGTCGTTCTAATGAAAACAGTCAGGGTCTATTCAGCCTCTCCGCATATCCTGGTAAACCTCCTCTGCACCCTCTCCAAAGCCTCCACATCCTTCTGGTAGCGTGGCGACAAGAACTGTGCGCAATATTCCAAGTACAACCGTACCAAGGTTCTATACAACTGTAGCATGACTTGCCAGGATGTAGCCACCAATCTGGCTACATCCTCTTGACCTCTGTCACTATCCTCCGCAAATTCACAATGCTTCCGAGCCTCGCATCATCTTCAAATTTTGAAATTATGCCCTGCATACCCAGGTCTAGGTTATTAATAGAAATCAAGAAAAGCATTGGTCCCTCCACATACCATCCCCCAGTCAGAATCGAGTAGAGTTTTCTGCAATGCATGTTTTTAATAGCTTAAATTAAATAATTAAACTGTTGCATAATCAACTTTTAACTATGCCAAAGGCCAACGTTTCAAAATACCACATGGTTTGCAATAAAATGCCAACCGGCACTCATTTTTCTTTCTTTTTATTTTAAAAAGGTATTGTATTTCGCCGGGCGTCATGCGGCGCAGTGGTTAGCACTGGGACTGCGGCGCTGAGGACCTGGGTTCGAATCCTGGGTCACTGTCCGTGTGGAGTTTGCACATTCTCCCCATGTCTGCGTGGGTTTCACTCCCACAACCCAAAGATCTGCTGGTTAGGTGGATTGGCCACGCTAAATTGCCCCTCAAGAAAAATAGAACATAGAACATGCAGTGCAGAAGGAGGCCATTCAGCCCATCGAGTCTGCACCAACCCAATTAAGCTCTCACTTCCACCCTATCCCGGTAACCCAATAACCCCTGCCAACCTTTTTTGGCCATAAGGTCAATTTATCATGGCCAATCCATCTAACCTGCACGTCTTTGGACTGTGGGAGGAAACCGGAGCACCCGGAGGAAACCCACGCAGATACGGGGAGAACTCCGCACAGGCAGTGACCCAACGGAGAATCGAACCTGGGTCCCTGGCGCTGTGAAGCCAGTGCTATCCACTTGTGCTACCATGCTGCCCAAATAATCGGCTACTAAATTTTTTTTTAAATTAAAAAAAGGTATTTTATTTCAAACATATGCAACAACAGCAAAATATAAAATACACAACCTATAAAATCACAGTGCACAGTTTGTACAATTTGTCTCTCTTTTTTCCCCTCCCCCCTCGACGCACAATTCCTCAAATAGTGTCATGAACAACCCCTACCGCAAGTCAAAGCCCTCCGCTGACGGCCTCAGCTCAAACGTAATCTTCTCCAACCAGAGAAAGTCGGACCAATCCCCCAGCCAGACCGCCACCCCAGGCGGTGTACCCGATCACCAGTTTAACAGAATCATTCGCCAGGCAATTAGAGAGACGAAGGCCACAACATCGGACCCCTTCTCGTCCAGAAGCTCCGGCACCTCCATTACCCCAAAAAACGTCTCCACTGGGTCTGGCTGGACCTCCATCCCCACAATCTTAGATATCGTCCCAAACACCGCTTCCCAGTATCTCTCCAGCTTCTCACAACCCCAGAACATGTGCGCATGATTTGCCAGCTCCCTCCCACACTCATAATAATATTTATAATAATAATAATCTTTATTACTGTCACAATTAGACTTACATTAACACGACGTGGAGATGCCGGCGTTGGACTGGGGGGAGCACAGTAAGAAGTCTTACAATACCAGGTTAAAGTCCAACATCTGCTCGGCGATTCTGTGGTGTCGCACATCCTGAAGGCTGCCTTGGAGAACGCTTACCCGAAGATCAGAGGCTGAATGCCCTCGACTGCTGAAGTGTTCCCCGACTGGAAGGGAACATTTCTGCCTGACGATTGTCGCGCGATGTCCGTTCATTCGTTGTCGCAGCGTTTGCATGGTCTCGCCAATGTACCACGCTGCGGGACATCCTTTCCTGCAGCGTATGAGGTAGACAACGTAGACCAAGTTGCACGAGTATGTACCACGCACCGGTGGGGGGGGGGGGGTCTCACGTGTAATGGTGGTACCCATGTCGATGATCTGGCACATCTTGCAGAGATTGTCATGGCAGGGTTGTGTGGTGTCGTGGTTGCTGTTCTGAAAGCTGGTAGTTTGCTGCAAACAATGGTTTGTTTGAGGTTGCGTGGTTGTTTGAAGGCAAATAGTGGGGGTGTGGGGATGACCTTGGCAAGATGTTTGTCTTCGTCGATGTGTTGAAACTGAGACATCGTCTTCGCAGCCTTCAACACGTCATCGGCTCCAAAGCCACCTCCCCATTCTCTGCCCGCACCCTCAGAATGTCCCTCGACACCATCTGCCGCCGCAGCTGGTGGGCCAACATGCGGCTCACCTTTTCTCTGTACTCATATTGCACCCCCCTCATCGTCCGTAGCTGCCCCATCGCCTTGCCCGCCGTCAATCTATCAAACTGCCCTTGCAACCTCTTCGTCTTTGCCAAAAACCCATTCGCGGCCCAGTCCAGAAACCCTCGCAGAGGTGCCACCGCCCCCTCAATCGCCTTTGCCCAGTCATCGTGCACCTCCTTCCTTTGCTGGTGAAATTGCTCCTTGATGAAGCTCACCGGCTGCTCCATCTGGGGCTTTTCCACCGAC
The DNA here is from genome assembly GCF_047496885.1 of Scyliorhinus torazame. Taxonomy (NCBI): domain Eukaryota; kingdom Metazoa; phylum Chordata; class Chondrichthyes; order Carcharhiniformes; family Scyliorhinidae; genus Scyliorhinus; species Scyliorhinus torazame. The sequence continues at coordinate 143,057,699 of NC_092724.1, read as the reverse complement.
AGCAAACCTTCCCCTCCGCCATTCTCGGAATTGGTGCTGCACCCCAGGTCTCCAACTCCTCAGCCAGGTCTTTAAATGTCTTCTACCGGGTCTGGTAGCCAGTAAACATGCCAATCTTGGGGCAGAATCTCTTCTCCTACACCTTCCGCACCCCTTTTCTGCTGGAACTGCCCCATTAACGGGTATAAATTGCCCAAACCAACACCTTGGAGCCAGAGCTGGCCTGTGTGCGACCACTCACTCCAAGGCCACCACTGGGCGTCCGGCACTCATTTTTCACTTAAAAAGCATAATTCTACCAATATCTTGAAAACAACTTAACAGTGGACTGAGAAATGATATTGCCAACACCTTTTCTTCCGAGCTCCTGCACCACAAACTGTCCCACTCCACCAGTATCTTTCACCTTCTACATTCCATGATTCCAATAATCTTGGGGGACGTCAATATGGAGGTGACTGGGAAAATCAGGTTGATATCAGATCCCAAGGAAAGGAATTTGTGGCATGTCTACGAGGTGGTTTTTTGGAGCAGCTTGTGGTAGAGCCCACTAGGGAACAGGAAATTCTGGATTTGGTGTTGTGTAATGAGGCAGACTTGATTGGGGAACTTAAGGTGAAGGAACCCTTAGGAGACAGTGACCACAATATGATAGAATTACCCTGCAGTTGAGGGAGAAGCTAGAACCAGATGTAACGGTATTACAATTGAGTAAAAGTAACTATAAAGAGATGAGGGAGGAGCTAGCCAGGGTTGACTTGAAGGGAAGCCTAGCAGGGAAGGCAGTGGAACAGCAATGGCAGGAGTTTTTGAGTATTCAGGAAACCCAACAGAAATTCATCCCAAGGTGTGGGAAACATGTTAAGGGGAGGACAAGGCATCCATGGCTGACAAGGGAAGGCAGGGACAACATAAAAGCAAAAGAAAAAGCATCAAAGGTAATGAGGATTAGTGGGAAGTCAGAGGATTGGGAGGCCTTTAAAAGCGAGCAGAGGACAACTAAAAAAGCAACAAGGGACTTCCGGTGGTGGCCATGAAGTGAGTGGTCACACACAGGGCAGCTCTGCTTCTAAGGCTTGGATCTGGGCTCTTTTTACCCGAAAACAGAAGAACTTTGACGTAGCTGAAGGTGTGGAGGAGAGGTTCCCCACCCCCCACCCCCCCCCCCGGGAGTGGCATGTCTGCTGGTTATCAGACCCGGCAGAAGAAGGTGAAAGACGTGGCCAAGGAATTGGAAGACACCTGCGGCTCAGCAGCAATTGGAAAGATGGTGGAGGGGGAAGGGTCACTGCATGTTGGAAAACCCCAGGTGGAGCAGTGATGGTGTTTATTAGAGAGGAGTTCCGCCAACAAAGAAAGGAGATGCAGGAGGACCGATCGAATGCCATCGAAGTAGCGGCTGCACCACTGAAAGGCTTGATGAAGAGATCGAGAAGTGCTTGGAGGCGCAGGGGTCGCAGATCCAGGATATGGAGAGGGTAATGTCTGACCACAGTGATCGGGTAGCGGCATTGGGGCTCAGAGTTGGGGCTCCTGGGGCACCTTTGCCAGTCATTAAGAGCAAAGGTAGAGGAGTGGGAGAACAGAATTTGAAGGCAGAACCTGCGTGCCGTCAGCCTGCCTGAAGATGTGGAAGATTCGTCTCAGGGATGCTGGTAGCTTTGGGAGTGCTGGACAAGGCCCCAGAGGTGGATAGAGCGCACAGGTCTCACAAGAATGGTCCCTGGAATGAAGAGCTTTGTCGTATGAGGAGCGATTGAAGACTCTGTGTCTGTACTCGTTGGAGTTTAGAAGGATGAGGGGGGATCTTATTGAAACTTACAGGATACTGAGAGGCTTAGATAGAATGGACGTGGAGAGGATGTTTGCACTGTTAGGAAAACCTAGAATTCGAGGCCACTGCCTCAGACTGAAGGGGCAATCCTTTAAAACTGAGACGAGGAGGAAATTCTTCAGCCAGAGGGTGGTGAATCTTTGGAACTCTTTGCCATAGAAGTCAGTGGAGGCCAAATCACTGAGCGTCTTTAAGACAGAGATAGATAGGTTCTGGAGTAATAAGGGGAGAAGACAGGAGAATGGGGATGAGAAACATATCAGCCATGATTGAATGGGGGAGCAGACTCGATGGGCCGAATGGCCTGGTTCTACTCGTATGTCTTATAGTCTAATTATGAACCTAGTTTATGTAATCACGCCTCAGTGTCTAATGCGTGAAGACCTGGTTATATTCTGGTGAATCTGTGTCAGCTGTGGTTCAATGGGTAGTAGCATTCTCAACTCCGCATCACAAAAATTCTGGGTTCAAGTCCCATTCCAGGCCCTAAGCACCAAAGATCAGAGCTGATACTCTACTGCAGTGCTGCACTGTCACGGGTGCCATTTTTCAGATGAGACCTTACACCAAGATCCCACCTGCCTCCTCAGGTGGGGGAGTGGGGAATGTAAAAGGTCCCAAGGCACTATTCAAGGGAGTAGGGGAGTTATCCCGGTGTCCTGGACAATTTCTATCCCTCAATCAACAATTGCTTAAAAAAAAATTATTTGGTCATTATTACATTGTTAACCACATTCATAAAAGTGTTGGTGGGATTCAGATGTTATACTGCAATGGCAAATCAGAAGCACCCCTTCCATGGCCAAAATATCTTCAGGTACGGTGCTGAGAACTTTAAGCTCTGCAGATGTGGTCGACCTCAGGCACAGTGTAGCTTGTAGCAAAGTGCCCGCTTTCAACTGTGACCGTTTATACCAGATCTTGTATTTAAAATTCAAACTTCCATATCCTAAATTTTCAAACATTTCTATCAATTGATCGAGTGAACCACTATTCCCGAAGAAATCCTGTGTTCATCTGAATAGCCAATGCAGGGGGAGAAGCAGCAAAGGAACAAAAAACACGCTGCCTTTCAAATGGAACAATACTCATCAAAAGGAGAGCATGCCTCATGGGGAGGAGGTCGAACAAGAGCAAATGATCTACTTGTCTTTAACTGCCTGTTCGAAAATCAAGCCCAATAACTTGAAAAAGGATCAGACCTTCCCCTGGAGAATGTTGGAATTTGAATAGCTGTCGTCAGGGGTGATGTAAATTACACAGAGACTGGTGAAGAATCCCTATTAGTGCAATCAGGGAAGGTTTAAAGAAGATAAAGATATTAGACAGTCAAATGCACTTTTTGGGGGAGAACGAAGCATCAAATTGAATTATAAAGCGTTGTAGAAATCACGTCATGCCAAAACATGTCCAAAATTTAAAATCATTCTTCCTAATGATATATGTAGAGGGGTAATACACTTTCCATTCATGCTCAGAAGCACTGCAGGATTCCTCTTCCTATCAGTTTTATTGGTCCACCATTAAATAATCTGGGCAATCTCAAACCCATTCCTGGGAAATCCACAGCATTAAACATTCCATTGTCTGGTATTAAGTGACAGATTTGATCACAGAGGCCTCAACAATAATTGACATAGCAAATGTTACACCGATTACTTTGAATTTACAACACAGAAGCAAATCTAGGCCATTCTGTGTGCTCCTCATAAATCTTCACCCACTCTCTGTCATTTAATTGCAAGAACATGTCCTTCTAATGCTTTGTACTCATCTCGCTTCCACTGGTACAATTAAAGGTGGATAGTTGCAGGTAAAGCAGAGAGAGGTTTTCTCTGGATTTCCCTGCCCGACATATAACCCAAAATGTTCAGTCTCCAAATGAAATAAATATATGCATTCCTCATCAATGACATGCTTCGCCTGATGAGCACAGAAATGTAACATTGCCTGCTTCCCACATCCTTCAAGTGCATCTTAAAATAAATTAATTTCACTGAGTTTCAATTTGTTTCTATCAGCATGTGCCCTCCATTCCCACCAGCCTAGCCCTTCTTTCTCTCTGGTGAGCTGACACCTTTTTGTCTGTTCCATAATGCAGTTCATGCTAAATCGCATCTGATTTCAGTCTTCGAGACGAACATTTCAGTGTTTCAAAAGAATGATTTTTCAGAATATTCTTGTTCTCCCGACCTCGCTCTCAGCACTATTTTTAAAAATGAATGCAGCAATACTCATGCAAAAGATTTAATTTAAAAGACAGCCTTTAGTCACATCATTTCTGTCAAGGAAGTGGCTGTCATTATACACTCACCCCAGCAGCAAAACCAAGGCTTCCATCCAGTATTCGTTTCTGTGTGTGAGAGAGATGAGAATCAAGTTAAAACACTTTTTTCCAAGAAGACATGTCACATTTCCAAAGTCCTTCACTGCCAATCACCTGTTTCTAAAGTGCTTTTGGCATTGAGCAGCCAAACAAAGCAGCCAATTTGCACATACCAAGATTTCATAGATGGCAATGCGATAAAATGACTAAGTCATCTGTTTTGGTGGTGTTGGTTGCTTAACATTAACGTTCCTATTTCAAAGCAACACTCGCAATGCCCTGCACGTCAGCCTCAATCACCCAGCACTGCCCACTGATCAGTCACCCTCGCAGGAAGTGAGGACTTGTTAGTAGGAGTACCTTTGCCACTTAGTATGGAAGTGCTATCTGAAAGAAATATACGCGTGGCATGGTGGCACAGTGGTTACCACTGCTGCCTCACCGCACCAGCACCAGGGTTCAGTTCCGGCCCTGGGTGGATGTCTGTGTGGAGTTTGCACTTTCTCCCCGTGTCTGTGTGGGGTTCCTCTGGGTGTTCCTGATTCTTCCCACAGTCCAAAGATGTGCAGGTACGGTGGCTTGGCCATGTTAAATTTCCCTTTAGTGTCCAAAGATGTGCAGGTTAGGTGGGGTTATGGAGAAAGGTGGGGCAGTGGGCCCAAGTAGGGTGCTCTTTCAGCGGGTCGGTGCTAACTCAATGGGCCGAACGGCCTCCTCCTGTAGGAATTCTACGGTTCATTCAGTTGCTCTCCACGAAGAGTTTTCAAAAACATCACAGCTTTCAAACGTGGTCCACCTATCTTTGAAGCATAACAGCTCAGTACAAGAGGAGGCAGTGATGTAGTGATATTGTCACTGGACTAGTAATCCAGAGACCAGGGTAATGCTCTGGAGACCCGTCTTTGAATCCCACCAGGACAGGTGGGGAAATCTGAATTCTAACGATGACCATGAAGCCATTGTAGATTGTTGTAAAAACCCAACTGGTTCACTAATGTCCTTTGGGGAAGGAGATTTGCCGTCTTTACTTGGTCTGGCCAACATGTGACTCCAGATCCATAGTAATATGATAGACTTTTTAAAATTCCCTCTGCGCAAAGCACTCAGTTCAAGGGAAATTGGGCCATGAATATAAATAAAAATACAAGTAAAATACAATTACTTGCACTGTAAGGGACAGCATGTGGTTAACACTGTTGCTTCACAGCTCCTGGGTCCCAGGTTCGATCCCCAGCTTGGGTCACTGTCTGTGCGGAGTCTGCACGTTCTCCCCGTGTCTGCGTGGGTTTCCTCCGGGTGCTCCGGTTTCCTCCCACGAGTCCCGAAATACATGCGGTTAGGTGAATTTGACATTCTGAATTCTCCCTCTGTGAACCCGAACAGGCACCGGAATGTGGCGACAAGGGTCTTTTCACAGTAACTTCTTTGCAGTGTTAATGTAAGCCTACTTGTGACAATAAAGATGATTATTATTATTATTAACGCAAACAGTAATGTAATGGGATCTTGTTTATCCCCTTAATGAAGAGGACAGTCCGCAACACCGTACACAATGGAAGGTGTGAGATAATAGAAAGATCCTAAAAGATTTTTAAAAATATATGTAATATATGGCAATATGCAAGATCAAATCAATATAACAAACTAAAAGCTGCTGTGTTGTGAAACTGATCTTTGAGATTGGCCAATTGTATACGAGCTCCCTGATTAGTGGCCCAATCAGGGAACCTCGTCTCAGTATATATAACAGGGAGTGTGAGATCCTCTGCACTCCCAGTGTCGATAGCAAGCTGAATGCACGCGGTCGTACTGCTGTTGGTGTTGTTAATAAAAGGAATTCTCTGCTGCACGGTGGCGCAAGTGGTTAGCACGGTTGCCTCACGGCACCGAGGTCCCAGGTTCGATCCCAGCTCCGGGTCACTGTCCGTGTGGAGTTTGCACATTCTCCGTGTTTGAGTGGGTTTCGCCCCCACAACCCAAAGATGTGCAGGCTAGGTGGATTGGCCACAATAAATTGCCCCTTAATTGGAAATAATGAATTGGGTACGCTAAATGTTTTTAAAAATAAATAAATGAATTGGAAATAAATAAAGATTTATTTGAAATCACAAGCTTTTGGAGCGCTGCTCCTTCAGGTGAACATAGAACATACAGTGCAGAAGGAGGCCATTCGGCCCATCAAGTCCGCACCGACCCACTTAAGCCTTCCACCCTATCCCTGTAACCCAATAACCCTTCCTCACCTTTTTTGGTCACTAAGGGCACTTTATCACCACCTAACCCGCACACCTTTGGACTGTGGCAGGAAACCGGAGCACCCGGAGGAAACCCACGCAGATGCGGGGAGAACGTGCAGACTCCGCACAGACCATGACCCAGCAAGGAATCGAACCTGGGACCCTGGCGCTGTGATGCCACAGTGCTAATCACTTGTGCTACCGTGCTGCCCAGCAGGTGTTTCTGAACCTGCCTCCTCTTCACGAGATGCGGAGCAGCATTCCGAAAACTTGCGATTTCAAATAAACATGTTGGGCTTCAACCTGGTGCTGAGAGTCTTCTTACTGTGCCCACCCCAGTCCAACGCCGACATCTCCACAACAGAAATGGAGACTGAGAGATAATAATAATATATTTATTGTCACAAGTAGGCTCTTACCTTAACGCTGCAATGAAGTTAATACCTTAACACTGCAATGAAGTTACTGTGAAAAGCCCCTCGTCACCACATTCCGGCACCCATTCAGGTGCACTGAAGGAGAACTCAGAATATCCAATTCACCTAACAGCACATCTTTCAGGTCTTGTGGGAGGAAAACAGAGCACCCGGAGGAAACCCACGTAGACACAGAGAGACCGTGCAGACTCCACACAGACAGCGACCCAAGCCGGGAATCGAACCTGGGACCCTGGAGCTGTGAAGCAACAGTTCTGCACCCAACTGGACCACATGAAGGTGAGAAAGGGGTGGAAATTGGAAGTTAAACTGATTAATTTTTCTGGGCCCAGATGAGAGCATGAAGCACTACCGGTCCAGTCATCGATCTAACAGAAAAAGAGTTGCGGGAGAGAGCATAAGACTGGAACATAACCCACAAAAAAAGGGCTTAACTGGGGCCCACGCGGTTACCCATAGTCACACCTTTTACCCACCGGAAGTGAGACAAGTTAAAGGAGAAATTATTGTGACAGATCAGGTTCAGCTAGGCAGGGGAGAGTGGCGGTGCATGGCGATTGTTCAGACCTCTACTCGAGGAAGACGCGGAGAGCCTGCAGACCTTCCTAGTGGGGGGGGGATGGAGGTGTAGAGAAAATAGACTTCCACAGTGAAGAGGAGGCGAATAAGGTTGGGAAGAAGATGCCTTCGAGACAGATGAAAAATAAAAAACATTTAAAAAGAGACAGAATGGAAAGGTGGGCAGCCGGTTTTACATACAGGTACCTGGTCCCATATCAGGCGTTTCAAAGTCGGGAAGGACCCAAAACATACTTCACTGAAATGTCGCCCTTGGGAGCAATTTGAAACAAACCATAACATTCTTTCTTTTTCGTACTTTATGCATTAGACCTAGGTCCCAAAATCTGCAAAATTTCCAAATCCAGCACAAATCTGGCGCCACATTTCCCGGATTTCAGATGGTGTCTGAAAAACTGACTAATCATTTATTTTTCTTGGCTTCATATTACAATAAGAAAGCTGTACCAGGAGCCTCAGGAACTTCATTAAAACACCCCGCTTTCATACAGTGTCTTCAACATAGTGAAAAAAAAGCCCCACCGTGCTTGACAGGTGAGTAATTAGGGAGGGAACAAATACGTGACAGCAGCTCAAAGGAGGAGGTATTAGGTAACCAAATGCTTGGTGAAGGAGCGCCTCAAGAGGAGAGAGAACTGGAGAATCGAGAGTTTAGGGAAGGTAATTCCAGAGCTTCGGGCCGAGGCAACTAAAGGCGCAACCATCAGGAGTGAGGCGAAAGATGTCGGGGATTGTAATAAAATTCATTGTGACTCACTCGAATCGGCAAAAACCAAACTGGCTCAGAAAATGGCCGTTTCCCTGGAGCTACCAGGAATCCAAGCTCGAAAAACAAGTCACAGTCTCAGCTTTAGACAACGTTTTGTCCAGTTCATTGTTCTCGAGACCCATGAAGAGCCGATCAGGAGAAACACAGCGAATAACTGATTATGATCATTCTCACGGTGGGTTGGGTCCACAAATTGTGTCACATTGAATCTAAGTAAATGATAGACAACTGCAAACAGCTATAATACAGACTCAGAGTCTGAAAGGAGAGGATTACCTTATGCAAATAATGTTTCCCCCCCCCCCCAAAAGGTAACACTGATTTTATCAGTCATTTACTGACACTGAATTATATCAGGCACTTGTTAGAAATGCCAATTTGAATTGTGAGGATTTTACAAGGGACGCAGAGGTGGGGCAGCATGGTAGCACAGTGGTTAGCACAATTCCAGAGATTCACAGCTCCAGGGTCCCAGGTTCGATTCCTGGCTTGGGTCACTGTCTGTGTCGGAGTCTGCACGTTTTCCCCGTGTCTGCATGGGTTTCCTCCGGGTGCTCCGGTTTCCTCCCACAGTCCAAAGATGTGCAGGTTAGGTGGATTGGCCATGCTAGATTGCCCTTGGTGTCCAAAAAGATTAGGTGGGGATACTGGGTTACGGGGATAGGGTGGAGGTGTGGGCTTGAGTAGTGTTCTCTTTCCAAAAGCCGGTGCAGACTCGATGGGCCAAACGGCCTCCTTCAGCACTGTAAATTCTATGATTCCATGAATCAAAAACAAAACGTTGGAAAATAAAACTCCATTGACTTGGCTTTCTACATCCCTGCTAACACGCAATACAGGCATATCCACTCCTGAACAAATAATATTCACTACGCCACATAATTCAAAATACCCAAGGGCCAAATCCCAGCAAACTGATGCATCATCAAGAGACAATATTGACGAACGAAAGCTTGTACGGCCGCTGTGGTTGTGGTTGGGAGGAGAAAGAAACCAAATAGAGAAGCAGTTACGGACTGGCTCCTCTGCACAAAATAGATTAGAGCTGAACAGCCTTGAATTCAGACCTTGGCGTCAGTCATTTATCATGTTACAATTTCAGATTGAGTTCTTCAGTCGCTTTTAGTGCTAATTGTAGCTGACAGCACATTCCGTGCCCTTCAAAAGTAATAACTAGATTATCGCATGCCAATAAACCTCAATAGGAACATTCGGAAAAATGGGCAGTCGGTCAATCTGCCCTCCAGCCTGTTCGCCATTCAATTAAATGTGTCTAGTTGGCACCTCTATTCGCATTATTTTGTTAACATTTCACCAGACACCCTTCCCGGACAAACAAAAACTTCCAGTCTCAGTCTGGAAGGTTGTCAGAGTATCCAGAGCTTTCTGGGGGATAGAGTTCCGGGCGCAGACGGCTCCGGGCGCAGACGGCTCCGGGCGCAGACGGCTCCGGGCGCAGACGGCTCCGGGCGCAGACGGCTCCGGGCGCAGACGGCTCCGGGCGCAGACGGCTCCGGGCGCAGACGGCTCCGGGCGCAGACGGCACCGGGCGCAGACGGCACCGGGCGCAGACGGCACCGGGCGCAGACGGCACCGGGCGTAGACGGCTCCGGGCGCAGACGGCTCCGGGCGCAGACGGCTCCGGGCGCAGACAGTTCCGGATTTCCGCTACGCTCTGAACATTGTACCCCGATTTCACTCCTGAATGGCCTCCTTCGGATTTTAAGATTAATTCTGGACTTCTTCACCAGAGAAAATTGTTTTTCCGGATTTATACTATCAAACCGTTTTGAGATTCAAACACTTTCATGGATTGCCCTTCGATCTGAAAGACTGAAACCCGATACAAGCCAAGTTCATGCATCCTGTGCTCATAACTTATCCCTGTGGACCACCATATCTGGGTGCTTTTCACAATAACTTGACTGCAGTGTTAATGTAAGCCTACTTGTGACAATAAAGATTATCAATCTGGTGAATTTGCCCGGCACCCATTTCCAAAGTCAATGTACCCTTTCCTGAGACACGGTGCCCACAACTCCGTGGATGGGATCCTATCAAAGCTCCTACGAAACCAAAGTGTAACTGCGTCCCCTTTGCATTCCAGCTTAAGTTTGCCTTTTCTAACTAACTTTGAACATTTTGAAGCACTTGGGCGGACAAATCTTCTCGCTCCTCCGCAGGTTCTGCTTTCTCACTATTTAGAAAATACGCTGATTTATCCTCCGAGGGTCCAAAGTGGACAACCTCACAGTGTGCACATTTCACTCCACTGGCCCTAATTTCGCTCACTCACTGAATGCCTAGGTCCCTTTGCAACTTCCTGCTTACATCGGCAGCAGCTACCCTTGACAGTTTCACAATCTGTAATCCATTACTGGGACATTCTATACACAAGAGAACTACAATGTGTCTTTTTCAGCATTGCAAGGATTTAATAAGCAGCAGGACGCATTATTACGTACCACACAAAGACTAAAGTCCCATGAACAACTCTGAAAATCGTGTAAAAGAACAGGCCAGATAGTGATCTAATCTCTGGTCTTCAAACATTGATACAAACTGCAACTGCTCCTTCCAGTGTGTGATGCCAAGCTTCTGGTAGCATGGAGAAGATAAAGGGGACTGTACAATTCAATCAAAATTTCCAATAAGTGAAAAAGCTGATCTGTTTAAACACTTCATTACTGCTTACTCTTCATGAAACCTGACATCAACCTCCTATCTTGCAGGAAAACAAAACTGGCCTGCCAAAGACATGGCCATTCCCTGCGATCTCTCGGCAGCTGAAAGAATGAACACATTATGGAATCACAGGAGACTGTTCAGCTTTCCGTGCCCATGATGCCTCTCTGCAAGAGCCATTCAGCTAGGCCCACAACCCCAGCCTTTTCCCAGTAGCCCTGTAATTTCTTTCTCTTCAGGCAATTACCCAATTTTGAATTGGGTAATAATTACCCAAGACTTTGGAACGGCATGATCGAATCCATCTCTACCACAGTCTCCAGCAGTGCATTCCAGGTCCTAACCATTCGCTGTGTAAATAATGATTCTCCTCAAGTCATCATTGATTCTTTTGCCATTCACTTGGATTTGGATTTACCGAGGTACAGTGAAAAGTATTTTTCTGCGTGCTGCTCAAACAGATCACTTAGTACATGAAAATACGTAATAGGGCAACAAAGGGTACACAATGTAAATACATAGACACAGGCATCGGGTGAAGCATACAGGAGTGTAGTATTAATCAGATCAGTCCATAAGAGGGTTGTTTAGGAGTCTGGTAACAGCGGGAAAGAAGCTGTTTTTCAATCTGCTAGTGTGTGTTCTCAGACTTCTGTATCTCCTGCCCAATGGAAGAAGTTGGAAGAGTGAGTAAGCCGGGTGGGAGGGGTCTTTGTTTATGCTGCCCGCTTTCCCCAGGCAGGAGGTGTAGATGGAGTCAACGGATGGGAGGCAGGTTCACATGATGGACTCGGCGGTTTTCACGACTCTCTGAAGTTTCTTGCAGTCTTGGGCCGAGCAGTTGCCAGGCTGTGATGCAGCCCGATAGGATGCTTTCTATGGTGCATCTGTAAAAGTTGGTTAGAGTCAATGTGGACATGCCGGAATTTGGTTAGTTTCCTGAGGAAGTATTGGCGCTGTTGTGCTTTCTTGGTCGCAGCATCGATGTGGGAGGACCAGGACAGATTTTTGGTGATGGTCACAACCACGAATTTGAAGCTGCCAACCATCTCCACCTCGGCCCCGTTGATGCTGACAGGGGTGTGTACGATACTTTGTTTCCTGAAGTCAATGACAAGCTCTTTAGTTTTGCTAGCATTGAGGGAGAGATTGGTGTTATTACACCACTCCACTAGGTTTTCAATCTCCCTCCTGTATTCGGACTCGTCGTTGTTCGAGACTGGACCCACTACGGTCCTGTCGTCAGCAAACTTGTAGATGGAGTTGGAGCCAAATTCTGCCATGCAGTTGTGTGTGTACAGGGAATAGAGTAGGGGGCTAAGTACGCAGCCTTGCGGGGCCCAGAATTGAGGACTATCATGGAGGAGGTGTCGTTTATCCTTACTGATTGTGGTCTATGGGTCATGAAGTCGAGGATCCAGTTGCAGAGTGAGGAACCAAGTCCTAGGTTTTGGAGCTTTGATATGAGCTTGGCTGGGATTATGGTGTTGAAGGCAGGGCTGTAGTCAATAAATAAGAGTCTGATGTAGGAGTCCTTGTTTTCGAGATGCTCCAGGGATGAGTGTAGGGCCAGGGAGATGGTGTCTGCTGTAGACCGGTTGTGGCGGGTTCTGGACCCTTCTGCCAATGGAAACAGTTTCTGATCTACTATGTCTGGATACCCCATGCTTTTTAACATTTCTCTCAAATCTCCTCTCAAACCTCTCATCCCCAACTTCTCCAATTGATGTCACTGAAGTCCCTCAGCCCTGGAACCATTCTCATGAATCTTTTCTGCACGCTCTTGTGGTGGTATCGCCTGAAGAGTGAATATGTTAGTAAGTAGCCAGGATAAAGTGAGAGTGACCGTCCTCGACACCAAGGTTGCATTTGACGGAGTATGGATGGTATCAAGGAGCCTTACCAAAACTGGAGTCAGTGGGTATCGGGGGAAAACACTCCACTGATTGAATTCATTCCTACACAAAGGACGATTGTTGTTGGAGGTCAGTCATCTCAGCTCCAGGATATCACTGCAAGAGTTCCACAGGGTAGTGTCCAAAGCTCAACCATCTTCAACTGTTTCATCAATGACCTTCCTTTAATCATAAGGTGAGTGTGTGTGGTGGTGGTGGTGGTGATTTTGTAGGGGGGGGGGGGGGGGGGGGGAAGAGAGAGAGAGAGAGAGAGAGAGAGAACTGCACAATGGTCAGTACCGTTCGCGACTCCTCATATACTGAATCAGTCTATGTCCAAATACAACAGGACCTGGACAATATTCAGGCTTGGGCTGACAAGTGCAAGTAGCATTTGCACCACCTAAGTGCCAGGCAATGACTATCGCCATCAGGAGAAATTCCAACCATCTCTCCTTGATATTCGATAGCATTACCATCACTGAGTCCCCTACTCTCAACATCCTGGCGGTTACCATTGACCAGAAACAGGACTGGACAAGCCAAGTAAATACTGTGGCTGCAAGAGCAGGTCAGAGGCCAGGAATTCTACAGCGAATAATTAATTGCCTGACTCCCCAAAGCCTGTCCACCATCTGCAAGACACATGTCAGGAGTGTGATGAAATATACCACACTTACCTGGATGAGTGCACCACCCACAACACCCATGAAGCTCAACACCATCCAGGGCAAAGCATCCCACTTGATTGGCACCTCCATCCACTACATTCATTCCCTCCACCACTGACACACAGTAGTAGCCATGTGTACCATCCACAAGATGCACTGCAGGAACTCACCAAGACTCCTTCGACAGCACCTTCCAAACCTACGACCACTACCATCTAGAATGACAATATTGGGAACACCACCACCTGGAAGATCCTCTCCAAGGCATATAGCGCCGTTCCTTCACTGCAGCTGGGTCAAAATCCTAGAACGTGCTGCCTAACAGCACTGTGGTGCTGTTACATGCACCACATGGACTGCAGTGGTTCAAGAAGATAGCTCACCACGGTCTTTGAGGGCCATTAGGGATGGACAATGAATGCTGGCCTAGCCAATGAAGCCCACATCCCGTGAGCAAATAAAAATATGTGAAGCCTTCATATCCTTCCTAAGAATTGGAGATGGTACTCCAGTTACGGTGGAACATGTGTTTCATTAAAGGTTCACCATAACCGCCTTACTTTTGTACTCGTTGCCTCTACACATAAAAGCCCAGGATCCTAAATGTTTTTAACCACTTTCTCGGTCTGCCCTGTCACCCTTGAACAAATAGTAAGATATGCCGTCCAGTCCCTCTGCCCACTTTAGAACTGTATCCTTTATTTTATATTGCCCCTCCTCATTCTTCCGAACAAAATGTATTACTTCACACAGCTCTGCATTAAAATTCCACGTGTCCACCAGCCTGTCCATGTCTCCTTAAAGTTCATCACCATCCTCCTCATGGTTCACAATACTTCCAACTTTTGCGTCATCTGCAAATATTGAAATTGTGCCCTGCATCCACAAGTCCAGACCATTACTATAAATCACGAGGAACCCCACAGTATAACTTCCTCCAGATCAAACGCACTAATTCGCCAATACTCTCTGTATCTGGTCACTCCACCAACTTTGTATCCATGCTGCCACTGTTCCTTCTATTTTATGGTATTTGACTTTGCTGACAAGCACTTTATCAAACAAATTTTGGAAGTCCATGAGCACTATTACACCATTACGTACACATTATGCATTCGGACAATGCAGTGACCTAATTTTACACCTTCATTTATTTAGTCAGTTTATAATGCATCCAACTTTTGTTGTCAAATCAACAGTGTACATTCACCTACAAATGAGAGGAATACTTTGTAAATCCTTCAATTACTCCATGTCATTTCCACCAACCATTCTTGGGTCTTTTCCATAAAGACATGGCACTGCCATGGTATGGAACAGTGGCTAGCACTGCTGTCTCAATACCAGGGACCAGGTTTGATTCTGGCCTTGGGTCTCACTGTCTGTGTGGAGTTTGCACATTCTCCCCCTGTCTGCATGGGTTTACTCTGGGTACTCCGGTTTCCTCCCTCAGTCCAAAGATGTGCAGGTTAGGGGGACTGGCCATGCTAAAATTGTCCATTAGTATTCAAAGATGTGCACAGTCGATGGGGTTACAGGGATAGGGTGGGGCAGTGGGCCTAGGCAGGGTGCTCTTCCAGAGGATTGTGCCAACTTGATGGGCAAAATAGCCACCACCTGCACTGTAGGATTTCTACGAGTAGCTGAGAGTCCATTTCAGAAGGGATTAAAGAGTCACCAACATTGCTGAGAGTCTGGAGTCGCTTGGAGCAGACCAGGTCAAAGAAAGAAACACTTGCATTTGTGAAGCGCCTTTTATATCGTCTCAAATGGCCAATGAAGCACTTTTGACATGTAGTCACTGCTGTAATTGAGGAGACAGGGCAGTACGTCACAAACGTCAAAACCCCACCAACAGCAATGTGACCAAATAATATTTGTCTTTCCTTTTTTTTAAAAATATGTTTATTCAAAATTTTCAACCAAACACTCCAGAAAGAAAGAAAAACAAAATTGTACATAGGAAATCAAACAAGGATGCATTAACCCCATTTAACCAATAACTACAAAAGTGGGGAAAACACCCCCTTTTAACAAAAACATAAACCAAACCCACCCCCCCGGGCTGCTGCTGTTGACCTCCACCTAGCGTTCCGCGAGAAAGTCTAGGAACGGTTGCCACCGCCTGGAGAACCCCTGCACAGAACCTCGCAAGGCAAACTTTATCCTTTCCAGCTTAATGAACCCTGCCATGTCATTGATCCAAGCTTCCACACTCGGGGGCTTTGCATCTCTCCACATTAGCAGGCTCCTCCGCCGGGCTACCAGGGATGCAAAGGCCAGAACTCCGGCCTCTTTCGGCTCCTGCACTGCCCGAACATCTCACACATCTGTCCTCCACCCCAAAAAACCTACTCATCCTCGCCCCGGTCATATGCGCCCCATGTACTACTTTGAACTGTATTAGACTGAGCCTGGCGCACGAGGAGGAGGAATTGACCCTGCCCAGAGCATCAGCCCACAGACCCTCATCCAGCTCCTCAATATTTGTCTTTTCTGATGTTGGTTGAGGGATTAATATCACCCCAAGACATGGAGGATAATTCATTACTCTCTGGTGAAATAGAGCCATGGAATCTTTTACATCCACCTAAGAGGGCAAGCTTGATTTAATGACTCAGCTGAACGGCAGCATCTACAACACCGCAGCACTCACTCGGTACTGCACTGAAGCGTCATCATCAATATTTGTGCTCAGGACCACCAGTAGAACTGGAGACCCACAACATTCTGACTTAAAGGCCAGAGAGGCACAGCTGAGGCATTGGGAGAGTCAGCACATTTCCTTCCTAAAAGGACATTAGTGAAATAGATTAACTTTAATAACAATCCGGTTGTTTCATGGCCACTGATACTGATGCTAGGGTTTTTTTCAGATTGAATTTAACTCAATTTAAATTTCCCAGTTGCCATGGTAGAAGTTCTCTGATCATTCATCCGAGCTTCTGGACTGGTGACCCAGTAACGCAGCCACTATGCGACCATCCTGCTTGCACTTGTGTTTACATCACCCCTTTCATAACCATGGGATAGCCCAGGCATTGTCAAACTCAGGGGGCGCGACCAGCGGGTGGGTCGTGGGCGGGTGTCGGAAGGGTCGCAGAGCCGTCCGTCGCGGCGCTTCGATCGCGCAAATCCGTGCGCAACAGCCACAGCAGCCAGCTTTTAATAATGCCGGCTGCGAGCTGCCTTCAAAATGGCCAGGAAGTTTTTTTAAAAGTCGCCCGCATTGCGCATGCGTCTCCGATCATCAGTGCGCATGCGCAGTGCGGCAGCATTTGTTTTATACGGTCGCAGCCTTTTTTTCCCCCGAGTTCGGGGGACAAAGGGACCATTGGGGCCAAAGGGACCCAAAACCATTTCCTCCATTTTTGTCAGCAACAAACAAGGCAAGAGAAAATGGTGGGTCGCGCAGATCAGCCGGCGTGGGTCGCGAAGGTCGGCCGGCGTGGGTCGCGAAGGTCGGCCAGCGTGGGTCGCGAAGGTCGGCCGGCGTGGGTCGCGAAGGTCGGCCGGTTAGTAAAAATGGGTCCCTGGAAAAAAAGTTTGAAAAACACTGGGATAGCCCAAAACATTTCAGGGCCAATGTAAACCTTCTGTTGTAACGTCAGAGGATGCAGCTGACACATTGTCTACAATGAGGTGGCAAAGCAGGAATACAAGAAATACTAAATTAAAAGTTCTAATAGCCTAAGCTCTGGAATCCAACCCCTAAAGCTTTCACTTCCTTGGTGTCAAGTTCGTCTGATTTCACTTCAGTCAAGCAACTTGGGAGGCATTCCTATATTAAAAGATACGATACAAATAGCTACTGCATATCTGACATATCCCGCATCAAGCAGAGATGGACATTTGCATTATTCTGTGGCCAGTATCATTGAGAGATGTCCAGGCCATCGGTCATAGAAACATTCCATTTATTCCATGCCGGCTCTCTGTAGACCAATCGTGTCAGGCCATTCCACCACTCTATCACCACAGCCCTGGGAGTTTATTTCCCTCAAGTGGCAGCACGGTAGCATAGTGGTTAGCACAGTTGCTTCACAGCTCCAGGGTCCCAGGTTCAATTCCCGGCTTGGGTCACTGTCTGTGCGGAGTCTCCACGTTCTCCCCGTGTGTGCGTGGGTTTCCTCCGGGTGCTCCGGTTTCCTCCCACAGTCCAAAGATGTGCGGGTTAGGTGGATTGGCCGTGCTAAATTGTCCTTAGTGTCCAAAAAAAGGTTAAGTGGGGTTGCTGGGTTGCAGGGATAGGGTGGAGGTGTGGGCTTGGGTAGGGTGCTCTTTCCAAGGGCCAGTGCAGACTCGATGGGCCGAATGGCCTCCTTCAGCACTGTAAATTCTATAAGTGCACATGCAATATCCTTTCAAAGTTATTGATCATCTCAACTTCCCGCTCTTGGCAGCAAGTTTCAGATCATTACCATCTTTAACAGCGAACTTTCTAAAAGGAAACTGAATGGACATCTACACCAGGTAAATTACCCAGAAGAGACAAGAATAGGAAAGTGACTGGACTGAAGGTGAACACATTCAAGGATAACTGTGAGGTGTCGGTTTGCAGAAAGGGTTGGGCAACCAACGTGGCAATTGCAAAATATTCTGCCTACACCACGACAACACGAAAGGTCATGGGGAGAGATAGGTCATTAGGAGTGACAATCATTGAAAGAAACCAGGAATGTTATGTAGTGTAGTACTGGGGGAGGGGGGGGGGGGCACAGTAATGGACATGTCACACTAAATCTTACGATTCCCCTTCATCAGCATCTCATTGAGGAAGTTTGCTTTCCCCCTCCAATTGATGTGCAAAGTTCAACAATTATTGTGTTGACCTCCCTTGCAGTGTGATCCTTAATTGAACGTGCCATGTCAATGTCAGAAAGACTGCATTCAAAGACAGGGATCTACACAAGTCGAAACCCTGATTTATGAGTTTGCTTTCGGAGATTGCATTTAAATTAATGGGGGGGGGGGGGGGGGGTCTGTCCTGAGACAGCCCTGGAGGGGACTGGTCTCAATGCAATGCAACACATTCAAAGTCTGGTCCACAAATACCCACCTGGCCTTGTGAGAAGATGAAGACCAGAGCGGCCCCGGCAGCGGTGAGCCCCCAGGTGAAGAGGGTACCCAGGAGGCTCTGAAGAACGGGGCTCCAGCCTTCGATCATTGTGTCCTCCTGCCGCGGCAGCCGCACCACTCACTTCCTCATCCTCTGCCCACGTGTCTCTCCGGCAAGACGCAGGCGCCGCCCCCGCGCCGCGCCGATTGGCCGGGCCGCCTGCAGCCCCCGCCCAATGGGAAGCGGGGGACGGGGAGCCCGGTGGGCCGATTGGCTGCGCCGCCCGTCAATCAGGCCGGCCGTACGCGGACGCGGAAGCCAAGTCCTGTTGCATTTTGCAGCCCAGTGGAAGCCAGTGGGGCACCTTCGTTCCGTGAGCGGGTTTGCAACTTCAAAACAAAGAGAGAGAGAAATTAAAGCATTCCTATTAAAACAAAAGGACAAAACCAATGTTTTATTCACCAGCGGGCAGGCTACGTTCAGTTTGCAGAGGAACACACTGCGCTCTAAACACTGCGGCTGCTAAAGACATGATTACAGTGATGCTGAAGCTGTGTTGTCGCTGGTGTCAGTTTACGGGGCTATCACACGAGCCCAATTTTACATTAGCCCCATCCTCTCAACATGCACTTTGGAAGTCAGCAATCGATATCCCTAAAAGCATTGTGGCTCCAGACCGAAATGTAGCAATATTATTAACCCAGCGTCAATTGAATCACATGACGTTTGCACCACAACACGCCGGGTAAATTACCACGCTGTTGTTTGCCCATTTTATTCAGTTGCAGCCGTGGATACTCCGGGTGCCCTGGTCTGGTTTGAGCTCTGAAGTGTGATTTGATCAATCGTGACTCCTTTTGAATCAGGCTCCATGACATTTTGCCAACAGTCAACTGGAAACTGTGAGATTGTAAGTGTGTGCGTGTTCCAGCTGGATTTACTCCAGTGCTCTGGCAAAGTTGCTTGTCAGTCAACTGATGCTTTGTAAAACGGCGTTTGGGCAAAGATCAGGTCCAATGTCATTTCCCGACAGCTTGGATCTTGTATCTTTCTCTTGTGGAGACCGGGAATTGGATTCAATTTGAATTGATTTTTAAAGCAAACAGTGATATGGATTAAGGACTTGCGCTGTCCAGTCTGTGCATTGGCTTTGTAACTTTAAGAATGGTGTAAAAAAAAATGTTTGAGAAGAAATGTCTGGATCCCTCCTTCCCACCCAGAAAACCTTCACCCTCTCCCATATTCTCCATTTTCACTTCATGTCCAAAGAAAAGTTTATCTGAGGACCAGTGCTAACACCAAAAATGTGAATTTGTATAGTGCTTTCAACGCAGGACTGACCCAAAGTGATTCACAGAAGCGTAATCATCTCCAGATTTAAAATGATGATGGTGAGAATTAGGGAAGGAATTCCAGAGCTTAGGGTCGACCTACCTGGACGCATGGTTTTGAATAGTGGAGTAAAAGGAGAGTGGGGGGCATAAAATGCCGGAATTGGGAGAATTAAGGAGGTCTTGGGTTTGAAAATAGATTACCGTGGCTGTTGTTGGGCTCGAGTCACTTACAGAGATAGAACTATTGTAGAGCTATAGAATTCCTTCAATGCATAAGGAGGCCATTCGGGCCATTGAGTCTGCAATGACCCACTGAAAGAGCACCCTACCTAAGCTCACTCCCCCACCTATCCCTGTAACCCCAACTAACCCACACACCGTTGGACCCTAAGGGACTGGGGCTGGTTTAGCTCACTGGGCTAAATCGCTGGCTTTTAAAGCAGACCAAGGCAGGCCAGCAGCACGGTTCGATTCCCGTACCAGCCTCCCCGAATAGACGGTAGAATGTGGCGACTAGGGGCTTTTCACAGTAACTTAATTGAAGCCTACTCGTGACAAGCAATTTTCATTTCATTCATTTCATTCACAAGGCCAATCTGTCATGATCGGGAGATATTAGGAACTTGGGTACAGAAATGGGGTTGAAGCTATAGCAGGCAATTTAGGGGTTAAACAGATTGAAGTAAAAGACTGCTAGCAGCAGAGTCAGAGGGATATGCCCACAGCCTGAGTTACTTTGTCCCATTCAGACTTAATCCCGTTAGTGGGATTACACAGGAGGCTCCAGTTCAGGCAGGATAATCCACTCAAGATCCATTGTCCTTTGGGACAACATTGTTTGATAAGATATCAGCCCATCACAGAGTCTGATGACCTATTTGTCCATCAATGGAAGGTTAATTGCATATGAATGACATAGCTCTTTTGTAGAACATAAGAACTAGGAACAGGAGTAGGCCATCTGGCCTCTCGAGCCTGCTCCACCATTTAATGAGATCATGGCTGATCTTTGTGGACTCAGCTCCACTCTCCGGCCCGTACACCATATCCCCGAATCCCTTTATTCTTTAGAAAGGCATCTATCTTTTTCTTAAAAACGTTTAAAGAAGGAGCCTCAACTGCTTCACTGGGCAAGGAATTCCAGAGATTCACAACCCTTTCGGTGAAGAAGTTGCTCCTACACTCCGTCCTAAATCTACCTCCCCTTATCTTGAGGCTATGCCCCCTAGTTCTGCTTTCCCCGACCAGTGGAAACAACCTGCCCGCATCTATCCTATCTATTCCCCTTCATAATTTTATATGTCTCAATAAGATCCCCCCGCATCCTTCTAAACTCCAATGAGTACAGTCCCAGTCTACTCAACCTCTCGTCATAATCTAATCCCCTCAACTCTGGGATCAACCTAGTGAATCTCTTCTGCACTCCCTCCAGTGCCAATATGTCCTTTCTCAGGTAAGGAGACCAAAACTGAACACAATAATCCAGATGTGGCCTCACCAACACCTTATACAATTGCAGCATAACCTCACTAGTCTTGAACTCCATCCCTCTAGCAATGAAAGACAAAACTCGATTAGCCTTCTTAATCACCTGTTGCACCTGCACACCAACTTTTTGCGACTCGTGCACCAGCACACCCAGGTCCCTCTGCACAGCAGCATGTTTTAACATCTTACCGTTTAAATAATAATCCATTCTGCTGTTATTCCTCCCAAAATGGATAGCCTCACATTTGGCAACATTGAATTCCATCTGCCAGACCCTAGCCCATTCACCTAACCTATCCAAATCCTTCTGCAGACGTCCGGTATCCTCTGCCCTTTTTGCTTTACCACTCATCTTAGTGTCGTCTGCAAACTTTGACACATTGCACCTGGTCCCCAACTCCAAATCGTCTCTGTAAATTGTGAACAACTGTGGGCCCAACACTGATCCTTGAGGGACCCCACTAGTTACAGGTTGCCAACCAGAGAAACACCCATTTATCCCCACTCTCTGCTTTCTGTTAGTTAACCAATCCCCTACCCATTCTACCACTTTACCCTCAATGTCATGCATCTTTAGTTTATGCAGCAACCTTTTGTGTGGCACCTTGTCAAAAGCTTTCTGGAAATCCAGATATACCACATTCATTGGCTCCCCGTTATCTACTGCACTGGTAACGTCCTCAAAAAATTCTACCAAATTAGTCAGACACGACCTACTCTTTGTGAACCCATGCTGCGTCTGCCCAATGGGACAATTTCCCTCCAGGTGCCCCGCTATTTCCTCCTTAATGATAGATTCCAGCATTTTCCCTACAACCGAAGTTAAGCTTACCCGCTTTCTGCCGACCTCCTTTTTTAAACAGTGGTGTCACGTTTGCTACTTTCCAATCCTCTGGGACCACCCCAGAGTCTAGTGAATTTTGATAAATTATCACTAGTGCGTTACAATTTCCCTAGCCATCTCTTTTAACACTCTGGGATGCATCCCATCAGGGCCAGGAGACCTGTCTACCTTTAGCCCCATTTGCTTGCCCAATACTGCCTCCTTAGTGATTACAATCATCTCAAGGTCCTCACCTATCATATCCTTATTTCCATCAGTCACTGGCATGTTATTTGTGTCCTCCACTGTGAAGACTGACCCAAAAAACCTGTTCAGCTCCTCAGCCATTTCCCCGTCTCCTATTATTAAATCTCCCTTCTCATCTTCCAAAGGACCAATATTTACCTTAGCCACTCTTTTGTGTCTTATATATTTGTAGAAGCTTTTACTATCTGCTTTTATGTTCTGAGCCAGTTTACTTTCATAGTCTACCTTACTCTTCTTTATGGCTTTTTTAGTAGCTTTCTGTTGTCCCCTAAATACTTCCCAGTCCTCTAGTCTCCCACTAATTTTTGCCACTTTGTATGTTTTTCCTTCAATTTGATACTCTCCCTCACCTCCTTAGATATCCACGGTCGATTTTTCCCTTTTCTTTTTTTTTTGTCGGTATGAACCTTTTCTGAACACTGTGAAAGATCGCTCGGAAGGTTCTCCACTGTTCCTCAACTGCTTCACCATGAAGTCTTTGCTCCCAGTCTACCTTAGCTAGTTCTTCTCTCATCCCATTGTAATCGACTTTGTTTAAGCACAAAACACTAGTGTTTGATTTTACCTTGTCATCCTCCAACTGTATTTTAAATTCCACCATATTGTGGTCACTCCTTCCAAGAGGATCCCGAACTATGAGATCATTAATCAATCCTGCCTCATTACACAGGACCAGATCTAGGACCGCTTGTTCCCTTGTAGGTTCCATTACATACTGTTCCAGGAAATTATCCCGGGCACATTCTATAAACTCCTCCTCAAGGATGCCTTTACCAACCTGGTTAAACCAATCGATATGCAGATTAAAATCTCCCATGATAACCGCTGTACCATTTCTACATGCATCCGTTATTTCTTTGCTTATTGCCTGCCCTACCATCCTGTTACTATATGGTGGCCTATAGACTACTCCTATCAGTGACCTTTTCGCCTTACTATTCCTGATTTCCACCCAAATTGATTCAACCTTGTCCTCCATAGCACCAATATCATCCCTTACTATTACCCGGATGCCATCCTTAAACAACAAAGCTACACCACTGCCCTTACCGTCCATTCTATCCTTTCGTCTAGTCTGATACCCTTGGATATTTAACTCCCAGTCGTGACCATCTTTTAACCATGTTTCAGTAAAGACCACTAAATCATAGTCATTCACGATGATTTGCGCCATCAACTCATTTACCTTATTTCGTATACTACGAGCATTCAGGTAAAGTACACTTATGCTGTTTTTTATGTCTTTGTTATGAATCCTAACACCTTGATCAGTAACTTTTCGCAATTTATTTTTCCTCTTACCCTTTCTCCTAATTTTCCTTGTCTTTGAACCCATATCTCTACATAATAACCTGTCACGTAACCTGCTGCCTTGATCTCCATTAACCATTATACTGTCCATAGCTTTACACTTCCCTTCCCCCCAACTTGCTAGCTTAAAGTCCTTGTGACCAGCCTATTTATCCTATTCGCTAGAACACTGGTCCTAGAATGGTTCAGGTGAAGACCGTCCCAACGGTACAGGTCCCTCCTGCCCCAGTACTGATGCCAATGCCCCGTGAAATGGAATCCCTCTTTCCCGCACCACTCCTTTAGCCACGTGTTAACTTCTCAAATTTTCTCAACCCTATGCCAATTGGCACGGAGAAGGTGGAGTGGGAAACCAGGCAGCCCAGATAACAATAATGGATTCAAGTCTGGCAACTTCAGGGGAGAACCTTTGTTTGAGGGCGTGGGTGGAGCTTAGAACGAGAGTGGGAAGAAATGCTGTCTTGAACAGTTACAAAGAAGGCTGTGGAAATTGACCAGAGAGGACATGAAAGTTGCCACGGTGGCGCAGTGGTTAGCACGGCTGCCTCACGGTGCCGAGATCCCAGGTTCGATCCAGGCTCTGGGTCACTGTCCATGTGGATTTTGCACATTCTTCCCGTGTTTGCTGGGGTTTTGCCTCCACAACCCAAAAATGTGCAGGGTTGGTGGATTGGCCACGCTAAATTGCCCCTTAATTGGAAAAAATTAATTGGGTACTCTAAATTTATTTATTTTTAAATGAAAGTTGCTACCAAGGCAGACTTTGAAAAATGATTCTGAACAAAAGTCCCTGACAGAAGAAAGTGCTTTGAAATGCAAGTATTGCCTTTGTCTGTCTGTGATAGTGGAACAAGAGCTACATGTTCATGCATAACGAAAACTAAGGGGAGTAAAGGAGTAATAGTAATAATCGTTTATTGTCACAAGTCGGCTTCAATGAAGTTACTGTGAAAAGCCCCTAGTCGCCACATTCCGGCGACTGTTCAGGGAAGCTGGTACGGGAATTGAACCGTGCTGCTGGCCTGCCTTGGTCTGCTTTAAAAGCCAGTTATTTGGGAACTCGTGTGTTTAGGTTAAGAAACTGCACATAATCTGTTAGTGTTAGAGTTGAAGTAAAAGTTTAAATGTTGTTTTCTTTCATTTTATTAAAGTTTGATAATAACCAAGCCCTATTTCTTATCACTCCTGGAACAAATTGATGTTTCTGCACAGTCTTAAAACTTAAAAAAAACGTTCCGCATCTGGTTCAGTATCTTAGCCATTGTTGAGAGCTGAACAGGCGTCCATAAAAAATCAATTTAACTTGCACACCTTTGGACTATGGGAGGAAGCCAGAGCACCCGGAGGAAACCCACGCAGACAAGGGGAGATTGTGCAAACTCCACACCGAGAGTCACTCAAGGCTCAAATCAAATCCAGCACTGTGAGGCAGTAGTGCTAACCGTTGTGCCACCATGTTTTGTAAAAGCAGTTTACAAAATATACAAAATGGCGGCATGGTGGCACAGTGGTTCGCACTACTGCGCCTCAGGGCCAGGGACCCATGTTCGATTCCGACCTCGGGTGACTGTATGGAGTTTGCACTTTCTCCCCGTGTCTGCATGGGATTCCTGCAGGTACTCTGGTTTCCTCCCATGGTCCAAAAATGTGCAGGTTATTTGAGTTGGCCATGCTAAATTGCCCCTTAGTGTCCAAAGGTTGAATGGTGATAGATGGCTGGAGCAGGGATTGGGCCTGGGAAGGGTGCTCTTTTGAGGGGTCGGCACAGACCCGTTGGGCCAGATGACCTCCTTCTGCACTGTAGGGACTCTAAATGATTCAATAATGATCTCAGTAAGTACACAGTCTATGTAAACCAATAGGCCAACTGTGGTCAGACACCCCACACTCTGAAACCAAGTGGTAGATGCCACTCAATACAATTTATGCGGATTTCTCATCAATTCCTCCCAGATGCTTGCTCCTTACTCCATTGTCGTACCTGTCTACTGGCAGTTTCTCCTAGAGCTGCTTTCTTGTGGGTGGCACGGTGGTACAATGGTTAGCACTGCTGCCTCACAGCGCCGAGGACCTTGGTTCAATCCCAGCCCTGGGTCACTGTCCGTGTGGAATTTGCACATTCTCCCTGTGCCTGCGTGGGTCTCACCTCCACAACCCCTAAAAGTTGTACATGGTAGGTGGATTGGCCACGCTAAATTGCTCCTTAATTGGAAAACAAATTGGGTACTCTGAAATTATTTTTAAAAAGAGCTGCTTTCTTCTCAGGTACCTGGTTCCAACTGAACCACAAGTGCTTATGCTTTTCAGGCTGGGTCCCTGGTTGCTAAGCAGCAGCTTAATCTTTCTTTTAACCTGGCTTGTTTTCACTTTACCAAAAGTCACAGATATGCAGACATACTTTTTTAACAGGAATCTAACTGAAGTTGAAACCAGTTTTTTTACACAGGCACACAAAACAAGCCTTACTTAAATCTACACCATATTTCTAATACCCACAAATATAAATATAGACTGATTAAATCCACCTCTGTTTCCGGACAACAACCACAGAGGTCCCATGATCCGGAATCCCTCACCTTGGTCAGGAAACCCATCTTTAAGATCAAGTTTAAGAAACTCTCCCTTAGTGTTGGATAGAGTTACTGGGTTATGGGGATAGGGTGGAGGTGTGGGCTTGGATAGGGTGGTCTTTCCAAGAGCCGGTGCAGACTCGATGGGCCGAATGGCCTCCTTCTGCACTGTAAATTCTATGAAACTGTGACCAAGTTATTTGCCATTCCCATTCAACACTCTTTCTTTGGCTCAGCATAGAATCATAGAATTAACAGCGCAGAAGGAAGCCATTCAGCCCATCGAGTCTGCACCAGCCCTTACAAAGAGCACCCTACTCAAGCCAGCGTATCTACTCTATCCCCGTAACCCAGTAACCCCCACTGAACGTTTTTGAACACTAGATTCACAGTATAAAAGTGATCCACTACAGTGCAGTCTTTGTTTGCACTGAGTGCTGAATTTGGTGCATTTGAGTGCTATAGTGAGAGTTTGGTGACTGAGGGAGGATAAGGGTTCATTTTTGTCTAAAGTCTAGTCTTTCTTTTATTTAGTTAATTAACTTTAAAAGTTGCTGTTTGGTTTAGAAGAAGGTGAATTTTCAATCAGCTTTAAACAAAAGTTCTACTTGTAGGTATTTGCAACTGGAGCTTGTTAATTATTTAATTGGATTAGGCCAGTTTTCAGAGGCTAGATTCACAGTATAAAAGTGATCCACTACAGTGCAGACTTTGTTTGCACTGAGTGCTGAATTTGGTGCATTTGAGTGCTATAGTGAGAGTTTGGTGACTGAGGGAGTGCTGAATTTGGTGCATTTGAATGCTATTGTGAGAGTTTGGTGACTGAGGGAGTGCTGAATTTGGTGCATTTGAGTGCTATTGTGAGAGTTTGGTGACTGGGGGAGTTCGGTGAGGAGGGAGTAAGGTACTTTCATTTCATTTCCTACATTTCCGCAAAGAGCGAGAAGGGAGCCAGGAGTTTACGGAGAGTGCAGCTGACTGGGAGAAGAGTCGAGGGGCGGAGGTCCAGTTGGTCCCCAGGGCAGTTATATTCTGTAAGGTAAGAGGGGATGGAGGCTAGGCCAGTTGCATGCTCCTCCTGTAGGATGTGGGTGGTGAGGGATACCACCGGTGTCCCCGCTGATTATACCTGCGGGAAGTGCATCCAGCTCCTCAGAGACCGTGTTAGGGAACTGGAGCTGGAGCTGGTTGAACTTCGGATCATCCGGGAGGCACAGGGGGTGATAGAGAGGAGTTATAGGGAGGTAACCACACCCAAGGTACAGGACAAGAGTAGCTGGGTTACAATCAGGGGAAAGAAAACAAACAGGCAGACAGTGCAGGGATCCCTTGTGGCCGTTCCCCTTCAAAACAAGTATACCGTTTTGGATGTTGTTGGAGGGGATGATCTACCGGGGGAAGGCCCTAGCAGCCAGGTCTCTGGCACTGAGTCTGGCTCTGGGGCAACTTCTCTTGTCAACCATGGTTCCCTCACTCGACCATCTCTCCCCTGCCTGACAGGGACATACATATCAAGGACACGTAGTACCTGTTCCTTGAACAAGTTCCACATTTCACTTGTGTTCTTCCCTGACTTCAATTCTTGTCTGACAACATTGTATTTACCCTTCCCCCAATTGTAAACCTTGCCCTGTTGCACGCACCTAGCCCTCTCCATTGCTAAAGTGAAAGTCACAGAATTGTGATCACTATCTCCAAAATGCTCCCCCACTAACAAATCTATCACTTGCCCTGGTTCAGTACCAAGTACCAAATCCAATATGGCCTCCCCTCTGGTTGGACAATCTACATACTGTGTTAGAAAAGCCTCCTGGGCACACTGCACAAACACCACCCAATCCAAACTATTTGATCTAAAGAGTTTCCACTCAATGTTTGGGAAGTTGAAGTCACCCATGACTACTACCCTGTGACTTCTGCACCTTTCCAAAATCTGTTTCCCAATCTGTTCCTCCACATCTCTGCTACTATTGGGGGGCCTATAGAAAACTCCCAACAAGGTGACTGCCCCTTTCCTATTTCTGACTTCAACCCATACTACCTCAGTCGGCAGATACTCCTCGAACTGCCTTTCTGCAGCTGTTACACTATCTATAATTAACAATGCCACCCCCCCCCCCCCCACCACCTCTTTTACCACCCTCCCTAATCTTATTGAAACATCAAGAACCAGGGACCTCCAACAACCATTTCTGCCCCTCTTCTATCCAAGTTTCCGTGATGGCCACCACATCGAAGTCCCAAGTACCGATCCATGCCTTAAGTTCACCCACCTTATTCCTGATGCTTCTTGCGTTGAAGTATACACATTTCAACCCATCTCCGTGCCTGCAAGTACTCTCCTTTGTCAGTGTTCCCTTCCCCACTGCCTCACTACACGCTTTGGCGTCCTGAATATCGGCTACCTTAGTTGCTGGACTACAAATCCGGTTCCCATTCCCCTGCCAAATTAGTTTAAACCCTCCCGAAGAGTACTAGAAAACCACCCTCCCAGGATATTGGTGCCCCTCTGGTTCAGATGCAACCCGTCCTGCTTGTACAGGTCCCAACCTCCCCAGAATGCGCTCCAATTATCCTAATACCTGAAGCCCTCCCTCCTACACCATTCCTGCAGCCATGTGTTCAGCTGCACTATCTCCCTATTCCTAGCCTCGCTATCACGTGGCACCGGCAACAAACCAGAGATGACAACTCTGTCTGTCCTGGCTTTTAACTTCCAGCCTAACTCGCTAAACTCGTTTATTACCTCCACACCCCTTTTCCTACCTATGTCGTTGGTACCAATGTGCACCACGACTTCTGGCTGCTCCCCCTCGCCCTTAAGGATCCTGAAGACACGATCCGAGACATCCCTGGCACCCGGGAGGCAACATACCTTCCGGGAGTCTCGCTCGCGACCACAGAATCTCCTATCCCCCTAACCATTGAATCTCCTACTACTATTGCTTTTCTATTTCCCCCCTTCCCTTCTGAGCCCCAGAGCAAGACTCAGTGCCAGAGACCTGGCCGCTAGAGCCTTCCCCCGCCCGGTAGGTCATCCCCCCAACAGCATCCAAAATGGTATACTTGTTTTGAAGGGGAACGGCCACGAGGGATTCCTGCACTGTCTGCCTGTTTGTTTTCTTTCCCCTGACTGTAACCCAGCTACTCTTGTCCTGTACCTTGGGTGTGGTTACCTCCCTGTAACTCTTCTCTATCACCCGCTCTGCCTCCCGCATGATCCGAAGTTCATCCAGCTTCAGCTCCAGTTCCCTAACACGGTCTTTGAGGAGCTGGAGTTGGGTGCACTTCCCGCAGGTATAGTCAGCGGGGACACCGGTGGTATCCCTCACCACCCACATCCTACAGGAGGAGCATGCAACTGGCCTAGCCTCCATCCCCTCTTACCTTACATAATATAGCTACCCTTTGGACCAACTGGACCTCCGCCCCCCGACTCTTCTCCCAGTCAGCTGCACTCTCTGCAAACTCCCGGCTCCCTTCACACTCTTTGAGGAAATGTAGGAAATGGAAATGAAAGGAGCACCTTACTCTCTCCTCACCTAACTCCCTCAGTCACCAAATTCTCACTATAGCACTCAAATGCACCAAATTCAGCACTCCCTCAGTCACCAAACTCTCACTATAGCACTCAAATGCACCAAATTCAGCACTCAGTGCAAACAAAGTCTGCACTGTAGGGGATCACTTTTATCCTGTGAATCTAGCCTCTGAAAACTGGCCTAATCTAATTAACTAATTAACAAGCTCCAGCTGCAAGTACCTACAAGTAGAACCTTTGTTTAAAGCTGATTGAAAATTCACCTTCTTCTAAACCAAACAGCAACTTTTAAGTTAATTAACTAAATAAAAGAAGGACTAGACTTTGGATAAAAATTAAGCCTTATACTCCCTCAGTCACCAAAGTCTCACTCTCGCACTCAAATGCACCAAATTCAGCACTCAGTGCAAACAAAGTCTGCATTGTAGGGGATCACTTTTATACTGTGAATCTAGCCTCTGAAAACTGGCCTAATCCCATAATATGAAACAGAAAAGCTACAGCTGCTGGAAATCTGAAATGCATGCAGAAAGTTCTGGAAGCACTCATCAAGGTCAGTCAGCACTTTTTCAAAATCCATTCTTGGGATGTGTGCATCACTGGCAATGGAAGAATTTATTATCCATTCCTGTTGCCCTTGAGAAGATGCCAAGAGCAGATAGCTTACAGGATCAGGGTCTGCTCAAAATCCCCTCCTTCATTTTGTGAAGTTTTATTAACTTTTTTTTTAAAAGTATGCTTATTAAGGTTTTACATTTTAGAGAATGACGCAACGAAATAACGAAATAATACCTCGCCATAAGCAAGGAGAAAAGATATTCATAGAATTTACAGTGCAGAAGGAGGCCATTCGGCCCATCGAGTCTGCACCGGCTCTTGGAAAGAGCACCCTACCCAACCGCACACCTCCACCCTATCCCCATAACCCAGTAACCCCACCCAACACTAAGGGCAATTTATCATGGCCAATCCATCTAACCTGCACATCTTTGGACTGTGGGAGGAAACTGGAGCACCCGGAGGAAACCCACACACACACTGGGAGAACGTGCAGACTCCGTACATACAGTGACCCAAGCCGGGAATCAAACCTGGGACCCTGGAGCTGTGAAGCAATTGTGCTAACCACTATGCTACCGTGCTGTCCTAATATCAGCTCGCATACACAAGCACAGAGAGCAGGAGAACAGCATCACAATTGATTCAAACAATCATTAGACATCACCAGATACCCATAGAGCCCCACCAGAAGCCGAGTGAGAAACAGGATGAGGCCATGAAAACGTGGTAAAATGGTGCTCACCCTCCCACGCAGCACAAGTCCGTAATCACAACAAGAAATCAGGGTAGATTTTCTGAGGCATGTTTGGGTGCACACCACCAGGCGCTGGAATGTGGTAACTAGGGGCTTTTCACAGTAATTTAATTGCAGTGTTAATGTAAGCCTACTTGTGACAATAAAGATTACTATTATTATTATGTGCAGGACTGCAGAGCTTAGATCTGATCCGTTGGTTGTGGGGTCACTTAGATCTGTCTAGTACTTGCTGCCTATGCTGTTTGGCACACAGGTAGTCCTGTTTTGTAGCTTCACCAGGTTGACACCTCATTTTTAGGTTTGCCTGGTGTTGCTCTTAGCATGCCCTCTTGCACTTTTGATTGCAAGTCCTTGGCCGGGGGGGGGGGGGGGGGGGGGGGGGGAAGAATACTTGCTAGAGCAGTTGAGGAAGATTTAAACTAATATGGCAAGGGAATGGGAACCTATATAAGGTTTCAAAGCAGCGAGAATCAAGAACAGGAGAACAAGACAGAATGGAGATTAAGAAAAGTGATAGGCAGAGAAATCAAGGGCCTGTATCAGATAATGACACTGTATAAAAATAGTAGGGACAGGACGAGGAATGTTAAAAGGACTAGCCTTAAGGTTTTGTACATGAATGCGCGAAGCATTCGAAATAAAATGGATAAATTAGTTATGCAGAAACGGGCGACACAGCGGCGCAGTGGTTAATCCCGGCCCCGCGTCACTGTCCATGTGGAGTTTGCACATTCTCCCCGTGTCTGCATACGTTTCACCCCCACAACCCAAAGATGTGTAGGTTATGTGGATTGGCCTCACTAAATTGCCCCTTAATTGGAAACAAATAATTAGGTACTCTAAATTTATTTTTAAAAAGAATTAGTTACGCCGATAGGCATAAAGGGAAATGATGTAGTTAGGATTACATAAACATGGCTCCAAAGTGACCAAGGATGGGAACTAAACATTGAGGGCTATTCAGTTTTTAGGAAGGACAGGCAGAAAGGAAAAGGTGGTGGAGTTGTGTGTTGATTAAAGAAGATATTGATACAATATTGAGGATCGCTATTAGTACAGATGATATGCAATCTGTCTGGGACGAGTTAAGAAACATCAAGGGGAAACAATATTCGTAGGGGTGGTATACAGACCACCAAACTGCAGTGGTAATGCTGGGAATCGCATTAGACAGGAAATCAGAGATACAAGTGATAAAGGAACATCTGTTATTATGGGTGACTTTAACCTGCACCTTGATTGGGTGAGTCAAATTAGTCATAGTACAATAGAGGAGGAATTTCTGGAGTGTGTACAGGATGATTTTCTGGACCAGTATGTTGAGGAACCAACAAGGGAAGAGGCCATCTTGGATTGGATGTTGTGGAATGAGAAAGGGTTAGTTGGCAATCTAGTTGTGAGAGAACCCTTGGGGATGAGAGACCATAAAATGATAGAATTCTTTATCATGGTGGATAGTGAGGTAGTTGATCCTGAGACCAGGGTCTGAACCTCAATAAAGGTAACTATGACGGTATGAGGCATGAGCTGGCTATGATGGACTGGGAAACATTACTGAAAGGAAGGACAGCGGACAGACTATGGCAGGAATTCAGGGAACAAATAGGTGAACTCCAAAAGTTGTTTATTCATATTTTGCGCATGAGAAGAAAGGGAAACCAAGGCTTACAAGGGAAATTAGAGATAGTATTAGATTCAAAGAAAAGGCATACAAATTAGCAAGAAAAAGCAATAGACCTGAGGATTGGGAACAGTTCAAAGTTCAGCAAAGGCAGACCATGGGATTGATTAAGAAGGGGAAAATACAATTTGGAAGTAAACTAGTGGGAAACATAAAAACTGACTGTAAAATATGCTATAGCCTTGTCTGCATGGTTCTCAACCCCACAACCCAAAAAGATGTGCAGACTAGGTGCATTGGCCAAGCTAAATTGCCCCTTAATTGGGAAAAAAAGAATCGGGTACTCTAAATTTAGAACAAAAAAAAATTTCTACAGGTATGTAAAGAGAAAAAGATTGATAAAACAAATGTAGGCCCCTTACAGTCAGAAATGGGGGAATTCATAACGGGGAACAAAGAAATGACTGAGGAACTAAATTCGTACTTTACTTCTGTCTTCACAAGGGAAGACATGAATAATGTACCGGAGGTTCTGAGAAACACAAGTTTTAGTGAGTAGCTGATGGAAATTAGTATTTGTAAAGAAATGGTTTGGGGGAAATTAATGGGATTGAAGGCGGACAAATATCCAGGGCCTAATAATTTTCATCCCAAAGAACCTAAGGAAGTGGCCCTAGAAATAATAGATCCATTGGTGGTCATTTTCCAAAATTCTTTGGACTCTGGAATGGTTCCTACAGATTGGAGGATAGTGAACGTAACCCCATTATTCAAAAAGGGAGATAGAGAGGAAACAGGGAACTATAGACCAGTGAGCCTAACGTCGGTAGTGGGGAAGTTGCTAGAATCCATTATCAAGGATTTCATAGCACATTTGGAAAGCAGTGGTATAATCAGACAATGGCAGCATGGATTTACGAAAGGACAAATCTACTAGAATTCTTTGAAGCTGTAACTAGTAAAGTTGACCAGGGAGAACTGGTGGATGTGGTTTATTTAGACTTTCAACAAGGTCTCACATAGCAGATTAATATGTAAAGTTAAAGTGCATGGTATTACGAGTAGTGTCTTGAGAAGGATAGAAAGCTGGTTAGCGTACAGAAAGCAAAAAGTTGGAATAAATGGGTCTTTTTCTGATTGGCAGGCAGTGACTCGTGGGGATCTGTGCTAGGACCCCTACTGTTCACATTATATATTAATGATTAGGACGATATAACTAAATGTATTATCTCCAAATTTGCAGATGATAAAAAGTTGGGTGGGAGGGTGAGCTGTGACGAGATTACAGAGATGCTTCAGTGGGATTTTGACAGGCATGGCAAGGCATGCATGGCAGATGCAGTATAATGTGGATAAATGTGAGGTTATCCACTTCGGTAGCAAAAATAGGGAGGCAGATTATTATTTGAATGGGTGTAAATTGAGAGAGGTGGATATATACTTGGTGTCCTTGTGCATCAGTCACTGAAAGTAAGCTATAGAAATAGAAATAGGAATAGAGATGTTTTATTGCAATTGCATAGGGCATTAGGAAGCCACACTTGGGTATTGTGTGCAGTTTTGGTGTCCTTATCTGAGGAAGGATGTTCTTGCCATGGAGGGAATGCAGCAAAGGTTCACCAGGCTGATTCCTGATATAGCAGGACTGTCATATGAGATGGGACGAAGTCGGTTAGGATTATATTCATTGGAGTTTAGAAGAGTGATAGGGGATTTCCTCAAAACTTCTTTTTTTAAATATTTTTCTTGGCATTTTTCAGTTTTTAGAGTAACAACTTAACCTATACTGCACCTGGTATTTACATGTGACGTTTCTTACTTACAAATTTATTTATTTTTAATTTAGAGTACACAATCCATTTTTTCCAATTAAGGGGCAATTTAGTGTGGCTAATCCACCTACCCTGCACATCTTTGGGTTGTGGGGGCAAAACCCACGCAAACACGGGGAGGATGTGCAAACTCCACACGGACAGTGACCCAGAGCCGGGATCGAACCTGGAACCTCGGCGCCGTGAGGCAGCAGGGCTAACCCACTGCGCCACCGTGCTGCCCTACTTATAAATATTTACACCTATTCCCTCCGTCTGCCCTCCCCACTCTCCTCCCTTCCCCCCGTTGGTAGTCTGGCCTTTCCCGAGTACCAATCTCCGCCCTGGGTGTCACACACTGTGCTCCGCTCCTCTCTTTTGCGGGTTTAGTTGTTGTTCTTGCGGGGTCTGGATAGGGGCTGCCTACCCCCTCCCCTCCTCCCTATTTCCCCTTGTTTCACTCTGTGACTCCCTTGGGTTCCCTCCTCACCTCGTCTCCCCTTCCCCCTCTGCTCCTCTCCATTTTGTGAGTTCTTATTTGTTTTCCTCTGTCCCATTTCTCTCCTCCCCCCCCCCCTTCCTAGTTGCTGTTTGCTTCAAACAGGTCTTGGAACAGGCTGATGAATGGCCCCCATGCTTTGTGGAAGCCCTCACCCAACCCTCGGATGGTGTACTTGATCATCACCAGGCGGAGAAATTCTGATAGGTCTGCCAGCCAGTCTGATGCTGTGGGTGGTGCTGCTGAATGCCAGCTCATTAGGGAAGCAAAAGCCAGGGCGCCGGCCCACTTCCCCTTATGTAGGATCTCATTGAAACTGGATTAGACAGGGTAGATTCAGAAAGAATGTTCCTGGTTGTGGGGAATCCAGAACTAGGGGGTCATAGTTTGAGCATAATGGGTAAACATTTTAGGACTGAGGTGAGGAGAAATTTCTTCACCCAGAGAGTGGTGAATCTGTGGAATTCACTATCACAGAAAGCCATAACGTTGTGTAATTTCAAGAAGGAATTAGAAATAGCTCTTGGGGCTAAAGGGGTCAAGGGATATGGGAGGAAGGCGGGATCAGGGTATTGAACTTGATGATCAGCCATGATCATAATGAATGGTGGAGCAGGCTCAAAGGGCCGAATGGCCTCCTCCTGTTTCTATTTTCTATGTTTCTATGAAACAGGGTTGATCCTCTGGCTTGGTGATAATGGTCGATTAGGCGATGTGCCGGGCCATGAGGTTACAGATTGGGGTTGAATACAATTCTGCTGCTGCTGGTGGCCCTCAGTGCCTCATGATGCCCAGTCTTGAGTTGCTAGATCTGTTCGAAGTCTGTCCCATGTAGCATGGTCGTAGCGGCACGCAACACGATGCAAGGTATCCTCACTGTGATGATAGGACTTCATTTCCACAAGGACTGTGTGGTGATCAATTCTCTCATGTACAGATGCACCCGTGGAAGGCAGGATGGTGATGATGAAGTCAAGTCTGTTTTTCCCACTTGCTGGCTCCCTCACCACCTGCGCAGTCCCCAGTCCAGCAGCTATGTCCCTTTGAACCCAGCCAGCTTGGTCTGTGGTAGTGCGACCGAGCCACTCTTTGTGATGGACATTGAAGTCCCCCATCCAGAATACATTTTGCGCCCTTGCCATCCTCAGTGCTTCCTCCAGGTGGTCTTCAACGTACTAATTCATTAGCTGAGAGGGTACGGTATGTGGGAATGAGCAGGAGGTTTCCTTGCCCATGTGGAACCTGGTGCCATGAGACTTCAAGGTGTCCAGAGTCGACAGTCGGGACTCCCAGGGCAACGCCCTCCTGACTGTCTACCACTGGGCAGCCACCTCTGCTGGTCCTGCCGCTGAGACTGGACATACCCAGGAATAGTGATGACGGTGTCTGGAACATTATCTGTAAAGTATGATTCCTTGAGTATGACTATTTCAGGCTGTTGTTTGACTAGTCTGTGAGACAGTTCCCCCAATTTTGGCAGAGGTTCCAGATGTTAGTAAGGAGGATATTGCAGGGCCGACACGGCTGATGTTATCTGGTGTCTAGGTCGATGCCGGTTGGTCTATCTGGTTTCATTCCTTTATGTTTTCTTCATAGCTGTTGAATACAACTGAGTGGCTTACTAGGCCAATTCAGAGGGATTTATGAGTCAACTACATTACTGTGGGTCTAGAGTCACATGTAGGCCAGACCAGGTAAGGATGACAGAATTCCTTCCCTAAAGGACATTAATGAACAAAATGGGTTTTTATGACAATCAACAATGGTCTCGTGATTATGGCCTTCATTAGACAATTCCAGATGTACTATTGAATTTAAATTCCGCCATCTGCCATAGAAAATAGGAGCATTTGGCCTTCGAGCCGGCTCTGCCATCCAACTCAATTGCCCGATCCTGTCTTCCCACCCCCCCCACCCCCACCCCCCGCCATGTCCTTTGATCCTCTTCGTCCCAAGTGCTGTATCTAACCGCTTCTTGAAAACATACAATGGGCAGACTATGGGCGGGATTCTCCGTTGCACGACGCCGATATCTTAATCAGCGATCAGGCGGAAAATCCCTTTTGACGGCAGAATCGGGGGTGGCGCCTGTTTCCGGATGCTCCTCCCCCTCCAAAATGGCATCATCGGGGAGTACGCCGCACGCCTTTGGGTCAGCCTCAGGACGTCACCTGAAGGCCCTCCCCTGATGCTCCGCCCCCGATTGGCTGAGTTCACGACGGCGCAGGTCACTTGTGCTCTGAATTTTCATCAATCTGACATGGTGGCTGCGGACTGTGTCCAGCACCGCCACAGTCGGGGGAAGGGGGGGGGGGGAGACGTGCAGCTGGCCGGGGGGTGGGGGTTCTGGGGGCTGAGGGGACTGGTGGGGGGGTGGTCTGGATGTGGTGAGGGGGGGGGGGGTCCAAGGGGGGGCACTATCTGGCAGGTCGGGTCCGCGCGCGGCGTGCGCCATGTTGTACGGCGCGGCCACCTCAGGTCGTCGCCGTGCACGTGCGCGGCCACCGACCCGACCATTCTTCGGCCATTTTTGGCATGGGAGCCGGGGGCTTTACCCGGCACCGCTGCTAGCCCCTCACCGGTCCCGGAATCAATGAGGATTCGGTGCCGATTTTGACATTGCAAAACACTACTCTTCCCACGCCGGCCTCAGCACTTAACGCAAAATCGGAGAATCTGGCCCCTATGTTCTGCCGCCAGAGCTCAATTGCCCCTGATTGACGCTCCAAAAGCAATTCCCAAACCTTAGCCATGCAAATTAATGAGTGGGCATCCCAATAGCAATATCCGCGGCTGACCA
Organism: Scyliorhinus torazame; assembly: GCF_047496885.1. NCBI lineage: Eukaryota > Metazoa > Chordata > Chondrichthyes > Carcharhiniformes > Scyliorhinidae > Scyliorhinus > Scyliorhinus torazame. The sequence goes on along the minus strand of NC_092724.1, from coordinate 143,019,824 downwards.
CCCCCCATGCATCGCAAAGCAGCCCCAGCCCCATCCCCACATCACAGATCAGCCCCCCCATCTCCAGCTCTTCATTGCAAATCAGCCTCCACCCCCAGATTTTCTTGATTCCCCCCCCTTCTCCCAAGTACCTGCCGCCCCCCCCCCCCCCCCCCCACAGAGACCCCCTCAATAAGACTTCCCCTGAGACCTAATAAAGAGGACCCCTCAGAGACTCACTAATAAGGAGGTCCTCCCAGGAGATCCCCTAAATAAGAAGAACCCCCCACAGAGACCCCCTAAATAAAGAGGCTCTTCAGGGAGTGAGCCTAAAGTCGGGTGCTCTTTCAGAGGGTCGCTGCAGACCCGATGGACCGAATGGCCGCCTTCTGCACTGTAGGGATTCTATGGAAAGGCAGAATTATTGGAAAATCCAACCGGTAAAGCAAATTGCTGTGCAATGCACGCATATATTGGGCAGAGAATTAATATAGATACATCAGTAACACATTTATGTTTAGCCAATACTGGAGAATAATAATCAGGAATATTAGCACCGCTGAAGGATATTGTTTTTGTTTCTACATTAATGGGGCTGAATAAATGCAAGTTATTGTGATAGAAAACACCTTTGCTGGGCATCTGTCTCCCCAGCTACTTTGGATCACTCACATCTCACATTAGGTCATTAACTTCCTGTATAAGGTATCAAAGCTTTGGCATGATATCAGTATAAAACAGAAAACCTGCAGCTGCAGAATAATTCAAAGGTGTAGATAAAAGTTGGATGATGTAAGGTGGAAGTGAAAGGCTGCGCAGAAAATATTTTCCGCAGAATGTGCATTCATGGAAATAGACACAGCTATCAATCACTATCGTATTTATTGTTGCCCAAACAAATCTGTTTGGACATTCCATTTCTGAGACAAAGTATTGACGCTGACGCAGAATTCGTGGACCTTCACGACGGCAAAATTGGCGCCGAACCTGGATCGATTCCACTACATTTAAGGGACTAGCACTGCCGCCACGAGGAACATAATCGATTCCAATGAAAAACAGTGCAGGATTCGCCAGGTCTGTGATTGACATTCGGGAGGCTGACAATCCCCACACACACTCACCCCAGCCAACAAGAGAGCCGTGCTTGTGCTGGAGCGCGCCCATACAGCTGATGGGTCGCTGGGGCAAGAGTGCGCTGGGGGGGGGGGGGGGGGGGGGGACCTATACCACCCGTGGCACTAAGTTCAAAGTGGGCTGTTAGCGGTGTGCGCTGCTGCCTGGCTGCCTTGCTGGCCAAAGCAATGGTGTTCTGTGCCCGTTCACACTACCCCACAGCCCACCTCCTGACCACCTCCCCAGCCCCGCTATTCCCCCCGGCCCAGCCAGAAGCCCCCCGGCCAGCAGCACAACTATCAGCAAACTATGGCGATGTTGGACACTTTCTGTACCCCCGCTCTCTCCCTCAGCAGCCACGATACCGGTTTCACAATTTTTTTTTTAATAAACAATTTTATTGATGTATTTTTGGCATTGTAAACAGTTACAGTGTACAGTAACGTGCAAATATCAACACAAAGCAGAAACATATTGCAAAAGACCACTCCTCTCTCATAAACAGTACCCGAATATTTATCCCTCCTATTCTACTCTAATCTAACCCCCCCCCCCCCGCCGCCGCCGCCGCCCTCGATGAATGGTTGCCACTTTCGGGCGAACCCTAATACAGATCCTCTTAAGGCGAACTTAATTTTTTCCTGCCCTAAAAAGCTCGACATGTCCGAGAGCCATGCTGCAGTCTTTGGGGGCTTTGAGTACCTCCATGCCGGCAGCTACCAGGGAAGCAAAGGCCAAGACGTCGGCCTCCCTCTGCTCCTGGACCCCCGGGTCTTCCGAGCCCCCAAAAATTGGCACCCCTGGAGTCATCACCACCCTAGTTTTCAGTACCTGGGACTTGACATCCGCAAATCCCTCCCACTATCTCCTAAGTTTTGAGCATGCCCAGAACATATGGATGTGATTCGCTGGCACTCCCGCACACCCAGCGCATTTATCCTCCACCCCAAAAAATGTACACATCCGGGCCACTGTCATGTGGGCCCGGTGGACGACCTTGAACTGAATCAGGCTGAGCCGAGCACATGTTGCAGTTGAATTTACCCTACTCAGGGCTTCCGCCCATACCCCCTCCTCCATCTCCTCGCCGAGTTCCTCCTCCCACTTGAGCTCCTGTTCCTCTGCCTGGGACTCCACCCCTTTATATGCTCACGGTAAATATCCGACACTTTCCCCTCTCCCCTAGACACTACTCTGTCCTGGATCCCATTTGACGGGAGGCGTGGGAAGGATGGGACCTGTCTACATATGAAGTCACGCGCTTGCAAGTACCGAAAGTCATTCCCTCTGACTAGTCCGAATTTCTCCTCCAAGGCCCTCATGCTCGAGAAGCTCCCCCCCAAGAAGATATCGCCCATCTTTCCCACCGCCGCCACGCTCGGAATCCACCGTCCATACTCCCAGGGGCGAATCGGCGGTTGTCACATATTGGAGACCAGACCGATGCTCCCACCTCCCCTACATGCTTCCTCCACTGGCCCCAGATCCACAGGCTGCCACCACTACCGGGCTGGTGGAGTACCTGGCCGGCGGGAGTAGGGGGGCCGTGACCAGGGCTGCCAAACTGGTGCCCCTGCACAAAGCCGCCTCCACTCGCCCCCATATAGACCCCGTACCCACCATCCAACTCCTTACCATGGCTATGTTGGCCGCCCAGTAGTAGTTGCTGAGGTTCGGCAGCACCAGCCCCCCCTCGCTACGGTTCCTCGGTTTCACAATTTTTAAAAGCACAAGTGAACCGTGCTGTCGGGAACTAGGCCCATAGGAGGCGGAGTATCACGGAGGCCTTGGAGAATAGAATTTCAGCGGGAGCGGCGTGCAGGGGCTGCCGGTAGGTGAGTATTTGAGTTTAAAACACTTACCTGGTCCCGTTTCTGTTCATCTTTTCTGTTTTATTTTTTATTTTATTTTTTAAGGCGGGAACCGGAAGTTCGACCCGGAACCGGACGTTCGGCCCGCGGACTTCTGGGAAGGTCCGCCCCCCCCGCCCCCCCCCCCGCCCCCCCCACCAATAAATTCTGGTGGAGAGGAAACCCGAGACACTACACGTGTCTCCCACCCGCCCTCCTCCTCTAACCTAATAATGAGACCCATTGGTGTGAGGTAAGTGCCATATTATATTATTATTTTTTTTTAAAATTTATTAACCAGATCTTGGTTGGAAGTTAGAGGGATGGCAGGGAAGGGACTGCATTGTTCCTCCTGCAGGATGTTTGAGGTGAGGGATGCCGTTAGTGTCCCTGCTGATTTTACCTGCAGGAAGTGCAGCCATCTCCAGCTCCTCCAAGACCGAGTTAGGGAACTGGAGCTGGAGTTGGATGAACTTCGGATCATTCGGGAGGCAGAGGGGGTCATAGATAGCAGCTTCAGGGAATTAGTTACACCAAAGATTGGAGATAGATGGGTAACTGTAAGAGGGACTGGGAAGAAGCAGTCAGTGCAGGGACCCCCTGCGGTCGTTCCCCTGAATAACAAGTAGATCGCTTTGGATACTTGTGGGGGGGGGGACTTACCAGGGGTAAACCATGGGGTACGGGCCTCCGGTACTGAGTCTGTCCCTGTTGCTCAGAAGGGAAGGGGGGAGAGGAGCAGAGCATTAGTAATTGGGGGTTCGATAGTCAGGGGCACAGATAGGAGATTTTGTGGGAGCGAGAGAGACTCACGTTTGGTATGTTGCCTCCCAGGTGCAAGGGTACGTGATGTCTCGGATCGTGTTTTCCGGGTCCTTAAGGGGGAGGGGGAGCAGCCCCAAGTCGTGGTCCACATTGGCACTAACGACATAGGTAGGAAAGGGGACAAGGATGACAGGCAGGCCTTCAGGGAGCTAGGATGGAAGCTCAGAACGAGAACAAACAGAGTTGTTATCTCACTTCCGGGTGCGGCGATGACCAGCTGAGTCGCACGTTTCGGCAGCTCCCTGTGAAACGGACTTTTGGGCTCTTGATAGGAGCCCCAACGGCAATTTTGACGGCTAAAAACACTGTGCGGTAAACCAGAAGGGAATCCCCCCTGGATACGGATGGAAAAAGGAGGAGAGAGTGGCCAGATTGCAGTGGATCCTTTAGAACAGCGGCAAGGAAGGCAAGCAAAAACCAAGATGGCGTCGGAAGGTGGCAGTTTAACATGGGGCCCTGAACAACAAGAGTTCTTGAAATGCTGTGTGGAAGAGATCAAAAAGGAAATGAAGAAAGAGCTGTTGGCCCCGATACTACAGGCGATCGAAGGGCTAAAGGAGGAACAAAAGACCCAGGAGCGGGAGCTTCGGGTCGTGAAGGCAAAGGCAGCCGAGAATGAGGACGATATACAGGGCCTGGTGGTGAAGACGGAGACGCAGGAGGCACATCAGAAACGATGTGTGGAAAGGTTGGAGGCACTGGAAAACAACGCAAAGAGGAACAACCTGAGGATTCTTGGTCTTCCTGAAGGTGTGAAGGGAGCGGACGTCGGGGCATATGTGAGCACGATGCTGCACTCGTTAATGGGAGCGGAGGCCCCGGCGGGTCCATTGGAGGTGGAGGGAGCATACCGAGTGATGGCGCGAGGACCGAGAGCAGGAGAAATTCCCAGAGTCATAGTGGTGAGATTCCTCCGTTTTAAGGATAGAGAAATGGTCCTTAGATGGGCGAAGAAAACTCGGAGCAGTAAATGGGAGAACGCGGTGATCCGCGTTTATCAAGACTGGAGTGCGGAGGTGGCGAGAAGGAGGGCGAGCTTTAATCGGGCCAAGGCGGTGCTTCATAAAAAGAAGATAAAATTTGGAATGCTGCAACCGGCAAGACTGTGGGTCACATATCGAGGGAGGCACCACTACTTTGAGACGGCGGATGAAGCGTGGACTTTTATTGTGGAAGAAAAACTGGAATGAGCGGGTTATTAAAAAGAACGTTCGAACAAAGTGGTGGGGCGAATGTGGGGGGCAAAGAGGGGTTTTATGTACTAATCCTGCGATGTGGTAACTTTTCTCTCTCCCACAGGTGGTAATGGGGGGAGGAGGGGAGGTGGAGGAGATGGGGCGTTGGCCATTGGGGGCGGGGCCAAGGGAGAAGCGCGGGCTTGGTTCCCGCGCTATGATAATCATGGCGGGAATAGAGAAGCAGGAAGGAGGGGGCGTCGCACGGTGCGAGCCGAGGTCACGGGGGGAAGCCGAGGTCAGCCAGAGTTTGCTGACTTCTGGGAGCAACATGGGGGGAGTAATTACGCTAGCGGGGGATCTAGCGGGGGGGGTGGGAGGGGGGAATTACTGGGTTGCTGCTGCTGGGGAGAGGGGGGAGCTGGTATGGGAGAGGATGGGCGGGGGGGCACCGCCTGGGGGAGATACAGCTGCGTGGGAACCGGGTGAGGAGCTGGAAAAAGGTGATGGTTAATCGACAAGGGGGGGGGGTAGGAAGCCCCCCAACTCAGCTGATCACGTGGAACGTGAGAGGGCTGAACGGGCCAATAAAGAGGGCACGGGTACTCGCACACCTTAAGAAACTTAAGGCAGATGTGGTTATGTTACAGGAAACGCACCTGAAACTGATAGACCAGGTTAGGCTACGCAAAGGATGGGTGGGGCAGGTGTTCCATTCGGGGCTAGATGCGAAAAACAGGGGGGTGGCTATATTAGTGGGGAAGCGGGTAATGTTCGAGGCAAAGACTATAGTGGCGGATAACGGGGGCAGATACGTGATGGTGAGTGGCAAACTACAGGGGGAGACGGTGGTTTTGGTAAACGTATATGCCCCGAGCTGGGATGATGCCAATTTTATGAGGCGGATGCTAGGACGCATTCCGGACCTAGAGATGGGAAAGCTGATAATGGGGGGAGATTTTAATACGGTGTTGGAACCAGGGCTGGATAGGTCGAAGTCCAGGACTGGAAGGAGGCCGGCAGCAGCCAAGGTACTTAAAGATTTTATGGAGCAGATGGGAGGTGTAGACCCGTGGAGATTTAGCAGACCTAGGAGTAAGGAGTTCTCGTTTTTCTCCTATGTCCATAAAGTCTACTCGCGAATAGACTTTTTTGTGCTGGGTAGGGCATTGATCCCGAAGGTGAGGGAAACGGAGTATACGGCTATAGCCATTTCGGATCACGCTCCACACTGGGTGGACTTGGAGATAGGGGAGGAAACAGGAGGGCGCCCACCCTGGAGAATGGACATGGGACTAATGGCAGATGAGGGGGTGTGTCTCAGGGTGAGGGAGTGCATTGAAAAGTACTTGGAACTCAATGATAATGGGGAGGTCCAGGTGGGAGTGGTCTGGGAGGCGTTGAAGGCGGTGGATAGAGGGGAGCTGATATCAATAAGGACACATAAAGGGAAGCAGGAGAGTAAGGAACGGGAGCGGTTGCTGCAAGAACTTTTGAGGGTGGACAGACAATATGCGGAAGCACCGGAGGAGGGACTGTACAGGGAAAGGCAAAGGCTACATGTAGAATTTGACTTGCTGACTACAGGCACTGCAGAGGCACAATGGAGGAAGGCACAGGGTGTACAGTACGAATATGGGGAGAAGGCGAGCAGGTTGCTGGCACACCAATTGAGGAAAAGGGGAGCAGCGAGGGAAATAGGGGGAGTGAGGGATGAGGAAGGAGAGATGGAGCGGGGAGCGGAGAGAGTGAATGGAGTGTTCAAGACATTTTATAAAAAATTATATGAAGCTCAACCCCCGGATGGGAGGGAGAGAATGATGGGCTTCTTGGATCGGCTGGAATTTCCCAAGGTGGAAGAGCAGGAAAGGGTGGGACTGGGAGCACAGATCGAGGTAGAAGAAGTGGTGAAAGGAATTAGGAGCATGCAGGCGGGAAAGACCCCGGGACCGGATGGATTCCCAGTCGAATTCTATAGAAAATATGTGGACTTGCTCGCCCCGGTACTGACGAGGACCTTTAATGAGGCAAAGGAAAGGGGACAACTGCCCCCGACTATGTCTGAAGCAACGATATCGCTTCTCTTAAAGAAGGAAAAGGACCCGCTACAATGCGGGTCCTATAGACCTATTTCCCTCCTAAATGTAGATGCCAAGGTCCTGGCCAAGGTAATGGCAATGAGAATAGAGGAATGTGTCCCGGGGGTGGTCCACGAGGACCAAACTGGGTTTGTGAAGGGGAGACAGCTGAACACGAATATACGGAGGTTGTTAGGGGTAATGATGATGACCCCACCAGAGGGAGAAACGGAGATAGTAGCGATGGATGCCGAGAAAGCATTTGATAGAGTGGAGTGGGATTATTTGTGGGAGGTGTTGAGGAGATTTGGTTTTGGAGAGGGGTATGTTAGATGGGTGCAGCTGTTGTATAGGGCCCCAGTGGCGAGCGTGGTCACGAATGGACGGGGATCTGCATATTTTCGGCTCCATAGAGGGACAAGGCAGGGATGCCCTCTGTCCCCATTATTGTTTGCACTGGCGATTGAGCCCCTGGCGATAGCGTTGAGGGGTTCCAAGAAGTGGAGGGGAGTACTTAGGGGAGGAGAAGAGCACCGGGTATCTTTGTATGCAGACGATTTGCTACTATACGTGGCGGACCCGGCGGAGGGGATGCCAGAAATAATGCGGATACTTGGGGAGTTTGGGGATTTTTCAGGGTATAAATTGAACATGGGGAAAAGTGAGTTGTTTGTGGTGCATCCAGGGGAGCAGAGTAGAGAAATAGAGGACCTACCGTTGAGGAAGGTAACAAGGGACTTTCGTTACCTGGGGATCCAGATAGCTAAGAATTGGGGCACATTGCATAGTTTAAATTTAACGCGGTTGGTGGAACAGATGGAGGAGGATTTCAAGAGATGGGATATGGTATCCCTGTCAATGGCAGGGAGGGTGCAGGCGGTTAAGATGGTGGTCCTCCCGAGATTCCTCTTTGTGTTTCAGTGCCTCCCGGTGGTGATCACGAAGGCTTTTTTTAAAAGGATTGAAAAGAGCATCATGGGTTTTGTGTGGGCCGGGAAGACCCCGAGAGTGAGGAAGGGATTCTTACAGCGTAGCAGGGATAGGGGGGGGCTGGCACTACCGAGCCTAAGTGAGTATTATTGGGCCGCTAATATTTCAATGGTGAGTAAGTGGATGGGAGAGGAGGAGGGAGCGGCGTGGAAGAGATTAGAGAGGGCGTCCTGTAGGGGGACTAGCCTACAGGCTATGGTGACAGCCCCATTGCCGTTCTCACCGAGGAACTACACCACAAGCCCGGTGGTGGTGGCTACACTGAAGATTTGGGGACAGTGGAGACGGCATAGGGGAAAGACTGGAGCCTTGGGGGGGTCCCCGATAAGAAACAACCATAGGTTTGCCCCGGGGGGAATGGATGGGGGATATGGAATGTGGCAAAGAGCAGGAATAACGCAACTGAAAGATCTGTTTGTGGATGGGAAGTTCGCGAGTCTGGGAGCGCTGACCGAGAAATATGGGTTGCCCCAAGGGAATGCATTCAGGTATATGCAACTGAGGGCTTTTGCGAGGCAACAGGTGAGGGAATTCCCGCAGCTCCCGACACAAGAGGTGCAGGACAGAGTGATCTCAAAGACATGGGTGGGGGATGGTAAGGTGTCAGATATATATAGGGAAATGAGGGACGAAGGGGAGACTATGGTAGATGAACTAAAAGGGAAATGGGAAGAAGAGCTGGGGGAGGAGATCGAGGAGGGGCTGTGGGCAGATGCCCTAAGCAGGGTAAACTCGTCGTCCTCGTGTGCCAGGCTAAGCCTGATTCAGTTTAAGGTATTACACAGGGCACATATGACTGGAGCATGGCTCAGTAAATTTTTTGGGGTGGAGAATAGGTGTGCGAGGTGCTCGAGAAGCCCAGCGAATCATACCCATATGTTTTGGTCATGCCCGGCACTACAGGGGTTTTGGATGGGGGTGACAAAGGTGCTTTCAAAAGTAGTAGGAGTCCGGGTCGAACCAAGCTGGGGGTTGGCTATATTTGGGGTTGCACAAGAGCCGGGAGTGCAGGAGGCGAGAGAGGCCGATGTTTTGGCCTTTGCGTCCCTAGTAGCCCGGCGCAGGATATTGCTAATGTGGAAAGAAGCCAAGCCCCCGGGGGTGGAGACCTGGATAAATGACATGGCGGGGTTTATAAAGCTAGAGCGGATTAAGTTCGTCCAAAGGGGGTCGGCTCAAGGGTTCACCAGGCGGTGGCAACCGTTCGTCGAATACCTCGCAGAAAGATAGACGGAATGGGAAAAAGAAGGCAGCAGCAGCAGCCCAGGATCGGGGGGGGGGGGGGGGGGGGGGGGGGGAGGAGGAACCAGAAGGACTCTCAGGGTTGTTAATATATACTGTATAGTATGTACAGGTCGTTGCTACAGATAATTATATATTGGACTGTTAAATTATATTTTTGGAGAGTGTTACTTGTGACAAGGCAGTTGCCAATTAGGGCTAGTTTTCATTTTTGTTATTTATTATTTATTCATTTTTTGTTTATAAAATAGGTCATTGTTATTTGTGTTGTTATAATATTGTGTAAAGGATGCACAATGTACTGTGTTGGTTGACAAAAATTTTCAATAAAATATTTAATTAAAAAAAAAGAGTTGTTATCTCTGGGTTGTTGCCCGTGCCACGTGATAATGAGATGAGGAATAGGGAGAGAGAGCAATTAAACACGTGGCTACAGGGATGGTGCAAGCGGGAGGGATTCAGATTTCTGGATAACTGGGGCTCCTTCTGGGGAAGGTGGGACCTCTACAGACAGGATGGTCTACATCTGAACCTGAGGGGCACAAATATCCTGGGGGGAGATTTGTTAGTGCTCTTTGGGGGGGGTTTTAAACTAATGCAGCAGGGGCATGGGAACCTGGATTGTAGTTTTAGGGTACGGGAGAATGAGAGTATAGAGGTCAGGAGCACAGATTTGACTTCGCAGGAGGGGGCCAGTGTTCAGGTAGGTGGTTTGAAGTGTGTCTACTTCAATGCCAGGAGTATATGAAATAAGGTTAGGGGAACTGGCAGCATGGGTTGGTACCTGGGACTTCGATGTTGTGGCCATTTCGGAGACATGGATAGAGCAGGGACAGGAATGGATGTTGCAGGTTCCGGGGTTTAGGTGTTTTAGTAAGCTCAGAGAAGGAGGCAAAAGAGGGGGAGGTGTGGCGCTGCTAGTCAAGAACAGTATTACGGTGGCGGAGAGGATGCTAGATGGGGACTCTTCTTCCGAGGTAGTATGGGCTGAGGTTAGAAACAGGAAAGGAGAGGTCACCCTGTTGGGAGTTTTCTATAGGCCTCCAAATAGTTCTAGGGATGTAGAGGAAAGGATGGCGAAGATGATTCTGGATAAGAGCGAAAGTAACAGTGTAGTTATTATGGGAGACTTTAACTTTCCAAATTTTGACTGGAAAAGATATTGTTCGAGTACATTAGATGGGTCGTTTTTTGTACAATGTGTGCAGGAGGGTTTCCTGACACAACATGTTGACAGGCCAACAAGAGGCGAGGCCACTTTGGATTTGGTTTTGGTAATGAACCAGGCCAGGTGTGAGATTTGGAGGTAGGTGAGCACTTTGGGGACAGTGACCACAATTCGGTGACGTTTACATTAATGATGGAAAGGGATAAGTATAACCCACAGGGCAAGAGTTATAGCTGGGGGAAGGGCAATTATGATGCCATTAGACATGACTTGGGGGGGGGGGGGGGTAGGTTGGAGAAGTAGGCTGCAAGTGTTGGGCACACTGGATATGTGGAGTTTGTTCAAGGAACAGCTACTGCGTGTTCTTGATAAGTACGTACCGGTCAGGCAGGCAGGAAGGCGTTGAGCGAGGGACCCGTGGTTTACCAAAGAAGTGGAATCTCTTGTTAAGAGGAAGAGGGAGGCCTATGTGAAGATGAGGTGTGAAGTTTCAGTTGGGGCGCTTGATAGTTACAAGGTAGCGAGGAAGGATCTAAAGAGAGAGCTAAGACGAGCAAGGAGGGGACATGAGAAGTATTTGGCAGGTAGGATCAAGGAAAACCCAAAAGCTTTCTCTAGGTATGTCAGGAATAAAAGAATGACTCGGGTAAGAGTAGGGCCAGTCAAGGACAGGGATGGGAAGTTGTGTGTGGAGTCTAAAGAGATAGGCGAGATACTAAATGAATATTTTTCATCAGTATTCACTCAGGAAAAAGAGAATGTTGTGGAGGAGAATGCTGAGACCCAGGCTATTAGAATAGATGGCATTGAGGTACGTAGGGAAGAGGTGTTGGCAATTCTGGACAGGCTGAAAATAGATAAGTCCCGGGGCCTGATGGGATTTATCCTAGGATTCTCTGGGAAGCCAGGGAAGAGATTGCTGAGCCTTTGGCTTTGATTTTTATGTCATCATTGGCTACAGGAATAGTGCCAGAGGACTGGAGGATAGCAAATGTGGTCCCTTTGTTCAAGAAGGGGAGCAGAGACAACCCCGGCAACTATAGACCGGTGAGCCTCACGTCTGTTGTGGGTAAAGTCTTGGGGGGGGATTATAAGAGACAAGATTTATAATCATCTAGATGGGAATAATATGATCAGGGATAGTCAGCATGGCTTTGTGAAGGGTAGGTCATGCCTCACAAACCTTATCGAGTTCTTTGAGAAGGTGAGTGAACAGATAGACGAGGGTAGAGCAGTTTGATGTGGTGTATATGGATTTTAGTAAAGCGTTTGATAAGGTTCCCCACGGTAGGCTATTGCAGAAAATACGGAGGCTGGGATTGAGGGTGATTTAGAGATGTGGATCAGAAATTGGCTAGCTGAAAGAAGACAGAGGGTGGTGGTTGATGGGAAATGTTCAGAATGGAGTTCAGTTACAAGTGCGTACCACAAGGATCTGTTCTGGGGCCGGTTGCTGTTTGTCATTTTTATAAATGACCTAGAGGAGGGCGCAGAAGGGTGGGTGAGTAAATTTGCAGACGACACTAAAGTCGGTGGTGTTGTCGACAGTGCGGAAGGATGTTGCAGGTTACAGAGGGACATAGATAAGCTGCAGAGCTGGGCTGAGAGGTGGCAAATGGAGTTTAATGTAGAGAAGTGTGAGGTGATTCACTTTGGAAGGAATAACAGGAATGCGGAATATTTGGCTAATGGTAAAATTCTTGGAAGTGTGGATGAGCAGAGGGATCTCGGTGTCCATGTACATAGATCCCTGAAAGTAGCCACCCAGGTTGATAGGGTTGTGAAGAAGGCCTGTGGAGTTTTGGCCTTTATTGGTAGAGGGATTGAGTTCCAGAGTCATGAGGTCATGTTGCAGCTGTACAAAACTCTGGTACGGCCGCACTTGGAGTATTGCGTACAGTCCTGGTCAGCTCATTATAGGAAGGACGTGGAAGCTTTGGAACGGGTGCAGAGGAGATTTACCAGGATGTTGCCTGGTATGGAGGGAAAATCTTATGAGGAAAGGCTGATGGACTTGAGGTTGTTTTCGTTAGAGAGAAGAAGGTTAAGAGGAGACTTAATAGAGGCATACAAAATGATCAGGGGGTTAGATAGGGTGGACAGTGAGAGTCTTCTCCCGTGGATGGAAATGGCTAGCACGAGGGGACATAGCCTTAAACTGAGGGGTAATAGATATAGGACAGAGGTCAGAGGTAGGTTCTTTACGCAAAGAGTGGTGAGGCCGTGGAATGCCCTACCTGCAACAGTAGTGAACTCGCCAACATTGAGGGCATTTAAAAGTTTATTGGATAAGCATATGGATGATAATGGCATAGTGTAGATGGCTTTTGTTTCGGTGCAACATCGTGGGCCGAAGGGCCTGTACTGCGCTGTATCGTTCTATGTTCTATGTTAATACCGGGTCGGACTCACTAATGACATGCATATAGTGTTACTGTACACGTGTTCCGGACCACATTGATGCTGCTGTAGAGGTGGCGGAGAATTGTGATTTTGCGTCAAATCGGTACCAGCGCGATTTTAGCGTCGGAACCCATTCTCCGCCCAATTATGTTTCGCGATTTCAGGCCAGGGAATTTTGCAACGTAAAACCAAAGTGTCAGGATTGGAAAGGACAAATTTGTATTTATGTTGGTGCCTTCCATGTCCTCGGTCAAGGTATCCGACATTGTTTCCCAACCTATGTATTATTTTGAAAATTTGCTTGTAATGTGTGCAAAAGTCAACATTCAAAAGAACAGGGCAATATCTGGGCACGGAGTGACAAAATGCTTGGATGGACAGTTCTTGGAGAACCCGCAAATGAGCCCAATATTTGGTGTAACATTCCACAACATCGAGGAAGGTCCATGGATCACAACCGGATATTTGCTCGAAACGCGATCAAGTGATGAAATGAAGCTCGCTTATTGTCACAAGTAGGCTTCAAATGAAGTTACTGTGAAAAGCCCCTAGTCGCCACATTCCGGCACCTGTTCGGGGAGGCTGGTACGGGAATTGAACCGTGCTGCTGGCCTGCCTTGGTCTGCTTTAAAAGCCAGCTATTTACTTGTGGCTTATTTTGTTGTGTGTGTTTAATTCTGTATTTAAACAACTTGAACCGATGGCGGGGGCAGGTTTAGGGCCCGTGCATTCAGACAATAACTGATATTGCAGGAATTGTATTTATAGGGGATTGTCCGGAGACATGGATCAATCAGATTACAATTGGCATAATTATTGCAAATGTATCTGAATCAAAACGGTGCAAAAAAAAGTGATACTTCACTGTCATTCTTAACCCAGATTCGAGAGTGTTTTGTTCCAACCTCTCGCATTTATTAAGGCAAGTTGTGCGGTCTCAGATCCCAGCCCGAGTGTGTGCCGTGCTCACTCGCACAGAACTCGCTGCTAATGCGATTTCAGACTTTATTCTGGAATGGCTTTGGGGAAAGGTGATTTTGTTTTTCCTCTCTCTCTCTCCCCGGGCAAATTCAAGTTTAAAATCCAATCACCATTAAAGAAAGCGAGAGATGCAAGGACAGCCCCGCTTGTGGCGATTACAGTGGTGAATGCTGCTTTTCTATGGAGCCCGGAGGGTTCAGTCTTGTCTCACGGCAAACATGCAACCCAGATTGACGCTTATTTTCTCTCTCTCCTACAATTGGAAAGTCTGAAGATTAGACAGAGGAATGTGCTATTTCCTGGAATCCCCGTTAACCGGTTTGAGGATGACCGGAATTAACAATCAACTACAAAGCACACTCCCCCGCTGGGTTACAAACATCAGGATTGAGTGCAGAAGAAATGAAGTGGACATTACCTTTCTTTCACTTTAGGCGCCCGTGCATCTGTCAAATCCATGTGTGTGGATATATAATCCGAAAAGGCTGTTGGATCAAAGCCATTGTTTAAAATATATCCCATTACGACACTTCTCCAAACCAATGTTTGGAAAAAAAAATCCTTTTCAACTCTGGAGTCAAGGCCACTTTTGAAAGAGTGGTTAATTTCAAAAACGAAAATTAGTTGAGAGCGAAAACGGGTCGCCCGATTTTCGAAGTGAGAGTTTTTCACTTTGAGCCTGTCCCACATGGGGCCAGTGGTCGTCTGCAGGAGTGTCTGACCGCGGGGGGTGGTGCAGCGCCAGAGGACCCTCAAACCCAGCAAGAGGTGAGCATGGAGCAAAAACAGCCCCTGGCCCATCCGTTTCTGCAGAGGCAGCACAAGCTGCCTCTTTCATTTCATTTCATGTATTCCCCGTTTGGTGCAGAGGTTTGCAAAACTGTCAACCAGAGCTCCGATCCTGCAGAAAGTGGACAACTTTCCACGACCAGCTCCTGCAGTAGCGGCATTTAATCCCTTACTCTGAATCAGCTATCCTCGATATGGTATTTCGCACATCCAACTTCAATAACGATGCCCCCAAAACGATGTTTTCAAATCCATTTACCGGATGGGGGCCAGCATTTATTGCCCATTCCTAGTTGCCCTTCAGAAGTTGGTGAGCTGCCTTATTTTGCAAAGGATTGCAAAAACTCGACTGAAATAGACATGCCTCAACAATGAAACGCGGTGAGATTCCTACTTTGGTTAAGGTTTAGGATCTAATCTACAGTGATTTTCTTTTCTTAAAAAAAAAGATTGCGGCCTAGAAAAAAGGCCTCTTTTCAGACTCTGCCTTCCCCCGGTTAGCGGGAAAAGGGGGAAGCTGAAGGGCTTTTGGAAGCAGACTTGACCCGGGGCTGAAGGAGAGGCTTCAGAGACCTTCGGGGAATTTACCGGGACAGCACCTCTCTCATCAATCAACGGGATTCCAGGAGTGTCATGTTTTATTCCTGAATGATGAACATTTGCCAAACGGGAAAGTGTTAAATTAGGCGTGACGTGTGATTGATGAGGAAGGCGAACATTTTCAGAAATTCCAAGGATAACTTTTGACATAATCATTGCAGCAACCCAGAGAAAAAGTGGCATCCGGAACTGTCTGTTTAAGGACATTGTTCAAATACTTTCAATCATCCGGTGTTCCTTGCATGTGCATTTTATTTGAAAGCTGTTTTTAATAAAGTGCTTATTAAAACCGGGGAGGGGGGGAGGAGGGGGAATCGCCCCCCTCTTTCTAATTCTATAAGAATTGGTAACATGTTTCCCAATGTTTAGTTCCCCCCCCCCCCACTACTCCTGTCTGTGCCAGAGCAAGAATACTGTCTCTGCCAGTTCAGTTCCAGCCCTATCCCGCAACCTTTCCCAAGGTCTCATCCCAAGATGCTATTTTTATTCCGCTAAATACCTGAGAGTTGATAATACCCCATTGCCCGCGGATCTGGATGTTCGAAGAGGTTGGAATTCAGTGAGCCACGGGTCCATCTGCTGCGTTTAAACACGGCGCTGGAAGTTTCAACAGAGTTGTTCGAGAGCAAGCGGGAGGAGGGAAGGATTCGGGGAGATCAGCCGCTGCTGTTCGCAAATGCTGAAGTTCTCTGGAGGTTTGAGTGATGGAATTTGTAATTAGTTGCTGTAGTGGGCGCTGCGCTTTAACTGATGACCCACTGAGAAAGTAATTCGATCGCAGGAAAGTTTGGAAAGTATTTGAAAGGGAGAGTGATGATGGAAAGTCGAGTTCAGCAATCTGGCCCACTGAGCGGATGGGGTTGTGGAAAAGGCTAGAAGTGACTGCACACGACCCAGGGATGCGGAGCTGAGAAGATGGGGAGGATTCCGGCTTGGCCATTCAGCTGGTGAGACCTCCACGGGTTTGAGCTGCAGATCCCCTCGCCCGGGGCTCGGATGCCCTAATTCTGCCTCAACAACAGCAGCAAGAATGAGTTCCTCCCCAGCTGAAGGGAACGTGGCTGTGTTAAACGTGGACACAGCTGCCAACCTCTCCTCCGGGCTCTGGCCAGCGAACCACACCCAGGAGTTTGAGGATGGAGCAGCCTCGAGTATCTACGACATCCTGATCCCCACCCTGTACTTCCTGGTCTGTGTGCTGGGGCTCGCCGGCAATTCCTTGGTCATCTTCAGCATCGTGCAGCAGGCGAGGCTGAGGACGGTGGCCAACATCTACATCTTCAACCTGGCCCTGGCGGATGGCCTCTTCATGCTGGGACTGCCCTTCCTCGCCCTGCAGATCGCCCTCCGCCGCTGGCCCTTTGGCAGCTTCATGTGCAGACTGGTGATGATCTTGGACGGCATTAACCAGTTCACCAGTGTGTTCTGCATCACGGTGATGAGCATCGACAGGTACCTGGCTGTGGTGCACCCCGTCACATCTTCCAGGTGGCGCAGTCCCAGGCTGGCAAAACGAGTCAGTGTCATCCTGTGGGTCATATCCTTCATCCCTGTCATTCCCATGGCCATCTACTCGGATGTTGATGGCACCTTGGATATCTGCACCTTAATGTGGCCGGAGCCTGCGCTGCTCTGGTCCACCGCCTTTATTATCTACACCTTTGTGCTGGGATTTGCCCTACCTTTTATCATTATCTCCCTCTGCTACATCGTGCTGTTGTTGAGGATAAAGAGTGCCCTCGTCTCCTCACATAGCAGTGGGTGCGAGAACTCCGAGAAGAAGGTTACCACCATGGTGGTGGCCATCGTCCTGGCCTTTGCCACCTGCTGGCTGCCCTTCTACACCATCAACATCTGTGCTGTCTTCCTGCCCATCCCCGACAGCCTCACCATCAGGAGGTCCTTCGAGTTCATGGTGCTCCTCTCCTACTTCAACAGCTGTGCCAACCCCATCCTCTACATCTGCCTGTCGGACAGTGTCTGGAGGAGCTGCCAGGCGTGGCTGTGCCCCCGCTGGGTGCTGGGGAAGAAGGGGCAGGAGGGGTCTCTGGAGGAGCACCAGATGCAGGGTCTGACCGAGTTCACCGTCTCCGCCGGGGAGGCGGGGGAGCGAGTTCAGATAACAGCACCCTAACCCCGGGGTGCGGTCCAGCCCTCTCCTGCAGACACCCCCTCCCAACCTACGGGGCTCCTATACGTGGACTGAGCCCGGGAATTGACTGGAGGCATCGAGTGTCAAACACACACACACACATACAGAGTATGGGGAGAATCGGTTCTACGGCAATTCCTGGGCAGTCTCCTTGGTCGCTTTCGATGCCATTTCTATCAGCTTTCTCAAAGTTACATGAATCGGAACATTGTCTATACTTGGGTTACATTCGGGCAAGATTCAAGAAGCAACTTAACCTGGCGCATCAACAATCAGTGCATGTTGAAGAGAGTCACACTGCACCAGTATGGGTCTGCAATAACACCACAGGGTGCAGATAAGCACAGCCAGCATTGAAAGATTGTAGGTAAGAAGTTGGTTCTATCGAGCCTTGTTAATTCCGCTCCCAGGACGGCCAAGTGGTTTTGGGACAGGGAATGAGTTTGTCCGGGGTGTGCTGAAGTGTTTTGAAACGGATACTTCAAGAGTGAAAATACAGAGGAGCCGGAGCAAGGGAAGTGGCGAATTCTGGACTGGAGTCATTCAGCTGAACTGTGCGAGAAGTGATGGGTGCGATAGGTGTAAATCTTGTACTAATTCCACAAACTACTTACTGGCGCGGTGCTTGCGGGGTTTAATAGGTATTTGGGGCTTTATCCCGACTGACTGTGTGAGTTCTTTCACAAATACAATGATGCAGACCCTCCTTTCGCTTTCTCGGGCAGGTGAAGTCCAATCGAATATAAACTGTTGACCTCGAGTTCTGCAAAATGTGCATTAAGCTTGTAAACCTCTCGGCACACATTATAAACAAAGCGTTCATTGTATAAAGCTGTACTTGTTCTCGCGTTTTCACTGTCGGAAGGGGAAAGAGGTTAACATTTATCCAGCGTATCTTTCACAAAGCGCTCTGTGCACTCACTCACAGTAACTTGTAAACTTCGCTCTCGCTCAAAGTGCAGGGTCAGCGCTGCCACAGGGCAGGAGATTATCCTGCCCTATCAATTCAGGGCTTCCATCTAACGAGGTTTTCTCTCCAATTCCTCGCCCACTTTCAGTTGTGGAATCTCACTTAACGACTTTGGTTTGGGATGCTGACATCTCACTCTTTTAGAAAATGCGAGATCGACTCCCCGGGCAAGCAGAATCCGTCGAGAGTGCTCGAACGGGCGCTTGCCTGAGTTTATTCAGGACAGGGTTACCGGACAGGCACATGTAACTGTCTCCCCGACTGATTGTCGCCGGGCTTTTGTTTTAGTGCTGGGGACATGAGCAGAGTGAACGGTTTTAACACGGGAGTATCAGCTCTCAAACTTCTAAATTACATTTCATGCACCCCAGCACTTCATCTAATAATAACGGTGCGGAGGTAGGTGTGTGTAAAATCATTTTGTCGAAACATGGTTCTGCCAATAGATAGTGAGAACTCAAGAGTCGAATAAATATTGGGGTTCGTCCTGGTAATGAAGGAGCTCATTACATTAATTCCGGAAATTAAAGCAATTTGAATTTGTTTAAATGTTTGATCCCTTAAGTAAAATGGTAATAAATATTCACAAAGGAGAAATATGTCTACATACAATTGACTACCAGCGTTATAGATGTTTCATTTAATTTGTAGGTTGGTAAATTATGTCCCACTGTATTTGCTTAAACAATGGTTAGTTTTCCCTTACGTCTTCCCAAGGTCAAATTCACGACAATGTCAGCAGTATCGGTGTAATTACCTCTGATTGACTTGCTATATTATTTGCTCTGCAGCCGTAACGCATTCTTAGTAGGGTGGTGATTGGCTTCTCTATTACACACAATTCATGCTCTAACGCTAAGAGATGGCACAGGAGGAATCTAATCAAGATAAATGTGACCAGCTGAATGGATCTGGAGCTGAGTTCTATGGGAATCTGATTGAATTCACCAGGCAATGAATATTTCAACGTTAATTTCAAAATATGACAATTTCGGGCCTCGACCTCCCAATCTTCGGAGCAAGTTGACAATTCAGTTGGCAGTAAATCGCTGTCGAAATTCTTTCCAGAATGAGAAGTTCTTATGAATACCCGGTGGCCAAATAGGAAATAGACCCAAGTACAATAGTTATTATTCAGGTTTTAAATGTGAATATTCTGAAGGAACGCCGCTTAGAATAAGAGGAACTATTTGCACAGGGAGAGAAACTGTATTAAACTCGAGCAGCCACAGAAGCCTTCAGTGTGCTTTGCGATCTGAACTATCACGGTCAGCGATTAAGGAACCACTTGAAGTGAAGTCCAACTTGAAGTGAGGCCATCGAGCCGAGTTCATGGCTTGAGATACTATCCACGCAGTTGATGTCACTTTTTCTGATCTGGGTGTATTAAGATGCAATGGAAGGTTAGAAGGGATGAGTTGGTGCAACATGTTCCTAAACAGGAAGTTCCTGAGCCATTGAAAAATGACTTGGGTATGCAACTAAGCGCCGAGACAAACCATCTGTCCATTGGAATTTGCTGCCCACTGTTTGCAGGATGTGCTTTCGGAGATTTCCAGAAAACGATGCCCTCTTCACACACCAAAACACCAGGTTTACAGGGTTGATAGAGATTTCAATTATCCAACCTAGTGACCCGAGTTACAGCAGCAAAACAACTAATAAATACGTCATGCTCCTGGAGACAGTGGAAGGCAGATGTTGGAGAGGTCAGAAATGGTTTTGGATTTAGCGGTGGGGATTCAAGCTCAACCTTGAGGAACATCTTAGATCCACTGATTTGTCAGGTGTGAAATGTTCATGAGGTTGTACGGAAAGGGCGATAGCACAAAAATATTAATGTTTAAAAAGAATAGACTTTTGAAACAAAGTTTTTATGGGCTCAAAAATATATGTAGAATCCATGATGGTGAGGGAGGCTGCAGTCAAAATTCAATTTTGCAAACTAAAAGGGACAACATAACCAAGTAGGGATATGGATTAGGGACAGGCAGAAGCAACCTAAAATAGAACAATTTAAGAAGGATTCAGAGGACATTAAAAAAATCATATTAAAAATAAATAACTTCAGTGGTTGTTTAAATCGCAGGCAAGGTGTTATAAATCAAAAATGTCAAATCTTTTAATAAGGGGAAGAAAAACCTCCAAACAGTTTATTTCCACCTTTTACAGAGAAATAGGGTGATGATTTGTCTAATCCAAGGATTAGGGTTTCAGAGAAGAATAGGCAGTATACTGTAAATGACAGGATTGTTTACTACAAAAGTTATATGTTTCTAAAGTATGTAATTAGGTACAGAAAAAACACTCACAATGGAAGTGAGCTAAATATTGCCAACACTTTAACCGATAATTTAAAAATCCCAAAGGATTGCAAAGCCACAAACATAATTCTATAGCTTCATTACCAACTCTATGAGTCATAAAAAAGAAATCACAGATAGGATTATAATAAGGGCATGGGCATAGGAAGAGGAAACTATGCTGAATTAAAGTGTTGAATTGTTATATCATTATTTCTTCACATTGTAGATGTCACTGCCAAATGGGCGACACAGTGGAGCAGTGGTTAACACTGCTGCCTATGGTGCTGAGGAACTGGGTTCGATCCCGGCCCTGGGTCACTGTGTGGAGTTTACACATTCTCCTCGTGTTTGCGTGGGTTTCACCACCACAACCCAAAGATGTGCAGGTTAGGTAGATTGGTCACGCTATATTGCCCCTTAATTGGAAAAACAAATAATTGGGTGCTCTAAATTTATTTCAATAAAAGTAGATGGCACTGCCATGCTGGCAGTTGCATAAAATGTTAGAAAATTTAAAAACACCAACTAATTAACAGAAGCATTGGATGGGGAATTGGAATAGTGCCAGAAAAGAGAAATGTTCCAGCATTGTAACAGCAGCAATATAAACAATGTACATAAAAATTAAAATATAAACATAGTGCAAATACCAGCTCCCTCCCCCACAGGTCCCACCATTAATTAACCCCCTAATTAGGGCATCATGGTAGCATTGTGGATAGCACAATTGCTTCACAGCTCCAGGGTCCCAGGTTCGATTGCAGCTTGGGTCACTGTCTGTGCGGAGTCTACACATCCTCCCCGTATGTGCATGGGTTTCCTCCGGGTGCTCCGGTTTCCTCCCACAGTCCAAAGGTGTGCAGGTTAGGTGGATTGGCCATGATAAATTGCCCTTAGTGTCCAAAATTGCCCTTAGTGTTGGGTGGGGTTACTGGGTTAAAGCGATCAGGTGGAGATGTTGAGCTTGGGTAGGGTGGTCTTTCCAAGAGCCGGTGCAGATTCTATGGGCCGAATGGCCTCCTTCTGCACTGTAAATTCTATGGTAAATTCTATCTATGATAATCTATGCTAACCTACCCCCCCCCCCCCCCCCCCCCCCCCCTCTGCTGACGATTAATTCTCCGCGAAGAAGTTGATGAATGGTTGCCACCTCCGGGCGAACCCTAACAGTGACCCTTTCATGGCGAACGTAATTTTCTCCAGGCAGAGAAAGCCAGCCATGTCTGATAGCCAAGTCTCCGACTTCGGGGGCCTTGAGTCCCTCCATTCGAGTAATATCCGCCTCCGGGCTACCAGGAAACAAAGGCCAGAACGTCTGCCTCTTTCTCCTCCTGGAATTATGTTATCATACCTGACATGACAGAGGAGCAAATCACAAACTGTTTCAAGATCATTAGGGATGTTTTAACTGAGGTGCATCACCTTATGGAGGAAGACATGTGGACAATGTATCAAATTACTCTACATTACCAGTGAAGTTTACCACTGCTTACAGTTGTACATAGTCCATTTTCCGATGGCACAGCAGATGGTGAGTTCCAGGCTGCCCAATTCCCAAAGAGACAGTTGGAACAAGTTGCCACAATGCTTTGCAATTTATATATTATGAGGTGCTTTCTGAAATCAAGATAAACAAATTTCAGACCTAGTGATGATTTTAAATATTAAATATAAACATTCATTAAAAGTAAAAAATACACAAAAATACCTTCATACAATGAACATTGATTTACAAATATTTCCTAAAAGATATTGGATTAAATAAACACTGTCCTAAATAGATGGTAATAGCCCTAATAGATTTTCTAATCTATAAATTTACAGTAACATTATCACATAATGCCTTGCTGCTGTCGGGGAAATTCCACTCAAACTCTCCTTTCTGAGGCTTTGGCAAAACTGGTGTTTACAAGTCTGGCTTCAACATGCACCGTCTTGGTCAAGATCTCACTGTCACCCCCAACAGCCTTCAGCCTCACTTTAAATGTGACTTTTCCCCTTTAATCTTCTACCATAGAGTTTCTACAGCCCTTTAAAAGTTCCTCTTCCCAGAATTGATCGCCTTTATAAAATTACTTTATGACAACTATACTTATAAAGTAAACTTACTATTTTGCCTCTCACATTTATGATCTCCCAATTGCATATGTTTCCTTTGAAATCCAACAGTCAATTTTAACTGTCCCCTTTGAGGTTGCAGAACTAAAGAAGTTTCTACAGGGCTTGAAGTGAGGCAAGACAGCAGGAGATGCCAGTATTGTGCCAGAATTTATGAAACACCCGGGGCCCTGAGCTCTTTCCTGGCTGACCCAGTTCTACGCAATGGTTATAAATTCCAACACTTTTCCAAAGACATGGCGGACAACAAAACCTGGAAAAGACCCCATACTTGCAGCTGGCTACCGTCCAATCTCTCTCCTGTCTCTTCCTTCAGCACATATTCCAAATCGTAGAAGTCATTGGGGTCAACCAAGCTGGTTTCTGCAAGGACTGCAGCACCCCCCGGGGTACAAGTACTGGCCCTCACCACCTCCATTGAAAATGGTGTTCAGAAAAACGTGAAGGCAGGTGCTGTACTCCTCAACGTCTGACACCATTTGGCACAACGGCCTTCACCTGAAGCTGTCACAGGCCCTACCCCCTTGGGCGACTAAAAGCATCGGAACACTGTTGAACAATCGAAGGTTCAGAGTTCACCTTGACCATTGGACAGCCAAAATGTACATGGAAAAGACAAACCAATGGATTCCTCCAAGGCTCGGTAGTGGCTCCAACCCCATTCAACTTGTACACAAATTATCTCCCAAAACCTACCTCCCCAAAATTGATTTATGCTGACATCTGCCTTGCAATTCAAGCCCCTGATACCTTGAACCGGACTCGAAACAAGAACTTGTCAAAACTTTAACGATGCTCCAACACGAGGCGACTCAAGCCAAGCCTTGCGCAAAGCCAATAAAAATCTTAAAATCCAAATGAATGGCTACAAGTTAAAGCACCACAAACTCCAACATAGTTTAGAGAGATCTTCGATAGAACACTGGCCTTCCGAGAACAACTTCTGTAAAGGTCAAGTCCAGAAACAACTGGATTTCCAAACTAGCTGTCCCAACATGGGGTACTGCTATCACCATCCTCCGAAATTCAGCATTCTCGTACTCAGTAACGGAATACTGCATCCCAATTTGGTCACGGTCACTACACACACACACACACACACACACAGTTGATACCCAACTGAATGCTGCCATGCGTATCAGTACTGGAACACTATGGTCAACACCACTCCCTTGGCTCCTTGTCCTAGCAAACATCACTCCTCCACATATCTGCTGACTTGCAATAACCCATAAATTGATAGGAAAAGTTTGCAATGCCTCCCACCTGCCACTCCATGCTAATCTATTCAGCCCACCCATGGTACAACTCCTATCAAGAAGTTCGACCTGGAAAAAGCCTCCTACACAGGACTTCAACACAAATTCCACCTGGCAAATGAATGGGAATCATTGGACATGACAGACAAGTATCTGGTCTCAAACCCAACCCAACAACTGCCTGATTGTATCCTTCCAAGGAAAGAATGGACCACCCTTATCAGGTGCAGGATCGGCCATGACCCCTGTTTGGCCAACCTTCGCAGATGGGGCATTAGTGCCATGCCCATATGCACCTGTGGGAGAGAGCAAACTATGCACCACATCACATAAGAATGTCCAATCCACAAACTGCGCAGAGGCCTATCCGCACTCAACCCAGCTGGATTGGAAGAAACTGCTTGGCTTCGGGACTTTGTGTTCACTAAATAAATAAGTCAACTTTAAAATCACTCCTCTTATCTGCCTTAGGTAAATTCCTGGTCAAACTGTTCATTACCATTTCAACCATTTGCCTTCACTACTCTTTTATTGATGTTTTGACCTTAGCAGTCTGACTCCAGTTTAATTAAACCAGTCACGTGCATAGTCACACACACAAGCATATTTCCTAGTATATGAAAATGATATTGCAAAAAGTATTAAGAATTTTCCTCACATTTTTTTGCTATCCCCAAGTGATACCTCAGCAATCAACTGGCTAGCCACCCATCACTCCAGTAACAAGATAACTGAAACTGTATTGGCGGACATTAGCTTTTTATATTTCAGCAGCAGCGAGGCTAAAGTTTGACAAATGTGATGGCTTTCTTCAGAGTCAGTATTAATGACCTACCTTTGTGTTATTTTAATTATGACCATAGAAATGTTTCATTTTTAAATTTACAATGTTCTGTTGATAATAGAACTGTTGGACCAGTAACCTCT
The DNA here is from genome assembly GCF_047496885.1 of Scyliorhinus torazame. Classification (NCBI taxonomy): domain Eukaryota; kingdom Metazoa; phylum Chordata; class Chondrichthyes; order Carcharhiniformes; family Scyliorhinidae; genus Scyliorhinus; species Scyliorhinus torazame. Next base: position 142,994,896 of record NC_092724.1, on the reverse strand, counting down.
GTCACTAACAGCAGAATACTGTCCTTTTAAGTTTTGTTTATTAACAAATAGGCACCCAATACTTTTTAAAAATAAATTTAGAGTACCCAATTATTTTTTTTTCCAATTAAGGGGCAATTTAGCATGGCCAATCCACCTAACCTGCACATCTTTGGGTTGTGGGGGTGAAACCCATGCAGACATGGGAGAATGTGCAAACTCCACACGGGCAGTGACCCAGGGCTGCAATTCGAACCGGGTCCTCAACGCCGCAGTCCCAGTGCTACCCACTGTGCCACCGAGCTGCCTCTACAATTCTAGTACTAAGTGATGTGTGACATATAGTGTGTGATTCAACAGGGAAAAAAAGAGTCCACTTTTGGGCGATTTTAGCAGGGTGTTTCTCGGTGTCTGTAGTGCCAAGAAATACTCCGCTATTCAACAGCACTCTTTTTATGGGGATCAGCCAGGAATGCCCTGTGAAGGCCAAACCTTAGTCATTTCCTGCTCTGGTGAGCTCAGCTTGCCAGTGCAGGAAACAACTACTCATGGACTGGCACACCATTTTTAAAGGCAACCTTGATCTTTCAACCCCCCCCCCCCCCCACCACCACCCTCAGCAACCCCATTGCAGCCTTTGGACCCCCCCCCCCCCCCTTTCACCCAACTGACCTCTTCCAGGGTCCTCAAAACTCCCCAACCCACCTCTTAATGGCAAGACATCCTGGGCCTGATCCCTGACATGGGTAACCCGACACCAGGCACCTTGGCACTGCCAGCCTGGCACATTGACAGTGCCCATGCCAACCTGGCAGTGCCACCCGGGCACCCTGACAGTGACAGGGTGACAACTGTCAGGGTGCCCAGGTGGCAGTGCTAAGGTGCCAGGCTGGCAATATCAATGTGTCTGGGTGCCAGCAGGAGTGCCAGGGTACCATCCTGCCCAGAGCCCGACCACCCTGGTGTCTCCAATGTCTGGGAAAGATCCCCCCCCCCAATCAGGTGCAGTTACGATTGGTCCTCCTTTGCATGGACCGGTCGTAAACCCACCCGGTCGAGGCCTCGTTAGGGAGGCCGTTAGTTTCCGGGCACCAAGAGAATACAGTGAGCGCGTATTTAAATGAGTCAGTCGCTCATTTAAATATGCTGATCTGGATGATGCCCAGTGAGGGCGAGATTCAGATTGCGACGTCTCACGAGGTTCTGTTGAATCTCACAAGACTTCTCAAGTGTTACGAATCTCGCGAGTTTTATCGGCCTCATCGCGTCACCAGGTCGGGCTCAACAAGGCGGGAAATCCCGCCCACAGTGTCCCAGCATATTTCTTTCAGCAAAAACGACACGAGCAAACAGCATTTATTTAAGCCTGGAGATAAAATCAATAGTTTCCCACCAATATGCTGTGCAGCACAGATATCACAGGAATATTTGTGCAGGTGAACAATACGATACAGTTCAGATAGATGACACAGATAAAGAAACTCCAAAAAGTCTAAGTAAGCAATCTCACAATTTCATTAATTTGGATTTAATTCTTTCAAACCGCACCTGCAAAAATATCCTTGTAACAACCTCCACGCGACCCACGGGGACGACTCGATTGATCTCCCCATGGCAGCCCATCAGCTGGAGCTCATTGGCCAGCCCTGAAAATCCAGCCTGGACTGGGGTCAGTACGATCGGTAGCTGTACGCCGTGTTGCGGCCTATTCTTTTGGCTAAAAATAAACGTCTGTTTCGATTCACCTTCATGTGACTCCTGAGCTTTTCTACTGGTGATGAAGAAAATTTACTCCTGTGATTCTGGAGGTCAGGACCGCACTTGAATTCCTCACCACGAGAGCAAGATTGGTGAGAGTTTAAAAATGCTGCTTTTTGGAAGGCTAGAGGCCTTTAATGCAGGTGTGGAAGACTGGGCCCAGTACATTGAAACCTCGCTTGGGGGAATCTATGTCTAAAAGACACTAAGGCCCGGCTGGTGATGTATACGGGAGAACCATTGAAATTTATTGGGACAACGATGATCCCAGTTGCCCATGGACAACAATCAGTTTGACTACCAAGGTAGTGGTGCAGGGACCCAGACCCAGCCTTCTGGGCTGTGACTGGTTAAAGATTCTGCCTAGATTGGCAACACTGGAATGGGTACAGACGGATTGTCTGAGGTCCTGGGAAAATACACAGAAGTCTTCCAGGAAGGCCTAGGGAAGATAAAGGGATTCACAGCCGAAATTTATGTTGAGCCGGATTCCCAACCCTCATATTTCAGGCCTGACCCAGTCCCATGTGCCCCGCTATCGAAGATGGACAATGGGCTGAGCTCGCTGGAGAACTTGGTTGGGGATTATACGCCCGATCCAATTCTCAGAGTAGGCAGTAACAGTGATCCCAGTGAAGAAGCCGGACAAGTCCGTCCGCTTGTGTGGCGACTGTGAAATGATGGTTAACCAGGCTTCCCGCTTTGACAGGCACCCCATACCTACACACAAAGTTGGCTAGGGGCCATACTTTCACAAAGCTGGACATGGGCCACATGTGCTAGTTTAAGCTGGACATGGTATCCAGCTTAAATACGTAACCATTAACACCCACAGGTATTGTATGAGTACACCAGGTTTCCATTTAGCGTGTCATCCGCAGGTGCAATTTTCCAGCGGGTTATGGAAAGCAACCTCCCAGGGCTCCCCAGGTGGCTGTCTACCTGGACAACTTGCTCATTCCAGGAGCCTCCGAGAAGGAACACCTAAAAAACCTAGAATAAGTCCTCCGCCAATTCTCAGATGTAGCTGTCTGTCTGAAAAGAGGCAAGGGAGGTCATATACCTGGGATACCGGGTTGACAAAGTCGGGTTGCACCCAGTCGAAGAGATAGTCCGAGCCATCAAACGGGCCCCAACGCCCGGGAACACAACAGACCTAAGACCGTTCCGAGGACTCATTAATTTTAGGGCAATTTCATCCCAAATTTGGCAACCATATTGGCGCCTTTACATGCATTCCATCAAAAATGGGCATGGAAGGCACCACAAGAGGGATTTTCCAGAATAATGCACCAGCTATTATCCTCCAGGCTGCTGACACATAATGAACCGTCAAAACCACTGATCAGCACGTGTGATACCTCCCATGTGGCATCGGGCCAGTGTTGTCTCATCAGTGGGGCAGAACGGCCAGTAGCCTACACATCAGGAACCTTGGCTGCTGCAAGTGTGCAACATGCCAAGAACATCAGAAGCTCCCACCGTCTGTCTCACTCCACCCAACTGAGTGGCTGGGGCACCCTTGGGTGCGTTTGTATTCCGACTTCGCCGAGCCCTCCCTGGGGGTCAATATTTCTGCTGGTGATCAATGCCCAGTCAAAGTGGTGCAAAAACACTGTACCCCCAATGCGTTAGACATGCCCCGACCCAGCCCCACATCTGTTGGAAGCACAACCGTGGGCAAAGCGCAAAGGAAATCCCTTCTGCATCCAGTGACAAAGGGATCTTTGGACTTCGTTGGGGAGGGATGTAATAACCCTCAGAAGACCCTCGGGGACGACCCAAGTGATCTCTCCGTGGGACTCATGGAATACGAGTTCCTTCGCTCATGGACGGAGGCCTATAAGCTGAGGCTCATAGAATCAACGATTAAAAGCCGGCCCAGATTGGGACCGGCGAGATCGGTAGTCCCAGTTGGGACCGATGTGCTGTGTGCCGCATTGCGGCTTTTACTTTAGGCTAATAAATAAACTGCCGTTTTGATTCACCTTCTCGGGTCGCCTGAGCTTTTATAATTCTGAAATTGTACTTCATCATATTTGTTGTATGTGACAAAAAAAACTAATATCCATTCTTTGAGATTTTAGAAACTGTGTGAATAACGGGTGTCACACGACCCAGGGGACATACATTTCCTACATTGCTAATTTTGTAAACTAATTGAATAAAGTATTTATTTATCTTCTCTTGTATCACAAATTAACTTTGTTCCCCAAATTACATTAGCAACAGATTTAATTTAATTTGTAAGACGCGAGGGAAAGTGGGACTGTGTTCCTTAGATCCGATGGCTATTACAAAGCTAATGGTTAACATAAGCTAGGAACACCTGAATGCATTTATTATTAAGACAGTGGAATTAAAACCACAAATACATTTTGTAAATATAATTGAACTTGAAGTTATTTCAACTGTGATTCATGCAAAAGTTTAAAAATGAACTGCCAACGGCATGCTCTGCTAATAAGGTGATCAGTCACTGGGGCTAACAAGATTCATACATTTTTTATTGTATATTTTTCATTAACAAAAGTAATTTGCTCGGGATTGTTTTGAAATTCGAACATGTGTTGAATGCCTAAGCAGGACCTCCTCCTGGCTGCTCTCATGTGCATGTGGGCAGGGTCATTGGGCTGTGACGGAATTGGGTACAGCTGCAAAATGGGCAGGCGACTCTCCCTGTCATGGCTTACAGGTGCACAGTTGCCCCTTGGGTGAGACCCAAAGGGCACCCATCACGCATGAAACTGCCCCAGTTATGGAGGGGAGGGGAGGGGAGATGGGTGCAGAAATTGGGAAGGGGAAAAGAAGCCAAAAAAAAAAGAAGGAATAATAAGTCAGTTAAAAAGATCTGCCTGGGGGCAGCACGGTGGCGCAGTGGTTAGCCCTGCAGCCTCACAGCGCCGAGGTCCCAGGCTCGATCTCGGCTGTGGGTCACTGTCCGTGTGGAGTTTGCACATTCTCCCCGTGTTTGCGTGGGTTTCGCCACCACAACCCAAAGATGTGCAGGCTAGATGGATTGGCCACGCTAAATTGCCCCTTAATTGGAAAAAATGAATTGGGTACTCTAAATTAAAAAAAAATATATCTGCCTGGACCACAATAATAATAATAATCTTTATTAGTGTCACAAGTAGGCTTACATTAACACTGCAATGAAGTTCCTGTGAAAAGCCCCTAGTCGCCACATTCCGGCGCCTGTTCGGGGACACAGGGAGAATTCAAAATGTCCAATTCACCTGACAAGCACGTCTTTCGGGACTTGTGGGAGGAAACCGGAGCACCCGGAGGAAACCCACGCAGACACGGGGAGAACATGCAGACTCCGCACAGACAGTGACCCATGCCAGGAATCGAACCTGGGACGCTGGCGCTGTGACGCAACTGTGCTAACCACTGTGCTAACTGATAGCAAGAGTCATGCAATTTTGCCATGCAACAAAACCATTCAATTCAAAAGTATTTTTCACAACAATTTTTATTGCGCGCATATTCTGGTGACAGTAATGATGTATTGCCAGTAGTTCCTGTTGGAACTGCATACCAATTCCATAAAAAATATGATACAAGTGGAATAAAATGACTTACTAAGAATAACTACCTCAGTCCATGATTTTTACGATTGTTCTTGATGTGGTTCGTCTGCTCTTTTTTTCCATAAATTAGCATTGGTCCAAAAAAACTAACAGCTTGCATACCAAGAGCAATGTTCATGTTATAATTCCCATACAGACCAATAACTTTTAAAAAGAGATACGAATTTCCCAGAGACAGATTCAAAGGACCACACGCAAAGATTCCACATTTTGAGAAATTTACTGGAACAAAACCTCCGCTGGCAGTGCATTCCACGCACCCTCCGCTCTCTGTGTAAAGAACCTACTCCTGACACCTCCCCCTTACCTTCCTCCAATCACCTTAAAATTATGCCCCCCCGTGACAGCCATCTCCGCCCGGTAGAGTCATTAGGGACATTTAAGCGACTCTTGGACAGGCACATGGACAGCAGTAAATTGAAGGGGTGTAGGTTAAGTTGATCTTAGATTAAGATAAATGGTCGGCACATCATTGTGGGCCGAAGGGCCTGTACTGCGCTGTACTGTTCTATGTTCTAAACACACTAAAATTAACATAGACCAAACATTACTCAGTAGCAACATACACATGACAGAGAAGGTATTCCCTAGTAATCTCTTAACATAACTGAAAACCCGACACTGCATTCATACATTACATCACACTGTCCGCAGAACTCTGAGTCTTGTGTTAAAGTCCAAAGATCCTGATGGCTCCTACATTACCTCATCTCATTGTTTCACCAGGGTGAATCTTCCAATATTCTTTCAAACAAAGTTCTCGTCACTCAATCCTTTGAGCATGATTGAATGGACTTCCTATTGCAAGGTACCCTTTGGTGATTCCATGGCCTTTATCTTGTCACAATCTCTGTTTCCCAGAACATGGTTTCCATCCTAACCAGCCCCTACTTGGTGATTAGCCCCAGAAGCAGTTATTTCCTTCTACGGGCTTAGCAGCACTAATTGTGGGACTACTTCTGAGCATCAGAAATCAGCAAGAACAAAAGCCTTTCCCTTTGCGTTTAGGTGTATAGAAAACTGCACCTTACTTTCAATAAGTTTCCAAATGGGCCCCTGTCCCCACAGCGATCAGGTCATATATGTTTGTCTGCAGGTAGACTTCATATGAGTTCACATGCCCCCCCTCCACCACTCCACTTACCTTGAATTAAAGGTGACAGTTTAAAACATAACTTTCTCTATAAAGTCTCACATATGTAACAATCTACAGAAATGTTCGTTCCTGCATACTTGTTTATGTTAGAAGAACTTTATTTTTGCTCTGCTGATTTTTGTCCAAATACAATCTTGTTTTGCACAGAATAATCCACATTGTACAGGACAAGCACCTGTAGCCTGCTGTCACCAAAGCCTAAAGGGCACGATTCTCCGGAAATATTTCCAAGTTCTGTAGCGAGCTGGAATTGCTGCGTGTTTCCCGACACTTGGCCCAGCGAGGCGGCAACACTATTCAACGTTAATTGGTCCACTTCACGAGGCCTCATGGGCTTCCCGCCCCGAATGCCGGCTCGCCAGCTGATTCGCCGGGACCGCGCTTGACAACCCCCCGCTAACAACGTCGAGCAGCACTTAGGCTGTACTTGGTCAACCAATCCCAGCCAGCTCGTAACAATGGCGCCAAGAAGACCGGCCCCAAGATTTGGGAATGCTGACCTGGGGAGGCTCCTGGATGCGATGCAGGCCAGGAGGGATGTCCTGTTCCCCCGAGGGTCCCGGAGGGTCAGTCACAGGGCAGCCGGTGCTGCCTGGGATGAGGTGGCGGCAGTGGTCAGCTCAGGCCGTGTGACCAGGAGGACTGGCCTCCAGTGTAGGAAGAAGGTCAATGACCTACACCGGACAGCCAGAGTGACTAGACACCAATGTTCCACCCCCCCCACAACCCCCCAAGGGAGCATGCCCCCCCGCCCCCGCCGATCCGCAACCCTCCCTCCATGCCCCTCCGCCTTCAGCATTCCCTCTACCCACCCCTTCAACCCTCCCTCCACTCCAACCTTCCCTTCACACCCCACACAACTGTGAACCACGCACGTGGCTAACAATGCCCTCTCTGCCCCCCGGCCCCCAGGAAGAGCTCACCCATAATCGGCGCATAAGGGCCCAGACTGGTGGTGGGGTGCCAGACTTGAGAATCCTCACCTCCTTCGAGGAGCGGACCCCGGAGGTGACTGGTGTGGCCGAGGACAGGGCGGTCACCAGTGCGGAAGCTGGTGGATGCCGCAGAAGTGAGGGACCATCGGGCTCCACCGGAGGACCTGTGAAACGTGAGTACTGATTGTCTTACTGACTGACCCATCACTCTCACTGACCACATGTCCATGTCCATTCTCCCACAGGTCCTCCAGTCGTCGCCGCTGGCCCATCCCGGGCGGCCCCCTCTCCTGACTCAAGGGTAACACCTCGGAGGACAGGTACGAGGGTGCAACTGTTATAGTCGTGGCACAGCTGCCATCCCCACCCTCCACCAGCACAGATGCACGCATCTCGGTGGGAAATGTTAGTGGTCAGGCTTCTGGGGCACAATCTGGTGAGCACCACACTGCTGCTGATGTAGATCAGGTGGAGGCAGGAACCCCCAGGCGAGACAGGAGTCAGAGGTCTGCTGGATCCCAGGACCCAGCTGGGTCCCAGTCAGACGTTGAGCCTCTGGAACAGAGTTACCCGGGGCTGATCAGGACGAAACTGAATGTTCAGAGGGAGATGTCAGTGTCGCTCCAGCCGATCCATAGCTGATTGGAGGAGTCCCAGAGGCTGCGGACGCAGGAGATGGTGCCGTCAATGAGTGGCACCGAGGCCAACACTGCCAGGGTGGCGGCCACAGTGGAGAGCCTGGTGCACGACGTTGGCACCATCAGTGAAGGTGTCCAAGGTGTTGTGCAGTTGATGACTGCCACGGCTGAGCGTCTCGGCATTATGGCTGCCTCACTGGGGGAATGTCACCCAGTACCAGGCCGACCTTGATGAGGTTCTGCGGGACATGTCCCGCTCACAGATGGGCACGGCCAAGGCACTGCGGTGCTTGTCCCATATGCAGGTGGGCATGGCTGAGGTGCTGTAGAGCATGGGGGTCACTGGAAGATGTGCCACAGCCACTGAGGAGCATCGCTGAGGGCATCGCCTGGTGCGGAATATGGGGAACCACCAGAGCTGGCAGATCCAGATGCTGCAGGGGCAGCCAGGGCCCGAACAAGCTGTTCCTCCATCCCAAAGTAAACCCCAGGGCTCTCTGGGCACTGACAGGGAGGAGGGGGCACTGGGTGCCAACCCGGGCCAGTCCCAAGGGACGGTGACAGTGGCCAGCAGAACTCCCGTGTTCCACCCCTCTGATGAGGTTGTGTCCGGGGATCGCTCCACCAGGAGCATCGAAGGCCCTGTGACGAGGTAAGCAGCTGGCTGCCTCCACCTCAGATGTGCATCCTGAGGAAACACCAAGAGGTAGTGGTAGAGCTAGGAGGCCAGGCACATTGATCATTACTGAGGGCACTGGGGTAGGGGGTAGGGGTTAGGTAGGGGGAGGGGAGGCTGTGGGGTCAGGGCCGGGCCGGGGGGGGGGGGGGGGGGGGGGGGGTTAGGGGGGACGGTGCTATCGGAAATGGGGTATTGTACAGCACATCAAACAACTCTTTGCACAAACATTATGATGTGCCTCTGTCACTTTCTTCCGCAATGCAGGCTGACCCCTGGGCTCTTTGCCTGTCTCTCCAGACTAACCCCCCCTCCCCGGGGGCACCCACCCACCCTCCGCATGTCCCGGGAGCTGCGTCCCATCCCCTGGGTGTTCGGATGTTGGCTGCTGCGTTCGTGGTGTTGACCTCCACACAGTGTCCAGGCATCAAGGTGTGATCGGAATGCTCGGCAATGACTCCCACATGCTACATGGCCCGCCTACCCCACAGGATGTGTCAAGTGCTCACTTAACCACGATTGCAATTCCCCATTAGCGATAGCCTTCAGCCGCGCAGCGAGAGGCCTCAGCGGTCGTGCGGGTTATGGGTGATCGGTGGGGCAGACGGGCAGGGACAGGGGTTGCCCCCGGATTGGGGTTGGGATCCAAGAGTTGGCATGGTGGTGCCGTGAGCGATTTCCCCCCCCCCCCCAGTGCCCCCCCCCCCCCCCACCTTCCCATGGCAGCCCACCCCTGTGGAGGGTCCCCCCCCCCCCCCCAACGAGCACTGGGGTTGCAATCCCAGCACCCTCGGTCTCTTTGCCTGTGAGCAAAGATGGCTACTCATCTCCTCGGCTCCCCATAGAAGCCCATCGGTCAGGTTCACGTTTTTAAAAAGGAGCACTAATCGGCGCCAGGGTGAGCACTTGCTGGGGAGGCCGGTGAATGACGGGAGGCCGCTGGATGGCGGGTGGCTCTTGTTAATTGTATGGAAATAGGGCTTAAGTGGTGATAAGTGGTTTCTCGCCACACCATGGGTGAGATTCCGAATTCGCCTCTGGAAGCAGGCCGGTTGCATCGCAAACTGTTTGCCGCCTGGCGCGGTTCCCATTTTTGGCGCCTCCCGCTATTCACCGGCCTCGTTACGCTTGAGCGCGAGTGTAACAAGGCCGGAAGAATGCGGCCATAGGTTCCTCGAGGAGCCTAGCTCTTGTTGGCCCATGAACAGCTAGCTGGTAGACGGTTTGCTTGCAGCAGATCCCAGAAATGTACCAGTTCTTGCCTCCCCCACCTACCTCCGGAATGGAAACAGTCCAAGACAGCAAAGTTCTCCATCTTGTGGCCCATCTGAGTACTACAAGAGAAGCTCACTCCAAGAGAAAGATAAAGCCAGGTGATCAGCAATCTGCTTTTCACACAAAACTGGAACAATGTTTGTCGGATGCGTCATCCTCCAGACTGCTATGTGCGGTGTTTATGTCGAAGAGCCAAGATCTTATTTGAGAATATTCAACTTATCGAATGAACAGTTTATGCGGATGACAACAGAACTAGGCATAGGTATACGTGCACAGTGGCAGTAATAACATTCTAATATCTAAAAAACCTTGCACAAACATCGCCAAATCCCTATGAAGTACCAATCTGTCTTCATTTTCAGCACTGTCACCTCAGTCATTCACATGCAACCTCCCTATGCAACCTCATTTCAGACATAGTAAAACCAAGGATGGGCAAGTCAGAGTGAGAGAATCAGAGCATCGATTGTTCTCATGATGGTGATACCAACTTAGCTTTTTAAAAATTCTGATCCTGATCCAGAAGACAGGAAGGAGGGGACATGGCAATGCCTCCGAACTGATTGCACTTCAATTTCAGGGGTGCTGAGTCAGAGGGAATGCCAGGCCGGACAATGGGTAGGTTTCTGTTCACAAAATTCAGACTGCGAGCTACGCCACTCGACTGCATTATTTTACTTTTGAAGTAATGCTATTAATATTAATTTCCTTGATCTTCCTGCAAGCAACACATTTATTAACCATATGTCTGTAAGTAATTGTTCTGCTAATTTTTTCCCTGTTTGGGATGGGCTGGGATAATGTTGTACAGAGAGAGCATGTGTATGAGATAAATAAATTTATCTGCATCATATTTCCCCCACATTTATCAATATCCATTGAATGACATTTAAAATGGGATGCAGGTAAGTGTGAGGTCATTCACTTTGGGCCAAAGATCTGAGTATTTGTTCAATGGGTTTTACTGCTGGAGCAGTAAAGGTCCAAAAAGGATTTAGAAATCCATACTCAGATAATTAAAATGTAGCAAAGACATCAGAAAGGTTAATGTAATGTTAGCCTTTATGTCTGGGTGGCTAGATTACAAAAGGGAGGAAGCCTTGCACAGCTCGACAAAGCATTGGTACAACCACATCTGGAATACAATATTTAGTCTTTAGACCACACTTTAGAAAGGATATATCGGCATTGGAAGGAGTGCAGTGCTGATTCACCAAAACCTTACCAAAGGTTCCAAAGGCTAAATTATGAGAAAATAATTGCATAACCTAGGGTCCCTATTTCCTGGAATCTAAACGGTTAAGCAACGGTTTCTTTTGAGGTTTTTAGGATATTGAAAGGCATCAGTAGGGCAGAATGAGAGTAACTTTCTCCACTGGCGAATGAGTTAATTGGCCGAATGGTCTAATTCTGCTCCTTTATCTTTTATTAATAAGGGGATCAGGGATTACAGGGAGAAGGCAGAAGAACGGGGAACGGGAAACATAACAGCCATGATCGAATGGCGGAGCAGATTCGATGGGCCGAACGGTCACATTCTGCTCCTATATCTTATGGTCTTATAAAGACTTGGAACCTTAAAAATGAGAGCCAGGCTCTCTCTCACAAAGAGCAGCTTTCGGTAACTCAATTATTAATTTTCAATCTGAGATTGATAGATTTTCGCTAGTGGAGGATATCAAGGGATGTGGAACAATGAACGGTGGATGGGCTTTGGATGTAGATCAGCCACTACTTACTGAACGGAAAAATAGGCTTGAGGGCCTGAATGATCTGTTCTTGTTTCAATCTTCCTTTTGAGTGGTGACGGGTACTGTGACATCATTGCTTTTCTTAGTACCTTTGTGACATCTTCCCCTTGTTTACAATGATGGGATGTCGCCTGCAATAGATCTCAAAGACTTACAGTGAAGATAGGAAAAACTGTACAAATTGCATTCTGATGATACCCACATCACCTTACATCTCAGTTCATCTTCTCTAGTGACATTCTGTGTGACTGTGACTGTGTTAAACAATCCCTGCTCATCCTTATCAACCATCTGCAGCCTTTGATATAATTAACCATTCCATCCTCCGCCAACACTGTTCCTCTGTCGTCTTGCTGAATGGAACTGTGACTATTTTTGAAGTACCGAAGGATCATCTGAAAACACAACATGAGGTTCCACGTGTATACTGGCGATGCTAATCTCTATCTCACCATTACCTCTCTTGACTAAATCAACTGCCTCTGATTTGTCGCTTGACTTCTTTAGCATTTAGTATTGGATGAGCAGAAATATCCACAAACTAAATATTGGGAAGGCTGATTCCACTCTCTTTGCCCTGGCCATCCTTTCCATCCCAGCTGCCTTTTGGAACTGAATAGATGAGCCAAAACGTTTATGTTATCTTTGATCCTGAAATAGGCTCCCGACCACAAACCCACACTATCATCAAAACCACCTATTTCCACCTCCATAACAATCCCCATCTCCAACTCTGCCTCAGCTTATCTGCTGCTGAGACATCCCATCCGACCGTTATTACCTCCAGAATTGAATGTCCAATGGCTTCCTCGCCATCTTCACATCTTTCTCCCTCCCTAAACTTAAACATGAATTCAAAACTCTGTTGCCCGTATCTTAACTGGAAACAAGTCTCATTCACTCATCACCCTTTGCTCACTGACCTACACTCTGCCCAGCCCACCAATGCCTCCATTTAAAAATGTTCATTCTGGTTTTCAGATCCCTCCACATACTAGTCCTTCTCTAATAGAAACAGAACATGCTGGATAAACTCCGCAGGACTGCCTGCTCCATGGAGAGAGAACCGGAGTTGACATTATGAGTCCATATGACTCTTCTACAGAACCTTTCTATCTCTTTAACCTCTTAGAGACCTACAGCGCTCCACAAACTTTGCACTGCTCTAATTCTGGTCTCTTGGGCTACTCTTATTTTAAGTGGTCTTTCCTTGGTGGCTATGCTATCAACTAACTGTTTTGACTCTAAGTTCTGGAGTTCCCTCTCTAAACCTCCCCACCTTGTTAACTCTCTTTCCTCCTTTAAGATGCTCTTTAAAACACAGACAAAGCTTTTGGTCAACTGTCCAAATGACTCCTTTTGTTGCTTAACATAACAACAATGATTGATTACGTTCTTGTTCAGCACCTTGGAGCATTTTGCTTCTTTAAAGATGCAATATAAATGCAAATTGTTGTTCATGATGGCGTTGGTTGGTGGATGAATGTTGGCTAGGAACCCAAGTCAACTCCTCCCCATCGGTTGAAAACTGTTTTGGGATTTCTTTATATCACTTGAACAGGCAGACTAAACTTCAATTGGATATCTGATTGAAGAAAGGGACCTCTGAGAATTTAGTCCTCAGCACTGCCTTGATGCATCAGTGAGATTATTTCCTCAAGTCCTCAAAAAAGGTTTGAATGCATAACCTTCCGACTCAGAGTTGTGAGACCTGCCACTAAGCCCAAGTTGACACTTATTTCATCAGTAAGCGAAAAGGTAAATAAGATATCCCGGTGTTTTATTGCAAGAAAAAGGTCAATTATTGAAGACTAATTTTCAATATTATAACTGGATAGAATTCAGAACACAAGATAATGGATTTTACTGGAAAAGGAGACATGCTCGTTATGAATCAGCGATACTCTAGATCTGAACAGGGAAATTACTATTTGTAAAGGATTTTGTTCATGGATAACAATGAAAATTCAGTATGTTCAGTTTTCATCCTTGGTGGCCATTCATGGGCATGGCTTTGTCAGGACTTCTTTTTATAAGTTTGCAATTGCGCTTTTGCTAAAGTTTTGTTAAATATGCAAACTTTAGCAAAAGCGCAATTTTGAATATTTATGACGTTTGACCTTTATTTTACAGTCTATTGTTAAACTGTACAGTTTGCATCCATACAGAGTAATTTTGCCTTTACATTGATAGTAAGTGTCCCATAACTCAAAGTGAAGCAAGCCAGGTCCAATTATGGTAAGCACAGCGAAACTACCTCCAGAAGATAGTCACATCCCACATCAGCGTCACACTGGCTGCAGTATAATTGTAATGAGTGTGATAAAAAATATCTTTCGAATGCTCCAAAATTGAATTAATAAACTGCTCGTAAACTTGTATAATTATTTTTATTTAATGGTTCAACATTGATAAGGAACCGAACAATCCCACTGGTTCTTCAGTCACTTCACCAAAAATGCTACCAGGTATAACTTGGCTTTAGGAAAAGAGGTTGTGGCCAGTAACCTGTATAGCGGCACCATTAATTGAAGTATCTGTGGGTAAAGTCCACTGCATATTTCAGGGCAGAAGGTAAAATTAATTCCTGGAATTACTGCTTGAATGCTGATGGATGATTTGGCATTAAGTTCAACCACCAAACTGTGGCATTGTTACCCTCATCTGTAAAGGGCACATACAAAAATAGTTGTAGTAAATTTGGTGGGGGGGGGGGGGGGGATTAGAAAACCTTCCTACATTTCTCTGTTTTTTGTATACGCGTTCACTTTTTGTGTTGAAAAGGAAGAAAAATTAAAATCCCAGTTCATGCGACTGGACTTCTGCTACAGTGGCATTAAGGCGGTGCCTCCTTTCTAGGCAGTGAGTGACTAGGAGACAAGTGTTATAAATCTACCTAACTAGCGTTAATGATTGTAATATGTAATTGAACTGGCAATAAATGAATTTGTGTAGTCATTACATCTCATAGAACTCGCGCTAAGGGACGACATGATAACACAATCCAAGGAAAGCAGTCATACGAGAGTTAATGTAGGAAACCTTAAGATTCACTTTAAACTGGAAGCAAGATCTCCCAAATTGCACCGGAGTCCTTCAGGAATCCGTTCTTAAACCTGCACATGATCAAGGTTGAAAAGAGTTACGGTAGAAGAGGAGATAAATCAAATTCAACCGAGAGATTTAACATGTTTTTGAATGATAGAGGAAGGATAGATGGAGACTGAGGAAGCCAAGGTAATTCGTCTTACTGCCTCCTCGAGAGATTTGACATGAGCTGCATCATCAAACCTCCTTTCCTCTTGGCGTCAAGAGCGTTTCATTCTTGGGTGATGAAATATTTTGGCAACATAATGGGCTGAACATCTCCTGCTTGGAGGTGGGAGAGCCGTGAAAATAGGGGGAAGTCATATCAGGGCTCAATTCACGCCGCTGAAAGATGGTCCCAGCAGAATGTTGGGAGTCGGATGGTTGTCCCCTCCAGCCAATTATACACATTCGGACCCCAGCTAAGGCTGACCTTGTGACCTTATGATCTGTGATCCCGCCAGCGTTTTACGACAGGGAAAGCACGCACCAGCTCATCACAGCCTTCCTGCGACAGGCAGCCCTGTATCCCAGTGACAGGGCCTCAAACATTAAAGCGTCTCGATGGCAGCTGCACCCGACCCAGTGGAGGGGTTTCCCCTCAATTCCCCATTAAGACAGGGATTAGATGGAATTTCTTCTCTCAGAGGGTAGTGATTCTGTGGAATTCTTTACCGTAGAGGTCAGGTCCTGAAGTATGTTCAAGGCTGAGATAGACAGGTTTTTAATCAGTAAGGCAATCAAGGGTTCTGGGGTTAGAACATAGAACATAGAACAATACAGCGCAGTACAGGCCCTTCGGCCCACGATGTTGCACCGAAACAAAAGCCATCTAACCTACACTATACCATTATCATCCATATGTTTATCCAATAAACTTTTAAATGCCCTCAATGTTGGCGAGTTCACTACTGTAGCAGGTAGGGCATTCCACGGCCTCACTACTCTTTGCGTAAAGAACCTACCTCTGACCTCTGTCCTATATCTATTACCCCTCAGTTTAAAGCTATGTCCCCTCGTGCCAGCCATTTCCATCCGCGGGAGAAGGCTCTCACTGTCCACCCTATCCAACCCCCTGATCATTTTGTATGCCTCTATTAAGTCTCCTCTTAACCTTCTTCTCTCCAACGAAAACAACCTCAAGTCCATCAGCCTTTCCTCATAAGATTTTCCCTCCATACCAGGCAACATCCTGGTAAATCTCCTCTGCACCCGCTCCAAAGCCTCCACTTCCTTCCTATAATGCGGTGACCAGAACTGTACGCAATACTCCAAATGCGGCCGTACCAGAGTTCTGTACAGCTGCAACATGACCTCCTGACTCCGGAACTCAATCCCTCTACCAATAAAGGCCAACACTCCATAGGCCTTCTTCACCACCCTATCAACCTGGGTGGCAACTTTCAGGGATCTATGTACATGGACACCTAGATCCCTCTGCTCATCCACACTTTCAAGTACTTTACCATTAGCCAAATATTCCACATTCCTGTTATTCCTTCCAAAGTGAATCACCTCACACTTCTCTACATTAAACTCCATTTGCCACCTCTCAGCCCAGCTCTGCAGCTTATCTATATCCCTCTGTAACCTGCTACATCCTTCCACACTATCGACAACACCACCGACTTTAGTATCGTCTGCAAATTTACTCACCCACCCTTCTGCGCCTTCCTCTAGGTCATTGATAAAAATGACAAACAGCAACGGCCCCAGAACAGATCCTTGTGGTACTCCACTTGTGACTGAACTCCATTCTGAACATTTCCCATCAACCACCACCCTCTGTCTTCTTTCAGCTAGCCAATTTCTGATCCACATCTCTAAATCACCCTCAATCCCCAGCCTCCGTATTATCTGCAATAGCCTACCGTGGGGAACCTTATCAAACGCTTTGCTGAAATCCATATACACCACATCAACTGCTCTACCCTCGTCTACCTGTTCAGTCACCTTCTCAAAGAACTCGATAAGGTTTGTGAGGCATGACCTACCCTTCACAAAGCCATGCTGACTATCGCTGATCATATTATTCCTATCTAGATGATTATAAATCTTGTCTCTTATAATCCCCTCCAAGACTTTACCCACTACAGACGTGAGGCTCACCGGTCTATAGTTGCCGGGGTTGTCTCTGCTCCCCTTTTTGAACAGAGGGACCACATTTGCTATCCTCCAGTCCTCTGGCACTATTCCTGTAGCCAGTCCTCTGGCACTATTCCTGTAGCCCAGTCCTCTGGCACTATTCCTGTAGCCCAGTCCTCTGGCACCAGTCCTGTAGGGTTAAGATGGGAAAGTGGAGTTGAGGATTATAACATCAGATAAGTCATGATCTCATTGAATGGCAGAACAGACTCGACGGGCCGAATGGCCCACTTCTGCCTCTACCTCATCATTTTACTGTATAATTTTATGATTCCTATGGATGGAGCTGCTGTTGATTCCTGAATATTGAGGCAGCCCAGCAAAGGGCTTTTTTGTTAAGAATGGAGGTGCCCCTCGGCGTGACTGACCTGCTTCAGCGGCGCCCGCATCTCCCCGATTGGGAGTGCCGAGGGGCCAGAGCTCCTGGCGCTGGGCCAATCTAGAGCCCACCTCCTGTCAGGCATTTGGGACCAAGTGCGGGCTTGGGACCCCCCCCCCCCCCACCCGCTTCCCCCCAATTCAACACCGATGTTTGGCCCTGGGGCCCAAAGCACACCCAGCCCATTGTTCCTCAGTGCTGTTAAATGCCACTCACCATTGCTGACTATATTAGAAACACTGTTGTGATAAACATTGGCATTTTCTCTACACCCTCAACTGTTGTCAGAAGTTTCAAACATTTCAAACCTACTTAAAGTAAACCAAAACTTAAAAACTAAAAAGCCTACTCTGCGCTGAGAGAGCGAAGGGGGTTTCACACTGGGGGACCCAGTATAAAAGTGGCTACTAAATTACCACCATAATGTATCTGTCAAGGGAACAGAGCATTAGATTCTGTAACCTTAAATTCAGGCAATTCGTACAAAGATAATAATCCCTTTTCACTGCAGAACAAGATTGCTTACTTCTTTCTGAGGATTGGAGGAAACTTGTTTAACCGTGTTTTTTAAAATTAAATTTGTCTCCAAAGTTCAAGTACTGCACTGGACAGTTCGACCCCTCTGCTGTGTTGCTTGTTTATTTAAACAATTACGTGAACATACCCGATAACCGTTTAGCCTTGAACGTCTGCTGTGGCTGCTGCTGTCCACCTCCTGAGCTGACAGGAGGCACAGTGACACCCTGCATACAATTCAATAGCAATGTCACAAATGGAAGAATCATTTGCCCTGTGGTGTGTTAGTTCATTTATTTTAATAACCACCTGAGATAGGAGCACGAGGAGACCATTCGGCCCTTTCAGCCTGCTCCGCCATTCATTATGATCATGGCTTATAGTCCAACTCAATAGTACGTCCTGCATTCCCCCCATATCCTTTGCTCCCTTTAGCACCAAGGCTATATCGAGTTCCTTCTTGAAAACACACAGGGCTGGATTCACCGATTTGGAGGTGAAGTGCCGACGCCGGCAAGGGAACTGTGGCGTTTTACGAAGCCAAAATTGGTGCTGAACCCTCACCAATCCTGCAACCGGCGAGGGGCTCGCAGTCACGCCAGGTAAAACTCCCGGCTCCCACACCAAAAATGGCTGGAGAATGGCTGGGTCCATGGCCGTGCATGTGCACGGCGACGACCTGCAGCAGTCGCGCTGTAAAACATGGTGCCGGCCGTGTGCGGACCCGACCTGCCAAATACTGCCCCCCCTGGCCACCTCCCACCAGCACCCCCCAATCCCTCATGGAAATCCCCCCCACTCCCGGCCAGCAGCATGGCTCCTGGCCAACTGTGGCAGCTCTGGACACAGTCCGCAGCCGCCACGCCGAGTTCTCGACCGCTGAGACTACGGCCGGGATCCTCCCTCCTGGGGCCTGAGTCCCCACGCTGGCGGGAAAACTAGCACCAACGCCTCCGGTGTCAACGGCCCCCCACGGTGAGGAATTCTCACCTTTCTAGGGAGCTAGGTTGACACCGGAGGGGTTGGTGCCACTCCAGCCGGCGGCGAAGGGAAGGCACGAGTTTGCGCGTGCGTGGAACAGCCGGCATGATTTCACGCATGCACGGACCGGCCAGCATATTCTCAAGCATGTGCGAGGGGTTCTCTTCTCCATGTCGGCCCCTGGGCAATATGGCGGAGCCCTACAGGGGCCCGGCGCGGAAGGAAGAAGTGCCCCCACGGAACAAGACCGCCCGCAGATTGGTGGGCCCCGATCGCGGGCCTGGTCGGATCCCCCGCGCCCGCCCTGAGGACCGCCCACGAATACTCACCTGCCAGGTCCCGCCGGTGCATGAGTTGAGTGATTCACGCCGGCAGGACTGGTAAAAATGGACAGCCGCTCGGTCCATCGGGGCCCGGAGAATAGCCGCGGGGGGGGGGGGTCACTGTCAACGGCCCTCGACCGGCGTGGCGGGAATCCTGCCGCCGACTGAAAAATGGTGCCGGAGAATACAGCATCTGGCGTCGGGGGGGGGGGGGGGGGATTCGCGCCCTCCCCAGGGATTCTCCCACCCAGCGGGGGGCCGGAGAATCCCGGCCCACATGAGAATCCCGCGGGGTCGGGACCTCGGCCCATCGGGGGTGGAGCATCGGGCGAGGGCGTTCAGGTGACGCACCAAAAGTGTTCCAATGGTGCGCGGTGCGTGACGTGATGATGCCATTTCGGAGGTGGCGGACGATAGAAAACCGGCGATAAACCGGCGCTGGCCTCGATTTGGGCGTCGGAAGGGATTCTCCGCCAGATCGCCGATTACGATATCGGCGTTGGGTAACGGTGAATCCCGCTCACAATTTATTTGCCTCAATTGCTCTCTGTGATAGAGAATTCCACAGACTCACCACTCTCTATGTGAAGAAATTTCTCATCTACCCTATCTGGTCCTGTTAGAATTTTATAGGTTTCTATAAGATTCCCGCTTCATTCTTCTGCATTCCAGCTAATATAATCCTAACCAACTCAACCTCTCCTCCATCGCCAGTCCCACCATTCCAGGAATCAGTCGGTAAACCTTCACTGAATTCCCTTCATAACAAGAAAATTCTTCCTCAGATAAGGAGACCAAAACTGCACACACTATTCCAGATGTTTCCTCACCAAGGCCCTATATTACTGCAGCAAGACATCCCTGCTCATGTACTTGGATCTTATCCCTATAAAGGCTGACAAACCTTCATAGATGTGCAGGTTAGGTGGATTAGCCATGCTAAATTACCCTTAGTGTCCAAAAAGGTTGGGTGGGGTTTTGGGGTTATGGGGATAGGGTGGAGGTGTGGAGGTGCCCTTTCCAAGGGCCAGTGTAGACTTGATGGGCCGAATGGCCTCCTTCTGCACTGTAAATTCATTGATATCTATGATAAACCATTTGCCTTCTTTATCGCCTGCTGCACCTACATGCTCACCTTCAGCGACTGGTGTAAGAAGACACCCAGGTTTCGTTGCACATTTATAGCCATTCAGATAACAATCTGCCTTCCTGATTTTGCTACCAACGTGGATAACTTTTTTTCCTGAATCTTGCTGCAAATAAAGTATCAGGAACAAATCCGAATTGCCATGACTTACCTTCAATGAAGATTGAAGTTAAGAACATTTTTTTTACAACAGTCTTTACTTGGTATTTGAGATACGTCTTGACCATAGCAAAAACATTTTCCCCAGCGTTTATTGTAGATGCGGTTACTTGATGAACTCAATTTGTGAGAAATTTCCAAGGGCAAGTCGTGAAAAGCAGATGTTGACAATCTGGAGTCGATTATTGAAATTTGGAAGAGAGGAACTATCATACATCAATGGAAATACCTACAAAAAAATGTCATTTTCCTCCTTGCACGCTTTAATATGTTTGGGAAGGAATGATAAGAGTTGTTACTGAAGAGTGGAGAGCAGGTTTAAAACGGAAACATCACAATAACGTTCCACTAAGTAGATTTCTGTAAGGCAGTGAGGCCATCAAGGAACACCAGGCATTGAAGCTAATGCAAGGCCAAAGTTCTGAATCCAGTCAATTTCACCACCAGTGAAAGTGATGTTAATAAGCAGCCCGTCGGTTTCCTCCACGTCTCCCAATGACCTGCGTTAGCGACCTTAACAAAGTTCTAAAAGCAGCAATTAAAATCCAGGTGGAGCGGTGCATGGAAGTAAAATATTTAATTCAAGAGGCATCATTGATTCTACATTTCACAACTTGTTTGTTCTGTCCTACCCTCTCTCCAGCCGTGTACTCCAGTACAAGTGGGTTTTTTTCATTGGCAGAAGAGGGGGAGGGGCAATGATCTCCAAAATCATCCCCCAAGTGAGAAATTCTCCTTGCTGCCGAATCTGTCACCCGCCCGTTCTCCTGCATCTCGCAAACGCATCGAGACAGGTTGGTGGCTCCGATTTGTTTTCTAAAAAAAACATTTCCAGGTTCGCTTTAAGCCAAAAGCAGATTTCACCCGGGGGAGGTCAGCAGCGTCCACCTCACCCCAGCTCAGCTCAGCCCAGCCCATCTCAGCCCAGCCCAGCCCAGCTCAGTTCAGCCCAGCCCAGCTCAGCTCAGTCCAGCCCAGCCTAGCCCACCTCAGCCCAGCCCATCTCAGCCCAGCCCATCTCAGTCCAGCCCAGCCCAGCTCAGTGCAGCCCAGCCCAGCCCAGATCAGCTTAGCCCAGCCCATCTCAGCCCAGCCCAGCCCAGCTCAGTTCAGCCCAGCCCAGCTCAGCTCAGTCCAGCCCAGCCTAGCCCACCTCAGCCCAGCCCATCTCAGCCCAGCCCATCTCAGTCCAGCCCAGCTCAGCTCAGTCCAGCCCAACCCAGCCCAGCCTAGCCCACCTCAGCCCAGCCCATCTCAGCCCAGCCCATCTCAGTCCAGCCCAGCCCAGCTCAGTGCAGCCCAGCCCAGCCCAGATCAGCTTAGCCCAGCCCATCTCAGCCCAGCCCAGCTCAGTTCAGCCCAGCCCAGCTCAGCTCAGTCCAGCCCAGCCTAGCTCACCTCAGCCCAGCCCATCTCAGCCCAGCCCATCTCAGCCCAGCCCACCTCAGCCCAGCCCATCTCAGTCCAGCCGAGCCCAGCTCAGTGCAGCACAGCCCAGCCCAACTCAGTGCAGCCCAGCCCAGCTCAGTGCAGCCCAGCCCAACTGAGCCCAGCCCAGCTCAGCTCAGCCCAGCCCAAGCTCAGCCCAGCGCAGTCCAGCTCAGCCCAGCCCACCTCAGCCTCTATCCACTCCCTGCCAGCTCAGCCCAGCCCAGGTCAGCCCCGCCCAGCCCAACCCAACTGAGCCCAACCCAGCTCAGCCCAGCCCAGCCCAGCCCCCCTCAGTCCAGCTCAGCCCAGCCCAGCTCAGCCCAGTCCAGCTCAGCCCAGCCCAGCGTAGCCCAGATTCTCTCCATTCCCTGCCAGCCCAAATGCCATTTTCAACACAATTGCAACATCGCTTCTTTCCCATTTCCCTGTGAAGCTGCATCACTTAATGGGGGGGGGGGGGGGGGGCAGAGAGAGCAAGTGACCAGCAGACATCACACAACATTCCTGCAATGACAACCGAGGAATCTGGCCAGCTTTATAACCATCTGCACCATCCTCTGCTTTCGCTACTTCTCCAGCCACCACCTCCCAGAGCGGGGGGTGGGGGGGTTAATAGTCACATCCCCGCCCCCCCCCCCCAATCCTAAATATGGCCAAACAAAGCCCCCTCTTTGTTGGGAATGAGCGAGACTCCTCATAAACCCTCTGCACACAAGAGTGTTGCACAACATGAACACCTATTGCATGCCACTGTAGTTGAAGGCTAGTTCTGTGACCCCTGTTGTGTTGTGTGTGTGTTTTACTGCTTGCTGCAGACACAATGCAGCCCCAGCCGGGGATCTGCCCGCCGCTATGTGTCTTCAGCCTGACGTAAAAGCATGCGTTGGAAACGTCGGAGATATTTAACATCAATCGTTGAGGGCGCTCACAGCTCTGGCTCCATCGTGTGTGCAACAGTCGCGGCTGCTGCTTCCACCGAGACTGGTGGCGGGCGGCGCAGGGAGCAGTGTGTCCTAAACTCCGGCTGCATGAACCTGTCGCTCCCTTTCCAAAACACCTGGCAGAGGAAACCCCCCAGCTGCTTCCACCAAAACTCCAGCCACCCCGCCTGCTGAGCACCGAGGACGCTGCCAGCCTCTCCACCTAGCTGGCTCGCCGAGCAAACGGAGAATTGTTTCAATGTGTCTGTAAAAGTTAAAAGAGGGGCGAATTGGACTCTGCTCCCCCCCCCCCCCCCCCCCCGCCTCTCCTCTCCTGCAAGGTAAGTGTCTGCTGGTGTTTTTGTTTTTAGAGGTTGGTCAGTTTCGAAGGTCCGCCGCCAGTGGTTCAATTGCAAAAGCCGAGGTGGATTTCAGGGTTAATCCAGAATGCAGCCAGTCTCTGAGGGCGATTGCACCGCGTCCCAGTGTAGACTTTCCCAATGTGCCACCTGGCTGATGAGCAGAGGGGACGGGGACACACCAAAAAACAGTCTTCATCCACCTTGAGAATCCATCTGGGGGAATGATAAATTCCACAGGTGCCCAAACCCTCTCCCTACAGAACCCACGCACAATAAGTGTCCTGACATTGCAAAGCGTTTAAAGGCAGCGCTTGATCTTCACCCTGCATCCCGTGTGGACAACTAACCTCAACCTCAAAATATTCCCGGAGATATTCTCCCCCACCCCAGAATCGATGTTTTCTTTTTCAAGATGTTCTCTGTTTCTGACCTGTCAGATGAATGATTGCATTTCTCTCTCTCCCCCCCGCCCCCCCCCCCCGCACCCACACCTCCTGTGTGTCAGTCAGTGGCAATCCCTCTTGCTGTTGCAGGGCTTGTCTGGGGGCGAAGAGAGTGAAATGCCGAGATTGACCGTGAGTTTTGTGTTTTTTTGCTCCCTGTGTTGCCCACGCCCAGCTGTTCTGGGATCGAGCCTGGCCACCGTGTGACAGCCAATCCTGCCCCACTTCCAGCCTGTGTCAATGTGGGGGGGTGGGAGGGGGGGGGGGGGGTCCTCTGAAGACACCTCCACCCCGCCACTGGACACGAGGTCGCTGGGACCCTGGTTGTCGGGAAGGATGGAAGAATTGGAATGGCAATCGGTGCTTGAAAGCCGATTGGTGAGAAGCTGCTAAACTGTGTGTGTGGACAGAGCTGCGGAACCGACTCGGGATCTCCTGGCTGATTTTGTTTTTCAGTTGAAGGTGGCTATTTCTCATTGCACTGGTGCAATAAGTGTGTGTGTGTGTGTGTGCCGACAGTAAAGCTCTGTCTTTTGCTGCAGGTGTTGTTTCTGATGCTCAGCCTGTAGCCCAGGAGCCTGACCCAGGGGAATGGCTTTGGACGCCCCCACCCCGCTCAGCAGCACCGCCGGCTGGATCCTGGACACCTTCGAGGGGCTCAATCTCTCCACCGAGATCTACTCCAACCTGACCCCAAACGCCAGCAAACCCTCCACCCAGCCGGACGTCGACATGAGCGGCAGCGTCTTCCTGCCCTTCATCTACTTCGTGGTGTGTGTGGTGGGCCTGAGCGGCAACACCCTGGTCATCTATGTCATCTTCCGCTACGCCAAGATGAAGACGGTGACCAACATCTACATCCTCAACCTGGCCATCGCCGACGAGCTCTTCATGGTGGCACTGCCCTTCTTCGCCACCCAGGCGGCCCTGGCCCACTGGCCCTTCGGCCAGGCCGCCTGCCGGGTGCTGATGACCCTGGACGGCATCAACCAGTTCACCAGCATCTTCTGCCTGACCGTGATGAGCATCGACCGCTACCTGGCCGTGGTGCACCCCATCAGGTCGTCCAAGTGGCGCAAGCCGCGCCTGGCAAAGCTGGTGAACGGGGCGGTGTGGTTCATCTCGCTGCTGGTCATCCTGCCCATCATGATCTACTCTGCTGTGCAGACCCGCAACGGCAGGAGCAGCTGTACCATCACCTGGCCCAGCCAGAACCCCTCCTGGTACACCGCCTTTGGCATCTACACCTTCGCCCTGGGCTTCTTCCTGCCCCTCACTATCATCTGCCTCTGCTACCTCCTCATCATCATCAAGGTGAAAGCCTCGGGCATCCGCGTGGGATCCTCCAAGCGCAAGAAATCCGAGAAGAAGGTGACCAGGATGGTCTCCATCGTGGTGGCCGTCTTTGTCCTCTGCTGGCTGCCTTTCTACATCTTCAACTTCCTGCCCCTGGCCGTGGACGTCAAGCCCACCCTGGCCATGAAGGGCTTCTACGAGTTCGTCGTCATCCTCTCCTACGCCAACAGTTGCGCCAATCCCATCCTCTACGCCTTCCTGTCCGACAACTTCAAGAAGAGCTTCCAGAACGTGCTATGCCTGAAGAAGGTGAGCGGCCTGGACGAGGTGGATCGCAGTGACAGCCGCCAGGACAAGTCCAGGCTCCAGGATGTCACCGAGACTCAGAGGACTTTACTGAACGGCGATGATCTCCAGACCAGTATTTAAATGCTTCAATGGCAGGCGGAGATCACCTTTGGAGGAGCTGGGCGCCCTTCTCCAGTGCAAATGACAGGTAAAGCTTGGCCCCAAGGCTCTGTTGACCCAGTCGTGTAAGCTGACTTGAGGATTCACAAGGCTGCCCAATTTACTGCTCCTGAAACTGGATTGTAATGTGGGCAGTTATGGGATGTCCCCCCCTCCCTTCCCCAAATTCTAATTCCTATTATTTAATTGCACACACGACCCCTTCACTCCGCGGTGCCCTGGAGCTGCATCAACTTTCAACAGGAGCAACATTGCAGACTGGACTGGTTGTCCCCAGCCCAGCCGCCGGGGTTCAATGCTCCGTCCTCACTGTAACTGCTTCATTCTCCGGTATATTAACAGACTGCCTTCCGTGTTAAAGCTCGCCCATGACAACCACATGTGTGTCCCCCGTCCCCCCCCCCCCCCCCCGCCGGCAGTGTGGTGTTAACGCAGCAATGCTTCAGCAGAATTCTCCCCTGCACCGGCTTAGTATTTGGCTGTTTCAGTGAATTTCGTCTTAATGGGGACCTGGGCGATTTAACCCAACCCTGTCGCCCGCCTGGGCTGGTGACTGACTGGATTCTGTCTCGGGTGCGCAGGACCACCCCCCCCCCCCCCTCCCTCCCTGTCCAGCAAAGCACACGACCTCTGGCTGGATGTCGGAAACAAAAACAGGAAGTATTGGGAGTGCCCAGCCGGGCAGGCAGCATTGGTGGCGAGAGAGCGAGAGAAAGAGAGAGAAACAGCATTAACCTATATATCAGCCCAGGCTTTTCGCAAGTAACTGGAGAGTTTGCATTATGATGGGGTGAGCTGCAGATCGATTTAATTCTCTGTGAATCAGTGAACAGGTGGTCTGTACTTTATCTGCATTATATCGTTTGAGACATCTTCTGCTTTCCCCAGAAGCAGATTTGGATGCATTTCAGAAATAATAAACTGGTGACTATACTTAACCAGGACAGGTCTCCTTTCTGTGACCTGGCTTTGAAAAAAAAGCTTTAATTTTCACTAATCGTACATTTTTATCTAAGTGAAATTAAGAAGTGACGACCCGATTCCCATATTTAGATAATGACAGAATCTTGAATGATGAATCACCCCAACCATTCCCAGGAGCCATCTTTCCACATTCCGATAGGAACGGGGCAATGTTAGAGAGAGAAAGAGGGAGAGAGTCCTCCAAGTTATGCTGGGTTAAACTTGGTATGTGACATGCATTCGTAACCACGAAGCCACGCTAATGATCCCTGTAACAATCATCAATGGCATGTAACTCTTCCTATATTTGTTTTTGTTGAACCACTCTAAGATTCGGTGGGTGAGGTAGTACACAAAATAATTCAGGCCCGAGGGATTGGGACAAACCCGAAGCACTAGTACCCACTGAATGATGGATTCAATCTTAACTGGTGAATTATTTTTGTTCCTGGTTAGTTTATTTATTTTTCTACACCCAGATCCTTCAACAGTGCATTACAACCCAAACCCAAAATAGTGGAACAAAATGGCTTCAGGTCAAGCCCTGGAATTAGTTGCAACTATATTGTGTAGCCCATTTTAAAAGCGAGTGTTTCCCTGTCAACTTCTTGGCTCCTTTCTTTAAAGTCAGTTTGTGGGAGAGTTGCAGATGGGAGAAAACTATTTTGTGGATTAAAATTGCCACTAAAATACAACGTAATTTCTGAAATTTCAATGAAATACTTTCATTTTGTAATAGCTTCCATATGTGCATGAGAATTGCCCAGGAAATTAAATCTCTTCAAGTTGATTTACCTCGATGTTGGAGCCCCAAGTGGCCAGTAAAAGTGTGTAGGAGTTGCAAACTAGTTAATAACATGTCTAAATTACAATCATATAAAAAACTAAAGATTTTCAAGAAATTTAATAGATGTACTCTTATTACCAGTGATTAGGGGCATTGTATTATAATTCAGAGATTGCAGCATTCTTTACCAGACAGGGTCTGTACTGCATACAGATCTTCAGTTAAAATGATGCCCGCATTAGATAATGAATATAAAGTTCTACCACCTTTTCACAACATGCTCTCCCATGTCTAATGCTCCACGATCCAAAAACTTGTCTTCCCATATTTATCGGTTCCTTACAAAGGTCACAGTGTTTCAAATGTTGACGATTGTAAAAGCTACAACTACACACACTGAAAACAAACATTACTCTTGCATACAGTAGAGGCACATTTAGCTTTGACAACAGAAAGTTATGCTGGTTAAGAGAATTTGGGGGACTACAGTTTGTAAGTTTTTAAAAATCTTGCTGACAGAAATTGGGTTGTAGTCCATCCGGGAGAAAAGGGAGTCTCATTTCATCAATGGCTACTTACGATTACATGTGTTGTGAATTTTTAGGGTACAATGCCAAACTATTCCAACTGAGTCCATTAATACTGACGCTCTTGTTCAGTTTCATAAGAGGTTGCACTGTAAAGTAAGGCCAGCGTTATTGCAGGGATGCAACTTGAATCTTGAGATTGATGCTTTTTTTCTTGGTGCCTGAGGTGTGAAGCTTTTTTTAACGATATATTTTAAATTATATTTTTGCATGGATCGAGTCAACCTGTTGGTTAGAAAAAATTTATTTGACAACGGTTACGTCCTGATAAATGATTGTTATTTATTTTATTTAAAATTTCAGTTCACCGTCATTGCTCCAGAGGAACACCCTAGGTACTGGGGAAGCGGGTCATAACTGTCTCCAGCACTCCAGTGTCCTTCAGGTCAGGTAGTGCGACAACCCTGACCAGAAACCCATTGCATCTGTACTCATCCATATGCTGCCTGGCAGATAAGATCAGGCTGCCAGAAGTGTGCACCATTAACCATTTACATTGAAAATGGAATCTCTGGCAGGCAGTGGGAATCTGAATTTAACAACTTTTATTTTACAATTCCATACATTTTTAGTTGGTTATTTTTTGGGCTTATGGAAGCTACAACACAAAAAGAATATGTTTGAACCATCGGTCCAGTTAGCAGGGGAATAAGAATAACTTTATCAAGGGAATGTTAATAACTTCACTACCTACGAGGCCAAATTCCTTAGTAAAATAAAAGTATTAACAGATAAGTATAACTTTTTTTAAAAACAAGATAATTTAAACTGGTCCCATCTGAAATAAACCCAAGAAGTACTGTATTTGTATTATGATTACTGCCTACTTACTTCAATACATCTCCGTGGTAAACATGGAGGTGACCTGCACCTTGCCTTTCCCCTAGTTTTTTTGTGTGTGATAAAAAGAATAAAATATGCAATATTTTGAGCAAAGGACGCAACTTCAAACAAATGAACATTTCTATAGCAACAAAGAATATTACTTAAGACCTCAAAGGAACAGTCCTAAATCAATTAGGGGCAGCACAGTGGTTAGCACTGCTGCCTCACAGCGCCAGGGCCCTGGGTTCAATTCTGGCTTTGGGTTGACTATCTGTGTGGAGTTGGCACGTTCTTTCCATATCTGCGTGGGTTCACTCCGGGTGCTCTGGTTTCCTCCCACATTCCAAAGATGTGCAGGTTAGGTGGGGTTACAGGGATAGGGTGCTCTTTCAGAGGGTTGGTGCATACTCGATGGGCTGAATGGTCTCCTTCTGCACTGTGGGATTTCTATGATTAGGTTGATAATCTTGCCCTGAATCAGGTGTACATGCTTTGCCCTGTGTGAAGCATAACCACTCCAATTTTGAGTTGGATATCAAAGTTGCAGCGTTTGATGATGAGATTACCTAATTGTGGACCCTCCGCAGACAATTCACATTCAAAATAAATATAGTCCCACATTATTTAACATTACCAAAGGCATTCTGTCCTTCACTCTTTGTCCCATTGCTACCCAATTCTGAACTAACAAGTACACACACATTCTTTCTGGGAAAAAAATGTCAAGCTTTGCGAACTTAGAGCAACAGCTTTATTTTAAGAAATTCAGTGCATTACAAGTGAAGCCCATGTTACTTTAAATATGTCTTCTGGTTGTTATGAGTGTCTAGAAGAGTGCCAAATTATCCCCGGTGTTCAAAAGATGTTTGACAGCTAGAACTGTAAGAACAATATTTTAGAAGAGGTAAAAGCAAAGAAGGAGAGAGGACTACGCTAATCATTCACCAAAGATACACTGCGGAGTTCCATTGAGGAAGTGAATATTTCACTTGAAGCTGCAGTGGAAACCATTGGAATCCATTCTGCAATTGACCAGCGAGAGAGGTTTTTGATTCTAAAACACAGTTAAAAGAAAAACATTTTTTGAACGACTGAGGGTTTTCTGTATATTCATATAAAACATGGATTTTCAATTAGGGAAATGTGCAGATTAGTCATTTTATTAATTTGTGACAATTTCAAGTGAATTAAAAATCTGTCATCTTGCAATAAAGATTTTGGTTTTGCTGGAGAAATTATACTGAGCTTCTCAAATGCCAAATTATATAATCTCTGCAAGTATATGTATTACATGTGCCTGAGACTATATTTATAGCTCCAAACTCACATATTAAATATGCAGACACTTGGTTCATGTGGACAAGAATTCTTAACTGTGTTCCTATGCCATTAGGATTGGCCGTGGAATGTAAAAAAAATGTATTGTGTAGGATGTTTTCATTTTTTATTTTGTTACATCACTCAATTGCTTTATTGCTCTCAAGTTTGTTTTGGGGGAAATCCAAGTTTTAACAGTGTCTTGTTATCACACACATACATATATGCCATCGGCATGATGGTTGCCCAGTGCCATAAATCACCGTAGAACTAATAGTCTAAAATACACTTCAAACTTTCCAGGGAATAAGTTCCATACAATGAAAGACGACAGCCCTATGATGATCAACTTCAGTCTGGTCTTGAAACAATTAAGTGTCAAGGCCATCACCATGTGCTCAGTAGATAGGTTTTGTTGCACTACTGTGATAAACCTCATAGAGATTGATGAGTGATTTCTCATGATCCTCGTGAGTGATGTACTGGGGCCAATCCTCCACATCTGCATCAAAAGGCTTGAGTTTCCCAAATACAGGCATTTACAGGTTTCCTTTGTGCTCTTCTTACTGGAGGCGCTTTTCTTTTAAGAGGGCAGTCTAGAATCCCGTTCTTGCCCCTCATCGGCAGTGTAGTAATCCAGGAGACACAAAGATAAAGGTGAAACTAAATTTATTTTATCTCAAAAGTAAAGCTGCACCCATGGCATACAACATTAGTGTCCCAGTCCGGTACTAACAGGAACTCCCAGTCCGGATCTGAGACGGGATTTATAAGGGGTTCCAGCTAGACAGGCCTCAACTGGTTACTATGGGAACTCGTACTCAATGAGCCCTACAGGGAGATCAACGAGTGATTCTTCATGATCCCCATGAGGGTTATCATAGCTACGATCTAACGGTTCTTTAAGAAGCCAATCATAAATACCTTGGGCGTGATTCTCCGTCCCGCTGCACCCGTTGGGAAATCCGCGGGCGTGAGTGCGCTGCCGGCGATGCGGAGGATCCCGCCGATGGAGAATCCAGCCCCTTGTATGTTGAGTTTCACATCACCCAATCATTTCATTCTCTGTACATAGAGTATTCAATTTTCCAATAATTCACTGCCACAAATACCACGGAAATAAAACGTATTCTAAATCATATATGCAGTATTTTCCATGAGCCATCCTTTCTCCAAAATGTACTTACAAAGTAAGAAATGCTTTCACTATTGTAACAGTAAGAGGCACACGTCAGTGAATTCACATACATTAATCTGAGGATTCAGATCACAAATCTAAACTACAAAAATGTCATGGAATGTCATCTGACCCACTTGAAGAATAATGTAGTTTAGGATTTCCACAAGGTATTCAATGGAATGTCATAGAAGCATTTTCACTAACATTAAAGCTGGGGGAATTGAAGACCGATTAATGACCTGATTCGGAGATTGGTTAGGCGATAGAAAACAGAGATCAAGTGTCTGTGTACTTGAATTAGAAGGAAGTGATGAGTGGAGTTCCATGAGGATCGGTGGCCTCAATTTTTCACTACATTTATTAATGACTTGGATAACACAATGATACTTCCATGTTTGCTAATGACGCAGAGATTGGTGGCATGGTAAGCAGTGCAGACAGGAGCATAAAATTGCAAAGAAACATTGAAAAGCAGAGAGTGACAAACAGTGTGAAGTGCGAGGTCATCCATTTTGGACCAAAAAGGATACATTTTCTGATTTTTAAACAATGGTTAAATCTAAGAATGGATCCAAAAAAACTTAGGAAGTCATGTACGCAGATCACTAAAGTATACATGCCAGGTAGAAATTTTATTTTTTTAAATTGGAATGTTAAAGGAATAAGGATGTTTAGTTGCAGCTTTACAAAGCCTTCGTTAATGAGTGCTGTGTGTAGTTAAAGAAATGGGGCTGGATTCTCCATCAGCAGGATCCTCCGCTTCGCCTGCAGTGCCTTCACGCCCATGGATTACCCGCAGCGTGGGCGTGCCCACAGTGGGAAACCCCATTGGCCAGCTGCTGGGATGGAGGATCCCACCAGAAAAAGAGTGCGGCGGGACGGAGAATCCCCTCCATTGAATCTTAGAATGGAGAAATTGGCATTGGCAGGAGTGTGTATTCACCAGCATACTACCAAGGCTCCAAGGAGCAAATTATGTGGAGAGATTACATAAACTAGGCTTGAAGTTACGGGAATATTGAGATCAAAGAGGTGATTTTATTCAGGTTCTTTAGGATTCTGCAAATAATTGATAGGGTAGATCGAGAGAAGGATTTTCCTGATGGTGGGGAAATAAAGGATAAGATGACAGGCCTTAAATCAGAGCCAGCCCATTTAGGATAGAAGTTAGGAATATAGGAACAGGAGTAGGCCATTCAGCCCATTGCGCCTGCTCCGCCATTTAATATGATCATGGCTGATTGGACACTTAAATGCATTTACACCAACTCTCCCCATAACATTTTACTGTATTGTTAATCAGAACTTTATCAATCTCTGCTTGGAACATACACAAGACCTGAGCTTTTGACTGCTTAGGAAGCACTTCATGTAAAAGATGGTAGACGTATGGAACAATCCACAGACTCTCTAAAGTGCATTAGGAGGCCATTCGGCCCAACGTGCCTGCACCGACCCTCTGAAAGAGCACCCTACCCGAGTCCACTCCCCCGCCTGATCCCCATGACCCCACCTTACCTGCACATCTTTGGACACTAAGGGGCAATTTTTTTAGAATGGCCAATCCACCTAACCTGCACATCTTTGGACAGTGGGAGGAAACCGGAGCACCCGGAGGAAACCCACACAGACACGGGGAGAACGTGTAAACTCTCCACAGACAGTCACCCAAGGCCGGAATCAAACCCGGGTCCCTGGTGCTGTGAGGCAGCAGTGCTAACCACTGTGCCTGCCACAAAAAATGTAGTAGACGGTGGGTCAATTAATTTACATCTGAGATTAGTAAATCTTTGTCAGCCACGGGTATCAAGGAGCCAAGGCGGGTGGGTGGAATTAGGATAAAGGTCATCCAGGATCTCATCGAAAGGCAGGGCAGAATTGAAGACCTGAATGGCCAGCTCCTGATCCTATCTTCCTGCACGAACTGCCATTAAGCTGCACTCTTTTCTCAATTATGGAAGGAACTCGGAATCTCACTTGAGCTTTCTGGTTTCAAATGGTATATGTAGTTGTACTTTACCTGTTCAACTTTAAGTTTGTTGTATTAGTGCGAGCTGGTGAATTAATGGGAGAGCGAATAATAAGACCAAAGTTTCTGTAATTGGAATAGAGTGATTTACAATTTATAGAAAGAGGAGACAAATCAGTTCATTGATAAGCTGCAAAATAAGCTTTAAATTTGCGTTTTTTTTAGCATCTATGTTGGTGTTTGGATAATGCACCTTAATTAAAATTAACTATTTTAATTATAAAGAATTGTAATTGGTCGAATTGATAAAAGTTCAACATAGATTTGGTCACGCTACTTTTATTTATTTTTCTATGATCCTTGGAGGATAATGACAACCAAATGTATGAACACACCACATACGTGTTTGCAAATGAAAAGATTCCTTCTATATATTGTGTCAGTAAGATCCTTGACCCTGATGATTCTTATGCTGCATTGAGGTCATTGCCTATTTACATAAACCAGATTATTTATATTACTGAAAACCCTTTTCAAGTGGCATGGGGGAACAGTGGTTAGCACTGCCGCCTCACAGCATCAGGGACCCGGGTTCGATTTCGGCCTTGGGTGACTGTGTGGAGATTATACATTCTCCCCGTGTCTACGTGGGTTTCCTCCAGGTGCTCCGGTTTCCTCTCACTGTCCAAAGATGTGCAGGTTAGGTGGATTGGCCATGCTAAATTGCCCCTTTAGTGTCCAATGATGTCCAGGTTAGGTGGGGCCACGGGGTTAGGGTGGATGAGTGGGCCAAGTTAGGGTGCCCTTTCT
Organism: Scyliorhinus torazame; assembly: GCF_047496885.1. Lineage (NCBI taxonomy): Eukaryota > Metazoa > Chordata > Chondrichthyes > Carcharhiniformes > Scyliorhinidae > Scyliorhinus > Scyliorhinus torazame. Next base: position 142,961,034 of record NC_092724.1, on the reverse strand, counting down.
GGGTGCAGAATCGATGGGCTGAATGGCCTCCTTCTGCACTGTAGGGATTTTACGATTCTATGATACACGATTGTGCAGTACAGCTTTTGAGAGTACGGTTGTGATGACAAAAGACAACGGGATGTCAAAACAATTTTATGATTCAGAATCCTGCACATTTAACTTTTTCCAGAATGAATAGTACTTCTCACCTTTAACACTGAGCTATTTCTGAGGGATCTGATAAGTTAGATAGGTAGGTAATTAGCCATTATCTATGGTTATATATAGAGATCTGATAAGGACTTATATTAACACAAACCTTTCTTATAATCAGTAATTGCAGTTATTTCTGTTTTGAGAGGGAGGGCTTGACCCATAAAATGTCACCTTCATGGTATTCCAGTCATACAAGCTGCAAGCATCGAGTGACAAAGGCCCCATTCTCAATCAAAGTACATTTTAGGTTCAATTTTCAAAAATTTAGGAATTAATTTTAACCTGATCATATCCCAAGATGATTTACAACTACTGGAAGTTAGGACATTATATAATGAACTCTACTGACGCAGGTGGCATAAAAGGGAACCATCCAAATTGGCCTGTTGACAACAGACTTGAAAATACGCAGGACAATGTAGGAAATTAAAATGTAACCATGGAGAAGTGCAACATTAACATTGTAGGGGCCACCTGGATGCACCAAATGTGTGAGTTTGCACAGAGACTTCCCTCTCCGCATTTCCGCCCCCCCCCCCCCCCCCCACAAGGACTTACCCTTTTTCTCGGTCAGCCTCTGCAATGTTTCTGGTTGGCACCATTCCAAATCCAAAGCAGTTTCCACGTTCTTTATTTCAGTGGATGAGTTTGAGAATGGAATTCCCTATATTGCTCTCCGGAGCACCAACTATCCCCGGAAGGAATGTTTCATCCATATCTCTGATTAACGTGTAGTCAGAAATGATTCATACAGCTGATTGTGAGATGCTTGAGTTACAAAAGCACCTCCCCCCCAAAAAAAATAAAGGTGTGCTTCGCAAATTGGCCCATTGGGCATTGTAGGACTTCTGTATAATCACAACTGTTGACGGAAAGGCTCAGAGCTACGACTTTTCAAGGAACTTTCCACTTCAACCTGTCAAAGTCTTCAGCTCTGGATGGAGTGGACATTCTATTTTTTTACACCATACAACAACTGAGGGATGTGGAGAGGCGATAAAAGTGTTTGAATGGCTGTTGTGACCTGAAAAATGTTTGCTTATTGCCCAACGACTGTATGTTAAATAGTTTCAGTGTTTAATATTTGTTTTTTTAAAGGTACCACCATCTGTTTTATATTTTGTTGCCTGTGACCAAGATGTGATGTGTTTGCTTCTCACATATATTTAACTCTATATTGTTGCAGTTTTGTACATTAAAAAGTGCAAATAATTTTCAACCTGAAGAAGTGAATTCTGCAGCATTCATTTTAACATTGGAAACATGGTGCATCAGAATTACATTTTATCACCTAGAGATCCACCTCAAATGGAAGTGAATGGTGGTCTTGTCACTTCTTTTTTTGTAATAAACAATTTTATTAAGGTATTTAGGTAAAACAATGACATTGTATAGTACCGTACAAAAGGAAAAGCAAGTAACACATAGTGCAAACCACGACTCCATTCTCGCAAGGACCTGCCTAAACCCCCCCCAACTCTACACTACCCTAGCCCCCCCCAGACTGAGCCTGGCACACGTTGTGGTCGTGTTTACTCTGCCCAGAGCTTCTGCCCAGATGCCATCCTCCATCTCCACCCCCCCCGAACTCCTCCTCCCACTTAAGCTTCACGTCATCCGTCTGTGTATCCTCTGTGTATATCCTCTGCTCCCATTAGTTCTTTGTAAATACCTGAGACTCTACCCTCACCTACATCTCCCCTAGAAACTACCCTGTCCTGCCTCCCCTTTGGCGGGAGGCGTGGGAAGGACGGCACCAGTCAGCGCACAAAATCGCGCACCTGTAAGTATCTAAAGTCATTCCCTCCCGCCAGCCCAAACGTCTCCTCCAATGCCCTCATGCTCGGAAAGCTCCCTTCCAGGAACAGATCACCCACCCTCACAATCCCCGCCCTCCACCACAGTCGATACCCAACGTCCATGTTCCCCGGGGCAAATCGGTGATTGCCACAGATTGGGGTCCCCACCGATGCTCTCACTTCCCCTATATGCCTCCGCCACTGGCCCCAGATCCGCAAAGCCGGCACCACTATAGGGCTACTGGAGTACCGCGCCGGTGGGAGCGGCAGAGGCGCCGTAACCAGGGCCGCCAAACTGGTGCCCCTACACAAAGCAGCCGGTCTTGTCACTTCTATTGCTTTCTGGACTTTGGGCTTCTTGGAAATACATAATAATTATAACATGGAAAACAGGACATTCAGCCCAACCAGTCATGTTGGCATTTACCCTCCACGTGAGTCCATAGTCCTAATTACATTTATACACCTTATTTCCACAGTCTTTCATCCACGTAATCTTAACATACTTTCTGCTTCAACCAATCACACTGCCAGTGAATTCCAAAGCTCCACAATACCCTGTATTTCTTGTTTTTTGTTGTAAATCTACTAGGTTTTGGTTCCTCAGTTTAGACCTTTAACTATTGGGAACAGTCTGCTTCTGAGTATGCTGTCCCATCCATACATATTGTAAACACTTATGAAATGAAATTCGCTTATTGTCACAAGTAGGCTTCAAATGAAGTTACTGTAAAAAGCCCCTAGTCGCCACATTCCGGCACCTGTTCGGGGAGGCTGGTACGGGAATTGAACCGTGCTGCTGGCCTGCCTTGGTCTGCTTTACAAAGCCAGTGATTTAGCCGTGTGCTAAACCAGCCCCTCGTAGGTATACCATTGTGGGTAGCAATGTTGCTTCACAGCGCCAGGTTCGATTCCCGGCTTGGGTCACTGTCTGTGCGGAGTCTGCATGTTCTCCCCGTGTCTGTATGGGTTTCCTCCGGGGGCTCCAGTTTCCTCCCACAAGTCCCGAAAGACGTGCTTGTTAGGTGAATTGGACATTCTGAATTCTCCCTCAGTGTACCCAAACAGGCGCCGGAATGTGGCGACTGGGGTCTTTTCACAGTAACTTCATTGCAGCATTAGTGTAAGCCTACTTGTGACAATAAAGGTTATTATTATAATATTGCCGTATAATCTCCATTATTCTAACAAAAAAAGCTTTGATATTTCACACCTTCCTTTGTGTTTGAATTTCTTCATATGAAGCAGCATCCTAGAGCATTGTACATTTGTAGAGGCTTAATACCATTTTTATATTGTGGCCAAGACTGCTCACAGCACTCAAACTGAAGTCTGAGGATTTTATGTGGGTTTGCCTTTACTTCTGGGCTTTTATATTTTTTTACTACTTGTAATAAAAGTAATAAAAGACTTCTACAAAATTGCTTTCCAGCCTTATCAACGTGACAGGCTATCTTTAATATCGTACAAATCTGTAACCCCCAAATCCCTCTGCTCTTCCACATCGTTGAACCTATCTCTAGGCATAGTTTAATTACTGTTCATTTTTCCCCCAAAGTGCATCATCTTTAAACTGATGTTGAATCCTATCTGCCACTTGGCTGTGAACATATATTTTCTTTTTAACTGGATGTGTAGTAATTTTACCTGAATTAGAAACCCAAATATTTTCCCCAATGTAGCTCCTCAGTTAACTAGCCGAGATGAATCCTCTTCCTTTTTAAACATGGGTGTTACATTGGCCACTCGCCAGTCTCGTGGCAAACATCTGTACTTCTTTTAAAATATATATTTTACTCAGGCATTTATATAAACAAACAACAAACAAAACAAATAAGATCAGAAGTAAAATTGTACAACATCATAACTAACCAGCACCCACCCTCCTTCTGCCCTTCCCCTCTTCCCATTGTGCCTCTCCCACTTTAACCCCCTTATTCTCCTCCTCCCCACCCTCCCTTTGCTGACCCCTCAATCCTTTAAGAAGTCAATGAACGGCTTCCACCTTCGGGCGAACCCCTCAAGACGAACCTGATACTTTCCAACCTCAGGAATTCCTCCAGGTCACTCACCCACCCCCCCTGCTTTCGGCGGCTCCGAGTCCCTCCACCCAAACAAGATCCATCTCCGGGCTATCAGGCAGGCAAAGGCCAAGACATCGGCCTCTCTCAACCCCCGGATTCACGGGTCTTCCGAAACTCAAAATATCGCTACCTCTGGGCTCGGGGCCACCTTAACCCCCAACAACTCAGACATTACGTCCGCAAGCCCCTGCCAGAACCCCTTCAGTTTTGGACATGCCCAAAACATGTGGACATGGTTCGCGGGCCTCCCCACGCACTGCTTACATGCCCTCAGACTCCTCAGGTGTGTGAAAACACGTGACTGTTGACCGGTCTATTCAGCCCCCCCACGTTCCGCGTAACCAGCCTGGTTGGATGCTCCTCACTCCCTCCCTTGCTGATCAACCATATCCCTTTTTGGTCCAGCCCCGGCAGCCCTTGTCACGCAACGCTTGAGGCCCACCCTCGGATGTCCATTGTCATCACTCCTTTTCCAACTGCGCCACCAAGAACACATCTTTATCAGCACCCCACCCAAATCAAACAAAAACCTCAACCTCCTCCCCTCCACCAACCACCTGACCACCGCCCACTGCGCTCCCGTTAACTAGCCTGCCCAGCTAACTTGGCGGCCCCCGCCAAAGACCTCCCAACCTCCTACCCCCGATTCCCCTACCCCCGTCCGCACTCTCTAAGAAAACAAAGAAACGATGGAACAGAAAAAGGTTCTCTCACCCTTAATACTCCCCAAGCACCCTGTCACCAAGCCCAATAATACATCCCAACAGAGAAAAAAAACTCCAACAACTGCCAACAAGAAACACCTCCTCACACCTCCTCCAAAGTTCAATGTCCTCCTTCTCCTGCCAGTCTATTGTCTCTCAAAAATTCCATCACCTCCTCTGGTGTACCAAAATAGTATTCTCGGTTCTGGAAAGTCACCAGAGGTGGGCTGGGTTCAGCACTCCAAACCTCACCCCTTCTTGAAGAGGGCAGCCTAGACCCGATTAAACCCGGCCCTCCTCTTTGCTAGCTCAGCGCCCAGGTCCTGGTACACCCGCAGCTCATTCCCGTCCCAGGCGCACTTCCTCGTCTGCCTCGCCCATCGAAGAATCTTCTCTTTGTCCAAGAAGCGGTGCAACCGCACCACCATCGCCCTCGGCGGCTCGCCCGCTTGCAGCCTCCTGATCAGTGCTCTGTGTGCTTGGTCGACCTCCAGAGGCCGGACAAAAGCTCCCTCCCCCATCACCTTTTCCAACATATGTGCTGGACTCCGCTCCTTCCATGCCTTTGGGCAGCGGCTGCCATTGCGAAGAGCTGCTGGCTTCTGCTGGGCCAGCAGGGCTGATGCCCGATAACTAAACCCAAGATGAGCTGGCTATGTAGAGGCGAGCCCACCCTCAGCAGAAATTCCAACGCCTAAAGTTAATTCTGTTGGGTCCTAGTGTTTCACCTTCATTTAGCTTACTTAATTTTATTTTGTCCACCATAATGTTGCTCTCATCTTGCTCTCAACCTCTTCCAGGACTGACCTCTCTGACCTTCTACTCTCTAGTCAAGACCCGTGGAAAGGTATGGGGCGGAATTCTACGTTCTTGAGGCTAAGTGCAGGCGTGAACGGAGAATCTGTGGGAGTTTCATGACGGGAAAATCGGCGCGAACCCCTCACCGATTCCGGTGAGGGGCTAGCACTGGTGCCGCGTGAAACGCCCGTGCACCGTTCGGAAAACGGGCGGAGAATCGCCGGGTCACGAGCTGCGCATGCTCCACCCAATCGCCGATCCCAATTTCAGCGCTGGGCTACGGACAATCCAGCCCATGGTATATAAATCTAGCATATATTGATCATCTTCTACAAACTGTCAATGTTCTCCTCTTGGACGTTTCACGTCAGTTTTCACAATTCTTATTGATATACTCAGAAAATATCTTAATCTTCATAACCAGATCTAGAAACACTTCTCCCCTTGTGAATTGACTAATGCACTGCTTTAGGAAGGAGTCCTGCAGTTTGTAGGAATTCTATTCCAACTTCTCCATCTCCTCCCTCTGTCTCAATAAATAAGTAACAAAGATCTTCCAGCACAATAACTTTGCTTTTCCTAACCCTACTCTCTAATCTGATTATAGATAACTTCTGTAGTTTCTTTGCTCAATTTGGAAACCTGGGATGCACCCCGAGGGCAGCACGGTAGCACAAGTGATTAGCACTGTGGCTTCACAGTGCCAGGGTCCCAGGTTCGATTCCCCGCTGGGTCACTGTCTGTGCGGAGTCTGCACGTTCTCCCCGTGTCTGCGTGGGTTTCCTCCGGGTGCTCTGGTTTCCTCCCACAGTCCAAAGACGTGCAGGTTAGGTGGATTGACCATGATCAATTGCCCTTAGTGACCAAAAAGGTTCGGAGGGGTTATTGGGTTACGGGGATAGGGTGGAAGTGAGTGCTTAAGTGGGTCGGTGCAGACTCGATGGGCCGAATGGCCTCCTTCTGCACTGTATGTTCTATGTTCTATAATGTCACAAACCGTTTTTTTAAACCTTTGAGCTGCAAGGAAATTGCCCTGTGTATGCCTCTCTGGTTTACAGTAACCCTCTTTACAACACTAATTCCTTCTACCACCAACATTGGCACTCCTCCTTTCTATCATTCCTGAATATATTACATTCTGATATGTTTCTTTTTTATTCTTTACAAGTTTCACTCAGATTTCTATTCATGCTATTAAATCTAAATCTTACTGTAAAATAATTGCTTCCAGTTTGTTTCTTATATTCTGTGTGTTATAATTCATACATTTGAACCATTGTTTGCTTTTTAAAACTCTCCAAACTCTCAAATCTTGATGGGGCATACACCATTCTCCTCCCTTGTGTTGCCATGTTTAGATTCAGCTAATTTGTTCTACTTAATGTTACTTACAGTATCAGTTAGTCCACTAAATACTTCCTTCCTCCATTACACCCAATTTCCACTCTCATCGATCTCCCATTTTAGAAGTCCTTACTTTCGCTCCATTCACACCTCACTCTGATGTTCTCTGGTCTATGCTGAAACTCTCCCAATGATTTCTCTTAATTTACTTTTCAGACACAAGCCGGCTTCCACTGTCCGGTCAGCCCCACTACACGGTAGCTAACTGACACCGAGGCTGCGACCTACTTCCAAGCTGGTTGACACTTCACTGCCACTGGCCTGGAATCTGGGCAGGTGGACAATGAAAGTGCCCCAGGTTGCTTTCTAGTCATTGCTGATTCTTCTGGTCAGGTGGCTAAGTGAGCAGAGTCCTAGTTCACATATAGAGAATAAGTTTAACTTCGACCAGAGCAGAAAGCTATGATGCCTTTTCCACCAGGTGAATGTGAGCATGAAGAGGACTAGGAAACTGACGAGGCCCTCCAAGTAAGTTTATTTACTTTTATTTAAAAGGGAAGAGATTCAAGGACTCTCTTTCTTATTTGTTACAATCTTCACAGGGACCAATAACTTTTCAAAAGAGATTGGAACTTCCAGTTGCCAGCTGAATGACACAAGATTTCATGTTTTGAAACTTTTACTGTCACCTATGACTACACAACACAATTGTCCAAACACTATGCTCCTTACATAGACAGCTTATACTTTAAACAATAGAGAGCGACATTTGTTTTTTATACTTATAACCAATTGCACTCTCCATAGTTGCTCCCAGCTTCCAATGGATTCCTGTATCCCAGTTTCACCAAATAGTAAGTTTTCAGAGAGTTTCTTAAAACTACCACCAGCAGTAAAGTCAGTGACAATATTCCTCACCAGCGTGGCCAGGGTAGGGCAAATCTCTCAATATCCTTAGAAGGTGGCAGGATGCACTTCCTCAATTGGAGACCATCTCCCTCTTGTACATGTCTGTGGAGTCCACAATTTCTTTTCTCTGCTGACCAAACAGAACTGGTCTTTAAGATTCATTGGTTTGTAGGGAAGCCTGTAACCTGATCTCAAAAATGGCTTTCACTGCCTTCTTCCCCATGACAACATGAAACATATTAACGTTGCATCTGGGTAGAAATTATAATTAGCTATCCTTGGTCACATCTTCTTTTCATTTTAGAAATAAATGACCAGTTTACAGCACAACTGATTGCAACATAATACCTATAACACCTTTCTGGGACTTTGGGTGACTCAAACTTTACCCATGTGAACTCAAAGACTGCTGACCATCAACTCCCCCAAGCCTCCACAACCCTTACCATGACTGTCCCACCTTCTGTCAGAGTGCCATCCAGTGATCTAGTTGTGCTGGCAAACCTAGCTCTAAACACACCCCTGGCCACAACAGGAGCCCCTAGACCCCAGACCTCAAACCCCAGGCCTCTACAGGAACATTAGGAAGGACGTGCTCAGTTGCCCTCCACTCATCCACAAACTTACCCGTTGGTCACGAGAAAATCCTCAGTCCTGAAGCCCTGCACTTTTGTGTTTGATTGTTGGCAGCTGATGCTCCTAGAGTACAGGCACACCGGTCAAGCATCACGGTTTGCTGGACTAATGCACAAAGCATCCTCTGAGGTATGGCAGGTGTGCCCACAAAGTGCTCTCACAACTAATTCCTCATTTGAAATAGCCTCAACTTCGAAGCTGGAGGCTGCTCACAGTCAAAGGGAGTGAATTTGAATTTCAGGAGAGAAGCCACAGCAGGTCTCAGTCCGGTAAGGGTCTGGTAGGACAGACAGGCTGCAGCTGTAGTTGTCCCAGTTATGGGTTTCCACTATATTTAAAGATGACTTGAAGACCTCACAGATCCAAAACCTCTCAGCACCCCATCGTCCCCCCTTCCTGGCCCAGGGCAACCACTGGCCTAGGAATCTTCAGCCGCCTGATCAAGCTCAACCCCCTGAGGGGACGCCCCTGCTACCCTACCCCTGCAACCACCCCACACCCCCAATCCACCATCCAACAAAGCAATTTAAACTTTGGATGGTCCTGTCAGAAAAAGCTATGAGAAATAAAACCACTTGTATCTACTGTGTAACTATTCTAAATACCCACACTGATCCCCCACACAACTCCCACACCCTCCCCAAGGTGTTCCCTACCCCCGACCCTCATGGCAACCCCGACCCCCATTGGGCTCCCCTACCCCCAAACTGTGGATTCCATTCTCAACCCCAATCTGACCCAAACCCCACCCAACTCGGCTGGACCAATCCCCCCCCCCCCCCCCCCGCCCCCACTTGACCCAGCCTGATTCTCTGGCCTGTGACCTCCTGACCTGCAACCTACACCCCGACCCCTGACCCACTCCACCAGACTCTGACCCCAGACCCCCTCAGTTAGACTTTCCCTTTCTAAAACTCTGGTTACCCCCTCGGCTGGAGTACTGTGTTCAGTTCTGGGCAAAGGGTGTTCGGAGGGGTGTCAGAGATTAGAGGGAGTGAAATAGAGATTTACTGGAATTGATCCAGGACTGAACTATATGGGAGTTGCAGTGGGTACTCTCCTTGGAGAAGAGTAGATTTTCTAAAGGCGTTGAAAACCATGAAGGGTTTTGATGGAATAAATAAGAAGAATCTGTTTACAGTGGAACAAGCGTCTGTCAGCTGAGGGCACAGATTTAAAGGCGATTGGGAAAAGAGTCACATTTTTCTGAAGAGTCAGTGGTGGTGATCAGGAATGCATTGTCTGAAGTTGACGAATGTGATATAAAATAGTTACTTTAGAGATATTAGTTACTGTAATGTAGAGATAGGCCAGTCTCATTCTGGTGAGTTCACAGACAAAGGATTTCAGACCGCATGGCAAAGCAAGGAGGAGGTGTGTCCACCAAAGGAGGAGAAAAGGATGCTGGGTAATAGGGGCCAGAGGAAGGGATTGGAAGTGAGCCAATCAGAATATATCAACAGGTCAGGAGGGATATAGGATGACCTATGGGAATCGTGTATGTGAAACTTGATGCCATTTGAATGTATCAGTACAGACTCCTTTGTTCTACAGCCTCACTTGATTCCAGAAGTGTACGAAGCAGGATGTGCTTTGTGCTCCTGAGAATTGAGGAAAGCTTGCAAGCTAAATAAAATAACTAATGCTGTACCTGCAAATCCATCTCGACTTTTATTGAGGCCAGACTGACGGGTAAAGAAATTTGGGATTTGACAAAGTGTTAGTGGAAGCAGATTCAATTGTGCCACGCAACAGGAAATTGGATAATACTTGATCTGCAAAAGAAATGCATGGAACTCTATGGGGAAATAGCAGGGGAGTGGGACTAATTGGATAGCTCTATCAAAGAACAAAGAACAATACAGCACAGGAACAGGCCCTTCGGCCCTCCAAGCCTGTTCTGGTCATGATGCCACCCTTGGCCAAAACCCTCAACACTTCCTACTGTCATATCACTCTATACCCATCCTATCCATGTATTTGTCAAGAAGCCTTTTGAACGCCGTTAATGTATCTGCTTCCACAACCTCCCCTGGCAACGTGTTCCAGGCACTCACCACCCTCTGTGTAAAAACCTGCCTCGCACATCTTCTCTAAACTTTGTCCCATGGGCATTAAACCTATGCCACCTCCACCCTGGGAAAGAGTGCCAGCCCATCCACTCTATCCATGCCCCTCTTAATCTTGTAGACCTCTATCAGGTCAGCCCTCAACCTCCGTCGTTCTAATGAAAACAGTCCAAGCCTATTCAGCCTCTCCGCATAGCTAACACCCTCCCGACCAGGCAACATCCTGGTAAACCCCCGCTGCACCCTCTCCAAAGCCTCCACATCTTTCTGGTAGTGTGGCGACCAGAATTGTGCGCAATGTTCCAAGTGCAGCCTTATAAAGGTTCTATATAACTGCAGCATGACTTGTCATTTTTATACTCTAATGCCCCATCCAGTGAAGGCAAGTATTCCGTATGCTTTCTTGACTACTTGTCCACAAGTGTTGCTACTTTCAAAGATCAGTGGACCTGCATGCCCAGAACTTTCTGACTTTCTATATTCCTGTACCAGCCTCCCCGAACAGGCGCCGGAATGTGGCGACTAGGAGCTTTTCACAGTACTTCATTTGAAGCCTACTTGTGACAATAAGCGGTTTTCATTTCATTTCATTCATTTCATTTCATTTCATTTCATTTCATTCCTAAGAGTTTTGCCATTTACGGTATATTTCCCCTCGATGTTAGACCTACCAAAATGCATTACCTCACATTTGCCTGGATTAAACTCCCTTTGCCATTTCTCTGCCCAAGTCTCCTACCTATCTATGTCCTGCTGTATCCTTTGACAATCCTCAACAGTATCTGCCAGTCCACCAACCTTGATGTCATCCATGAACTTACTAATCAGACCAGCTACATTTTCCTCCAAATCATTTATGAATACTACAAACATCAGAGGTTCCAGCACAGATCCCTGTTGAACATCACTAGTGACAACCTTCTATTCAGAAAAACACTCTTCTACTGCTATCCTTTGCCCTCTGTGACCGAGCCAGTTCTGTATCCATCTTGCCACCTCACCTCTGATCCTGTGGGACTTCACCTTTTGTACCAGTCTGCCATGAGGCACCTTGTCAAAGACTTTATTGAAATCCATGTAAACAACATCCACCACCCTCCCCATATCAATTATCTTTGTCACCCCATCAAAAAACTCAATCACGTTAATGAGGTATGACCTCTCCTTCAGAAAACCATGCTGCCTATTGCTAGTGAGTCCATTTGTTTCCAAATGGGTATAAATCCTATCCTTGAGAATTCTCTCCAATAATTTACCTACTACCGACATGAGGCTAACCGGCCTAAAGTTTCCTGGATTATCCCTGCTACCTTTCTTTAGCAGCGGTGCCACATTAGCTATTCTCCAGTCCTCTGGGATCTCACCTGTAGCCAATGAGGTTACAAATATGTCCTCCCTTGCTTCCTGCAGTATTCTGGGGTAAATCCCATCTGGCCCAGGAGACTTATCTACCTTAATGTCTTTTAAAACACCCAATATCTCCTCCTTTTTGATGTCAACATGATCCAGACTGCCCACACACCCTACCCAAGAATCATCTTCCACAAAGTCCTTCTCTTTGGTGAACACTGATGCAAAGTACTCATTTAGTACCTTGCCCATTTCATCTGGCTCAACAAGTAGATTCCCCCACTGTCCTTACATGGTCCAATCCTTTCCCTGGCCACTCTCTTACTTTTTACACATGAATAAAAGGCTTTGGGATTCACCTTAATCCTACTTACCAAGTACTTTTCATGGCCCTCCTAATTTCACGCTTAAGAACCTTCCTACTTTCTTTATACTCCTCAAGGGTTTCAACTGTTCCCATCCTTCTAGACCATACAAAAGCCTTAATTTTCTTTTTGATGAAGTTCACAACATCCCTCGTTATCTCAGGTGTCTTAAACTTCCCATACTTATCCTTCATTCTCTCAGGAACTTGACTTTCCTGAATCCTAATCAACTGTCATTTGAAAGGCTCCCACATGTCCAATGTTGATTTACCCTCCAACAGCCGCACCCAATCCAAATTCTTCAATTCATGTCGAATGTTATCGTAATTTGCCTTTCCCCAGTTTAGTGCCTTAACGCGAGGATTATCCTCATCCCTATCCAAAAGTACCCTTAAACTTATGAAATTGTGGTCACTACTCCCAAAATGTTACCCTACTGAAATCTCAACCACCTGTCCAGTCTCATTACCCAGTACCAGGTCCAGTCCTGCCCCTTCCCTAGATGGACTACCTACATATTGCATCAAGAAGACTTCCTGGATACACCTTACAAACTTTGCCGCATCCAAGCCCCTAGCACTAAGTGAGTCCCAGTCAGAAGTCTTACAACACCAGGTTAAAGTCCAACAGGTTTATTTGGAATCACTAGTTTTTGGAGCATAGCTACTTCATCAGGTGAGTGAATAGGTGGGTTGCACAAACACATATATAGACAAAACCAATGATGCAAGATGATACTTTGATTGTGAGTCTTTGCAGGTAATTAAGTCTTTACATGTCCGGATGTTGCGGCTGGAGAGAGGGATAATCACAGGTTAAAGAGATGTGAATTGTCTCAAGTCAGGACAGTTGGTCGGATTTCCCAAGCCCAGGCCAGATGGTGATGGGTTAATGTCCTGAGGCATGTAGTGAGTCCGAGTCAATATAGAGTAAGTTAAAATGCCCTACCACAACAACCCTGTTACATAGATACATACATAAAAGATAAGAGCAGGAGGAGGCCTTTTGGCCCTTCGAGCCTGCTCCGCCATTCATCACGATCATGGCTGATCATCCAACTTCATAGCCTAATCCTGCTTTCTCCCCATAGCCTCTGATCCCATTCTCCCCAAGTGCTATAATTAATTTTGCACCTATCCAAAATCTCTCTACCTATCTACTCCTCTGTCTTTCGCTGACAATTGGGGGTGCTGTAATAAACCCCCAAGATTGGGATTGCCCCTTTCCTGTTCCTGAGCTCTACCCAGATTGCCTCATTGTATGAGCCCTCCGAGGTGTCCTCCCCCAGTATGGCTATAATATTCTCCTTAACCAGTAATTCTACTCACCCCCCCCCCCTTTTACATCCTCCTCTACCTCTCCTGAAGCATTTACATCCTCCAACGTTCAGCTACCAAACCTGCCCTTCCTTTAACCACGTTTCTGCGATAGCCACAAAATCATAGTTCCAAGTACGAATAAGTGTTCTAAGTTCATCTGTCTTACCTGCTATACTTCTGGCGTTGAAACAAATACACTTCAAACTACTACATTTGAGCAGACGGGGTGATGTTGTTCTCTAATTTTTGTTCTCTATTTCTCCTTCAGTTATTACACCTTCTAAGATACCGCTCTGGTTCCCACCCCCCTGCCATACTAGTTTAAATCCTCCCGAGTGATTCTAGCAAACCTCCCAGCCAGGATGTTGGTTCCTCTTCAGTTTAGATGCAATCCATCCTTCCTGTACAGGTCACACCTGCCCCGGAAGAGATCCCAATGGTCCAGAAATCTGAAACCCTCCCTCCTACACCACCAGTTCAGCCATGTATTTGGCTCCTATTTCTAGCCTCACTGGCACAGGAAGTAATCCTGAGATTACAACCCTCAAGGTCCTGCTTTTTAGCTTATTGCCTAACTCCCTGAATTCATTCCGCAGGACCTCATCGCTCTTCCTGCCTATGTTGTTATTACCTATGTGTACTGCGACCTTTTGCTGTTCACCCTCCCCCTTCAGGATGTCCTGTGTTCGTTCAGAGACACCCTTGACCCTGGCACCAGAAAGGCAACATACCATCCTGGGGTATCTTTCACATCCACAGAAATGCCTTTCTGTTCCCCTAAAACTATTGCTCTCCTGCACTTTGCCCTCCCCTGCTGAACAACAGAGCGAGTTGTGGTGCCACTGTTCTGGCTGTTGTTGTTTTCCCCTGATAGGCTATCCCCCCAACAGTATCCAAAATGGTATACTTATTGGAGAGGGAGACAGCCACAGGGGATTCCTGCACTGACTGCCTGCCCTTTCTAGTGGTCACCCGTCTGTCTGCCTGCACCTTGGGTGTGACCACATCTCAATAATCCCTATCTATGATGCTTTCCGCCAACTGCATGCTCCATGTGCATCCAACTGCTGCTCCAACCGAACCAGACAGTCTGTGAGCAGCTGCCACTGGTTACACATCCTGCAGACGTAGTCGACTGGAACGCTGGAAGTGTCACGGATCTCCCACATCTCACAGTTAGAGCACTGCACCCCGCTAGGTGACATTTAAGCACTGGTCAATTAATTTAAAATAAATACTTAAATTGTTAGTAGGTCAAGTTACAATTAACTGACTTCCGGTTGCGGCGATGACCAGCTAAGTCGCACGTTTCGGCGCCCCCCGTTTCAACGGACTTTTGGGCTCTTATTGGGAGCCCCAACGGAAATGTTTTGCGGCCAAACCCAGTGTGAGGTGACAAAGGAAGGAGTCCCCCCCCGGGTGTGGATGGAAAGGAGCGACAGTAGTGGCCGGATTGCGGAGGATCCTTTGGAGCAGCGGCAGAGAAGAGAAGGGAGAAGCAAGATGGCGGCTGAGGGAGCCCAGATGGAATGGGGCCCGGAACAGCAGGAGTTCCTCCGACGATGTGTGGAGGAGCTCAAGAAAGAGGTGCTGGTGCCGATGTTACTGGCAATCGAGGGACTAAAGGAAACACAAAAGGTCCAGGCGATGGAGCTCTGTGGAGCGAAGGCAAAGGCAGCCAAGAACGAAGACGAGATACAGGGCCTGGTGGTAAAAACGGAGACACACGAGGCACTACACAAGAGGTGCATAGAAAGGCTGGAAGCCCTGGAGAACAGCTCGAGGAAGAAGAACCTACGGATTTTAGGTCTCCCCGAAGGAACAGAGGGAGCGGATGCTGGGGCGTATGTGAGTACGCTGCTCCATACTCTAATGGGAGCTGAGGCCCCAACGGGCCCTCTGGAAGTGGAGGGAGCGTACCGGGTCCTCGTGAGAAGACCAAAGGCAGGGGAAACACCAAGAGCAATAGTAGTGAAGTTCCATCGCTACAGGGATAGGGAGACGGTCCTGAACTGGGCTAAGAAGACACGGAGTAGCAAGTGGGAGAACGCGGTGATACGCGTGCATCAAGACTGGAGTGCGGAGGTGGTGAGAAGGAGGGCGGGTTTCAACCGGGCCAAGGCGGTGCTCCATAGGAAGAAAGTCAAGTTTGGGATGCTGCAGCTGGCGAGATTGTGGGTCACACATCAGGGCAAACACCACTACTTCGAGACGGCGGAGGAGGCATGGACATTCATTCAGGAAGAGAAATTGGACTAGACTTGAGAAATTGATGCCCGGAGAGGGGTAGCGAGGTGGTGGCACAGAAATGTAAAGTGGGGAGAGGGGAGGGCTAATGTGTAATAATGTTGGACGGGGACTTTTTCTCCCCCCGATATGGGGGACATGAAGAAATGTGGGCGCCGGTGGGAAAGGGGACAGGGAAGGGGAATGAGGGAACTGCGCCATTAGGGGCGGGGCTGAGAGGAAGGCGCGGGTATTTTCCCGCGCTATGGAAACTATGGCGGGAAAAAAGGGCGCAGGAAGGAAGGGAGCCTCACACGCAGGGAGGTCAAAGGATGAACGGGGGAAGCCGAGATCAGCCAGAGTTAGCTGACTTCCGGAAGCAATATGGGGGGAGTAATCAAGCTAGAGGGGGATCTAGGGGGGAGGGGGGGGGGACTAACTGGGTTGCTGCTGCTGAGAGTAAGGGGAGCTGATACGAGACGAGGTGGTCGGGATGGGAGGGCGCCGTCTGGGGGACAGACGGGTGCGTGAGATCTGGGTAAGGAGATGGTTTAAAAAAGGGGATGGCTAGTCGACGAGGGGGGGGGGGGTAAATGGCCCCCCAACCCGGCTGATCACGTGGAATGTGAGAGGTTTAAATGGGCCGATTAAGAGGGCAAGGGTGTTTGCGCACTTAAAGAGACTGAAGGCGGATGTAGTTATGCTCCAGGAGACGCACCTGAAGTTGGCGGATCAGGTTAGACTAAGGAAAGGATGGGTGGGACAGGTATTCCACTCAGGGTTAGACGCAAAAAACAGAGGGGTGGCAATACTGGTGGGGAAACGTGTATCGTTCGAGGCTAAGACCATAGTGGTGGATAGTGGGGGCAGGTATGTGATGGTGAGTGGCAGATTGCAGGGTGAGGCGGTTGTGCTGGTGAACATATATGCCCTGAACTGGAATGACGCGGGATTCATGAAGCGAATGCTGGGATGTATCCCGGACCTGGAGGTGGGAAACTTGTTAATGGGGGGGGGGGGGGACTTTAACACAGTGCTTGACCCAGGGCTGGACCAGTCCAGATCCAGGACCGGGAGAAGGCCGGCAGCGGCCAAGGTGCTTAAGGGATTTGTGGAACAAATGGGGGGAGTAGATCCGTGGAGATTTGCCAGACCGATGGGTAAAGAGTTTTCCTTTTTCACCCACGTCCACAAGGTATATTCCCGGATAGACTTTTTTGTTTTGGGAAGGGCACTGATCCCGAGGGTGGCAGGAACGGAGTACTCGGCTATAGCCGTGTCAGATCACGCCCCGCATTGGGTGGGTCTGGAACTGGGAGAGGAAAGGGAGCAGCACCCACTCTGGCAATTAGACATGGGACTACTGGCGGACGAGGGGGTATGCGGAAGGGCGAGGGGATGTATCGAAAGATACCTGGAGGTCAATGACGATGGGGTGGTCCAAGTGGGAGTAGTATGGGAAGCGCTGAAGGCGGTGGTTAGAGGAGAGCTGATTTCCATCAGGGCCCACAAGGGGAAACAAGAGGGTAAAGAAAGAGAGAGATTAGTAGGGGAAATTTTGAGGGTGGATAGGAAGTATGCGGAGGCCCCAGACGAAGGGCTATACAGGGAAAGACGAAGATTACAGACGGAGTTTGACCTGCTGACCACGGGAAAGGCAGAGACACAGTGGAGGAAGGCACAGGGGATGCAATATGAATATGGGGAAAAGGCGAGCCGGCTGCTGGCCCAACAACTTCGGAAGAGGGGGGCAGCGAGAGAGATTGGAGGAGATAGGGACGAAACGGGAAAGATGGAGCAGAGAGCAGGGAAAGTGAACGAGGTGTTCAAGACATTCTATGAGAGGCTGAACAAGTCCCAACCCCCGGAGGGGAAAGAGGGAATGATACACTTTTTGGACCAGCTAGAGTTCCCGAGGGTGGAGGGGCAGGAGGTGGCAGGTCTGGGGGCGCAGATTGAGGTGGATGAGGTGATCAAAGGAATTGGGAACATGCAAGCAGGGAAGGCCCCGGGACCAGATGGGTTCCCGGTGGAATTTTATAGGAAGTATATGGACCTGTTGGCCCCGCTTTTGGCGAGAACCTTTAATGAGGCTAAGGAAAGGGGGACATTACCCCCGACAATGTCAGAGGCGACGATATCGCTAATTCTGAAATGAGACAAAGACACGCTGCAGTGCGGGTCATATAGGCCCATCTCCCTCCTAAACGTAGATGCCAAACTGCTGGCCAAAGTGATGGCGACAAGGATAGAGGATTGTGTCCCAGGGGTGGTACATGACGACCAGACAGGGTTTGTTAAGGGGAGACAATTGAATGCCAATGTACGAAGGTTGCTGGGGGTGATCACCGGAGGGGGAGGCAGAGATAGTGGTGGCGATGGATGCAGAGAAGGCATTCGATAGGGTGGAGTGGGACTATTTGTGGGAGGTGCTGAAGAGATTTGGGTTCGGGGAGGGGTTCATTAGATGGGTTAGACTCTTGTACGCGGCCCCGGTGGCAAGCGTCATTACAAACAGGCAAAGATCGGGATACTTTCGACTACACAGGGGTACAAGACAAGGGTGCCCCCTGTCCCCGTTACTGTTCGCGTTGGCAATTGAACCATTGGCCATAGCGCTGAGGGACTCTAAGAAGTGGAGGGGGGTGCTTAGAGGGGGAGAGGAACATTGAGTATCACTATATGCAGACGATTTGCTGCTATATGTGGCGGACCCGGTAGAGGGGATGCCAGAGGTAATGCAGATACTCAGGGAGTTTGGAGAGTTCTCGGGATACAAATTAAATATGGGAAAGAGCGAACTTTTTGTGATGCACCCCGGGGAACAGGGCAGGGGGATAGATGCTCTGCCGCTGAGGAGAGTAGCAAGGAATATTTGATACCTGGGGATACAGGTGGCCAGGAACTGGGGAACCCTACATAAACTTAACCTGACGCGATTGGTAGAGCAGATGGAGGAGGACTTTAAGAGGTGGGATATGGTGCCCCTGTCATTGGCGGGCAGAGTACAGGCGGTTAAAATGGTGGTCCTCCCGAGGTTTCTTTTCGTGTTTCAGTGCCTCCCCTTCCTGATTACAAAGGCCTTCTTCAAAAAAATAGACAGGAGCATTATGAGCTTTGTGTGGGCAGGAAAGACCCCGAGGGTAAAGAGGGGGTTCCTGCAGCGCAGTAGGGACAGAGGGGGATTGGCACTGCTGAGTCTGAGTGACTATTATTGGGCCGCCAATGTGTCGATGGTCTGTAAGTGGATGAGGGAAGAAGAAGGTGCGGCGTGGAAAAGGTTGGAGATGGTGTCCTGTAAGGGAACGAGCCTAAAAGCGCTGGCGACGGCGCCGCTACCATTCTCCCCAAAAAGGTACACCACAAACCCAGTGGTGGTGGCGACCTTGAAGATCTGGGTGCAGTGGAGACGACATAGGGGAGTGACGAGTGCCTCGGTGTGGTCCCCGATAAGGAATAACCACAGGTTCGTCCCGGGGTGGATAGATGGGGGATTTCAATATTGGCAGCGAGCAGGAATTAGGAAGCTGAAGGACCTGTTTGTGGACGGGACGTTTGCGAGTTTGGGAGAATTGGAAGAAAAATATAAGTTGCCACCAGGGAATGCCTTCCGATACATGCAAGTGAGGGCATTTACGAGGCAACAGGTGAGGGAATTTCTGCGGCTCCCGACACAAGGGGTCCAGGATAGAGTGATTTCGGGGGCATGGGTTGGAGAAGGTAAAGTGTCCGAAATATACAGGGAGATGAGAGACGAGGGGGTGGCAATGGTAGAGGAGCTGAAGGGAAAATGGGAAGAGGAGCTGGGGGAAGAGATTGAGGAGGGGCTGTGGGCAGATGCCCTAAGTAGGGTAAATTCCTCGTCCTCGTCTGCCAGGCTTGGCCTGATTCAATTTAAGGTTCTACATAGAGCGCATATGACGGGAGCAAGACTGAGCAGGTTTTTTGGGGTGGAGGACAGGTGTGGGAGGTGCTCGGGAAGCTCGGCGAACCCCACTCACATGTTCTGGTCGTGTCCAGCATTGCATGAGTTCTGGGAGAGTGTGACAAGAGTGATCTCAAAGGTGGTGGGGGTCCGGGTCAAACCAAGCTGGGGGTTGGCTATATTTGGGGTTGCAGAAGAACCGGGAGTGCAGGAGGCGAAAGAGGCCGACGTTTTGGCCTTTGCGTCCCTAGTAGCCCGGCGAAGGATTCTACTTATGTGGAAAGAAGGGAGGATTATTCCGTGTTCTTGTTTTTCTTAGTTAGTTGTTGATATTTGCTTTTTTTAAATTTCTTTTTCCACCTGCTAGTTTAATATATTATTTAAATAACGTTTAATGTATATTCCTTTATTAAGTTGTAAAAACGGAAAATCTTTGTTTGAAAAACTTCAATAAAATATATTTTTTAAAAAAAGAAGTTACAATTAACTATATGGTCCTTGGTGATAGATTTTTTACTGTAGAATGAAATGCTAAATACCCATCTCTGCCCTCAGGTTTAGTTACTCCTCTGCCTAGTTAATTGATTCATTTTAATTCGTTTTTTCAATGTTTTTTAAAAATTTAACCCAGATCCCTTACCATCCAATCAGGTCACAGCTTTACTGTGATGTCGCTTTGTTTCCCCCCCCCACCCCCAACAATTTGAAAACACAGAGAGACACAGACTGCACTTCCGATTTCTCCCGCTCAGCTCCGCTCCCGATATGGTGGACTTATCTGCCTTACCTGCTACTCACCACTCAGCTGTCTCCCTTGTAGTCACCTGCAGCAGGGCAAGGTTCCACTCACTGGAAATTTGAGTGCAACAAATCAAGTGCTAAAAAGCACCTCCTCCCACCCAGCCTCGAATTCCCACCTAGCTTCAAGTTCCCAGCTCCCAAACTCACTCTTCGATGTTCCTCACTCTGGATGTGTCCGTTGGCTCACTGGGAGTGCTCAAGGGGCTATCATAGGCACAATGAAATGAAATGAAAAGCGCTTATTGTCACAAGTAGGCTTCAATGAAGTTACTGTG
Source organism: Scyliorhinus torazame (assembly GCF_047496885.1). Lineage (NCBI taxonomy): Eukaryota > Metazoa > Chordata > Chondrichthyes > Carcharhiniformes > Scyliorhinidae > Scyliorhinus > Scyliorhinus torazame. The sequence continues at coordinate 142,940,232 of NC_092724.1, read as the reverse complement.
AAAAGCCCCTAGTCGTCACATTCCGGCGCCTGTTCGGGGAGGCTGGTACGGGAATTGAACCATGCTGCTGGCCTGCCTTGGTCTGCTTTAAAAGCCAGTGATTTAGCCCAGTGTGCTAATATGCCAAATGGTCATCCTTCTGTGGTATATCATTCCATGATTGAGCATAACACTATGTCGGAGGGTCCAGGAGCTGATAAATGCATTGAAGATGCCTATAATGAAGGCTAGCCTAAATGTGGCAATCTTCGGGGTATCGGAGCAGCCAGAGCTACACATGGGGAAGGGGGCCAACGCCCTTGCTTTCGCTTCCCTAATCGCACACCGGAGAATCCTGCTCGGCTGGCGATCGGCAGCACCACCCACAGCTGCAGACTGGCTCGCTGACCTCTCGGAATTTCTCCACCTGGAGAAGATTAAGTACGCCACCCAAAGGTCGGAGTAGGTTTGCGAGATACATGGGGACAGTTTTTGCCGACCTGTTCCAGAACATTTTCGAGGCCAGCAACAACGAATAAGATGGGGAAACGGGAAAGTTAGAAAGGAAAGGGAGAGTAAAAAGAAAAAATGAAGACGGGGGGGGGGGGAACGCGCAACCCGGGGGGGGGGGGGGAAGAGGAGAAAAGACTGGAGGAAAACAAAATGGGCAACATGGGAGGGAGTGGGCAACCCCCCCCCAATCACAGGGGAAACACAGCCGAAGTTGACGGGGGAAGAAAGGGGGGGAAGTAGAGAGGAAGGGGGGGGAATACACCCTCTCCAAAAAAGCGACAAGAGACACAAGGGGGGAAGGGGGGGGGGCGGGAGGGACTACACGCCGAGCCAGAGGGCAGCAGAATGTAAATAGGGGGAATTAAGGGGAGGACAAAACAAACCTTTCTATATAATACAGTAAATAAACACGGCCAACAAAGTATATAACTGTTTACAAATTTTGAAAATGGCAACAAAAATTATTTTTTTTAAAAGATGCCGATATTACAGGAACAGTCAGCTGTGAAACTCAACTCTGCCACCTACTGGTCGGGGATCCCTGGCAAAAATGTTCTGAATGTCACAACAAAGGTCAACTCACTAGATTTGTTAGATACACAGCGGGCAATATTTCCTTTCACTAATGTCAACATTGTTTTAATTTGAAGTGGGGGAATTTGGTCCCGGAAACTTTATTGGTCGTGGAAAGAGTTCCTGACACTCCAATCTGTTTTGAAACAATGGCAAATATTAGTACCTTATTCAAATACCAAGAGAGTGCACATTGAACAAAGTACAATGTGCTGAATAAACAACCATTTTATTAACTGTTTTGCTGTTGATGCTGAATTGAACAATAAAACTGGCAAACAATGGAATAATATTTGAAATATGCTTTATCAAATTAAGTTTATAGTTTAGTTACTTATCAACAAACTAATTACTATCGGTGTCAATTATTTGCAACCAGTTCTCTGCAGCACAGGCCCTCAAAAATATAAATGTAGTGTGCGGGTAGGAGACTTTTTTACAACATTTGAATATGTTCTGCAAAAGTTTATAAAATCTACAGGACAAACCATGTGAATCCTCGCAGGATTCTCTAACTTGGTTTGGTATCACATTGGAATTGAAGCCTAATGGACTGGCATGATGGCACAATGGTTAGCACTGCTGCCTCCCAGCACCAGGGACCTCGGTTCGGTTCTGACCTTGGGTGACTGGCCTGCGTGGATTTCCTCCGGGTGATCTGATGTAGTCCAAAGATGTGCTGGTTAGGTAGATTGGCCATGCTAAATTTCCCCTTAGTGTCCAAAGGTTAGGAGGGGTTGTGGAGGTGGGGCGGGGGAGTGTGCCTGGAAAGGGTGCTCTTTCAAAGGTTCAGTGCAGACTTGATGGGCTGAATGGCTTCCTTTTGCACTGTAGGTGTTTTGTGGTTTTATGAAATCCATGCATGCCAGAGGTGTGTGCCTACCTGCCCCAGGCAGTGTCACACTGTTTGCAGCACTGAAGCGACCTCCAGCTGTGCAGAAGTGGCAGTATAACTGCAGCCTCTATCTGTCCTTTCCCTTGGTAAAATGTTTGATTAAATTACAACACACTATGTGATACACAGCGCCACCCAGTGGGTTAAAAACGTAAATACTCTGGGGGTGATTTTGAGCCTCCCTCCATCCGTGAGAAACTTGGCGCAGGCTTAAAATCCGGGGCTGGATTCTCCGCACCCGAAGCCAAAATCGTGTTTGGCGACGGGGCGGAGAATCCGTTTTCGCACACGAAATCTGGACCGGCGGTGGTTTCGCAATTCTCCACCCCTCGAAAATCAGCGTACTCCATCGAGTTTCCACCGCCTCAGGCCATTGCCCGAGGCCTGCCCCGTGATTTTCCGTCCCCGACTGGCCGAATTCCCGATGGCGTGGTTCTAACATGGTCCTGCCGTTCGGGAACCTCGCATGGCGGGCTCAGTCCGGGGCCGCCACAGTCGGGGGAGGGCTGATCGGAGGGCAGAGGGGGGCTTCATTCGGGACTGGGGGCAATGTGTGCGGGCAAGCGGCCGACGTGTGGCACTATTTCAGCAGTCCAGGTCCGCGGGGCTGAGTCCGCCATGGTGCACGGCGCAGCCGCTGGAGGCCACCGCCATGCGCATGCGTGGCCTCTGACCCGGAAGTACGGGGGGGGGGGCCGTATCTGTAGCTGGATCTGCGAGCTCCACGACAACTGCCTGCTAGGCCCCCTGCAAGACGGTGAATCTGTGGCCTTTTGATGCCAGTTTTTCTGGCGTAAAACATCACAATTCTCATGACGGTGTGGGGATATAGTCCCACAAACGGAGAATCTGGCCCCGGAATCGAAAAACATTCTCTATGGCGTGATTGGGTTTCTGAATTACCTCCTTCCCTCCTCTCCTGTGGAGTATTGAGAAACGCATGGCAGGAAACCAGGAACCTAATTTTAATGCAGTACCCCGTCATTAGCGAGCACTCTCTCCAGAGATTCCCCCTCAGGGAATCTTAACACGGCGCCAGCGAGTCATCTACACCAGGTCTGGCCAGGTGTGAGGTAAGTGAGGGCATTCTACCAGGGGTGCAGAGGTAAGTATTGCCCCCATTGGGGTACAGGGCCATCCAGGGCACTGTCCCCCCAGGATAGATTGGCACTGCCAGGCAACCTGGAAGTGCCAACCAGTATCTCCATTTTTAAAAATTCCCTCTCGTGCTCGAACTGTAACCGACCTCTCTCCAGCTCAATGCCCCACCAGAAAATGTCTTTGATGCTACGCTACAAGGACCACAAGAACACACCCAAGCACTCAACTATATCATATATCTCCACTGTCTTAGCTTTACCAGGCAGCTCCCTTTTTAATTCACCCGCCAATTCAAATACCTTGTCTTTTCGAAGCCCTTGTAAATAAACCAAAGGCAGGTCCTCCAGCTGAAGGAAAGCCGTATCAGCTTCCAGAGCAACCCGGGGCAGCACGGTAGCACAAGTGTTTAGCACTGTGACTTCACAGCGCCAGGGTCCCAGGTTCGATTCCCCGCTGGGTCACTGTGCAGAGTCTGCACGTTCCCCCCCACTGTCTGCGTGGGTTTCCTCCGGGTGCTCCGGTTTCCTCCCACAATCCAAAGACGTGCAGGTTAGGTGGACTGGCCATGATAAATTTGTCGTTAGTGTCCAAAAAGGTTAGTAGGGGTTATTGGGTTACGGGGATAGGGTGGAAGTGAGGGCTTAAGTGGGTCGGTGCAGACTCGATGGGCCCAATGGCCTCCTTCTGCACTGTATGTTCCATGTTCTAACCCTGTTATACCATTACAAACCTGGTGTCTCTGTAATATATACTGTCCCCCAAACGTTGCTGTCGACCTTGCCAAAGGTCCCAGAAGAGCTCCCAAATGTTACGGCTCCCTGGGCTCGTACGTGGTTAATTCCAGCCCCACTTGACGCAGAGTCGCAACACATAGAACAGTACAGCACAGAACAGGCCCTTCGGCCCTCGATGTTGTGCCGAGCTTTATCTGAAACCAAGATCAAGCTATCCCACTCCCTGTCCTTCTGGTGTGCTCCATGTGCCTATCCAATAACCGCTTGAAAGTTCCTAAAGTGTCCGACTCCACTATCACAGCAGGCAGTCCATTCCACACCCTAACCACTCTCTGAGTAAAGAATCTACCTCGGACATCCCTCATATATCTCCCACCCCGAACCTTATAGTTATGCCCCCTTGTAACAGCTACATCCACCCAAGGAAATAGTCTCTGAACATCCATTCTATCTATCCCCCTCGTCATCTTATAAGCCTCAATTAAGTCGCCTCTCATCCTCCTTCACTCCAATGAGAAAAGCCCTAGCTCCCTCAACCTTTCCTCATAAGACCTACCCTCCAATCCAGGCAGCATCCTGGTAAATCTCCTTTGGACTCTTTCCAATGCCTCCACATCTTTCCTATAATGAGGTGACCAGAACTGCACACAATACTCCAAATGTAGTCTCACCAGGATCCTGTACAGTTGCAGCATGACCCCACGGCTCTGAAACTCAAGCCCCCTGTTAATAAACGTTAACACACTATAGGTCTTCCTCACAGCTCTATCCACTTGAGTGGCAACCTTCAGAGATCTGTGGACATGAACCACAATATCTCTCTGTTCCTCCACATTCCTCAGAACCCTGCCGTTGACCCTGTAATCCACATTCAAATTTGTCCGACCAAAATGAATCACCTCGCACTTATCAGGGTTAAACTCCATCTGCCATTTTTAGGCCCAGCTCTGCATCCTATCAATGTCTCTTTGCAGTCTACAACAGCCCTCCACCTCATCCACTACTCCACCAATCTTGGTGTCATCAGCAAATTTACTGACCCACCCTTCAGCCCTCTCCTCCAAGTCATTTATAAAAATCACAAATAGCAGAGGACGCAGCACTGATCCCTGTGGTACACCTCTGGTAACTGGTCTCCAGTCTGAAAATTTTCCATCCACCACCACCCTCTGTCTTCTATGTGATAGCCAGTTACTGATCCAATTGGCCAAATTTCCCTCGATCCCACACCTCCTTACTTTCTTCATGAGCCTGACATGGGGAACCTTATCAAACGCCTTACTGAAATCCATGTGTACGAACACAGTTGAAATTAACTCTTAATTTTGAAAATACCCGAAGTCTTTGGTTGCCAATAACTACAGTCACCAGGTTTGTAAATGTTAACACAATTAACTTTTATTAATAATAACAACTATCTGGATTCAATTGGATTGGATTTGTTTATTGTCACGTGTACCAAGGTACAGTGAAAAGTATTTTTCTGTGAGCAGCTCAACAGATCATTAAGTACATGGGAAGAAAAGGGAAGAAAAGAAAATACATAATAGGGCAACACAAGGTATACAGTGTAATTACATAAGCACTGGCATCGGATGAAGCGTACAGGGTGTAGTGTTAATGAGGTCAGTCCATAAGAGGGTCATTTAGGAGTCTGGTAGCAGCGGGGAAGGATCTGTTTTTGAGTCTGTTCTTGCGTGTTCTCAGACGTCTGCATCTCCTGCCCGATGGAAGAAGTTGGATGAGTGAGTATGCTGGGTGGGAGTGGTCTTTGATTATGCTGCCCGCTTTCCCCAGGCAGCGGGAGGTGTAAATGGAGTCAATGGATGGGAGGCAGGGTCGTGTGATGGACTGGGCGATGTTCACGACTCTCTGACGTTTCTTGTGGTCCTGGGCTGAGCAGTTGCCATACCAGGCTGTGATGCAGCCAGATAGGATGCTTTCTATGGTGCATCTGTAAAAGTTGGTAAGGGGAAATGTGGACATGCTGGAATTTCGTTAGTTTCCTGAGGAAAGTATAGATGCTGTTGTGCTTTCTTGGTGGTAGCGTCGACGTGGGTGGACCAGGACAGATTTTTGGAGATGTGCACCCCTAGGAATTTGAAACTGCTAACCATCTCCACCTCGGCCCCGTTGATGCTGACAGGGGTGTTTACAGTACTTTGCTTCCTGAAGTCAATTACAAGCTCTTTAGTTTTGCTGGCATTGAGGGAGAGATTGTTGTCGCTGCACCACTCCACTAGGTTCTCTATCTCCCTCCTGTATTCTGACTCATCGTTATTCGAGATCCAGACCACGATGGTCGTATCGTCAGCAAACTTGTAGATGGAGTAGGAACCAAATTTTACCATGCTGTCATGTGTGTACAGGGAGTAGAGTAAGGGGCTAAGTACGCAGCCTTGCAGGGCCCCGGTATTGAGGAATATTGTGGAGGAAGTGATTGATGCACTACCAATCACGACGGGACGAGAGTAGAATGTAATCGAGGCTTTATTACGCAGAGCTGTGTGGCCTCCTACAGCAGCTGACAAAATGGCTGCTGTTCGGAGAGCACACATATTTATACTCTGCCTACTGGGTGGAGCCAGCAGGCAGGGATCTATCCCTGTACCTGTAGTACAGGGGCCTTACCGTAAAACCCATATATACACAGTATAATACATCAGTGGTGACTACCACATTCACCCCCTGTTAAAATGAGTCCAGCGGGGGAGGTGGAGAACTATATACAGACAAATTGCTTTAAAAAATTGCAGAGAATATTACAAATTTAGGCGGTCCGGTGCCTTGATCTGTCGTCGAGAGCGCCGCAGTGCTGGTGGCGACTCAGGCGTCGGCTTGGTCTTCGGTGACTCCAGGCGCATGTCGAAATCCTCCTCATCCCCGGGTGGGAGCAAGGGGAGGACGGATTGTCCTGGAGTGGGGGCTGTGGTGGGGTGCGCCGGGGGAAGGGAGGGTGGCGCCGAAGCAGGGGGGGGGGGGTGGAACCAGCTGGTGCCAGGTCCCCGAGGGAGACTGTGTCTTGGCGGCTGTCAGGGTACGCTACATAAGCGTACTGCGGGTTGGCGTGGAGTAGCTGTACCCTCTCAACCAACGGGGTCCGCCTTGTGGAGTCGCATGTGTCTACGGAGGAGAACGGGTCCTGGAGCTGCCAGCCATGTTGGGAGCGAAACCCCGGAGGTGGATTTCCTGGGGAAGGCAAGGAGACGTTCATGGGGGGTTTCGTTAGTCGCCGTGCACAGGAGCAACCGAATGGAGTGGAGTGCGTCAGGGAGGACCTCCTGCCAGCGGGAGGCTGGGGGATTTCTGGACCGTAGGGCGGCGTCCCATTCTCCCGCTCCACCTTCCCGTTCCCCTGGGGTGGTAGCTGGTCATCCTGCTCGAAGCAATGCCCCTGTTGAGCAGGAACTGGCACAGCTCATCGCTCATGAATGAGGATCCCCGGTCGCTGTGGATGTAGGCGGGGAAACCGAACAGAGCGAAGATGGTGTTGAGGGCTTTGATGATGGTGGAAGACGTCATATCAGGGCATGGGACGGCGAAGGGGAATCGGGAATACTCGTCGACCACACTGAGGAAGTACGTGTTGCAGTCGGTGGAGGGGAGGGGCCCTCTGAAGTCCACGCTGAGGCGTTCAAAGGGGCGGGAGGCCTTCACCAGGTGCGCACAGTCTGGCCAGTAGAAGTGCGGTTTACACTCCGCGCAGACCTGGCAGTCTCTGGTGATAGCCCTGACTTCCTGATGGAGTAGGGCAGATTGCAGGCCTTAATGAAGTGGTAAAAACGGTTGACTCCTGGGTGACAGAGATTGTCGTGCAGGGTCCGGAGTCGGTCCACTTGTGCGCTGGCACATGTACCTCGGGATAGGGCATCGGGGGGCTCGTTGAGCTTACCGGGGCGATACAAAATCTCGTAGTTGTAGGTGGAGAGCTCGATCCTCCACCTCAAGATTTTATCGTTTTTGATCTTACCCCGCTGTGTGTTATTGAACATGAAGGCAACCGACCGTTGGTCAGTGAGGAGCGTGAATCTCCTGCCGGCCAGGTAATGCCTCCAATGCCGCACAGCTTCAACGATGGCTTGGGCCTCCTTTTTGACGGAGGAGTGCCGAATTTCGGAGGCATGGAAGGTGCGGGAAAAGAATGCCACAGGCCTGCCTGCCTGGTTGAGGGTGGCGGCCAGAGCGACGTCTGATGCATCGCTCTCGACTTGGAAGGGGAGTGTCTCGTCGACCGCGTGCATCGCGGCCATGGCGATGCCGGCCTTTATACGGTTGAAGGCCTGGTGAGCCTCGGTCGTCATTGGGAAAACGACAGATTGAATGAGTGGGCGGGCCTTGTCCGTATAGTTTGGGACCCACTGGGCGTAATACGAAAAGAGCCCCAGGCATCGTTTGAGGGCCTTGGGGCAGTGGGGGAGGGGGAGATCCATGAGGGGGCGCATGCGATCGGAGTCGGGCCCTAGAACTCTGTTATGGACCACATAGCCGTGGATGGCCAATCGGTTCGTGCTGAACACGCACTTCTCCTTGTTGTAGGTTAGGTTGAGGAGTTTGGCGGTGTGGAGAAATTTGGAAAGGTTAGCGTTGTAGTCCTGCTGGTCGTGGCCGCAGATGGTGATGTTGTCCAGGTACGGGAAGGTGGCCCGCAGTCCGTACCGGTCAACCATTCGGTCCATCTCCCGTTGGAAGACCGAAACCCCGTTGGTGACGCCGAAGGGAACCGTAAGAAAGTGGTAAAGGCGGCCGTCTGCTTCAAACGTGGTGTACGGGCGGTTCGCCTTACAGATGGGGAGCTGCTGGTAGGCAGATTTCAGGTCCACTGTCGAGAAGACCTGGTACTGTGCAATCTGAATGACCATATCAGATATGCGTGGGAGGGGGTACGCGTCGAGCTGCGTGTACCGATTGATGGTCTGACTGTAGTCAACGACCACCCTGTTTTTTCCCCCGGTTTTCACCACTACCACCTGGGCTCTCCAGGGGCTGTTGCTGGCCTCGATGATATCTTCCAGCAGCAGCCGCTGGACCTCAGACCTAATGAAGGTCTTGTCCTGGGCACTGTACCGTCTGCTCCTGGTGGCGACGGGTTTGCAATCCGGGGTTAGGTTTGCAAAAAGGGAAGGTCGCGAGGCCGCAAACGGTAATGGGTGGTAGCGGCCTGCCAAATTTCAGGGTTAGACTTTGGAGGTTGCACTGGAAGTCCAGGCCGAGTAGCAAGGCAGCGCAGAGGTTGGGGAGGACATAGAGGCGGAAAGCCGCTGAACTCCACGCCCTGGACGGTGAAGGTGGCGATGCAGTACCCCCGGATGGCCACGGAGTGGGATCCGGAGGCCAGGGAGATTCTTTGGTTAGCGGGGTGTACCGCGAGGGTGCAGCGCCTTACTGTATCGGGGTGGATGAAGCTCTCAGTGCTCCTGGAGTCCAGAAGGCAGGAGATCTCGTGCCCGTCGACCTTCACCTTTGTCGAAGCAGTCGCGAGGTTGTGCGGTCGAGACTGGTCATTTGTGACCGAGGCGAGACGCTGCTGGTCGTCGGCGGTTGCAGGCAATGAGCGGCCTGATGAGGTGCCCAGCGGGCAGGGGTCCTGAGGCGGGTAAGATGGAGACGCTCACGGGCAGCACGCGTCCTGGGAGGCAAGATGGCGGCGCCCATTGGTTCTGAGGTAGGCAAGATGGCAGTGCCCATGGGCCGCATGTGTTGTGAGTAGAGCAAGATGGTGGCGCCCACTGGCCTCACGTGGGGGGTGCCGGGACAATAGCGGCGATTGAGCAGGCCTGGCAAGCTGCAGCAAAATGTCCCTTCTTGCCACAGGCCTTGCAGAGGGTGCTCCGTGCCGGGCAGCGCTGCCGGGGGTGCTTTGACTGTCCACAGAAGTAGCATTTGGGTCCCCCAGGGTTGGTTGGCTGCCGTGCGACGCAGGCATGGGGTTGGCTGGGTGCTCTCGCTGATGGGATCCGTGATAGGATGGCTGTCGGCGGGCTCCACGATGCACAAGGGGGGTGGGCCACGCGGTTGGAGGCATAGGCCTGAACGTTGCGTGATGCGACCGTAAGCGAGAGCGCTAGTTTTTTGGTCGCCGCGAGGTCAAGCGTGGCCCCTTCTAAGAGGCGCTAGCGAATGTACTCAGACCCTATGCCCGTAACAAATGCGTCTCTCATCAGCAGGTTCGTGTGTTCAGTGGCCGAAACGGCCTGGCAGTCACAGTCTCTCACTCAGGCGAGCAGGGCACGCCAGAAATCTTCCACAGACTCACCGGGAAGTTGGTGCCACGTGGATAGGAGATGCCTGGCGTAGATTTTGTTGGTCCGCTGAGCGTAATTTTCCTTGGCGCCATGGCTTCTGCATAGGTCAGCGCGTCACTGGACAAGGGGAAAAACGTTGGTGCTCAGCCGCATGTACAGAATTTGGGGCTTCTGTGCTTCTGGGATTGGGTCTGGCGCAGACCCGATGTATGCTTCAAAACAGGCTAGCCAATGTTCAAAGTCTTTTTTGGCGTTGTCTGCTTGAGGATGCAGCTGCAGGCAATCCGGCTTGATGCGAAGGTACATTTCTGAAAAATCTCTGTGTAATAAATTGATGCACTATCAATTACGACGAGACGAGAGTAGAGAGTAATCGAGGCTTTATTACACAGAGATGTGTGGCCTCCTACAGCCGCTGACGAAATGGCTGCTGTTCGGAGAGCACACACATTTATACTCTGCCTCCTGGGCGGAGCCAGCAGGCAGGGATCTACCCCCGTACCTATAGTACAGGGGCCTTACCGTAAAATCCATATATATACAGTATAATACATCAGTGGTGACTATCACAGTGTTGTTGTTCATTCTTACTGATTGTGGTCTGTTGGTCAGAAAATCGAGGATCCAGTTGCAGAGTGGGGAGCCAAGTCCTAGGTTTTGGAGCTTTGATATGAGCTTGGCTGGGATTATGGTGTTGAAGGCGGAGCTGTAGTCAATAACTAGGAGTCTGATGTAGGAGTCCTTGTTGTCAAGATGCTCTAGGGATCCACTTTTTACTTAACTTATACTCGTTCTAATCTTTTAAAATTTAATTCTAAGACTAACATTAATACTAACCTCTCTCTTTTATCTTTTCTTGCAGGCTTGAACATCCTCTGAGGTCCGTGGAGACCTTTTGACCTGACCCGACCCGACCCGACCTCCACGACCTGGAAGTGGATCGGGCCCAAACCGGAAGTAAAACCCTGACCTCGATTTGGAGCCGACCCAGACCCCGGAGCTCCCAACCCGGCCTAACAATTGACGCCAGCCCCCGGATCGCCCGGCCCTGTGCCCGGAGCTCCCGACCCGACACCCGACAACAAGACCCGGCCCAACTCGACCCCGAGAGACCCGCCCAGCGACCCGACCAGAATAGGCCCACCCAGCAAACCAACCTACCTGGAGATGGAAGAAAGAAAAATCCACGTGGAGTCCCGACCGGGCTGCTTCAAGTTCCAACCCCAGGAGCGCCCAGGGAGGGAACAGTCCATGGGACTCAGCCCAACCTGCCTCAGGAAGCCCCTGCCCACAACCCAGGACCCCCGAAATGGCGGAGACCCCGCGTGAGGACCCGAACGTGCTGCAAGGTATTCACATGCCCGCAGAACACCGGGACCCATCCGGATCACAAACATGCCCCCCTAGCAACCCCTCTACTTCAACCAATGCCCGGGACGCTGCCAGTTGCAACCCCGGAAACGTAACCAGCGCCCTGGTCCCCGCCAGCGCCATTGACCCCGACAGATGCAACCACCTACCTTCCACAAGGTCAGACGTCACCCATCGGATCTCAGGATCATCCAGCCGCAGCCGCCGACCGAGGAAGTGAGGGAAACACGGTGGTCTGCAGGTTAGTCTGAAGCAACGCGGTTTCAAGACCCCTCTCCCCAGCATACTCCTGGCAAACGTCCAAGCGATCAAAAACAAGCTGGATGAACTTAACGCCAGACTTACCTCTCAGACTGCTGTGTGCTCTGTTTCACAGAGACATGGCTCACCCCCGCCTCACCGGACTGTGCCATACAATCTGAAGGCTTCTCAATTCACCGGGCAGACCGCACCTCGTCATCAGGCAAAGCGAAGGGTGGAGGGGTGTGCCTCCTCATCAACTTCTCCTGGTGCTTGGATGTGGCGATCCTGGCGACCTACTGTTCCCCGGACCTGGAGTACCTGACCGTGAAGTGCCGCCCATACTATCTTCCACCTGAGTTCACTTCAGCCATTATCAGAGCGGTCTACATCCCACCCCAGGCAGAAGTGAGGAAGGCGCTGGACTGTACACAGTTATAAACAACACGAAACAGAACACCCGGAGGCCTTGTTCTTCGTGGCTGGAGACTTCAACAAGGCCAACCTCAAGAGTGTACTGCCAAAATTCCACCAGCACATCTCCTGTCCCACTAGGGGCGACAACACTCTTGACCACTGCTACTCAAAAATCAAGGGTGCCTACCGTTCCATTCCCCGACCGCACTTTGGGAAATCAGACCATAAGATGGTGCTCCTTCTCCCGGCATAACAAGCAGAAACTCAAGCGGGAGAATCCAGCTAAGAAGGTTGTGCAGTGCTGGTCCGAGGAGACAGAAGAGCTCTTATGTGACTGCTTAGAGACAGTGGACTGGTCCATATTTAAGAACTCAGCGACCAACTTAAATGAGTATGCTACCACCGTCACAGACTTCATCAGCAAATGTGTGGACGACTGCGTGCCAAAGAAAGCAGTACGTACGTTCCCCAACCGGAAACCATGGCTCAATCGTGAGATTGACTCCCTACTGAAGGACAGATCTGAGGCGTTCAAGTCAGACGACTCTGACCTATACAAGAAATCCAGGTACGACCTCCGCAAAGCCATCCGAGATGCCAAGACAGAATATCAAACCAAGCTAGAGTCACAGACTCGGCGATTGTGGCAAGGACTAAACAACATAATGGGCTACAAAGCGAAGCCGAGCAGTATCTCCGGCAGCAGCGCACCCCTCCCTGATGAACTCAATGCATTCTATGCTCGGTTCGAGCAGGTAACCAACAATCCGCTGTCGAGTGCCCCAGCAGCCCATAATTCACCCATACCCACCATCACAGCTTCCGAAGTCAGGTCGGCCTTCCTGAAAGTGAACCCTCGAAAGGCGACGGGCCCAGACGAGATCCCTGGTTGTGCACTCAGAGCCTGTGCGGACCAGCTGGCAGAGGTATTCGCGGACATCTTTAACCTGTCCCTATTCCACTCCGAGGTCCCCACCTGCTTCAAGACCACCATTATACCGGTGCCAAAGAAGAACCAGGCAACGTGCCTCAATGACTACTGTCCAGTGACCCTGACTTCAGTCGTAATGAAGTGCTTCGAGTGGTTGATCATGAAGCGCATCACCTCCATTCTCCCAGAATACCATGATCCACTGCAATTTGCAAACCGTCACAATCGGTCCACAGCAGACACTATTTCCCTGGCCCTACACTCATCCCTAGTACATCTGCTTGTTCGTTGGCCACAAACAGGTCCCGGAACAATTGATGAATGGCTCCCACGTTCTGTGGAAGCCGTCGTCTGACCCTCGGATGGTGAATTTGATTTTCTCCATTTGGAGAGATTCCGAGAGGTCGGACAGCCAGTCTGCAGCTTTGGGTGGTGCTGCTGACCGCCAGCCGAACAGGATTCTACGATGGGCGATCAGGGGGGCAAAGGCAAGGGCGTCCGCCCTCCTGCCCAGGAATAGATCTGGCTGGTCTGAAACCCTGAAGACCGCCACTTTCGGGCATGGCTCCACCCTCATCCCCACCACTTTGGACATTGCCTCGAAGAAGGCTGTCCAGTACCCCGCAAGTCTGGGGCAAAACCAAAACTTGTGGGTGTGGTTTGCCAGGCCTCCTTGGCACCGTTCACATCTATCCTCCACCTCCGGGAAGAACCTACTCATACGGGTTCTTGTTAAGTGGGCTCTATGTACCACTTTTAGTTACGTCAGGCTGAGCCTTGCGCACGTGGAGGTGGAGTTGACCCTATGCAGTGATTCGCTCCAGAGGCCCGACCCAATTTCAATCCACAGGACCTCTTCTCATTTCTTTATTGTTGCGTCCAGTATGGTGGCGGGGGGGGGGGGGGGGGGGGGGTGGGGGGAAGAGGGGGTGGAAGAGTGAAGAGACAGGGAACAATAAAGGAGAACCAGGGAGGCGGGGGGGAGGCAGGAAAATGATAGCCGGAAGGAGGGCATGGGAAACGATAACAAACTTGGCATCTACAGGAACAGAGAGCAAGGAAAATCCGGCAGAAAGACGGGACGAACGGCTGAAGCGGAGGTGAGCGCGAGACGACAACGACAGCGAAACCTGCCGGGAGAAGCAAGTGACAACACCAACACCAGACCCATTAGAGTATTGCCCTCGGTAATTGTTTCTCCGGCACCCAAATGTATATCTACCCCCCCAGTCTCCAGCGCCCCCCCCCCACAAACAGTTGCCTAATTATGTGTTGTAAATAATATTGCCAATTGTACAGAGTTGCTGCTGTTGAGCTGGTGCATAATACCCTACCAGTTACTTTATTATTTTTTATTTCTTTTTTATTTTTACTTTTTTTTGGTATGTTTGTTTGTGCCCTTCTCTTCCATATATATATATATCTTATTCTGTGTACATAACGGTAAATATACTTTGTTCAAAAACCCAATAAAAAACATTTATAAAAAAAAATTAATAATAACTATAATAGGCAACAAATACAACTGGCTAACTACTATCTAACTTCTAACACCCGCTCATTAACTCCCCCACCATTTACACACACACACAAGACAAACACAGAGGGGAAAGAGGGATGTTTCAGATAAACTTCTTCCAGTTAGATTTTTCTTCAGTCTCAGCCTTCAGTTGGACGTCTTTGCTTTCAGTCTGTAAAAGTTTTCACCGTAGACTCATCAGGGTCTCAAGACTTCTCAGCAGACTCAGAAACAGAGCAACACAAACTCTCCTCTCAGTGTTCAGGAGCTTTTTCCTGGGTTCTCTGAAAACCCCACCCCGCAGGACCCAATCGCTGTTTGTTGCCGGGCAGGATACTGTCCTTGGTCAATCCATTGGCCACCAGCCAACCAATCGAACCGAGTCCCTCTAATCTCTCAGGTGCCATCAAGTCTGAGTTCTTTTGTTCAAAATCTAAATCTTCAGAGCACAGTGCACCATTCCTCATTAATAGGAAGGGCTCTTACACTCGGTAAACTAGGTGGTCACCTGGAGCAACAAACTTTGGCAGGGTGGCAAAAGACTGAATGAAGTTTTCATGAAAATACATAAGTAAACAATCAAGCTTGAGCAGTGAGGATGAAAGATCCAGATCTACTGATATGCATCCACATATAGACAAACATATAGATTTTCATGTATTTACATCGCAGTCTTTCCCAAAATTTTAGTGTATTCCTCATTCTGTTTATGCAACAGTTTTACAAATGTGTACAACTACATAACCATTCCAAAACTATAAACCAGTAAATAGTATCAAAGAAAGTAATTTAATCTCGTCCAATCTATGGTAATTATTATTGGATAAATTGACCTTAAACTCATCTAGTAACTATTGCAGGAATACAAAGTGTTATACCATGTGAGCTGCATTGCACAGCATTTCTTCCAGTCCATATCCTGTGCAAAATGTGGAACAACGAGAATGGACAATCAGTATCATATATCTAACTTCTAATAATATCCTCCTTTCTCATGCAAAATAAATTAATAAATGTAGAATTTTTATTCATGCTAATATTCATTTTCAAAAGCTAATTTTTGGGACGGTGGGGCTGAAGGTTGGCCCAAGGTGCTCAATACTCTGGCCGTGGCCCTGTCTGTCGACGCATTGTTGTCTGACAACTTTACACAACATTGCTTTGTTGTAATTAGTTGAGGGATTGTTAGGTCACAGTGACTCCTCGAGGCCCATAACCAAAAATTGGCAGGTTTTCAGAATCCAACATGTAGACATTAGCACAATAGTTTGAAGTTTCCCCTTTATTGAGATTCACTGAATGGTATTTCACAAAAGCTATTTTGTAACACAATAACACCAGTAGCTCTTGATGAGAGGGTGTAATTAACCTCTTTGGTTATTCAGCGCATTGCCGTTCATGGCCTCATATCCTATTAATAATGGAATCAATTCTCATTGACCGTATATTTTAATTGTTCAAAAACTTCTTAACATTATCCTTTGTACATAAACTAAAAGTGGACTACAAATTACAGCATTTAAAATTAATACATAATAAGTTGAATTGCTAAGCAGTATTATTAAAACAGATGTAAAAGTAACAGAAATGAGATGTGAAACTGTTTTCAATTTCAAATGGTATTTTCAAAGCAATGACGTGCAAACTCAGCACAACGTAGGTGTGGCGCACTAACAAAGTTGCCACTTTTGGCAAAATTATGTACTAAATATATACACTGAAAAATAGTTGAGCAGATTTACCAGAATGATAGCTGGACTAAAGGCGTTAAAGTTGTGAGGACAGATCGCAAAGATGTGGCTTGCATTTCCTTGAGTACAGAAGTTTAAAGGGTGATTCAATGGAGGTGTAAAAGATAATTAAAGGAGTTCACAGGATTGGAAAGTGGGGGAGCATGGAATATTTGGCTACAACCTTAAAATAAGTGCTAAACCACATGGGATGATGTCAGAAAGCTCATCTTCAAACAAATGGAGGGGGAAATTTGGAACACTCTCGACAACAAGCTGTTGAGATGAAGTCAATTGAAGCTTTAAAAATGGAGGTTTAGCTTTGTTAACCAAGTATATTAAAGGTCATGGAGCCAATTCACTTGCATGGAGTTAAGGTATAGATGAGCTATGAGTTAATTGAAGGACAGTACAGGCTTGCAGGACTGAATGGCCTCCCTCCCCCTCTTTCCGACACACTACACATTGTGCTTTTCAGATAAGAAACCACACAGGAAGATGGCTTTATAATGAAGGTAAATAATTTGTTCTCTTATCCACTTAGGAACCATTCGTCACCTACTCTGGAACTTATACATAATTGTGGTATTTCAGCAGTAAGTAGTGCCACTTATTAATGCAATAATTCATGGGATTTGTTGTGGGAGGTTGCACTCTGCCAAGCAACCTGTACCTCGTTATTCGCAAAAAGGTAGATTTTAAATTGTGCAGGGTGGAATGTTCTTCACAGGGAATAACATTCGACTTCAATTATCCTTCCCACTGTTTCACATTTTTAAGCAATTGTGCAGGATGTTACATAGTGCTGATTTTTTTTTAGTGCAAGTTTCGATCAGTACTGTGTTATTACAACAAAAAGAAGTTGCAGATTGTTTATAGCTGCATAATATTTCACTTTTAAACGGACATTTCTGAACATAGTGCAAAATCTTATCAAACCGAAGTAGGGCACCATTAAAAGAGGTCAGCCGTTAGCAATAACAAGCCATTTTCATCCTCACTTCCACTAGAAAAGGCCCAAGGTCCATACAGGCATGCTCAAATTATTCGCTTAAAGTTTACTGCAAGTCTCCACGTCTGGATGCCTTTAGCCAGGGTGATTTCATCAGAAAGATTGTCTTCCAATCCTGGCAGCACGTCAGAATTCTTGGACGCCAGGTAGTTTAGAAGAGTGTCTTTAAGGCTAAAATAAAACAATAAGGTGAATACTTCAAGCTCAATAAATACAGTACACATTAAAATAACCTTCGTCATCATTTGCAAGTCCCAATAAATAGATATTTGATTTGATTTTTAAGGTTGACCTAATTGCCAGTTTACATTGATAAGATGCTTGGGCCCATTTTATTTTGCTACCTCAAATGCACATTTCTTTTTTGCAGGCAGGACCTCCACTTGACACTGGCGCTTTCTCCGGGGACAGAGTCATTCATACATTATGCGGGTGTTGCTAGAGTTCCTGACATCAGTGATGGGCATCTGCCATTGGGGATTGAGGCTGGCAGACAGACTAGATTCTAGGAAGCGTTGCAGGGGCCCTTTGCTTCTAATGGGTAAGTGATGGGAAATAGTTGCATGGTGCCATCTTGTTGTTTGCGTCCAATAAGATGTGCCTGCCTAACATTGGTGGATATACTGAGTATCTGCTTAACTTTCAGCGTGCAATTCTGGAGTGGCATCAAGTGTCGGGGAGCAGTGGAAAAGCTCCCCATCTTACTTTCCTCCCCCACCACCTCCCCCAGTACCCTCATGAAGCTGCCACTAGTTTACTGGCAAAACCACCAGCTTCTTTATTTTGAAGCTTTCAAGTGCAGCATTCAATTCTGGGCACCATCACACACACACACACACACACACACACACTCTCATGTCAGGGATGATTCTTTCTTATGGATGGCTGGGTTTAAGAGATACGTCAATGTTGCAGAAAGTTTGTGAGCCACACCCTAACCTTTCTGGTTCTCTCACAGTGAGAGGTAGTGGCTGCCTTGTTGCTTTGAGCAGCTGCCCTCCCTTTCCATCTCTCGCCATTCTCTCCCAGTGGTTGCCTTGCTGATTAAAAGGTCTTGACATTATTTTCAATGATGGATCGTCATTTTGTCACGATTGGCCATTGTGTTGATGTTTATAGAGCAATCCTTCATGGAGGTTTTGACATTGTCTTTGAACTGTTTCTTTTGACTCCTGTGTGAGTGGTCTCCCTGGTTTAGCTCTGAGTAGAGTACCTGTTTGGACTGTCTTGAGTCGAGCATTCTGGCGACATGTCCCATCCATTCCAGCTGATCTAAGATTATCATCGCCACTATATATTTAGCGTAACGAAGATTTAGAGGATGCTCATGGTTGTTCTTTTGACCTCCCACTTGATTTGAGGGATCTCTTTAAGACAGTGTGATGTTGTTCTACAGATTTGATATATCATCTCCAAGTCGTCCAAGCTTCAGCATCATAGAGAAGTGTGGGGAAAACCACTGCTAGTTAAACCTTGTATTTTGTGTCGGGTCTGAAATCATGATTCTCGAAAGCTTCAATACGTACCATTGGCTGGGGTAGCACATTGGAGTCAGGGGTGTATCTCTTCATCGAAGTGCGATGATAATGTCATGATAGGGAGAGTTAATGTAGCGGAGGAGTGGACTTTGATGGGCTCACTTTCCATGTCTTATCCCTGACTTTTCTAAGTACTGTGAGTACTCGAACCTCAAGTCTTAGAAAAATACTTAAGCATTGTACACACAAGAGGTCATTTTAACCTGAAGCACCCAGCAGGGAACTGAAGCGATCGGCTGGGCGGCCTGTTTGATACTTAACCCAATTTTACATTCCATCAAAATAAATGCAAACTAATATCAGACAGCTCATGAAAAGATTATCCAGTCTGATGCCATCAGTTTCCTCTGGTGGGAGGTTAAAATTACCCCTAACATTGCAATGCATCCCCTTACCAAAGTGGCCAACGTGCTGGTAATTCAAAGTGAAACGATCCAAATTAGTGCCAAACATACAATTGTTATGAGGGCTTTGTGCTATCCCCATGAGTCAGAATTACTCAAACTTACTGGCCGGGATTCTCCGTAGCGGGCCGGCTTTCGGCACCGGAGCAGCGCACAGCATTCCGGCGCCATTCTAGCCCCTGAGGAAGGGGAGAATGACTGGGCCTGGAGGCCTGTTGTCGGGGCGTCGCTCGCGCCTGTTTTGACGACGGCGTCAACACTTGGTCGGGATTTTGGAGAATCCTGGCCAAAATATTTGGGATCCTTAATCAAAAAGTGTAAGCCTTCCTACTATTTATCTGGGAAGAACCTCATCCCAATCCATATTGAAAAAGGGCAGTAATGGATCAAGCTGTTTATTAGCATTTTGTAATGGCTGGTGTCTATTACCTCCAACTGGGTGAGAAGTTGTTATCTTCATTGCTTTGAGCTGTCTTTAGGACCAGAATCTCATGGAGCTCCCAGAGAAATGTGCTGATGTCAGTAGATGCAAAAAAGCTCTTCAGCTCTGTTTCTTCCTTGGGAAGTAATTGTACCTTGTATGTCTCAGGAATCCTCTCAAATGGGTCCTAGTAAAAGGAAAGGAAAGTTTATTGTAACCCAGTCCCTCTGAATTTATTGAAAATCTGCTGTCTCAGTGTTATAAATGCACTGCTGAACATGAATAAAGATAGTAATGTTCACACCTTTTGCGTGCCCAGCATGACCTGGGATTTCCAAGATGACAGCAGTTGCCAGAGGGACAGTGTGTGCTTCAGTTTGCAACCTTCAAATGCCTGGTGGGAAAAGAACAAAGGATATTCCAATTGCTAATATAATGCAGGTGGAAAATGAAGATACCATTCGGACAGGAGCCAAATTAATGATCCCATATATGGCAAATAACGGCAAATCTGATGCTGCGGAATTATATGATCTCACAGCGTACGCATGAGTAACTTAACCTTTTTTGCATGTCACTAAAATGGCATAGATGAAAATCAGAGTCATCTGAGTTTATATTGATTGTTGTGAGTGTTTTACTTCCTTGGTTACTGAATAGTGGTCAATGTCTGTTCTGCAAATATACTCTCAAGTGAAGTGCATTATCCAGTATTGTGTGCAAGGCATTATTCACTATAGTTGGTGCATATGGCTATAACATATCTACCCCCGGGTCCGCTTCTATATTCCCCACCTCAAATGCCATCCGCTTATTAACCAAGATCGCCACACCCCTTGTTTTAAAGTCTGACCCCGAATGGAATGCCTGTATGCATATGGCTAAATGGTGTGGCCATAGCCATATCTGTGGCTAGTCAAGTAACTTTTAATGGACAACATTGGACGAGCAATGATGAGCAAGTGGGGAAATGTGATGAGAATGCATCTGGATAAATGAGGTGAGTGCAAATTCCAACCATACTCTTAGGACAGTGCCAAATTCACCCAAACATTCAACAATTACAGCCAATAACTACTTAGGAAATTCACTAAATAAATTAAAATGGAAAGGCTATAAAGGAAGATGCTGACGAGTAACTGAAAGGTGGGAAGGCAAGTACCGCCACTGTGCTGGAAAGTAAGTCTTTACCTCTCGCAAGCATTAACAATGTTCACCTGATAGCGCCTATGTTGATACAGACCTTGCTGACACGGGCTAACACGCTCCGATCCATCCGTAAAGTATCTTTGAGATAGCAGAGAAGCTGGTTGTCTGGGGATCCTCCTGCAGTAGCGAGGAACCCGATTACAATCTCAATGATGTCCAGGGCATCGCAAATGTCACTGTAGGATTTCAGCACCATTGTAACTGCAGTACAGACAGAATGTGATAATGTTTCCTAAAAGAGAGAATAGGAAAGAATGAACGTCCTCCCCCTCGGTTTATTTTCATTCAAACTGGTAGAGTTGCAAGTGAACCGTGTTATGCTTTATTGGTGCTGGGGCTAGTATTGGATGGGGTTTGGTTAATATGTATTGTTACAATCCCAACTAATGTTAATATCGTACAAATCAGATCCCAGATACCTGGCTTAATTGTCTCAGGAAAATAAGGAATTACAATATTTTTATTTTGGTAACATCACTGTCACATTTCTTATGTACTGGAAAACAGACTGGTGGGGGTACATTTGTTGTAATTGGATTGAGAGACAGAGTGACTGCAAGGGTTGAAATCAACACTAAGAAGTGGTTTTGATATATTAATGAACCAAGAGGAATCTCGGTAAGAATGTACATCAGGCAATCAAATAAGTCATTTTGAAGTGAGTTGTTTAAGCAGAAAGGGGAAATATACAAGTTGTAAAAATTGAGGCCTAAATAAGTGAGGCAAAGAGCAGGTAAGATTACTTTTCAAAATATAGGAGCTAAAATAAAGATCAGTTCTGGGGAAAGGGCACTTCTGAGAGACTGGATTAAACAATAAGATGACAGAGAAATCGAAGGGAAAGAACGCATTTAAGAAAACATTGAAGCTTGTGTGAGGGGGTAGCTGCCTAGCTCTCCCAGAATACAGTGTGGACAAGGCAGTCAGTTGTTGTCAGCCTCTGAGGACACCCTAGGAGCAAAAGGGCACCCGCAGAGTAAAATTACTAGAATTCTATAGATCTAAAAATCGATAAGGATTGTTGCCAAATGGAAAAGGGAAGGTTAGCTCTCAGTGTAGAGTTAACATCATTTGGAACTGTTTTGAAGCACTGTATATTATATGAAACTATTCTTCCATCTCAAGTGTATTTTTAAAAATAAACATTTACAAAGAACAATACAGCACAGGAACAGGCCCTTCAGCCCTCCAATCAAGACCAACTGCCTGTATCCTTCTATACCCCGTCTGTTCATGTGTCTATCCAGATATGTCATAAAGGTCGCTAACGTACCTGCCTCAACCACCTCACTTGGCAGTGCATTCCAGGTCACCACCACCCTCTGCATAAAAATCCTCCCCGCACATCTCCACTGAACCTTTCCTCCCTCACCTTGAACTTGTGCCCTCTTGTAATTGTCATTTCCAACCTGGGGAAAAGCCTCCAAATGTTCATCCTATCTATACCCCTAATAATTTTATAAACTTCATTCAGGTCGCCCCTCAGCCTCCGTCTCTCTAAGGAGAACAATCCCAGTTTATTCAATCTCTCTCTTCATAGCTAATACCCTCCATACCAGGCAACTTTAATATGAAATCATCACAATTGGTTGGAGATGCTATTTTCTGATTTCAGAATACCTCCTCATAATATACACATTGCCAGAAACGTTTTGGCAGCTGTTCATGTTTCCCTTTGGGATTTGGGCAGTTTGGCATTTACCATCAGCCATGCCTTAACAAATATCCTTTTGTCTTAGATACGGTGGTGTAAAGTTACTAAACAGGTTCACAGGAGTTTACTAATTAACTTTTCACATAAAGAATAAAACATTTATTAAACAAGAAAAAATGAACTATATTACAGCAGAAACAATGGTTGTAAAGTCTTAATACAAACACCAGAAAATGATTCAAACTCATTATTCCTTTTATCCCAGCAATACCCTTACAGACAAAAACACCAGTGAAGGTTTACCACTTTCTGAACACGAAGACTTCTCGCTTAGAATGGCCCTGTTGCAAATGCTTTTCTCCCTGCAGTTTTCTGAGCAAACACGAGTTCCCTAACCTCAGTCCCCCAGCAGCCTTGCAGGATTTATTACTTAGAGCTTAGAACCTCTGCCTTCACTCTCTGACATGCACACTCTGAACTGCTTTTCTGTCTTTTCTTGTATCTCTGTGTATAACTGGATTCCTGTGGTTAGGCAACAACAGTTTTTTCTGCTTTGAGTTTTCCCCTATATTCATGAAACTGCTAACACCTTTGTAACCCATCTCTTCAGTTCAAGGGATGTAAAACCTCATTACAAATGCATGTGTGCAGGACTTCTGGTGACGGCGGGCGGGAGCACACTGTAGGGCTCCCACTCGGGAATAGGAAGTTTGGGTTTTAACGGCCGGTCCTGGGGGCAACGGAGGCTGAAAATGCTGTAAGAAGGCACAGGGAGGAGAAATGTCCAGGTTTGGGAGAAAACCGGCCGTGAAAAAGGGGGTTAATGAAAGTCCGCCGGTGAGTGGAAAAGTCAGCGCAGGAACTGTAAGGAAAGCGGAGGCTGGAGCACCAGGGGGAGGCCGCGTCGCTCACAGCAGAAGAAATGACCAAAGTGATGGTTGTGGAACTTGAAAAACAGTTCACAAAACACATGGAAGCGATGAAGAAGGAGATGGAGGCGGTATTGAAAGTGCTGGTGGAGGAGGCGATTACCCCGGTGAGGGCGGCAGTATCAAGCGCAGTGGCGGAGGTGTGGGAGCAAGGTGAGACGCTGAAGGAAGTGTAAGAGGCATTATCGCAGCACAGTGATCAACTCACCTCGATGGGGAAGGAGTTGCGGAAGGTGACAGAGACCAACAAGGGTCTGCGAGCCAAAATGGAAGACCTGGAAAACAGATCCAGGCGGCAGAATCTGAGGATCGTGGGTCTGCCCGAAGGGGTGGAAGGCCCGAGGCCGACGGAGTATTTTGCCACGATGTTTGCGGAGCTATTGGGGGAAGGGGACAATCTCTCTCGATACGAACTGGATTGGGCTAATCGGTCGTGGAGGCCTATACCAAAGGCGGGTGACCCGCCAAGAGTAGTAACCGTGTGTTTCCGTAGGTATAGCGTGAAGGAGAAAGTCCTGTGCTGGGCAAAGCAGAAGCGGGTGGTGAAGTGGGCTGGAGCTGGTATACGCACATATCAGGACTTTACAGTGGAGCTGGCGAGGAGGCGGGCGGCTTTCAGCCGGGTGAAGAAGGCACTGTACATCAGTAAGGTGCAGTGCGGCATAGTATATCCAGCTAAGTTGAGGGTGACCTACAAATCCAAGGACTTTTATTTTAGGATGGTGGAAGCGGTGGAGGAGTTTGCGAAGGCAGAAGGACTGTGGCAGAATTGAGAAATGGGACTGAGAGTGGTTCGTGTACCGATCTAGCCTCATGTAACTTTATTTTTTCACTGCGTGTTGGTGTATGTACTAAATGAGTCGACGCTGTATATTTGGTCAAGGGAAGAGTTGGGACTTTCATTTGCAATGATGGTTCTTTGGGGCTTGGGTGTGTATGCGGGCGTTGTGTGCTAAAGGGGATTTCTTGGTTTTCCTGGGACCGGGCAAGGGAGAAGGAGACCCGGGCGGGGGCCTCCACGCTGACCGGTTTAAGACGGCCAGTGAACAGGAGTGAGGTGGAGGGAGGGGCTGCAGCCATTGGAGCCTGGTAGAACAGGCTTCGGTGAGTCTAGCCGGGGTGAAAAGTTGGGGGAAGGAACCGATGTTGGGGGGAGGAGTTTACAAGAGGAAGTGGAGGGGAGGAGTCTGGGGGGGGGGTTGTCTACAATTCATGGGTGCCATTCACGGTACTCTTTCAGGGATTGGATGGCATTGAATATTAGGGGGGGGGGGGGGGGGGTAGGTGGGGTGGACTATATATGTCAACGGTGACCAGGGGCGATTTCTCATTCCTTTTTCTTTTTTCCTCCTTGGGAGGTTTTGTTTTATTCGAGGCTTATATTGTCATGCGGGCCATTGCTTTGGGGGTGGTGGGTGGATGGGATCGTTGTTGTTAATAAGGGGATTGACATTGTATTCGTTACCGTTTACTGTTTGTTAGTGGGGTGTAAATTCTGAAGAAAATGTGAAAATGGAGAATAAAAATATTTTAAAAAACAAAAACAAACGCGTGTGTGCAAACAGTGCCTCCAGACTTCCAGGCATGAAGTTCACAGAAAAAAAAACTTTAAATGAAACTAGAACCATGTTCCACTTTTCTTAACAGACAAATACAAATTAAACTTAAAGTTATGCATTGTTCCAAACAGTATTGTACCCCTCTCCCCAACTATTCCCAAAGTTCAGTCATATTGTTCAGAATGTGGTAGCCAGAACTGCCAAATATTCAATACCCAGTTAGAGGGAGAAATAAGAAGCAGGAATGGTGATTAGATAAGCAGTTACGACATAACTTGACATAACAAGCAGAGGTGGAAGATAATCACACAAGGATGACAGAAATGTACAACTCCAACACATTTGTGACCTCTCATGCCCTCAACCTGCTCTTTTAGGGCCAAAGCTACTTATACCCCACAGTTATGAGACAAGACTGATCCAAGAGATTCAGGCGCCATTAATGTTGCAATCAACACCCTAAAATATCCCTTAAAAGCTCACAGACTAATGCATTAAATTATTGTTCCCCAGTTTTGCTACCAGATGATTAGTGGGTCAGTCTAGGTTAGATCCATTCAGTGGGAGTAACTAAACTTTTTAACGACATCAAAGGAAATGTAGCAAACTTTTCATAGATTGGGCTGATATATTGGGATTCAATAAAAATGTTAATTCATCCCACAGAGCATATAAAACAGGGGTTGGGAAGTTGAAAAGACAGCACAGAAATATGCCAATGCTTGTCCTTCTTGGAATGGGGTGAGCACGATGCAGTTTCAGGTCCAAGTAAGTCAAAAATATAAATATAAATCCATTTATTTACCTTTAAATCCATTGCATCCATCAATCCTTTCAACTAAAATCTAATGGTCCTGATTTGGAACTTTGCATCATTCTGATTCTCCGTGGAAGTCACGCAGCGGAAAAAGTAAAATGAAAGTTTCCACCAACTTTATAGGTGGTCCTCAATTTAGGTGGCATCACTCCTGCCAGAAAAGGCGAGAGCTTCGTTACTCGTCTGCGCCATTTTGGTACATTTAAGCGTGCGCTTGCTGAGTGCTGGAGTCGCACAGCAAAGAGTGGCCAGGACCAGCGCTCCTTAGAGGGGTGAATGGAAGCAGCTCTGGGAACAATAAAAAATAATTCACCTGGCACTTTTGGGGCACCAAAAAGGTCACAAAAAAGGCCCTCCCTGTGCCTTGCTGCAAATTGTTTCCCTTCAATAAAGTCCCCGATTGTCCAAACCCTCCTCTTTAATCTCTTGCTGCAAGCCCGTGAATGCGGGTGGCTGATTTATTGCCTTCTCTCTGTCGCCGCCATTCCCAAAGTTACTGGTCATCTACCTGTCAGAACCCGGAATGTGTTGGCAGCTTGCCAGCTAACTATCATTGCGGCCCAATCATCAATGTGCTTCAGGCCTCCTGCTGGGGACCTCGGGTAACTACAATGCTTGCTGCAGCCACCAGATGTATACTAAAGATGAAAATCAACCCTAATCCTACCCTGCTCTAAAACAAGAGATATGAATATACAACAGTATGGGGCTCCACGCAATCAGCCGTGTTCATCAGGTTTTCTGCATGTAATTTCCCCACCAAACATTTACTGTGTCTTCTATTGTTCAGGAATGTGTTAAAATGCTGCCCTTTTTGCCTGTCACCAGCAAATCTTTTCTCAGTCTGATGGAGCAATTCAGTGAGACACGATACAGTAGCAGGAAGCTCCACTTTGGAGAGAATCAACTTATCTAGATCCACAATAAAAGTCTTTTGAAACAGAAATATCGAACAGAATGTATCCAACTGTAAATTGCGTCTTGCAATTCTATGTCCAGTCTGCAGAATTTGTTCTGCCTGAAGAAATCACTTACTTGAGATATCTTTGATTTCAGCTCCTTGAAGATGCTTGAATAATCTCTCTCGTGTCTCCCTACAAATTCGGGAATTCTCTATAATAAAAATGTAAATGTTAATAATAATAATCGCTTATTGTCACAAGTAGGCTTCAATGAAGTTACTGTGAAAAGCCCCTAGGCGCCACATTCCGTTCGGGGAGGCCGGTACGGGAATTGAACCCGCGCTACTGGCCTTGTTCTGCATTACAAGCCAGCTATTTAGCCCACTGTGCTAAACCAGCCACTTAATCTTTATTTTTGTCACAAGTAGGTTTACATTAACACTGCAATGAGGTTACTGTGAAAATCCCCTCGTCGCCACATTCCGGCACCTTTTCGGGTACGCTGAGGGAGAATTCAGAATGTCCAATTCACCTAACAAGCACGTCTTTTGGGACAATTGGGAGGAAACCGGAGCACCCGGAGGAAACCACACGCAGACACAGGGAGAACGTGCGGTCTCCACACAGACAGTGACCCAAGCCGGGATTCGAACCTGGGTCCCTGGAGCTGAGAAGCAACAGTGCTGACCTCTGTGCTACACTGTAAAGTGAAAAGAATCTTCAAAAAATATACATACAGTGGCAACTATGGATGGTTTTCCTCTCAGGAACAGTCGTATCAGCTGCCTCTCAATGTTCTTAATATCATACTCCGGTAATGTCTCCTGTCCTTTTTCCAGGGAGTACTGGCAGTTTGACAGAACAAGTGGAATGAAATCTTTATCAGGGTCACAAATAATTAAATGTGCATCTGATACCTCTTCTGGGTGGACAGAAGACCTATCAGAAAAAAAAGGGTATATCCTATAATTTAGACATAAATACATCAAGTAATCTGACTTCAAAATATTAAATGAAGAAAGAGGAAATGATAATATGAACGGAAACACATTGAAGACAGAACTTTATTGACTGAAGCATATTGTCTGGGAAATGTCAGACAAGCATTGCGGCTAATCTTTGTCATGCAAATTCACTGACTGGGTGTCAATCAGGAACAATGTTTTCCTGAAGCATTACAGTTCCTCACCTTCAAGTATACACTTAAAAAAAGCAAAGCAGGAAAATGCTTACCTTTTGTCAACGCTAATGGCCCCGAGAAGATTATTTTGAATCTCAATGAGGAACTTGCTGAGTGCAGTGGCACAAAGGCCTGGACCCTCTGGCTGAGGCAACAAAACCTCAATGGGACTTTCAAACGTTAACTCCTTCTGACACAGCTCTTTTGGGATTCTCGGATCTGGAAAACAAGAATGTGAAAATATGGCTGAAACAGTGAAGCACAACTCTACACATGGCTAAGTCTGCTAAACCCTCCAGTAGCTCTGAGGCGAATATGTTTGCCTAGATATTGCTACAATAATTGTGTGGAAGCAGGAGAGAACTAGACGGTATCGTTTTCAACTGAGCTAAATACAACTGTGAGTCGCGCGCAACCTCAAATAGGTTCACGGAGGAGGCCTATTAACCCATTTAACCTATGACACAAATTGTTAATTTGTGCGATGAATGTGAACTAGATTGAAATTGTTTTAAAAAATGGAATGGGCTGATTCTTAATTCAACAAGAAGGGGATTATTGTCATGGCAGTAAGACAGAAAGGTGGTAGTTTAATGTGTGGTACTCAACATGGGCCTAAATGATAGTATTATTGGTCAGCTCTAAATATTTTTCATATCCAAGCATGTGACACAAATGTCTATATTCTAACTTTAATGGCCAGTACTTACCCTAAAACAAAAAGCTTAATTACGCCTTCATGGCCTGCCACAGTTAAGCAGGACCACTCCAAACTAAGATGGTTTTTATAATGTGATTCTTATTAAACAGTTAAGGCAGGCAGCCTTGCTCTACAGAATGGATCTCTATCACTTTACCTTGTACAGAAGCAAAGCCATGCTCACTTCCTGTCCTCTTTCAACCAAAAATGTGATCGGAAGAATACTCAATGTCAGAAAATTGCAATATGATACACACTGTGGCATAGATACACGAGGCACTTCGCGATTTAAGTGAAAACCTCAGAGACTGAACACATTGTGTAAAATTCTGGAACCTAAGCAAGTAGAAGACTGATGTGAAAAATAGTCAGAATTTGCAGCATGGTGTCACTAAATAACATGGATTCAACAGGAAAAACAATCCAATGGAAAGTGGATACAATGGCTAAATTGCACTCACTGTCTTTTGCCAATAACAAACGCAACTGATTCCAGAGCTGTAAGAAAATCTTGATCCTTTTCTCAAAGCTGTGCTTTTGGCCCTGTTGACCTAGAAACACAGAAACGAAACA
The DNA here is from genome assembly GCF_047496885.1 of Scyliorhinus torazame. NCBI lineage: Eukaryota > Metazoa > Chordata > Chondrichthyes > Carcharhiniformes > Scyliorhinidae > Scyliorhinus > Scyliorhinus torazame. The sequence continues at coordinate 142,911,089 of NC_092724.1, read as the reverse complement.
GGAATGAACCCTAGTGCCTGCAAACAGATGACTAATTCTGCACAGAATTGCCCGACATTCACATCCTCTGCCCCTCTTTTCATTGTCTAAAGACAACCCATTGAGTCGATTAGAAATGACAACAACTCATTTGGTCAAAGAATTTGAACTCTTGTGTAGCTCTCTGTTAGACACTCCCACTGCATTCGCGGTAAATGAGCGTCTTCACCACTCAACATTGCTAGCATTAAAAACTAACATTTTACCTGATGCCATTTGCTGCAGGAACTGAGAAATGGTCTTTGATTTCACATCTGAGGCACTTTGGAATGTCCTGATTAATTCATACTGAAGTCCAAGAAGATTGGGTAGATTCTTAAGCATGCTTATGTAACGGGCCTGAAAAAAAGAAGAGCCAGGATGTGCGTCATTTTGTGAGATAATCAAGTTAAGCCATAGGCCATGGATCAGCATTTTCCCAGAAGCCTCAAATCTTGCTCCTCCGTGCCAGTTAATAAAATGGTCATATAACACCACATAAATTAAATTTGGGGCAACGTGTTAAATGCTGCTACACTACCTATTGGAAAAGTGTACCCTTTTCAATGAGCTGACTTGGGTGACTTTTTAAACAGCTTGAGTTTGACATTGGGGAGGCGTAATGGAAGTCAGAAGAAAGAACACCACAGTGAACATTATGTACGGGTAACAATTCAGGGCGAAATGGGGCTGAATAATGCTACATTTCTCAGCACACAAAATTAATCCTTTTTAAACTGAGTAAGTATTGACTCACTAATCTGAGGATTCTTTTAAAAGCATTGGGGAACAGTTCGGGAATGCTAAGGGATATGCTTACAGGTTAGACAAGGACAGAACTAGTTTGGATATCAGATGGTTGTTCTTTTGCCAGAGAATAGTAGACTTGAGGAATGTATTGCCGACTTATGTGTGACCACTGACTTGTTGCATTCCTTCAAAAGCTTGCTCCACTGTTTTGGCCACATAAAGGTGAATCTCTACTGCCTAAATCTTCCAGTGTTCCTCCATTCTCATTGGGAACACTTCTCTTATGATTATGTCAACATAACTCTATTATAGAGGGCATATTATGTTAAGACTCATTCTGTTGATAAAAGGTGACACCAAACAACACTGAAAATACCTTTTGAAGAAATTGCCACAGGATAGGCGTTAGTTTCTGTCCATCCTTTTGCTCTACCATGTGTGTAAAGTTTTCTACACATATTCGATGGTGACATTTCCAGGCAGAGGAACAGTTCAAAACATCACCACGAGGAGAGCTCAGCAAATCTGAAGGGTCTCCATACAGCATTTTAACAACAGGACTCCCACCAATTCTGTCATCAGAACTCATTTGCGTGCCTACATCCGACAATCTCTCATCGAGATCCTGTGAATTACAAAAAGAGGGGAGAGCTTCCTAGTTTACTGGCTCCATAACCTAAAACTTCACCAGCAAGTCACAGCTGTACAGTTTTGCGGCGGAGGGGGTGGGTGTTGCTTGCTGTTTTGTGACTAGGTCCCGTTTAAACTCCAAATTCAAAATTCAATTTTTAACAAATTGTGGACAAAAATTCAAAATTTTTAATTTGCCATAAAATTGACCAAACTCTGGTATCTTGGGTTCACAAGTTGTATCTGATAGTACACTACCTTACAAACTGATGATTCTCCTTTGTATTACCTTCAGTGCCTGGAATAGTATTTCCAGGATGAAGAATTGCACTTCGTTATGATACACAATGCAATGGAGATCACTTGTGTTGTCTTTCTTGCCTTTCCACAAAGTGATATATATCACATTGTCAGACCGGCTAAAAATAACATTTGGATGTATTTACAAGTCAGATCATATACAGAAGCAGTAAGACACAGCAAGAAGTTAGAGATATAATCAAAATAGAGTATGTCAACAAGGCACTTCTCTGGAACTTGTATTTCCTACAGAGTTCCTTACATAACACAGCTTTTGGATAAAAGAGCTGTCGACATGACAATGCAGGTCGCATAATTCTTGGGCAAACACCAAACACACTGATACCAGCCGTTAAACGAGGACTAAAATTCAATAGGTAGGGTTGTGACTTATGCCATAGACTAGTCAATCATATCACAGATGTTAATGTTGGAACAGTAACTCTTTTAAGTTATTCAGGCATCAGAGACAAAGATGATAATATTTATCTTTACCACTTGATGGTAAATAATTTAAATTAAGTCCAGATATGTTACATAAAAAGCAGGCAATTCACTCACTCAGTTTATCGCCCAGGCTATGAAGATGAAAGTCACTGTCAATTAATTTTTAGTCATGTTAATATGAAATTTTGATGGGAAACTTGTTCAAGCAATCTTTGGCCGAATTAATTTCAGCTGATATTATATGATATTCTAAAAGGAAATACCCCCACAAGTGTAGCAGTGAAGTAACAGCCTTGGTTATGCGGTAACAACTCTGCAATGGGGCTTGAGCCCTCTGGCTCACTGAATCAAGGCAGAAAGCTTCTTGACAAAGTGATTCCTTTAAAGATACAACCAGCTGAAGTTAATTTTGCAACTGTTTGCTCGACATTCGGAAACCTCCTCATATAAGTTCTCTTGCAATCATGCCTTCATCCTAACCTTGCCATGTCTACTCCACTTTTCCCATGCTCCTCCTCCACCTTTTGATCCTTGCTTGAAAGATCTCTCTCTTGCCTCTCTGCATTATGAAGAGCACCCAAAGAAATATTGTATCGCTGGCTGCACGTTATACACTAAAGGTAGTTCTGAGCGTCCAAATGATGTGAACAGTGATATAATGATGAGCGCACTTACCACACCTCGGCATCGGCAAGGTACATGTTACACATTAATTCAACTAACCTTGAGCCATCGAGAAATAAGAGCTTCAACAAATTGGTTCTCCCAGGCATTTCTAGCTTGCTTTGACGATAGATGATCATCCCACGCTGTTCGATGTTCTGGGCAAATTAAGTCACAGAAAGAATATAATTCAGTACAAGGTTCGCTCTGAATTTGAATTTGCCAATAACCCGCCCTAACTCGGGATTTTTCTTGAAGACTTGTGGGGTACAATTGACCTCTTATTTTAAAATAGAAGTTAGTTTTTATGTTGCTAGTATGGAAACGGTACATGTAGATAAATTAAGCTGCAGACTTGCAAGATGTGTGAAATGTCTAATTGAGAGGCTGAATTAAAATTGACACGAATAGGGCAGCACAGTGGCGCAGTGGTTAGCACTGCTGCCTACAACGCTGAGGTCCCAGGTTCGATCCCGGCTCTGGGTCCCTGTCCATGTGGAGTTTGCACATTCTCCCGTGTTTGCATGGGTTTCGCACCCACAACCCAAAGATGTGCAGGCGAGGTGGATTGGCCACGTTAAATTGCCCCTTAATTGGAAAAAAAATAATCGGGTACTCTAAATTTATTTTAAAAAACAACAAAAAAATTGACACGAATATTCCTGAAAGTACACTATGCCAGCCTGTGGACTTTTTAGAAATGTTTTGAGCTGCGCACAAGCTGTGTAAACAAAGTAACATTTCACCACATGCCACGTGTACACATCAAGCTGTTTCAATCAGATTCAGACACGATAATGCAAAGATAATTCAAAGATGTGCGGTTTAGGTGGATTGGCCATGCAAATTGCCTCTTTGTGTCAAAAAGGTTAGGCGTGGTTACTGGGCTACGGGGATAGGTGGGAGGCGTGGGCTTAAGTAGGGTGCTCTTTCCAGCAGCCGGTGCAGACTCAATGGACCGAATGGCCTCCTTCTGCACTGTAAATTCCATATATGATCAATCCCCAGATATGGATAGCGTGGGGTTGAAATTTCTCTGTGATTACACTGGTTTCAGGAAGCTTCTGTGAGATCTAGTAGGGAGCAGAACCTCTGCCTGCCTTTTATTCAGGTACCTGTGTCAGAAGGGCTGAGGGTGACCAAAGGTGAGCCTCCCAATGTTGTGCGGCACCCCCACACTATTGATGGCCTGTTCTAGATTTGGAAGATGGAGATGTATGCAACTCCACTCTTGGTCCAATTAGACCCATCAGGGTAACTTCTTGGGCTTTCAGTATCCCAGATATACACCAACCCCCTCCCAGCACCAAAGGCCTGTTTACTGTGGACATACCCTGGGGCTGCACTAGTTTCACTGGGACTGAGTGTTACTGCATCTATCCCGCTCCAGTGTTATGTTTTCATGCTATGTTTCATCAAACAGATTTAAATCTTTGACAATCATTTGTGAGAAAATAAACCAAATATTGGTATTTTAACAAAGGCAAATAATTATATGTTGTATACGAAGCAACTGAAAATTGCCAATGAAAAGGCTATTCTCTAAAGAGACAGGATAAGCCAATATAGTTTTGAGGGCTCTTCATGCCTCTCCAGCACTTGTTGATGATATGAGTAAACAGTTCAATGTACTGCACAAGACCACCCTACCAATACCTTGAGGCCAATTCAGAAGGTCATCAATAACTAGATGGATGCAAGTGGCAGTGTCATCCATGTTCTTCCCCAGTGACTTTCCAAGCTGATCCAGATCTATTTCAAGATGCTGCCACAGGAACTCTGACACATTTTGTACCCGTGGCTTAATCATTTCTTCAATGACCTGCATAAGAAATAAACAGACTGAGTTTTGGTAGTTTCAACTTCACATGAAACGTGTGTACAAAGCAAGTGTCTTCACCTGTTCACCTTTTTTAACAGGGAGTCTTTACCACATCAGTCATATCTTCGAATAACATAGGATTTAAAATCTCCACCACACCGGTACATTTTAAATGGCAAGTTATTACCCTGCTATGACAACTTTCTGTGGCTGCCACCTATTTGAATTTATTGTAGATGAAATGAAAATCGCTTATTGTCACAAGTAGGCTTCAAATGAAGTTACTGTGAAAAGCCCCTAGTCGCCACATTCCGGCGCCTGATTGCGGAGGCTGTTACGGGAATTGAACCGTGCTGCTGGCCTGCCTTGGTCTGCTTTCAAAGCCAGCGATTTAGCCCTGTGCTAAACAGACAAACTAAATAGATTGGAAATTATGTCATGCGATAATTACATTTCACACTCATGTTTGCTATTTTAGTGCAGGGATTAAGAATTTATGTTTTTTCAAGTGAAGAATGAGGGGCTTATGTATACTAGTTTCTTCCACGTGACATGGAACACAGAGGGTTAAGTTCAGGGGCAGTTATAAGATGAAGCTGGGGTAGAACAGAGGGGCTAATGGGAACTGCTGCTGTAAACTAAGGTAAAGGTAAGGTCGCCATAGTCCCAGGTGACCATAGGCTGCTTTCTCCTTTGAGGGGGAGAGCTGACTGGTGGTGGTTTAACCCGAGGATCACCACACCTCAGTCAAGGGGCAAGACTGAGAAGGCGCAGCCTTCGTGAATAACCTCAGCCAGATCGGGAATTGAACCCACGCTGCTGGCCTCGCTCTCGCCAGCTGAGACTGTAATTCCACCTGCCTGTCAAAGGTGGCACACAGCATCTCTCCTGGGGGAAGTGTGTAATTAGAGAGACAAATGTGGGGCAGTTTCATTAATGAATGTGGATATAGAACTTTAGGATAGAAAAGGTTGAGAACAAGTGCACAGATATGTGATTTTAAATTACGAATGCGAGCCTTTCTTTCTGTTAGATATTAAAATGTTATTGTTGCACAGCAAAACACTCAAAATAATTTAATTTAAAAATGAGTCGCTTACTTGACGATGATGAACTGCTCCGAGCATCATTGATACATGTGTCAGTCCTCGCAGTAACAAGAAAGCAACAGGAGCCATTTGCCGATCGGGTGCAACAACTTGATCTCTCCTTGAGGCCTGTCCCAAGATGTGACCAGTCTGAGTTTGATCTCCGTAGCTAGAAAAGAACCATTTACCCGATGATTCCTGAAGTTCTGCTCTGCCGCTGCATGTGACCTAAAGTAAATTAATCTACGTCCGGCACTGGTCTAACCGCCATCTGAGGTCAGTTCAGGTTTCACTCAAAACCGCTTTTATGGCACTGCTGCTTTTAATAGTCTGCAGTGCCTTCCAGCAGCATTTGATTGTGAAGCAGAGTTCATCCTGTTTTTCTTCCCTCCAAACGTGTAACTGGAGAGATATTCAGCGTCAGGCTACCTTTCCACTATTCCCAGTGTTTGCAATGCAACCTGCACAGCTGATCATAGAATCAAGAATTTACAGTGCAGAAGGAAGCCATTCGGCCCATCGAATCTGCACCGGCCCTTGGAAAGAGCACTCTACCCAAGCCCACACCTTATCCCCGTAACCCCAGCCAACCTTCTTGGACACTAAGGGCAATTTAGCATGGCCAATCCACCTAACCCGCACATCTTTGGGCTGTGGGAGGAAACCGGAGCACCTGAAGGAAACCCACGCAGACACGGGGAGAACGTGCAGACTCCGCACAGACAGTGACCCAAGCCGGGAATCGAACCTGGGAGCCTGGAGCTGTGAAGCTACTGTGCTAACCACTGTGCTACCATGCCGTCCTTATGGCTGATCATTAGTGTGACCAGACAGCGTTGTTCCCTCAGCCTCACTTGCTGTTTCCCACCGCTGCCAGTGGGAAAGGTTGGGATGGGGGACCCTGCTCGGTTGACATTCGCAACGTACTTTGCCTTGGTGCTGGGCAAACCAATTTTGCATCAGCATGTGCCCCATGTATAATGCAGGATTGCAGTGTATAATCTAAGTTGCTAGAATCATGTAAGAGAAATATACATACTTTGTTGAATGTTGAAATCCAGAAACAGGTGTGTGATTTTGTCCACCAACCGCTTGATGACAATTAGGGCAACGAGCAGCCACCACTGGTCTTCCACACTGTCAATTAAACAAACATTTGGTTAGTTATCAGCTTGACTTCTCTCACCATCAGGAACAGTGAAAGTGTGTCACAAAAACCGTAGCTTCAGTGATTCAGTTTCTGTGACGAGGAGGGGTGGGGAGAGTGTTGCTGGTGCGTTACATGAGGAAAAAGGAACAGTTGAGATGAACAGCCTTGTTTCTCTGGCCATTAGTTACTGGTATTGTAGAATACACAAGATAGTCCATTAGAGCAAGAGGGAGTCAATTTGCCAGGGAGCCAGGATTGCGTAGCAGATTGCAATGAAAATCCGATTCGGAAGAGAAATTTTGAATTCCTGTTCTTATTTAGATTTCACTGGAATTTTCACATTAAAGCTTATTTAGCTTTGCTGGGACTGTTTCTAAGTTTGCAGATTATACTAAAGATATGCAGAAGGACCGGTAGTGTAGAGGAAGAAGGGGGGCTGCAGAAGGACTTGGACAGGCTAGGAGAGTGGTAGATGGAATACAATGTGGAAAAGTGTGAGGTTATGCACTTTGGTAGGTGTTATAACCTGCCTGCTTACCATTGGCTGGGGACTAATGACAATCCCACAATCCTGTGGGAGTATGAGCTTCCCCAATGAGGGGGGCGGAGAAACCATTAGTAAACTCCAAGTATAAATAAAGCTGGCCAGTTTGGAACCAGCAGGAAGCAGTGTGCAGCAAGGGAAGTTGCTGCTGCTAATATATATTTATATATATGTTATTGTAAATAAATGTTATTACTTTGTATCCTTAAAACTCATGCTGGATTCTTCGTGGACCTCACAAAACTGGCGATGAGGGTTCAAGTGAATAGCTGTCTACACTGCTGAAGCCACCTCCCTGGATTTTTGTTGGATACAGGTTGGAAGTTGTTTTCTATTATACCATGCCTCTGTACGGACGTTTGGATGATTTTGATGCTGCGCTGGAATGCTGGAACCAGTACACACAACAGATGCGTTACTATTTCCGGGCAAACAATATCACCGAAAACGAGCGCCAGGTGGTCATATTGCTCACCGCCTGCAGCCCGCATACGTTTGGGGTGATTAGGAGCCTTACGTACCCAGCTGCGCCGGACACCAAAACGTTTGATGAACTTAGAATATAGTGGGGCAACATTTTAACCCAACCCCGTCCACGATAGTCCAGCGTTACCGGTTTAATACCGCTGAGAGGACCCCTGGAGAATCCCTTGCTGATTTTCTATCCAGGCTACACAGGATTGCAGAGTACTGTGACTATGGTGAGACCTTGTCAGAAATGTTACGCGACCGTTTGGTTTGCAGTATTAACAATGCGGCCACCCAGAGAAAGTTGTTAGCTGAGCCAACGTTGACTTTTCAACAGGCCATTCAAATAGTATTGTCCCGAGAGAGCGCAGAACGAGGAGTGCAGGAGCTACAGGGAATGCAAGTGCATGCCTTGGGGCGCAACCCCTTCCGTCCAAAAACGTCCCCCCGCACTCCTGCAGTACCTTGGGCGAGGCGACGTCCGGACCGACGCCAGTGGCCGTCGGACATTCCTCCCCGAAGAGAGCCTTCTCCAGAACCAATGGATGAGGAGCCATGTCCGTGTCAGACTTGTAGGCACCGACCCCGTCGCGGACGCCGGACCTGGGGGCGCCAGACGCGCCGTCGTTCCGACCGAAACTGGGACCAGCCCAGGGGCCGTACCTTCCATGTGGATGAACCTGCGGCGACTACTCCTCAGGACGTGGAGACGGAGGACGACTGCCTGCAGCTGCATTGTGTGGCAGCTCCCCGTGTGGCCCCCATTAAGGTGACAGTACGGGTCAATGGTCACCCGCTTGAGATGGAGTTGTACACTGGCGCAGCGGTCTCCGTGATCGCCCAGAGGACATTCGACCGCATCAAGCAGGGTATACAGACCCTTACATTAACCGACTCACAGGCCAGGTTGGCCACCTACATGGGGGAACCACTGGACATTGCAGGAACTACAATGACCCCTGTTGTTTATGGACGCCAGGAGGGGCGTTTCCCACTTATCGTGGTGCGCGGCCATGGGCCCAGCCTGTTGGGTCGGGACTGGTTGCGCCATTTGCGGTTGCAATGGCAGCACATCCTCCAAACAGTTTCTGAAGGGTTGACTGAGGTGCTAGGACGATACCCAGATGTATTCCAGCCTGGTTTGGGGAAAATAAAAGGGGCCGTAGCCCGTATCCAAGCTGAACCAGGAGCCACGCCGCGTTATTTCCGGGCGCGCCCGGTGCCTTACGCCTTGCTCGAGAAGGTAGAAGGGGAGCTCACTCGTTTGGAGAGTTTGGGTATTATCAGGCCCGTCCATTTTGCTGACTGGGCAGCACCAATTGTGCCTGTAATGAAGCCAGATGCCACAGTTCGCTTGTGTGGCGACTATAAACTTAGTGATTACGGCTTTCCGACTCGACCGATATCCAATGCCTCGCATAGAGGATCTCTACGCGAAGCTTGCAGGCGGACTCTCGTTCACAAAATTAGATATGAGTCACGCCTACCTACAGTTGGAGCTAGACCTTGCCTCCTGACCATATGTAACTATTAATACACACCGGGGCCTGTATGAATATACACGGTTGCCCTTTGGAGTATCCTCTGCCTGCACTATTTTTCAACGTGTTATGGAGGGCATTTTGAGAGGTTTACCACGTGTTGCTGTCTACTTAGATGACGTTTTGATTACAGGGACGTCGGAGCAGGAACATTTGGAAAATCTGGAGGCTGTCCTAAGATGCTTTTCGGAGGCTGGAGTCCGTTTACGTCGCACAAAGTGTGTATTTCAGGCAAAGGAAGTAGTCTACCTAGGTTATCGCGTGGACCGCGAAGGTTTGCACCCCGTCGCAGAGAAGGTGCGTGCGATTCAACAGGCCCCCGCCCCGACTGACACTTCGCATCTTCGTTCTTTTCTCGGTCTCGTAAACTATTACGGGAAGTTCCTCCCCAATCTGGCAACTACGCTGGCCCCCTTGCACCTTCTGCTAAAGAAGAATCACACCTGGGTTTGGGGTCAGCCGCAAGAAACCGCTTTCCGGCGGGTAAAGCAACAATTGTCGTTGTCTGGGTTACTAACCCACTATGATCCTGGAAAGCCTTTGCTCGTCACATGTGATGCATCCCCGTATGGTATTGGGGCCGTCCTGTCCCACAAGATGGAGAACGGGGCCGAGCGACCGATAGCTTTCGCCTCCCGCACATTGACTGCAGTGGAGAAAAAGTACGCGCAGATCGAGAAGGAGGGCCTGGCAGTGGTTTCTGCGGTGAAACGCTTCCACCAGTACGTGTATGGCCACCATTTCACTATCGTGACTGATCATAAGCCTCTGCTGGGACTTTTCAGAGAGGATAAGCCAATACCGCCCATTGCTTCCGCACGGATCCAGTGCTGGGCTTTGTTGCTTGCTGCATACGAGTATTCTCTGGAGCACAAACCAGGAACGCAGATAGCAAATGCCGACGCACTGAGCCGATTGCCTTTATCGACCGGCCCCATGTCGACCCCCACGACCGGTGAGGTGGTTGCAACCCTAAATTTTATGGGCACCTTGCCTGTCACGGCATCACAGATCCATGAGTGGACCCAGACGGAGCCAGTCCTGTCAAAGGTTCGGCACATAGTCCTGTATGGTGGGCAGCATAGACAGCCCCCAGGCGAGTTGCGGGCATTTTCCTCCAAGCTGTCAGAATTCAGCGTGGAAGACGGCATCCTCTTGTGGGGGATGCGTGTGATTGTCCCGGAAAAAGGCCAGGAGCTGATACTAAGAGACTTGCACAATGGGCATCCAGGTGTGACCAAAATGAAAATGTTGGCCCGGAGTTATGTCTGGTGGCCAGGCCTCGACACCGACATTGAGAAGGTGGCCCAAAACTGCTCCATTTGCCAGGAGCATCAGAAGCTTCCGCCAGCCGCGCCCCTACATCACTGGGAATGGCCAGGGCGGCCTTGGGTTAGTACGCATGGCCTCCCCGAGGTGCTGGTCACGGATAACGGCACTCCATTCACGAGTGAGGAGTTTGCGAGGTTCATGAACATGAACGGCATACACCATATCCGCACTACCCCTTACCACCCGGCTTCAAATTGGTTGGCAGAGCGCGCAGTGCAGACATTCAAAAGAGGCCTAAAGAAGCAGTCTTCCGGATCAATGGACACGAGGCTGGCTCGCTTTTTGTTTACGTATAGGACCACCCCCCATGCAGTGACTGGGGCAGGTCCCGCAGAACTCCTGATGGGCCGGAGACTTCGCACCCGCCTTAGTATGGTTTTCCTGGACATTGGCGCAAAGGTACGCTGCACACAAAAACGGCAGACACAGGGATTTTCTCGGCATCGGCCGATTCGGCAGTTTGCGCCCGGTGACCCAGTGTTCGTTCGCAATTTTGCTGGTGGTGCCCAGTGGGTTCCTGGTGTAATCTTTCACCAAACGGGCCCTATATCTTACCAGGTGCAAGCCCAGGGTCGTCTCCAGCGCAAACACGTAGACCACGTTCGGTCCAGAAGACTACCCCTCCAAAGATTTCCCGCCCCCGGAGCTCTTTTCTACAGCCGCAGTGACCAGAGACAAGGGAAGGTAGTCCTCACAATCTTCCACTGGTGCCTCACTCAAAGCCTGCGCAGGTCGTTACGGGACCGAATGGAGATAGAGACGCTGACATGACGGAGGCAGCAGACTCTGACTCCGAGATGGAGAGACAGGACGCACCAGAGGGGGAATCCTCGGGTCCACGGGCCGTGGATGTACAACCGTTACGCCGTTCATCACGGAAGCGCCGGTCTCCGTCTCGTTACATGCCGACTGATCCAGCGCCGCGTGAAAATGGTGTCCGGTCTGCGGCAAAACGTGTCCGACACCCTCCTTCGCCAGGGTCTTCGGTGGATTCCTTGGACTTTGGGGGGGAGGGATGTTATAACCTGCCTGCTTACCATTGGCTGGGGACTAATGACAATCCCACAATCCTGTGGGAGTATGAGCTTCCCCAATGAGGGGGGCGGAGAAACCATTAGTAAACTCCAAGTATAAATAAAGCTGGCCAGTTTGGAACCAGCAGGAAGAAGTGTGCAGCAAGGGAAGTTGCTGCTGCTGTTATATATATATGTTATTGTAAATAAATGTTATTGCTTTGTATCCTTAAAACTCGTGCTAGATTCTTCGTGGCCCTCACAAAAGTAGGCAGAATGGAGGCATAGACTATTTTCTAAATGGGAAACAGCTTAGGAAATCAGAAGCACAAAGGGACTGAGTCCCAGTTCAAGATTCTCAAAGTTAACGTGCAGGTTTAGTCGGCAGTTAGGAAAGCAAATGCAATGTTATCAATCATGTTGAGAGGGCTAGAATACAAGACCAGGGGTGTACTTCTAAGGCTGTATAAGGCTCTGGTCAGACCCCATTTGGAGTATTGTGACCAGTTTTGGGCCCTGTATTTAAGGGAGGATGTGCTGGCCTTGGAAAGGGTCCAGAGGAGGTTCAGAAGAATGATCTCTGGAATGAGGAGCTTGTCATATGAGAAGCGGTTGAGGACTCTGGGTCTGTACTCGTTGGAATTCAGAAGGATGAGGGGGGATCTTATCGAAACTTACAGGATATTGAGAGGCCTAGATAGAGTGGACGTGAGAGGATGTTTCCACTAGTAGGAAAAACTAGACCCCGAGGGCACAGCCTCAGGCTGAAGGGATGATCCTTTAATACAGAGATGAGGAGAAATTTCTTCAGCCAGAGGGTGGTGAAGCTGTGGAACTCTTTGCCACAGAAGGCAATGGAGGCCAAGTCACTGAGTGTCTTTAAGACAGAGATAGATAGGTTTTTGATCAATAAGGAGATCAGGGGTTATGGGAGAAGGCAGGAGAATGGGGCGGAGAAACATATCAGCCATGATTAAATGGCGGAGTAGAACCGATGGGCCAAGTGGCCTAATTCTGCTCCTATGTCTTATGGTCTTATGGGACATCTGAGTGCCATGTTAGTTCAGTAGCTAACTTGGAGAGAATAGTATATTGTGTACATAGCCGATTTAACCCCTTTACTCTGAAATTGTAAGGGCTGTGAAAGTTATTTCTAAGTGACAAGTAAATCAAATCTTGTACAAATATTTGAACTTAAAATAACAATAAGGATTCTTACATCACCAATTGCAATAGCTTCACCACAGCTGCATTCTGTATTGAAAAATAGAAAATGGAGAGTTGTGTCATTAAGAATGCAGTGACAAAAATAAGACAATGATCCATCTTCATATAAAACTAGTTTACTTGTTCTGCTCTTACGTACATATTTTAAAAATAAAGTTTTAAAAGGCAGCATCTTCCACCATTACCAATCTCTGATATAATAGATACCAAATATTAACCGTACATTCTTTGCAGAAAGGAAAACCCTTGCAGCCCATCTGCCAGCCATACTTTCAATGTCACTTGTTTACAGAGTGCTGAGTGCAACATTCATTTGTCAATGTCACTTCTGACAGGCACCCAAATATTAGGAAAGGGCTGAGATGTAGCATTATAAAATGCACTGGAAACTGTAATGCAATCAGTCCAGTCCCTGCATTCTTACACTGCCGAGGGTTAAATCTGGAAACCTTGGTTCCTTTGTAATTCTTTTCTACCCTTCCATCATTTTATAATGGCCATGGTTTTAATATGTTTTGGCATTAATATTTTAACTCCACATAATAAAGCTTTGGAATATTCACAATGAAATGAAAATACTATTATTTATTTTGCTTTTAATAGTTGCCAACATTCAAGTGAAGACATAAATAACTTATTGTGAATGTCAACAGGATGCCTGTCTTCATTAGAGACTTTTGATCCAGAACACGTGTCATTTTATGCTGTTATTACTAAGACTGTCTCCTTTTGGTGATTATCTTCACTTTTGAACGTATAACTAAATGTGAAAACTAACCACCTGGGTAAAGAAAGACACAGAGGCAGAGACAACGGAGAATAACACAAAGCTAGTGGGATCCAGATTCCTACTCGTCACAGCACATTAGCACAGTGGTTAGCACTGTTGCTTCACAGCTCCAGGATCCCAGGTTCGATTCCCGGCTTGGGTCACTGTCCGTGCGGAGTCTGCACGTTCTCCCCGTGTCTGCGTGGGTTTCCTCCGGGTGCTCCGGCTGCCTCCCACATGTCCAGAAAGACGTGCTGTTAGGTGAATTGGACATTCTGAATTCTCCCGTGGACCCAAACAGGCGCCGGAATGTGGCGACTAGGGGCATTTCACAGTAACTTCTTGCGGTGTTAATGTAAGCCGACTTGTGATAATAAAGATTATTATTATCACTCTTGGCTACAAATGTGTCTCTTTAAAATTGCTAAAAAGAGGGACGTGAAAAATCTCATCTTGCACTCATCAGGATAAATGAAAGATTGTCAAATATTAGCGAATCAAGATCATTTATACTGCTGGAGAAAAGGGTGCTAATTGGTTGGTAAGTTGACTCTGATTGACCAAGGTGTTGTCATGAAGAAAACAACAGGCTCCCCAAGCTCTTGGGGAAACAATTAAATAGCTAGATAAATAAATAATTGTTTCAAATTGTCTCTGTTTAATAGTCAATTCTTTAAAGCTAATAAGTCGATTCCGGGATAACAAAGGGCTGCTGAACTCGCTCCAGGGATCTCTAATATTTTAAAGTGTATTTCGGCAGAGATTCTCCGGTTCCTCCAGCCGCACGTTTCTCGGCGGCGCGCCGCTCACTGCCGGCGGGATTATTGATTCCTGCCGCTTGTCGATGGGATTTCCCATGATGACACCCCACGCCGCCAGGAAACCCGCCAGCGGCGATGTGCTGCTGGCCGGAACAGATTATCACAACGGCCGGAGAATTCCGGCCCGGAAAAAGCAAAGTGTGTTTTAGCTGGACGCGAAGCTTGAAACCGTGGCCTATCCGTTAAACATTAATATTTCACAGCCTTTAGAAAAATCACAACATGAGAAGGTAGGAATCAGATTTGCACTAGGAGAGTCACATCTGATGTGTCCTTTCGGGATTGCACGAGCCTACATTAGACAGTTACGACGGATGCTTCTCCTCGAGTTATACTGTGTTGTACTAGGGCAGCTACCTCTGACACATCTCCATCTGGTAGGGTTTAGTGTCTTTCGTTCAATTTTATGGTGGCCACGAAAGACACAAGGGATCGGCAATAGATCTCCCCGTGGGTTTCATGGAATACGAATTCTCCTATTGAGTGGGTAGAAGTTTGCCCGATAGGAGGTGCATGGCAGGACTTTAAAACCTGCAGTTCCAACTCGGCCCAGTATTTCCATAGGTCCCCGGCTGGGATGCAAGTGTTGTAGGCCGCTCTGGCGGCCCTTTTTGTTACTTTAATAAGGGAGTTATTGATAGAAGACTCACCTTGGCAAAGTTATCATATCCACCCTTCTTAACTGCACTTGAATACTGTTAAGGTGACACGTGCATGCTTACAAACCAAAGCGTCTTTGATATTCAAATAAACGTCTTGACTGAAAGACACGAGAGGCATGTTGAAGAGTGTTTCAGGCTTTTCCTTTTCTGTCAACCCTGTTTCCTGTGTGCACACATTCCACTGCAACCATTTCTTCTAATTTTTCTGAAAATGCATTCTGTGTGAATTTCTGGATTAGCAGAGTTAGTGGGTTTAATAGGAAACAGATAAAAAAACTTGTTGCAGCTTGAACCAAGAGTCCAAATATTCCTTGATACTTAGGGCAGGGTTTGAGAAAAATTCCACAAACATTCTGCAAAACGTACCCTTGGGGACGCACAACTTTGGCTTGCACAGATGAAGGGGAAATAAAAAAATAAAACCGGTTGGCTATACAGAAGATATGGAGGGTGATTTTGATGAGAGAACGTTCATTGGGCTGAGAATAAATGCACATTTGAGGTACATTTACAAAATACAAGTTCAAGGATTTCACATTTAGATTTAATCTTTTGGTATGGGCATTGCAACGGCACAGGGATGCATAACACTTACTGTACCACGCCGCCTTCCCTAGAATCCACTTCCTGGCTTCACTCCGAAGATCTTCTGGCATGGTTGGTAAGTAAGCTTGCTGAAATATAAACAAGACAGGTAGGCAATGTAGGTCAACTAATATTGTAGAGATGCTGCAAACTTCAGCCTCACTTGTTTTGAAATCAATTCAAGAAAGAACATTCAGAACTCTGTTCCACTGAATCTCAAGCTTTGGCGTATTCACTCTAGTCCCAGGTACAGGCCCAGTGCCAAACTATCTACAAGTTGGAG
The DNA here is from genome assembly GCF_047496885.1 of Scyliorhinus torazame. Lineage (NCBI taxonomy): Eukaryota > Metazoa > Chordata > Chondrichthyes > Carcharhiniformes > Scyliorhinidae > Scyliorhinus > Scyliorhinus torazame. Next base: position 142,894,976 of record NC_092724.1, on the reverse strand, counting down.
AATTTTCCTTTGTGAGCACTTCAATGAGTAATCAAAGAGAACCTCTGTTGCTAACTCAGATAAGGGCCGGGATTCTTCCGCAATCGGCGTGAACCACTCCGGCGTCGGGCCGCCTGGAAGGTGCGGAATCCTACGCACTTCCGGGGGCTAGGCCGGCGCTGGAGTGGTTGGCGACGCGCCAACCGGCGACGAAGGACCTCCGTTGCCGGCGCGAGTTGGCGCATGCGCAAGGAGCGCCAGCGTGTTCTGGCGCATACGCAGAACCGCTGGCGTGCTTCCTGCGCATGCATAGGGTTTTCTTTCTGCGCCGGCCATCGGGGAGCCTTACAGATGCCGGCGCGGAGGGAAAGAGTGCACCCATGGCACAGGCCCGCACGTAGATCGGTGGGCCCCAATTGCGGGCCAGGCCACTGTGGGCCCCCCCCAGGGCCGGATCACCCCCGCGCCCCCCCTGAGGACTCTGCAAGTTGCCCTCAAAGCCAGGTCCCGCCGGTATGGACTTTGTCTAATCCACGCCGGCGGGACTGGCCGAAAACGGGCGGCCGCTCGGCCCATCGGGGCTCGGAGAATGGCTGGGGGGGCCTTTGCCAACAGCCCCCGACCTGCGCGGCACGATCCCCAGCCCCGCCCAAAATCCGGCGCCGGAGAATTCGGCAGCCAGCGTCGGAGCGGGATTCAGGCCGCCCCCCGGCGATTCTCCGACCCGGCAGGGGGGGTCGGAGAATCCCGCCCAAGATACCGGGCCGCACGGTAGCACAGTGGTTAGTACTGTTGCTTCACAGCACCAGGGTCCCAGGTTTGATTCCCGCTTGGGCCACTGGCTGTGCAGAGTCTGCACGTTCTCCCCGTGTCTGCCTGGGTTTCCTCCGGGTGCTCCGGTTTCCTCCCACAAGTCCCCAAAACGAAAAGACGCGCTGTTAGGTAATTTGGACATTCTGAATTCTCCCTCCATGTGTCCGGATAGGTGCCGGAATGTGGCGACTAGGGGCTTTTCGCAGTAACGTCATTGTAGTGTATATGTAAGTCTACTTGTGACAATAAAGATTATTATAAGATCATTATGCAATTATTCTTGGAGCTTGGGAATATAACATCTCAAATCCTGGACCTTGATCTGAACAGAATGGTAACCTCTACCCGCCTACCCATCAATCCCTACCCAACCTCCACACCCCTCCACTCTGCCACTGTCAGCTGGCACCCTGGCACTGAAGTGGTACAAACATTTCTTCTTTCTTTAGTTTGATGTTAAACTGGGTTAGGCGGCCGGGAGAGTGTAAGAGGTTAAGCGACCAGGGCCAGTTCACTCCCATTGGCCGAGTGACTTTTAAGGCAACAGTTGAGAATGACACGGTCTAGCCTGCGATGCTACCAAGCGAGGGAACGTGCTAATAAAGCACTGGCAGTGAAGTCTATCCTCATCAATGACAGGAAGAGAGAGACAGGAATGGACATTGAGTCCTTCACTGTAGTTTATAAATGCTTTGTGTCGGAGCATTGCCTTTGTTCTGTTAATACCAAATCCTTTATACGACAGGATAAATCAAAAGGATGCATGCTATTTACATAATCGAGGATGAGGAAAGCTGCCAAGTTTGTGATAATCCTATGACATGCTCAGAATCATATAGCATAGAAGGAAGCCTTCTGCCTGTCATATCTTTGTTGTTTCTTTGAAGGTGCTAATCATTAGCCCTACTCCCTTGTTCTTTTCCTAAAGCCCAAAAATCTTTCCTCTTCAAGGAGACATAGACAGGATTAATCACAGGTTTAATTTACAATGTAAACAATAAACGGGTGCTGGATGATCAAGTGCATGCAATAGGACATTGGTAGAAGATTTCTCAGATCGGAATTGCGCCAACATAACTTCCTCACCGTCATTTTTGCAGATTCGAAGGCAATATTGCGGAGAGGGGATGACAAAACATTTTTTCCACAGATGAAAACCAAGGCTGCGTGAACAATTATTTCAGCCAAGATGCGTCGTTTGTTTAACTGTGTTGGTGTGATCCACGGGGAGGAATCTGGGTTTCCAAGGTAATTTTTCACCAAATTAGTGCAGAATTCCTTCAGGACTGGAGCCTCGAAGAGTTTATCGTTCTTAATAAATCCCTGCAACATGTCGATTGACTGAAAGAAATACATTTTGCAAAGTGAATACAATTCATTTGAACCAGTTTATTTCCTCATTTGCAAACTGGGCTGTTAATCCGTTTATTGCTCAGTACACAATTCTCGGCCCGGAGTGCTGGAAATTTCCTCTGGCCTTTCAGATTTCTGTACATACGAATGGGATGGAGATGTATTAGTTCGCTGTTCCACACTGATATTGCAATCAAGACCAACTGGGCAATTTTATAAACTTTATGTTAGCTCGAATCGTTCTTTACGTTTGGGTTTCAGAATAAGGAGGTAGAAATCAGGGTGTCAGAACCGCCCATAGGACTACGTCTGTACTTTATTTCAGAATCTAAGAAGAAATGGAGACTTTTGTGAGAGGCAAGGTACACCACTTTCTCTTGTGAACTTGAAGGGTGCCCATTAGAAGTGCCCCTAATGTCAGCAAAAACTATAGGGGAAGAGATCATAGGAGTGGAGAACGTCATGAGGGCCACAGCTTTGCCTGCACCGCAGAACTGACATGTATGCAGTCGCACTCAGCCATTAGAGAGCTATAATGGCTCAATTTTTGTTTCAGATTGGCATCCAGGAACAATCAGTATGCTAATTTATGGAATTGAAGCGAACCATCAGCTAGCAGAGTATGTTACTGAGCAGTGGCAAAGGTTTGCTCCGCACCTAAAGTAGCTCCACGATGTTGCTACACAATTCTCCAAAACAAATGTGTGTTTAACCGTTAACTGTGAATTGCTCTGACTGCTCAACGCTGCCAGAAAACAGCCACAGTCTCCACTGGTGTTCTCTTATAGAATCATATAATTTGCAGTGCAGAAGGAGGCCATTCGGCCCATCGAGTTTGTGCCAGCCCTTGGAAAGAGCACCTTACTTAAGCCTATATCTCCACCCTATCCCCGTATTCCAGCCTAACCTTTTGGACACTAGGGGCAATTTATCATGGCCAATCCACCTAACCTGCACATCTTTGGACAGTGGGAGGAAACCGGAGTACCCGGAGGAAACCCACGCAGACACGGGGAGAAAGTGCAAACTCCACACAGACTGTAACCCAAGGCTGGAATTGAACCTGGGACACTGGAACTGTGAGGCAGCAGTGCTAACCACTCTGCCACCATGCTGCCCCTTCATCCCCAATCCAGTGTCCGCCATCCCTACACCAGTGCCCATCATCCCCACCCAATGCTCATCACATCTTCCGACCATATAATCCCCACAGTGCAGAAGAAGGCCATTCAGCCCACTGAGTCTGCAACGATCCACTTCCCCCTGTACCAGTAACCTAACCTGCACCAAGGAGGAATTTATCATCGCTGATCCACCTAACTTTCACATCTTTGGACTGTGGGGTGAAACCGGAGCATCCGGAGGAAACCCACTCAGACACGGAGAGAACGGAGAAACTCCACATAGTTACCCAAGGCTGGAAGTGAACTCAAGTTCACACTTTTCCAGTCCTACTCCCGTTGAGAACAGTCCTCATTTTATTGAAATCACTTTGAAACAACGGGCGCCCCAACACATGGCAAAGTGTCAGGTCTGGTGAGAAAAATGGTGCCAGTTTTGAGCCTCTGGATTCTTTTGGATGATGCCGAGCAGAGGCCTGTGCCCGCAGTCCAGAAAACATCCCTCCAGCCTCCAGCAAGGTGACCATCCCCGCCCGGGAGGGTATGGCTGCATCAGTGAGAGGACTGGGCAGCAGTGCCAGTAGAAAGTGAATGGCCTTTGTGCGGCCAGGGTAAGTCTGCTACCTCCAGTCTCTCACTGCACCCCCTCATCCACCCCTCGCACTTCCAAGGTGATTGCTCACCCAGCCACCTCCCGGGTTGCCCACCTGTTACGAGGTCTTCTTCCAACCGCCCCCCACAAACCCCATGGTGCCCCCCAGTATCTACTCTGCTCTTCAAATCCCTGTTCTCACTCAAGTCCCAGGCATGGCACTCCTCAACTAACTGAACTGACAAGACTCCTGCCACATTCCCCGCAGCACAACTGGTATGAGAGGCCATAGCCACCCGAAGTGATGAGACAGCTCTACAACCCCCCCTGGCACCAACGCTCTGTCCTCTCATTGCAGCCATTCTTCTCCAGTGATGAGGATGCCGCGGGCTGACAAAGTGCTGAGAGCCAGCCCACCCCCAAGGTTAGTTGGAGGAATACAACAGGATCTCTGACCTTGAAGGGGTTGTTGCAGATGCGAGTTCACCCCGCACCCCCCTCTTTAAACCCCATAATAAGCCCGTTCATTGCCAGGATGCTTTCAGCTCTCGGATGGGCAGGAGTCAGACGCACCTCTGAGAATGGGAGGAGCATCACTCAGTCCTCAATGCGAGTCATCATCTGCCGCAGCCTCTGGCCAACGGCTTTAGCGCCCTGTCCATGACATAGGGCACGATCACGGAATCCTACCGCTGGCACCACACTAATGATGTATCCTGTCCCTCAGCTCTCCACTCTTCTGGGACCTCAACCCATGTACTGTCCCTGAGTGAGTGCCTCTCCACTAAGCCTCACACCCTCCCCTCTCAAACTGGCACATCCTCACACCTGTCACGCTCACCTCCAGCAGGATTAGGCTCCCGCACACCCAAGAGTCTCACCGGCACATTTCTCCTGACAGTCCCTCAACCCCTCCCCCCCTCCTTCCCCCCAAACCCTTGCGTTAGGTGAGAGGACAATTGACTGGACGCATGGGACCCATGTCCGCATCCTCATCCTCATGGGGCATCCTCAAAGACGCCTCCCGTCATGACCTATAATGGGGTGAAGGATGATAGACTTCACCGTGAAGCCATACATTGGGATTCACATCAGTGTATCCCGTGTGATGTTCACTCTTGTATGAGCATTGCACTTCAATGCTTGAAAAGTTTACTCTTGATATTTCATTGGCAGAACTGACTTACCAATGAAGGATTAGGTAGCAGAATCACACAAATGGCTGTCTCTTGTGGCAGACGGCAAAGCTGATTAGAGTGAAGCCTGCAGTTAGCACGACAAGCACAGATATTGAGGGTACCCTCGTTCTCCCATTTCTCACTAATTCTCAACAAACTGCCCAGACAGGTGGAATTGAAATTCCACAGAGCTTAACACCTTTGTGCTCACAGTGCTGCCTGAGCGTACGGTTCTACTCACTCTGCTATTGTGCTTCCCAAAGTGAGAGGGTCTTCATTTCTCATGAGGCAGGGTTGCAACCCATTCCTGAGTCCCCCACCCTGCCCTTGCAGCCTGGCCACTCATGGGACCCTACCCAAGAACCCCACATTCACCCCCAGTGCTGAACCTCTGTGTTCATCACTTTCCGGCTTCCACTAAGGACGAGCACTCTCGCAGTGGTGATTTGAGCACGAGCCCAGCAAGGAGTACACAGGAAGCGATGCCTGCCTGCCAGCCTCCAGATGCCCTTAAAGCAAGGGGCACCCCAAAGAGAATGGAAGGTAAGGCCTGGTATCAACCAGTCCACCCAGAAATTGAGAGACTGACCCCCAGCTCTGGTCCAGAGTTGAACTTATCTATGTCCCCCACATCCTCTCCGGTACACCCTAAGCAATGAAGACCTTGGAGATTCATGGGTTTCTCAGTGCTCACCTCCAATATCCCTCTCAAAAGGAAGGCCGCCAAGTTGACCTTCATGCCAAACTGTTGGAAATGGCGCCGGTTACGGCGCCGAGGACTCGGGTTCGATCCCGGTGTCCGTGTGGAGTTTGCACATTCTCCCTGTGTTTGTGTGGGTCTCAGCCCCACAACCCAAAGTTGTGCAGGGTAGGTGGATTGGCCATGCTAAATTGCCCCTTAATTGGGAAAAAATAGTAAATGGCGCTGGTGAATATTCAGTGAGGCGGGAGGGAAGGTCTAGAGTAAGTGCTTACTAAAGACATGTTAATGTATTAAAGTGAGGTTTCCAGTTCCCATGGTGTGATTCGCAGCACTCAACCGGAGAGGGAGGAGTGAAAATTGTGAATCACAATCACGATTCTCTCCATATTTTCAGCCTGTGCCGCATTTCTCATGGGCAGAGTGTGCAGGCTCATAATCGCCACCAACTTTTATTTACGGTCTGGTTAATGAATGGTTCATCTAGCCCGTACGAGCATTCCTGTTTCCATGGCTGTATTATCTTTCATGTATCCTAATATTAAATTCCACTGTGAATACGTGGAAAAGAATATCAACCTCCGCCATAACACAATCCCCAGAGAAAGATGTGTGGGTTAGGTGGATTGGCCATGCTAAATTGCCCTTAGTGTCCAAAAAGGTTAGTTGGGGTTACGGCGATAGGGTGGAGGTGTGGGCTTAAGCAGGGTGCTCTTTCCAAGGGCTGGTGCAGACTCGATGGGATGAATGGCCTCCTTCTGCACTGTAAATTCTATGATTCTATGAATAATGTTATTTTTGTGGATATCTACAGGCCCATCAGTAATAGTATCATTAAATAAATACTACATCTGTATGCACTATACCAAGAGCAGGTTAAATTCATTTTAAATTGGGAAGTGACCTTTTCACGAAACTCGCAGATCCTCTGCAATGTAGCAGATGCAGTATAATGTGGATAAATGTCAAGTTAGACCATAAGACCATAAGACATAGGAGCGGAAGTAAGGCCATTCGGCCCATCTAGTCCACTACACCATTCAATCATGGCTGATTTCAACTCCATTTACCCGCTCTCTCTCCATAGCCCTTAATTCCTCGAGAAATCAAGAATTTATCAACTTCTGTCTTAAAGACACTCAACGTCCCGGCCTCCACCGTCCTCTGTGGCAATGAATTCCACAGACCCACCACTCTCTGGCTGAAGAAATTTCTCCTCATCTCTGTTCTAAAGTGACTCCCTTTTATTCTAAGGCTGTGCCCCCGGGTCCTAGACTCCCCTGTTAATGGAAACAACTTCCCTACGTCTACCCTATCTAAGCCATTCATTATCTTGTAAGTTTCTATTAGATCTCCCCTCAATCTCCTAAACTCCAATGAATATAATCCCAGGATCCTCAGACGTCCATCGTATGTTAGGCCTACCATTCCTGGGATCATCCGTGTGAATCTCCGCTGGACCCGCTCCAGTGCCAGTATGTCCTTCCTGAGGTGTGGGGCCCAAAATTGCTCACAGTATTCTAAATGGGGCCTAACTAATGCTTTATAAAGCTTCAGAAGTACATCCCTGCTTTTATATTCCAAGCCTCTTGAGATGAATGACAACATTGCATTTGCTTTCTTAATTACGGACTCAACCTGCAAGTTTACCTTTAGAGAATCCTGGACTAGGACTCCCAAGTCCCTTTGCACGTCAGCATTATGAATTTTGTCACCGTTTAGAAAATAGTCCATGCCTCTATTCTTTTTTCCAAAGTGCAAGTCCCCGCACTTGCCCACGTTGAATTTCATCAGCCATTTCTTGGACCACTCTCCTAAACTGCCTAAATCTTTCTGCAGCCTCCCCACCTCCTCCATACTACCTGCCCCTCCACCTATCTTTGTATCATCGGCAAACTTAGCCAGAATGCCCCCAGTCCCGTCATCTAGATCGTTAATATATAAAGAGAACAGCTGTGGCCCCAACACTGAACCCTGCGGGACATCACTCGTCACCGGTTGCCATTCCGAAAAAGAACCTTTTATCCCAACTCTCTGCCTTCTGCCTGACAGCTAATCGTCAATCCATGTTAGTACCTTGCCTCAAATACCATGGGCCCTTATTTTACTCAGCAGTCTCCCGTGAGGCACCTTATCAAAGGCCTTTTGGAAGTCAAGATAGATAACATCCATTGGCTCTCCTTGGTCTAACCTATTTGTTATCTCTTCAAAGAACTCTAACAGGTTTGTCAGGCACAACCTCCCCTTACTAAATCCATGCTGACTTGTCCTAATCCGACCCTGCACTTCCAAGAATTTAGAAATCTCATCCTTAACAATGGATTCTAGAATCTTGCCAACAACCGAGGTTAGGCTAATTGGCCTCGAATTTTCCATCTTTTTCCTTGTTCCCTTCTTGAACAGGGAGGTTACAACAGCGATTTTCCAATCCTCTGGGACTGTCCCTGACTCCAGTGACTTTTGAAAGATCATAACTAACGCCTCCACTATTTCTTCAGCTATCTCCTTTAGAACTCTAGGATGTAGCCCATCTGGGCCCGGAGATTTATCAATTTTTTGACCTCTTAGTTTCTCTAGCACTTTCTCCTATGTGATGGCTACCATATTCAACTCTGCCCCCTGACTCTCCGGAATTGTTGGGATATTACTCATGTCTTCTACTGTGAAGACTGACGCAAAGTACTTATTTAGTTCCTCAGCTATTTCCTTGTCTCCCATCACTAGATTACCAGCGTCATTTTGGAGCGGCCCAATGTCAACTTTTGCCTCCCGTTTGTTTTTAATGTATTTAAAGAAACTTTTACTATCATTCCTAATGTTACTGGCTAGCCTACCTTCATATTTGATTCTCTCTTTCCTTATTTCTCTCTTTGTTATCCTCTGTTTGTTTTTGTAGTTATTCACTTCAGATGGAGAAACAGAATAGCAGAGTATTAGCTAAATGGTGATAGATTGGAAAATGTTGATGGGCAAAGGAACTTGGGTGTTCTAATGCTCTAGTCACTGAAAGTAAGCATGCAGTTACGGCAAGCAGTGAGGAGGGCACATGTTTGTTGGCCTTCATAGTAAGAAGACTTGTGTACAGGAACAAGGATGCCTTACTGCAGCTGTACAGGGCCTTGGTGAGACCACACCTGGAGTATTGGTCTCTTTACCTCGGAAAAGACACACTTGCCATGGTGGGAGTGCAGCAAATGTTCACCAGACAGATTCCTGGAAAGGTAGGGTTGTCATGAGAGGAGAGATGGAAACTATTCACTGGGATTTAGAAGAATGAGAGGGGATCTAATTGAAACATATACAATTCTGACAGGGCTGGACATCTGGGTGCAGGGATGTTGTTTCTTCTGGCTGAAGGGTGTACAACAAGGAGTCCAAGTCCCAGATACAAGATAGGCCATTCAGGACTGAGATGAGGAGAAACTTCTTCATTCAGAGGGTGGAATTCTCTACCACAAAAGGCGATGGACGCCAAATCACTGAATATATTTAGGAAGGAAATTGATAGATTTCTAGACTCTAGAGTTGTCAAAGTGTTCGGGGGGAGAGCGGGAGTTGCTTGGAATTAGAGGATCAGCCATGATCATGTTCAATGATGGAGTAGGCTGGAAAGGCCAAATGGCCGACTCCTAGTTTCTATGATAATGCTAAATAAGAATGGACAATATATTGTGTTATGACAGGAGGTTATACCATCTAAGGCACGAGGTGAATTTATATAACAAGGGAATGTTCCATCTTGATAACCCTTTACTAACAGGTATGAAGAGACTCACTTGGGGAAAACGACCTACTGCTAAGGTGAAGATATGTTGAACATGGTCAGCCCCTTTAAGGACTTTACATTGGAACAGAGAAGGTTTCTGAATTTCTACCTCCTCAATTGCCCTTTGGGAAGTGGTGCTTTAAGTCGGCATCTTCAGAGGTCAATTAAAGGCTAATTGGTGATGCAGAGAGCTGCTGCTTTTAAATCTTCTGTTTGTTCAGCAGAAACCAAAATAAATCACGAGAATGTTCAATTGTGGTTTGCTGTTATTTTCTTGATTAAGAGATTTTAGCGATTCAGGTGTTAGTGTGATGATGCGTTGGGTACAATCTATTATAGGAAAGGATTCCCACTCGGCTGAAGTTAGATCAAAGATTGTTTCTTACCTTTGAACTAGCGTGCAACATTTTATCCTCTGCCGAAAACGAACACGTTACCTCACGAAAGATTGCCAAGGCCAGGTAAACCCGCTGATTACTTAAAGAGTACTTCAAAGTCTTGAAGGAGGAAAGTGGTAAAAGAGATATTTAGTGCTAGCAATATATAGTGGGGTTAAAAAAATGGCATAAACTGCCACAAGGTGTTGAGGGCATTGCTTTATTCAACAGAATAAGTAGGACTTAAAAGAACAATCTGCAAATACCTTTAACATGTTTGTCACGGTATTAATTTGAAATGTCAAAACTGCCTCGGCAATTGCATCACGAATGGTTTTATATTGCGGCCCGCATAAAATAAAGCGATCCATCTGTCCACCTGACCAACGACGCTGGAGGAAACAATGGCATCACAATTCAGCATACAGCCAAAGACCGAGGGAGCAAATTTACACCAAAATTCTAAATTGTAGGAAATTCCATGACTAAGTAAATTGCTGTTAAGACAAAAAAATCCTGTGAGGTGGCAGTGGTTAGCACTGCTACCTCACACAATTGACCCTAGGTTCAATCCTGGCCCCGGGTCGTTGACCCTGTGGAGTTTACACACTCCCCCCGTGCCTTTGTGGGTCTCACCGCCCCCACAACCCAAAGATGTGCAGGGTAGGTGGATTGGCCGCGCTAAAATTGCCCCTTAATTCGAAAGAAAATAATTGAGTACTCTAAATTTATTTTTAAAAATTATACGTTTATTGGATGAATTTAATCACCTCGAACAGGCTATTGATGTGAGCGTCTCATTTAAAATGAACATGTTTCACCTGTTTTTCAATAATTTGATTCGGAAACATCCAGTGGCTGTCTTCACACTGTTGTAAAGTCCGAACAAAATCCATCCCATAATGATCATAGACTGTCCTCATCAAATAAACCCGATACCAGTCATTGCCAGATTGCAAACAAATCATTTTTATATGTTCGATGAAATTTGTAATCATGTCTTTGTGCTTCACATCTGAAAACATAACCGTATTAAAAATTAGAAATTGAAACTTGTGCAATAATTCAAATTACACAGGTCAGTATAGATTGTTATGAGTGAGTCCCATTCACAAAGAGTGCATTATGAATCGGCCAACATTGTTAATAAAAAGTGGAACACGACCACAGCCATGTGGTTCAGCTGTAGCATTTGCCCCCAAGTTGAAACATCTAAGTCCCAGTTGAGAGGCCGCAGTGCAGATTTTATACCGTCACTCCAGTGCAGCACTGAGAGTGTGCAGCACTGTCAAAGGTGCCATCTTTTTGGGCTTGATGATAATATGGGCGGCACAGTGGTTAGCACCGCTGCCTCAGAGCTCCAGCCTCGGTGTGGAGTTTGCACTTTCTCCCCGTGTCTGCATGGGTTTCCTCCGGGTGCTCTGGTTTCTTCCCACAGTCCAAAGATATGCAGGTTAGGTGGATTGGCCGTGCTAAGTTGCCCCTTACTGTCCAGAAGGTTAGGCGGGGTTACTGGGTTATGGGGATAGAGTGGAGGCTTGGGCTTAAGTAGGGTGCTCTTTCCAAGGGCCGGTGCAGACTCGATGGGTCTAATGGCCTCCTTCTGCACTGTAAATTCGTGGACCCATTTGCCCTGTTAGGTGGACCTCTCTCCCCAGAGCCCTAGCCAACAATTCCTCAAACAATAAACCTAACAAAAAAATTGTCTTTTTGTTATCACATTCCTTTGTGTAAACGTGCCACCACATTTCCTATAGTGACCACACTTCATAAGTATTTAACTAACTGTAAGCATTTTGGGACATTGGTATGCACCATAAAAATGCAAATCTTTCTTTGCTTTTCATCAGATATCTGCCTCATCACGCGGCATGGTAGCACAGTAGTTAGCACTGTTGCTTCACAGCCCCAGGGTCCCAGGTTTGATTCCCAGCTTGGGTCACTGTCTGTGTGGAGTCTGCACATTTTCCCTGTATCTGCGTGGGTTTCCTCCAGGTGCTCCGGTTTCCTCCCACAAGTCCCGAAAGACGTGCTATTAGGTAATTTGGACATACGGAATTCTCCCTCAGTGTACCCGAACAGGCGCCGGAGCGTGGCGACTAGGGGATTTTCACTGTAACCTCATTGTAGTGTTAATGTAAGCCTACTTGTGACAAAAAAGATCATTATTATCTTATGAGTTATGAAATAACTTTAACCCTTGGTACCATATGATACATTTCCAGTGAACATTAAATAACATATCTGTCTTTATTTCTCTCTCTCTCATGTATATCATCCCTATGTTTCGGTTGGAAACAAATGGCTTAATATAGATATGAATTGAATTGATGACAGGAAGAGAAGGGGGTTAACCCCCACGGATTAGACAGTTGGCACCCACCAATGTTAATGTCTTTTGTCATACGAGAGCAGATAAACAAAAAGTTTGGATCAGTCACACTTTCAGTTGAGAACAGGTTCTGAGTTGCCTGAACAATCTCGCCTGGGGTTGGAAGAGACTCAAACACAGCTCACATCTTTTCCCAGAGGGAGGGTGGGCATACGTCTGGCTGTGAGAGCTCAGGCCAGTCTCATTAAATTGAAAAAGGTCAGCCAGAAGCTGCAAAGAAGCTTTGAGAGAGACTGGAAGCAGAGTGGCTTTTAGCTCCTTTTGGCGGGAAAAGAGTTTATGAGCGATGGCGAGTGCCAGGCATGAAATGATTTAAGGCCATTCTCAAATGCTTCACCTGTGTTGTTATGTGATTCGTACATCAGCCAAGCTGTGAGATTGAAGCAAAACCGCAGCCTGGCAATGTTCTGCAAGTATTCCGCGGCATTTTCTTTGCAGGTCACTACCTGGCGTCGGGCAAACCTGCTGGCAAAGCTGCAGTTCTCTTTCAACAGATCTAAGTTGCTAAGTCCTCCACACTGTTCAAAGTGGCCAAACATCGAGTCCTTTAAAGGAAAGTACACGGAAAGATTGAGAAAGCTGTCCAAAGCTTTAAGCTCACTTTAGGAGCGAGGCTGACTTAAGTTCTCCTCTTTACCTCAAAACATTTGATGAACAGAAGGTGGAGTTCCTTCAGAGCCTCTTTCAAGAATATCTTTTCTTCCAAACTTGAGAGATACTTCTGCATAAAGACTTTTACTTTATCAAAACTATTGAGAGACATAGAAAGCATTAGCACCCTGAAATGTTATTCCGTGTTTCATTTATTATATAGAATTTCATATAATTGAGCCATATATTATTAATAATTGAACTATAATTTATATATATAAGTATACCAGTGAGATTTGTCTTGGGCTACATTCAGATTCAGTACAAAGTGATTTCTACTTTCCACCAATGCTAAACTAGCTGACCCAGCTCCAGACTTAAGTGGTAATGTCTGGCATGTTAGAATAGGAAATAGTTAATAGTCAACAAGTGACCAAGTTAGTAATTAGAGGTTAATTGGTTAAGCACATCGCAAGGAGTACATAAAAGGACAAGGTTAGGAGCACACGGTGTTGGAGGCCTTCTATGATCTGTGGCCGCTGAGGGGGCTGGAGTGCATAATTTCTTCCCAGAACCTGATTTAAATCGCTAATACGGGTGGCTCTGCCAGTTTTACGCTGACAGAAAACCCCGGCCAGAGGCGCGCTGCCGGTGGGGGCAGAGAATCCCGTCGCCCGCAAACGGCTGGAGATTTCCGGCCATTGTTACACTTTGGCTCTGGTTCGCTAGCAAGGAGAGTTTATTACTTTTAGAATCTTTAACAATGAGCATGAGAACAATGTCAGGTAAAAGACACCCCAGCCACTTACCTATAATGCAGCATAAGTTTCAGTAAAACAGATCGTATCACAGGATTGATGTCCACGCATTCAGAGAATGGGGTTAAGGTCCGTGTCTGGTAGACGTTACCTAACATTACAAATAAGGGTGTTTTATTATAGGTTTACAGATTATCTATATTTTAATTTTATTGCTGACCTTTATACAGAAACTTATATTTGGACATTCAAACATGGTCAGCACACAGGAAATTTAGATATTTCTTATACACATGTGAATTGCAAAGACAGCCATCGAATTAAGACAGGGCACTGTCAGTGTGTAAAACCCACTGGTTCTCGACATGGTGATGTACAACATGAGGAAATCACCTGGGACATTAAATAAATAGAACCTTTTGAAATTTAGACAATATGTGAAGAACTTCATTGTAAAAGTTGAGGTCAAAACAATTCTCAGAGAGTGTTCCTCTCTTCGAATCCGAGCCCTGGGTCACTGTCCGTGTGGAGTTTGCACATTCTCCCCATGTCTGCGTGGGTTTCACCCCCACAACCCAAAGATGTGCAGGTTAGGTGGATTGGCCACGCTAAATTGCCCCTAATTGGAAAAAAAATAATAATTGGGTACTCTAAATTTATTTTTTTAAAACGAAAGTGTTCTTATCTCTCTTGCTGAAACAGGAAATCCAATTCAGCTCAGAACATGGGTTCAAAATCTCTTCCTTGCTGTCTGGGAGGATCCAAAGGAGGTCAGTGGGGGGCCATCTCAAGTGGACATGAGCTCAAAACAAACTAACATTGAGAACTCATTCTGAGTTGCATGTGGAATGGAAAGAAATTCCAGACGATACAATAGATGATCAGCAGGATTCTCCTCGGACAGGATTTGTGGGGTTCTACTTCGCCGACTGTTGAGGGACTAGCACCGGCGCCACGTGGAATATAATCAATTCCAATGGAAAACGGTGTCTGATTCGCTAGCTCGGGACTGGCACTCGACAGGCTGACAAGTTGCAGCACTCCACTTCCCACACACACTCATCCCAGCCAACAAGATGGCTCTGGTTGTGCTGGAGCACGGCCATCCCAATGGGGGGGTTCGGCGGGGGCCAGAGGGTAACGAGGGGGCGTTGCCTGGGGGGCACCCATGTGACCCGTGGCGCTAAGTTCACAGTGGGCAGTCAGCAGCGGCAATGGTGTTTCGTGCCCGTCCATCCCGACCCCACAGCTCACCTCCTGGTTTGTACCCAAACACAGAAGATACCGGGTAGCCACCACCGGCAACTCACCCCGGCCCTGGCAGAAGCCCCCCTGACCAGCAGCACACTGTCAGCACACGATGGCGATGTTGGACACTTTCCGTACCCGCTCGCTTTCCCTTCGCAGCCACGGCACCTGTTTCATGAATTTTGAAAGCACAAGTGAACCGTGCCGTCAGGAATTTCCCCCATTGGAGGCGGAGGATCAAAGAGAATACCGGGTACGGCTGATAATGATATGCCACCATATTTGCTGTACGTGCGGAGTGGAACTCATTGACGCCGCTGTTGAGGCACAAGGGAATTGCGATTTAGCATGAACCCGGCTCCCGCCACGATTTCAGCGTCAACATCGATTCTCCGCCAAATCGCATTTCGCGATTTTGCCGTTGGTCGACGGAGAATCCCACCCAGTATCTTCTGTGTTTGGATACAAACAGCTTCTTACGGTAGAGTTGAAGTAGATTTTCTTTCTATTTAGTATCTTATTTTGTGATTATTCCGAAAGGGTATGAAGGGACTCTTGCCAAATGCGTCAAAGTGATCTGCATAATAGTTAAGTGTCTAATGAGATGAAGCTTGTTCGTCACCCGCAATGGACACCTCAGGTACATTATAGGCCTGAGACACAGGCGGATGTACACTTTTGGGGGCCATGCACTCTCCCTCTTTGCGGGGGGGCCTGCATCACATCCTGCCCCCTGGTGATGTGGCGGCCTCCCCCTGGTTGCCCATGCCAGGACAATGCAACATGCAGAAACAACAAGAAGAAAGATGTAGGTTGCTGCCCTGGCCTCTGCTTCCTGGCCTTCTTCGCACCTTCCGACTGCAAAATGCTGTTCTGTAATTGCCTGCTATAGGTTCAAGACGCATATCACCAAATTGAGAGCTCACAAGGCTCTGATTGGTGTTCCCACCACAACAGTCACCTCTCCCTATGGGGCCCCCCATCGGCCAGGGCCCCGCACTGCAGCGCTGTGTGTTTCATTGAATGTCTGCATCCGGCCTCAAGCCTCTACCCAGTTTAAGCATTAAGCAACTGCTGTACCAGCAGCCTTGCAATCTTTAAAACAGGTTGGCGGAGAATTATTACCTCTAAGGACCTTCCTGATGATTCCCTTATTTCCCCTTTCTTTTCTTTGCTGTTACAATTTTGATACATGGATGCTTATTGGACATGTATCTTTAGGTCAAGCAGCAGAGGGAATGAGGAATTCAAAAAGTTGCAACATAGTGTAAGGTGCTAGGTTTTGAGCTGCAGAACACAAGACTCTGTAGCACCCGGGAGATGGGGTGGGATTTGGTTTGATTGGTTGGCTGGTGGCCAATGAATTGGCCAAAGGTTGTATTCTGCCCGGTAACAGGTGGTGATTGGTTTCTACCCCATTGGGATGATTTTTAGAGACCTAAAGAAAGTAGAGTTGGAGACCTGGATGCTGAGAGAAAAGGACCTGCACACTCTCCCCCTCGTGTTTTCTCCAGAACAGCTAGATAGCTGCTGTATTTCTGAAACTGCAGAGACCTGAATGAAGCTACAGTGAAAACCATTACAGACTGGAAAACAGAGACCTCCACCTGAAAGCCTGGTTTGAAGGAAAGTGTGCTTAAAGACAACCATCTAGAACAAAGGCTCTTTGCACTTTTACTTATTATTTTCACCCCTCTCTTCCCATCTGTGTTTGTTTGCCTTGTGTGTGCTTGTGTAGAGGATGAGGGCAAGTTAAAGTGGGAAATTAGGAATTGGATAATAGTTAATCTATTGTATTTGCTGCATATTTCATTATACTTGTTATAAATAAAGTAATTGTGTTTAAATTTACAAACCTGTAATTATTGGGCAGCCAAGGGCCTAAGGCTTCAGGTATTTTTAAAAGAATTATTGGTCAGTTCAATTGTGTTGCGACTCCGAGTCAAGAGGGGCTGGAATTGACCGTGCCCTAGCTCAGAGTGTCGTAACATACCATCTACATTAATACAAACCTTGAGGTAATTTCCTGACCGCAATTAGTAATGACAGCAGCAATGTAATCACTTCATCACAAGGTGGAGAATCTTCGCTGAAGCAAAATCTGGAAACAACCTCCATGAAAAACATATTGCACCTTTGACGGAAGTTATCATATTTTTCCATAGCCTTTCTGTAAAATCAAAAGAGTATACATTTTAGGGATACAAGTACCTTATAGTGTTAGACCATAACATCACATTCTTACTATAACTGAGGGGAGAAGGTTGCATTGTGGTAATGCCATTGAACTAATAATCAAGAAGCCTAGGCTAATGCTTTGGAGACATGGGTTCAAATCCCACCATGGCACTTGACGGAATTTAAATCTAATTAATAAAATCTGGATTGAATATAGACAAAACTATCATAGATCTATGTTAAATCCCATCTCGTTCATTAACATCCTTTCGGGAAGGAAATCTGCCACCCTCACCTGGTCTGGCCTACATGTGACTCCAGATCCACAGCAGTGTGGTTGACGCTTAATTTCCCTCTGAAATAGTCTAGCAAACCACTCAGTTCAAGCACAATTAGGGATGGACAACAAATGCTAACCCTTGCCAGTGATGCCCACCGCCCAAGAATTAATTTTTATAAAAACCTTTAGGCATTAAAAATTTTTTTTTTTAAATGTTTGAAAAATCTTTCGTATTAACTTTACAACATGGTAGCATAGTTGTTAGCACTGTTGCTTCACAGCACCAGCGACTAGGGTCCGATCCCCGGTTTGGGTCACTGTCTGTGCGGAGTCTGCACGTTCTCCCTGTGTCTGCGTGGGTTTGCTCCGGGTGCTCCGGTTTCCTCCCACAAGTCCCGAAAGACGTGCTTGTTAGGTGAATTGGACGTTCTGAATTCGCCCTCTGTGTAACCGGACATGCGCCGGAATGTGGCGACGAGGGGATTTTCACAGTAACTTAATTGCAGTGTTAATGAAAGCCTACTTATGATAATAATAAAGATTATTATTATTGTATTGGGGTCATAGGTACTGGTTCATGAGCAGTTCCAATCTAAAGCTTCTGACTCTCAGAAGAGGTGATCACACCGTATTCGAGACAGATTGTGAATCTGTAGATTTATTTTTTTACTGGTCTTGATATATATTTTTAGAATTCTATGAATTTTTATTGCTTCTACATATCAGGCAGATATTGATGCCCATTTTGAAGACATTTGGTTTCACATTTTAGTTTACATTTATTTTCAGTGAAACATATTTGACTGGCTCTGGATACAAGGAAATGATTAGGCGAAACCCTGCCTTCTGACAATGGGAATAGAGAGGCCAATTGAGAAAGCAAGGGGAGAGGGTGCTACGAGTATGAGTAAAAGAGGCTCTCTGAGGGTTGAGACTATGGGGCGGGGGGTCGGAGGTTAATCGAGGATGAGAGCCGTCAGTTCAGATTAGAAGCAAGTTGAGAAGGAAGTTAAGATCAGTGGAGATGCTCAGGATATCTCAGTGAGAAGTTTGGTGTGAGGCAAATGGACACTAGAGAACAAATATTTGATAGGAGAGGTGAGAGAAGTGCAATACAGTGAGGTGCCTGGAGGAGAAAAACGGTGAGATTTGATGACCAAGGTCACAGAGAATTGTTACAGCGCCGAAGAAGGCCATTTGTCTGCTTGGCAAATTGGGCCGGGCAGGTGGCGTAAAACATAATTAGTCTGGGGGTGAGGTAATCACCTGTGATCCACTTACGATGTCAATGTAATCACAATAAAGCCGTGTTCACAGGTGGTCATTCCGGAGGGCGATATGGAGGGAGTGGTGATTGTTACTCCGATGGCATAGTCCAATGATACAGCAGTGGGAGGAATGAGTGGGATGGGAAGGTGGTGTTGAGATTAGTAACTGGTGGACTGGCTGGGCAGATAGGTGGGTAGGAGAAGAATGGGGCAGTCGGGGCTGATCCCAAGCAGGGGAGGAGGTAATTGACAAAGCTCCAACAGTGCCTTCTGAGACCCGGGCAATCAGACTCCCAATTAACACATTCTCAAACGGGTAGAATATTCAACACCCCTTGCACTTTCAACAGAAACCCCAAGAGGTGTGACCCTGGTCTGCTGGAGTGAAGCTTGGCTCAACATAAATCCAGCAGAACATCTTGCCTACAGTGCCCAAAGAAGTAACACATTTTGCCACACTCTTGCATACTTTTATTAATATCATTAGACAAACTCTGAAACTTGGTTTGGTAGAGTCAAACTCACTTTAACTGGATGGAGACTTCGATTTTGAAGGAACCCGGCACAGCCTCTTTACATTTTGGACAAAAGGACCGATCTTTCAGACACTGATCCAGACAGTTGAAACAAAAGACATGTTTGCAGGGAAGGCAGGCTGGATCTTTCACTACCCCAAGGCAGACTGCACATTCTCTGATGCCGTATCTGAGGTAAGGATGAAGCAGGAAGAAAATATTAAGAAATAGTAAAATTGGTAGTTTCCTCATTTCACTCCCGATCTTTCGACTTCCAAAAGCAGAGACTGGTCCAGGGCTTGACAATTAGCCACAACTGGCATGGGCACTGTCTTGTGTTTGGTATGATTCAAGCGAGCTTAGCGAATCTTTCGTTAGGGGGCATAGGTTTAAGGAGCAAGGTTTAGAGGAGATGTACAAGGCAAGTTTTTTTACACAGAGGGTAGTGGGTGCCTGGAACTCGCTGCCGGAGGAGGTGGTGGAAGCAGGGACGATAGTGACGTTTAAGAGGGATCTTGACAAATACATGAATAGGATGGGAATAGAGGGATACGGACCCTGGAAGTGCAGAAAATTTTAGTTTAGACGGGCAGCATGGTCGGCGCAGGCTTGGAGAGCCGAAGGGCCTGTTCCTGTGCTGTACTTTTCTTTGTTCTTGTTCTTTGTTCCTTTCTCTTCTGGCACTGAACTTCCTTCCACAGGGGATTCAGCAAAGAAATGACCCACTCCACCAACTGAGTTTCGGTCATCTGTTTCGGTCATCACAAAATTGGACCCCAGCCTCTCCACTTAGCCGATAGAGAAGGACCTTACCGCATTTGGAGCCAAGCTGCTGAAATTTATACTCGAGTCTTTTTGTTTCAGATGTAGAAACATTAGGTCCAGTAACATCCTCCACATTTGAGCAACGTTGTGGCATTATGTGTTGTAGCATCAATGCACAACATGGTGCAATGGATGCCAATCGTTAATTTTTTTATTTAAAAAAAAAATATGTTTATTCAAAGTTTTTCCAACAAAAATTTTCAACCAGTTAAACCCCCCCACCCCCCCGTAACAGAAAAGAAAAAGACAAAAGAGCAAAACAAAACATAAACATATCAAGCAAACATAGTACAGAACTTATACAATGGGTTTCTCCCGCACTTATTAACCCTCCCCTATGCTTGTACAAATACTACCGGGAAGAAAAAACCTCCCCCACCCACCCAAATATCCCCCCCCCCCGAAATAAATACCCCCCCGCCCCCCTCCCTGGGTTGCTGCTGCTGACCGAGCTCCTTCTAACGCTCCGCGAGATAGTCTAGGAACGGGTGCCACTGCCTGAAGAACCCCTGCGCAGACCCTCTCAGGGCAAACTTTATCCTCTCTAGCTTGATGAACCCTGCCATGTCGTTTATCCAGGCTTCCACACTGGGGGGCTTCGCGTCCTTCCATAATGGCAAGATCCTCCGCTGGGCTACCAGGGACGCAAAGGCCAGAATGCCAGCCTCTTTCGCCTCCTGCACTCCCGGCTCGTCCGCCACCCCAAATAATGCCAGCCCCCAACTTGGTTTGACCTGGACTTTCACCACCTTGGACATAGTCCTCGCAAAACCCCTCCAGGACCCTTCCAGTGCCAGGCACGACCAAAACATGTGGACGTGATTCGCCGGGCTTCCCGAGCACCTCCCACATCTGTCCTCCACGCCAAAGAACCTACTCAGCCTCGCCCCCGTCATATGCGCTCTGTGAACAACCTTAAACTGTATCAGGCTGAGCCTGGCACATGAGGAAGAGGAATTGACCCTACTCAGGGCATCCGCCCACAGACCCTCTTCACTCTCCTCCCCCAACTCCTCCTCCCACTTGCCCTTCAGCTGCTCTACCAAAGCCTCCCCTTCTTCTTTCATCTCCTGATATATCGCCGAAACATTGCCCGCTCCGACCCATACACCCGAAATCACCCTGTCCTGGATCCGCTGTGCCGGGAGCGACAGGAATTCCCTCACCTGCTGCCTCACAAATGCCCTCACTTGCATATACCTGAACGCATTTCCCGGGGGTAGCCTGAACTTCCCCTCTAGCGTCCCGAGGCTCGCAAACGTCCCGTCTATAAATAGGTCCCCCATCCTTCTGATCCCTGCCCGATGCCAGCTCCGAAACTCCCCATCCATCCTCCCTGGGACGAACCGGTGGTTCTCCAGGATCGGGGCCCACACCGAGGCTCCCATCTCACACCTATGTCGTCTCCACTGCCCCCAGATCTTTAGCGTTTCCGCCACTACCAGACTCGTGGTGTACCTTGTCGGCGAGAGCGGCAGCGGTGCCGTCACCAGCGCCCTCAGGCTCATTCCTTTGCAGGACGCCATCTCCAACCTCTTCCATGCCGCCCCCTCTCCTTCTATCACCCACTTAAGGATCATCGCCACGTTGGCTGCCCAATAATAGCACTCCAGATTCGGCAAAGCCAGCCCTCCCTGTCCCTACTACGCTCCAGAAACCTCCTCCTTACCCTCGGGGTCTTGTTTGCCCACACCAAGCCCATAATGCTCCTACCAACCCCTTAAAAAGGCCTTGGTATTCCTAATAGGAAGGCACTGGAACACAAAAAGAAACCTCGTGAGGACTGTCATTTTAATTGACTGTACCCTGCCCGCTAGCGAGAGTGGCAACACATCCCATCGTTTGAAGTCCTCCTCCATCTGCTTCACCAGCCGCGTCAAATTAAATTTGTGCAGGGCCCCCCAGCTCCTAGCTACCTGGATCCCCAAGTACCGAAAGCTCCTTTCCACCCTCCTCAATGGTAGGTCGTCTATCCCTCTTCCCTGGTCCCCTGGATGCACCACAAAGAGCTCACTTTTCCCTACATTGAGCTTATAGCCCGTGAAGTCCCCAAACTCCCTTCGGATCCGCATGACCTCCACCATCCCCTCCACTGGATCTGCCACGTACAGCAACAGGTCGTCCGCATACAGCGACACCCGATGCTCCTCTCCCCCTCGAACCACCCCCCTCCATTTCCTGGACTCCCTTAATGCCATGGCCAAAGGCTCAATTACTAGTGCAAACAACAGGGGGGACAGGGGGCACCCTGCCTCGTCCCTCGATACAGCCGAAAATACTCCGACCTCCGCCGATTTGTAGCCACACTCGCCTCCGGGGCTCCATATAGAAGCTTAACCCAACTAATAAACCCCTCCACAAACCCAAACCTCCGCAATACTTCCCAGAGATACTCCCACTCCACCCGGTCAAAGGCCTTCTCCGCGTCCATAGCTGCCACTATCTCTGCCTCCCCCTCCACCGATGGCATCATAATCACGTTAAGGAGCCTCCGCACATTGGTGTTTAGCTGCCTGCCCTTTACGAATCCCGTCTGGTCCTCATGAATCACCCCCGGGACACAGTCCTCAATTCTCGTAGCCAGCACTTTTGCCAGCAGTTTAGCGTCCACATTGAGGAGCAAGATCGGTCTATATGACCCACATTGCAGTGGGTCCTTGTCCCGCTTCAGGATCAGAGAAATCAGCGCTCCGGACATTGTCGGGGGCAGGGTCCCCCCCTCCCTTGCCTCATTGAAAGTCCTCACCAGCAACGGGGTTAACAGGTCCGCATACTTCCTGTAAAACTCAACCGGGAGCCCATCTGGCCCCGGGCCCTTCCCCGCCTGCATGTTCCCCAGTCCTTTAACCAGCCCCTCCAACCCAATTGGCGCCTCCAAACCAGCCACCTCCTGCTCCTCCACCCTTGGGAACCTCAGTTGATCAAGAAACCTTTGCATCCCCTCTTCCCCCGCTGGGGGCTGAGATCTGTACAGCTCCTCATAGAAGTCCTTAAATGCCTCATTTACTTTCACCGCACTCCGCACCGTAGTTCCCCTGCTATCCTTGACTCCACCTATCTCCCTCGCTGCCATCCTCTTACGGAGCTGATGTGCCAGCATCTGGCTCACCTTCTCCCCATACTCGTACGTTGTCCCCTGTGCCTTCCTCCACTGTGCCTCTGCCTTCCCCGTGGTCAACAGGTCAAATTCCGCCTGAAGACTTTGCCGCTCCCTCAGTAGTCCCTCCTCGGGGGCCTCTGCATATCTCCTGTCCACCCTTAGGATCTCTCCCACTAACCTCTCCCTTCCCCTGCCCTCTTTCTTCTCCCTGTGAGCCCCGATGGAGATTAACTCTCCCCTGACCACCGCCTTCAGCGCCTCCGACACTACCACCACCTGCACCTCCCCATTGTTGTTGGCCTCGAAATACCTTTCAATACACCCCCGCACCCTCCCACACACCTCCTCATCCGCCAGTAATCCCACATCCAGACGCCACAGCGGGCGTCGGTACCTCTCCTCTCCTAACTCCAGCTCCACCCAGTGCGGGGCGTGGTCTGAGATGGCAATGGCCGAGTACTCCGTTCCCTCCACTTTCGGAATCAGCGCCCTGCTCAAAACAAAAAAAATCTATCCGGGTGTAGGCTCTGTGCACGTGAGAAAAAAAAGAAAATTCCCTGGCCAGGGGCCTTGCAAATCTCCACGGATCTACTCCCCCCATCTGGTCCATAAACCCCCTAAGCACCTTGGCCGCAGCTGGCCTCTTCCCCGTCCTAGATCTGGAGCGATCTAATGCTGGGTCCAACACCGTGTTGAAATCCCCCCCCATTATCAAGCTTCCTGCCGCCAATCTTTAATTTAAGGTACAAACAATTTTGGGTAGAGCAAGTGACACTTTAACACCCAGCAACACAATTATTCACAAGAACTGCACGAGGTGTGCCCAATGAATGCCGTCTTTATGGACGAATTTTACCTGCAGTCCAAGTGACTAGCCTCCTCATTGCACATCTGCAGAACACTAATGACTGCTTCAACTGTTCTGTTCTTTTTCAAATCAGAAGATGTCCTGAGGATCTGTGTAAAACCATTGAAACGTTATTACTGTTCAGTGTAAGCACCAAAAGCAATTCTTCGTAAGGAATTGGAATAATTCCAGAGACAGAAAGCACGGGGAAACTTCTAAATGACAATATACAAATCCTTTCATCAAAACCCATTTCATACTGTGCAAAACACATCTAGAGATTCCTGTTTGTCCTTTAAATGAAAGAACGGTTAACATACCCTCACAACTTTCTTCAATCTATTATTTTAAAAGAGGTGTTTGCCATGTTCATGTTAAATGAATTAGTACCCCCATTATAGAAGTGGGGAAAGGAGCAGGTGAATGACATAAGAATGCATTAAGCCTTTGTCCTCTTATATTCTCAGCAACACAGCTGATGGAACTTTAGCCAGACTTGGAAGTTTCTTCTGGGAAACGGGTTACTGAAGGATTTGTTTGTTGACATTTTGTCTTCTCAAAGGATTTGAGAAAGTCAAGGAGGGATGAGAAAGTTTAGTTTCATCACTGAGACCCAAGACGGAATACAAAAACTGTAGATCATAGACTATATTCATAGACTCACAGAGCACAGAACAAGGCCCTTCGGCCCAGCGTATCTGCGCCGGCCATCAAGCACCTATCTACTCTAATCCCATTTTCCAGCACTTGCTCCATAGCTCTGTATGCTGTGGCGTTTCAAGTGTTCACCTAAATGCTTCTTAAATGTTGTAAGGGTTCCCGCCTCAACCACCCTTTCAGGCAGCGCGTTCCAGATTCCCACCACCCTCTGGGTGAAAAAGCTTTTCCTCAAATCCCCTCAAAATCTCCTGCCCCTTACCTTAAATCTATGCCTCCTGGTTATCTTCCAACCTACACTATCGATGTCCTTCATAATTTTGTACACCTCAATCAGGTCCCCCTCAGCCTTCTCTGCTCTAAGAAAAACAACCCTAGCCTAACCAGCCTCTCTCGATCGCTGAAACACTCCAGCCCAGCAAACATCCTGGTGGATCTACTCTGCACCCATACTCTTGCAATCACATCCTTCTTATAAGACCATAAGACATAGGAGTGGAAGTAAGGCCATTCGGCCCATCGGGTCCACTCCACCATTCAATCATGGCTGATTTCAACTCCATTTACCCGCTCTCTCTCCATAGCCCTTAATTCCTCGAGAAATCAAGAATTTATCAACTTCTGTCCTAAAGACACTCAGCGTCCCGGCCTCCACCGCCCTCTGTGGCAATGAATTCCACATACCCACCACTCTCTGACTGAAGAAATTTCTCCTCATCTCTGTTCTAAAGTGACTCCCTTTTATTCTAAGGCTGTGCCCCCGGGTCCTAGTCTCCCCTGCTAATGGAAACAACTTCCCTACGTCCACCCTATCTAAGCCATTCATTATCTTGTAAGTTTCTATTAGATCTCCCCTCAACCTCCTAAACTCCAATGAAGAAAATCCCAGGATCCTCAGACGTTCATCGTATGTTAGGCCTACCATTCCTGGGATCATCCGTGTGAATCTCCGCTGGACCCGCTCCAGTGCCAGTATGTCCTTCCTGAGATGTGGGGCCCAAAATTGCTCACAGTATTCTAAATGGGGCCTAACTAATGCTTTATAAAGCTTCAGAAGTACATCCCTGCTTTTATATTCCAAGCCTCTTGAGATGAATGACAACATTGCATTTGCTTTCTTAATTACGGACTCAACCTGCAAGTTTACCTTTAGAGAATCCTGGACTAGGACTCCCAAGTCCCTTTGCACTTCAGCATTATGAATTTTGTCACCGTTTAGAAAATAGTCCACGCCTCTATTCTTTTTTCCAAAGTGCAAGACCTCGCACTTGCCCATGTTGAATTTCATCAGCCATTTCTTGGACCACTCTCCTAAACTGTCTAAATCTTTCTGAAGCCTCCCCACCTCCTCCATACTACCTGCCCCTCCACCTATCTTCGTATCATCGGCAAACTTAGCCAGAATGCCCTCAGTCCCGTTATCTAGATCGTTAATATATAAAGAGAAAGCAACATGGGGGGAGTAATTACGCTAGCGGGGGATCTAGCGGGGGGGGGGGTGGGAGGGGGGAATTACTGGGTTGCTGCTGCTGGGGAGAGGGGGGAGCTGGTGTGGGAGGGGATGGGCGGGGGGGCACCGCCTGGGGGAGATACAGCTGCGTGGGAACCGGGTGAAGAGCTGGAAAAAGGGGCTGGCTAATCGACAAGGGGGGGGGGGGGGGGGGGGGGGGGTAGGAAGCCCCCCAACCCGGCTGATCACGCGGAACGTGAGAGGGCTGAACGGGCCGATAAAGAGGGCACGGGTACTCGCACACCTTAAGAAACTTAAGGCAGATGTGGTTATGTTACAGGAAACGCACCTGAAACTAATAGACCAGGTTAGGCTACGCAAAGGATGGGTGGGGCAGGTGTTCCATTCGGGGCTAGATGCGAAAAACAGGGGGGTGGCTATATTAGTGGGGAAGCGGATAATGTTCGAGGCAAAGACTATAGTGGCGGATAACGGGGGCAGATACGTGATGGTGAGTGGCAAACTACAGGGGGAGATGGTGGTTTTGGTAAACGTATATGCCCCGAACTGGGATGATGCCAATTTTATGAGGCGGATGCTAGGACGCATTCCGGACCTAGAGATGGGAAAGCTGATAATGGGGGGAGATTTTAATACGGTGTTGGAACCAGAGCTGGATAGGTCGAAGTCAAGGACTGGAAGGAGGCCGGCAGCAGCCAAGGTACTTAAAGATTTTATGGAGCAGATGGGAGGTGTAGACCCGTGGAGATTTAGCAGACCTAGGAGTAAGGAGTTCTCGTTTTTCTCATATGTCCATAAAGTCTACTCGCGAATAGACTTTTTTGTGCTGGGAAGGGCGTTGATCCCGAAGGTGAGGGGAACGGAGTATACGGCTATAGCCATTTCGGATCACGCTCCACACTGGGTAGACTTGGAGATAGGGGAGGAAACAGGAGGGCGCCCACCTTGGAGAATGGACATGGGACTAATGGCAGATGAGGGTGTGTGTCTAAGGGTGAGGGGGTGCATTGAAAAGTACTTGGAACTCAATGATAATGGGGAGGTCCAGGTGGGAGTGGTCTGGGAGGCGCTGAAGGCGGTGGGTAGAGGGGAGCTGATATCAATAAGGGCACATAAAGGGAAGCAGGAGAGTAAGGAACGGGTGCGGTTGTTGCAACTTCTGAGGGTGGACAGACAATATGCGGAAGCACCGAAGGAGGGACTGTACAGGGAAAGGCAAAGGCTACATGTAGAATTTGACTTGCTGACTACGGGCACTGCAGAGGCACAATGGAGGAAGGCACAGGGTGTACAGTACGAATATGGGGAGAAGGCGAGCATGTTGCTGGCACACCAATTGAGGAAAAGGGGAGCAGCGAGGGAAATAGGGGGAGTGAGGGATGAGGAAGGAGAGATGGAGCGGGGAGCGGAGAGAGTGAATGGAGTGTTCAAGACATTTTATAAAAAATTATATGAAGCTCAACCCCCGGATGGGAGGGAGAGAATGATGGGCTTTTTGCATCGGCTGGAATTTCCCAAGGTGGAAGAGCAGGAAAGGGTGGGACTGGGAGCACAGATCGAGGTAGAAGAAGTGGTGAAAGGAATTAGGAGCATGCAGGCGGGAAAGGCCCCGGGACCGGATGGATTCCCAGTCGAATTCTATAGAAAATATGTGGACTTGCTCGCCCCGGCATTGACGAGGACCTTTAATGAGGCAAAGGATAGGGGACAACTGCCCCCGACTATGTCTGAAGCAACGATATCGCTTCTCTTAAAGAAGGAAAAGGACCTGCTACAATGCGGGTCCTATAGACCTATTTCCCTCCTAAATGTAGATGCCAAGATCCTGGCCAAGGTAATGGCAATGAGAATAGAGGAATGTGTCCTGGGGCTGGTCCACGAGGACCAAACTGGGTTTGTGAAGGGGAGACAGCTGAACACGAATATACGGAGGCTGTTAGGGGTAATGATGATGCCCTCACCAGAGGGGGAAACGGAGATAGTAGTGGCGATGGATGCCGAGAAAGCATTTGATAGAGTGGAGCGGGATTATTTGTGGGAGGTGTTGAGGAGATTTGGTTTTGGAGAGGGGTATGTTAGATGGGTGCAGCTGTTGTATAGGGCCCCGATGGCGAGCGTGGTCACGAATGGACGGGGATCTGCATATTTTCGGCTCCATAGAGGGACAAGGCAGGGATGCCCTCTGTCCCCATTATTGTTTGCACTGGCGATTGAGCCCCTGGCGATAGCGTTGAGGGGTTCCAAGAAGTGGAGGGGAGTACTTAGAGGAGGAGAAGAACAACGGGTATCTTTGTATGCGGACGATTTGTTACTATGTGTGGCAGACCCGGCGGAGGGGATGCCAGAAATAATGCGGATACTTGGGGAGTTTGGGGATCTTTCAGGGTATAAATTGAACATGGGGAAAAGTGAGTTGTTTGTGGTGCATCCAGGGGAGCTGAGTAGAGAAATAGAGGACCTACCGTTGAGGAAGGTAACAAGGGACTTTCGTTACCTGGGGATCCAGATAGCCAAGAATTGGGGCACATTGCATAGGTTAAATTTAACATGGTTGGTGGAACAAATGGAGGAGGATTTCAAGAGATGGGATATGGTATCCCTGTCACTGGCAGGGAGGGTGCAGGCGGTTAAGATGGTGGTCCTCCCGAGATTCCTCTTTGTGTTTCAGTGCCTCCCGGTGGTGATCACGAAGGCTTTTTTTAAAAGGATTGAAAAGAGCCTCATGGGTTTTGTGTGGGCCGGGAAGACCCCGAGAGTGAGGAAGGGATTCTTACAGCGTAGCAGGGATAGGGGGGGGCTGGCACTACCAAGCCTAAGTGAGTATTATTGGGCCGCTAATATTTCAATGGTGAGTAAGTGGATGGGAGAGGAGGAGGGAGCGGCGTGGAAGAGATTAGAGAGGGCGTCCTGTAGGGGGACTAGCCTACAGGCTATGGTGACAGCCCCATTGCCGTTCTCACCGAGGAACTACACCACAAGCCCGGTGGTGGTGGCTACACTGAAGATTTGGGGACAGTGGAGACGGCATAGGGGAAAGACTGGAGCCTTGGGGGGGTCCCCGATAAGAAACAACCATAGGTTTGCCCCGGGGGGAATGGATGGGGGATATGGAATGTGGCAAAGAGCAGGAATAACGCAACTGAAAGATCTGTTTGTGGATGGGAAGTTCGCGAGTCTGGGAGCGCTGACCGAGAAATATGGGTTGCCCCAAGGGAATGCATTCAGGTATATGCAACTGAGGGCTTTTGCGAGGCAACAGGTGAGGGAATTCCCGCAGCTCCCGACACAAGAGGTGCAGGACAGAGTGATCTCAAAGACATGGGTGGGGGATGGTAAGGTGTCAGATATATATAGGGAAATGAGGGACGAAGGGGAGACTATGGTAGATGAACTAAAAGGGAAATGTGAAGAAGAGCTGGGGGAGGAGATCGAGGAGGGGCTGTGGGCAGATGCCCTAAGCAGGGTAAACTCGTCGTCCTCGTGTGCCAGGCTAAGCCTGATTCAGTTTAAGGTATTACACAGGGCGCATATGACTGGAGCACGGCTCAGTAAATTTTTTGGGGTGGAGGATAGGTGTGCGAGGTGCTCGAGAAGCCCAGCGAATCATACCCATATGTTTTGGTCATGCCCGGCACTACAGGGGTTTTGGATGGGGGTGACAAAGGTGCTTTCAAAAGTAGTGGGGGTCCGGGTCGAACCAAGCTGGGGGTTGGCTATATTTGGGGTTGCATAAGAGCCGGGAGTGCAGGAGGCGAGAGAGGCCGATGTTTTGGCCTTTGCGTCACTAGTAGCCCGGCGCAGGATATTGGGGGTGGAGACCTGGATAAATGACATGGCAGGGTTTATAAAGCTAGAGCGGATTAAGTTCGTTCTAAGGGAGTCGGCTCAAGGGTTCACCAGGCGGTGGCAACCGTTCGTCGAATACCTCGCAGAAAGATAGATGGAATGGAAAAAAGAAGGCAGCAGCAGCAGCCCAGGATCGGGCGGGGGGGGGGGGGGGGGAGGAGGAACCAGAAGGACTCTCAGGGTTGTTAATATATACTGCATAATATGTATAGGTCGTTGCTACAGATAATTATTTACTGGACTGTTAAATTATATTTTTGGAGAGTGTTACTTGTGATAAGGCAGTTGCCAATTAGGGTTAGTTTTCATTTTTGTTATTTATTATTTATTCATTTTCTGTTTATAAAATAGGTCATTGTTATTTGTGTTGTTATAATATTGTGTAAAGGATGCACAATGTACTGTGTTGGTTGACCAAAAATTTTCAATAAAATATATTTTTTTTAAATGTATATATAAAGAGAACAGCTGTGGTCCCAACACTGAACCCTGCGGGACACCACTCGTCACCGGTTGCCATTCCGAAAAAGAACCTTTTATCCCAACTCTCTGCCTTCTGCCTGACAGTCAATCGTCAATCCATGTTAGAACCTTGCCTCGAATACCATGGGCCCTTACTTTACTCAGTAGTCTCCCGTGAGGCACCTTATCAAAGGCCTTTTGGAAGTCAAGATAGATAACATCCATTGGCTCTCCTTGGTCTAACCTATTTGTTATCTCTTCAAAGAACTCTAACAGGTTTGTCAGGCACGACCTCCCCTTACTAAATCCATGCTGACTTGTCCTAATCCGACCCTGCACTTCCAAGAATTTAGAAATCTCATCCTTAACAATGGATTCTAGAATCTTGCCAACAACCGAGGTCAGGCTAATTGGCCTATAATTTTCCATCTTTTTCCTTGTTCCCTTCTTGAACAGTGGGGTTACAACAGCGATTTTCCAATCCTCTGGGACTTTCCCTGACTCCAGTGACTGTTGAAACATCATCACCAACGCCTCCACTATTTCTTCAGCTATCTCCTTTAGAACTCTAGGATGTAGCCCACCTGGGCCCGGAGATTTGTCAATTTTTAGACCTCTTAGTTTCTCTAGCACTTTCTCCTTTGTGATGGCTACCATATTCAACTCTGTCCCCTGACTCTCCGGAATTGTTGGGATATTACTCATGTCTTCTACTGTGAAGACTGACGCAAAGTACTTATTCAGTTCCTCGGCTATTTCCATGTCTCCCATCACAAAATTACCAGCGTCATTTTGGAGCGGCCCAATGTCAACTTTTGCCTCCCGTTTGTTTTTAATGTATTTAAAGAAACTTTTACTATCATTCCTAATGTTACTGGCTAGCCTACCTTCAAATTTGATCCTCTCTTTCCTTATCTCTCTCTTTGTTATCCTCTGTTTTTGTAGCCTTCCCAATCTTCTGACTTCCCACTACTCTTTGCCACATTATAGGCTTTCTCTTTTGCTTTGATGCATTCCCTAACTTCCTTTGTCAGCCATGGCTGCCTAATCCCCCCTCTGATAACCTTTCTTTTCTTTGGGATGAACCTCTGTACTGTGTCCTCAATCACACCCAGAAACTCCTGCCATTGCTGTTCTACTGTCTGCTCCCAGTCGATTTTCGTCAGTTCCTCCCTCATGCCCCTGTAGTTACCTTTATTTAACTGTAACACCTTTACATCTGATTCTACCTTCTTTCTTTCAAATTGGAGATTGAATTCGACCATATTATGATCACTGCCTCCTAAGTGCTCCCTTACTTTAAGATCTTTAATCAAGTCTGGCTCATTACATAACACTAAGTCCAGAATGGCCTGTTCCCTAGTGGGCTCCATCACAAGCTGTTCCAAAAAGCCCTCCTGTAAACATTCAATGAATTCCCTTTCCTTGGGTCCACTGGCAGTATTATTTACCCAGTCCACCTGCATATTAAAGTCCCCCATGATCACTGTGACCTTGCCTTTCTGACATGCACTTTCTATTTCGTGGTGCATCTTGTGCCCCTGGTCCTGACCACTGTTAGGAGGCCTGTACATAACTCCCATTATGGTTTTTTTGCCTTTGTGGTTCCTCAACTCTACCCACACAGACTCCACATCATCCGACCCCATGTCGTTTAGTGCTACTGATTTAATTTCATTCCTAATTAACAAGGCAACCCCGCCCCCTCTTCCCACCTCTCTGTCTTTTCGATAGGTTGTGAATCCCTGGATGTTTAAATGCCAGTCCTGAACCCCCTGAAACCACGTCTCTGTGATGCCTACCACATCATACCTGCCAGTCACAATCTGGGCCACAAGCTCATCTACCTTGTTCCGTACACTGCGCGCATTTAAATATAGCACCTTTAATTCTCTATTGACCGTCCCTTTTTGTTTTCTTAGTGTGGTGGACCTTGGTTTACTGAGCCTTTCCATACACTGTGTCATATTTTGTGGGATGGGGACTATTGTAACCTCTCCTGAGTTCTGTCTTTTCGTGCTTTTTTGTATTCCTAAGCAGCTACGCTTCCCACTGATTACTTCACCTCTTGGTTCCCTGACTTTCCCTTCCCCCCCAATCTTTAGTTTAAAGTCCTATTGACCACCCTATTTACTCTTTTCGCCAGAACACTGGTCCCAGCTCGGTTCAGGTGGAGACCATCCCAACGGTATAGGTCCCCCCTGTCCCAAAACTGATGCCAGTGTCCCATGGAAAGGAACCCCTCATTCCCACACCATTCTTTCAGCCACGTGTTAACTTCCCTTTTTCTTGCCTCCCTATGCCAATTTGCACGTGGCTCGGGCAGTAATCTGGAGATTATGACCCTTGAGGACCTGTTTTTAAATTTGAATCCTAGCTCTTTATAATCTCTAAACAGGTCCTCTTTCCTAGACTTGCCTATGTTGTTGGTACCAACATGGACCACAACAATTGGATCCTCCCCCTCCCTCTCCAGTATCCTTTCAAGCCGGTCAGAGATGTCCCGCACCCTAGCACCGGGCAGGCAACATACCATGCGGGACTCTTTATTCTGCTCACAAAGGATACTATCTATCCCCCTGATAATAGAATCCCCTACAACTACAACTTGCCTATTTACTCCCTCCCCTTGAATGGCCTGCTGAACCATGGCGCCTTGGTCAGCTGACTCATCCTTCCTGCAACCCTGTTCGCCATCCACACAGGGAGCAAGTGCCTCATACCTGTTGGACAGAGTCAGGGGCTGAGGCTCCTGAGTTCCTGACTGCTGGTTCCCTTTACCTGCCTGACTTGCAGTCACACCCTGCTGTCCCTGGCCACTAGCAGGCTTTAAACTACTTACTCTGACAGGTGTGACTGCCTCCTGAAACACAGTGTCCAGGTAAGTCTCCCCCTCCCGGATGTGCCTCAGTGTTTGAAGCTCAGACTCCAGATCATCAACTCTGAGCCGGAGCTCTTCGAGCAGCCAACACTTACTGCAGATGTGAAGGTCTCCCAGAAATCACTTGCGCACCGCTCCCGCTGAAATCGACTGTGCCTTCCTATAGTATTCCTTGAAATTTTGAAGGTTAAGGGGGGATTTGATTAAAATTTTTGACATATATAAAGGGACACAAACTGATAGGTCTTTGGTAATCAAAGTTACAAAGATGTTGGGCAATGGCAGGTAGATGAGGTTATGCCACGGATCAGCCTGGTTTAATTAAATAGTGGAATAGTGTCAAGGAACTCACTCCTCGTCCTCTACAGCTTAGGCGGAAAGGAAGAAAGTATCTTCTCCTTGTTAGCTGCAAGAGGCTTGTATAAAATGAGCTTTGGTACAAAGTAACCACATTGACAACCAATGGCTTGTGTTGGAAAACATTCTTTTGGTAAGATGCTCTTTTGCGGCCAGCACATTTTGTGGGAGTCTTAATCTAAATGAGCTTTTCCTTTACTTTACCTGGGAATGACTTGGTGATGAAGGCCATGAAAATTTGAGAAAACTTTCTATTTAAGTTTTGATATCGTAGAGATTTTATGCGAACACTGCTGCAAAAGAAACTTACAACAGGGGAAGACACCCAATGTTCAATTTCTCAATAAAGGGCAGATGGTGATAAACATTGGGTGGAATTCCTAAAGCAAGTGGTCACTGGTAGAAAAAGGATACTCACGTTGACCAGTTTATGAATGAAGAATTACATATATGTGTGTAAAGTTAAAGAGTAAGTGTTTTGTTAAGCTATTGTGTAGCGTTTTCCCCTTAACTTTACACCAGTGGGACGTAGGCCCCTCTGTGACTATGCACTGACCTGCTATGTAACCTCCTGCTCAGTGTTGGTGTGGAGCAGTGGTTCACAACCTTTTCAGTCACACGGCACACTTCAATGAGACAAACAATTGCACGGTACACCCATTTATTTCAGCTGAATCGACTGCTCATAAATGTCACATTTACTTACATTTACTATGGTCATGGTCTTAGTAGAATGCAAACCTCAAACACATTCACTAGATGGCAGTTTTGGGAATTCTGCCTATGTTTGAAGCTTTACGCCGAGTTGTAAACTAATAATAACTTTACTTCTAATTAATAATAATCTTTAATGTCACAAGTAGGCTTACATTAACACTGCAATGAAGTTACTGTGAAAAGCCCTGAGCGGTGCCTGTTCGGGTACACTGAGGGAGAATTCTGAATGTCCAAATTACCTAACAAGCACGTCTTTCAGGGCTTGTAGAAGGAAACCGGAGCACCCGGAGGAAACCCACGCAGACACGGGGAGAACGTGCAAACTCCGCGCAGACAGTGACCCAAGCTGGGAATCGAACCTGGGACGCTGGCGCTGTGAAGCAACAGTGCTAACCACTGTGCCACGTGCCGCAGTTTCTCGGGACGTTGATGTTTACACATTTTGCAGTGACCTGCTGTTCATTTTATTGCATTTCTTAGCCAACGTCTGTACGGGGACGATGTGAAGGAGCTTTTATTTTATATGTGCTTTGCAGTGGGATGAGGGACGGAGGATAAACAATTACTCTATCACATTGTCAGCCTTATGTTTTACTGCTGAAGGGAGTGTGCCTGTCATCGGTACAAATTGATGAGGTATTCGCACTCAATCTAAGTGTTAACCATTAATCTCCAATAATTAAGAGAGAGTTACAGAGATATCCAGGAATCTCATGTGTTTCGCATTCTTGACAGGCAAATATGTTTTTATAAGCTGAAAATAAGGTAAAATACAATAATTGCCCTCGACACATCACTGTGTATAAGATGACAAGTTAATTCATTGCAGAGATTTGTTCTTTACCTTCTGAAGCTGTGTACAATGTTTCACAGCAATGTTTCGTAACCGGTCATCAGTGTCAGCAGCTACACTGAAAACGACATGTTCGATAAACACCGCCAACACAAGTACACATTCCCAGTTTGATCTAACAGACAATAAAATAAATCAAATTACTACTCTTCATATGATTCTAATATTGAAATTCTTCGTGGTAAGAATAAAAAAGTATGAACTTTATCAGAACTGATGTGTATATTTTGTCGTAGAGCTTAGATAAAAGGATATGCAATCAATTTATATCACAACCTCTTTCAGGCTGAGTACTTGATCCCATGTGGCAGGCGGCAGTGAGGTGCGTTTCCACAAGACGGGGCAAAATGCAGCCCAACTTGTCTGTCCTGGCTGTTTGTTAAAGCCACTGCCATCCCCCCTCTTGTAGACATGTATCGCCCTCTGCTCTCTCATATCATACAACATGCTAAAATCATGCATTTCATATACTGGCAAAACAATGGAATCCTCAGAGCACAAAGAGTATGAAAGTTGTATATTGCCCTGTGTTAACTAGATTATTCTTGTCCAG
Source organism: Scyliorhinus torazame (assembly GCF_047496885.1). Taxonomy (NCBI): domain Eukaryota; kingdom Metazoa; phylum Chordata; class Chondrichthyes; order Carcharhiniformes; family Scyliorhinidae; genus Scyliorhinus; species Scyliorhinus torazame. Next base: position 142,859,298 of record NC_092724.1, on the reverse strand, counting down.
ATTCACTGTCACTATTGGGGAAAATACATTTTATATTTGCATCGACTTCTCCAGTCTTATTTGAAGGAAAACACGAGGCTGAATTTTACGATCGTCCTGCTGGGACATTTGTAGGTGAGGGGGTGAGTATAATATTACTATGATGGCCTTCACCATGAGTTCCCACCCACCCCAATCTCTGTGCACTCTTTAAGCTGGGACAGGCAAGGCCCGCCTTCCCTTGTCCCAATTGAGGCCCTTAAGTGGCCAATTAATGACCACTTCAAGGTTTTTTCTGCCCAGCCTCAATCTTCAGGCTGGCGGGAGGAGTTCACGGACAGTTCACTTCCCAGCCTCTCGACCATACCCCAACACCATCCCCCCCCCCCACCCCCCACCACCCCCCGGCCCTTACCTCTCCAGGCCTCTTCTACACTCCCTTCCCCAAGACCACCAGAACCTACTTGTTCCTATACTCCCGGGACTTAGTCTCTGGGGTCTGCTTGCAGTCCCAGTCCCATCCACTGCAGTTTCCGACACTCCAGGGGTTACAGAGCTGCTGGCCAATCAGATTGGCAGCTCTCTGAGGCGGGGCTTCCTCCTGAATGAGGGGCTGGAAGTCCCTCCTGAAAACAATGAACACTTTTGAAGCTTCAAATGGGGGGGCAGGGGCGACAGTGCCACAGCCATGGACCTGAAATCGGGTGGAGAATTTGCAACATGAAACAACACATCAGTCAGCAGGTACTTCATGAGATAAACAAAATGTGGCGCTTACCTGATTGCACCAATAGTTTGCTGGCATACTGATCTGCAAGCTTTGACGTAATTGTTATCATAAATGAGTTCAACCGATGGCTGTACAGTTTCCATTATTTTGATTAATTCCCTGCAGTTGTTAATTGTCACAATATCCAAAGCGTGAGCACCTTCAGCACAAGCAGCAGCTGCAAATATGTCAAGCGTCTGAAAAATAAGCACAAATGATACCCGTGTGAAGAGATGTTCCCCTGATTCTGTAATCTCAACATTGGTAACCGTGGAAGCAGTTACATTTATCAATGTCTTTCTCAGGTTTTAAGACTGACTGGAAAAGGCATCAGGGACGATTGCATCTATGCACCCAGCCCATACCATGCTTGCTGAAGTTTGCACATGTCATGTATTAAAGCCTAGCTTTATAAGCTGGGTGCTGGTTTAGCTCATTGGCTGGACAGCTGGTTTGTGCTGCAGAGTGAGGCCCACAGCGTGGGTTCAATTCCTGTACCGGCTGAGATTATTCATGAAGGCCCCCACTCCCCCCTCAACCTTACCCCTCGCCTGAGGTGTGGTGATCCTCAGGTTAAGTCACCATAAATCAGCTCTCCCCCTCAAGGGGATAGCAGCCTATGCTCATTTGGGACTGCGGCAACACTTTTATATAAGTGTGAGGAATGCCTCCAAATGAAGACCATGGAAAGTAAATCCATGACAGAGTGAGTGGGGAAAATGGCAATGAGAAAGTAGCGGCCGTATCAGCAACAATAACAATAAATGTGCCAGCTACAACATTTCATCATGGAACAAATCATGTCGGCCAAAGCACTGCCCCCAAACTACATTGTCTGAAAGATTCTTGCCCAGACCGGCGGGAGACAACGATTTGAGAAGTTTTGGACAGTGAGTTATGGAGCAATCACCAAAGTTGGAATGAGTGACTTTTTGGAGCAAGCCCCTGTACAGCCTGACCATCGCAGTTGGTACTGAATAGGACTTACTGAATCGCGAGCCCCACATTGGGGGATGATTTTTTAATTTAATATTTATTTATCAAGGTAATCAATTGTACTCATTTAACTAGGCAAGAAACTTTTGGACAAGTTGGTTTCGGCCTGGTTCTTTGGCGGATTTGGTTGGTTATGACTTGGTGGAAGGTAGCTGGATTTAGCACTTAAAGGAGTCAGTTATTATTGCTGGTACAGCTGCTATTTTCTCACTGGCATTTTCACCTCTTACTGTCATGGTTTTTTTCTATCCTCTCTTTATTGTGAGGGAAATTGAGTGGGGCGTAAGGCAAAGTCACCCTCCTCCCAGATGACCAGAGGCTGCTTTCCCCTTTGAGGGGGGGGGGGGAAGAGCTGACTGGTGGTGATTTAACCTGAGGATCGCCACACCTCAGACGAGGGGCAAGGTTGAGAAGGCAGGGCCTCCAATATAACCTCAGCCGGTACGGGGTTCGAGCCCACGTTGCTGGCCTCGCTTTGCATCATGAACCAGCTGTCTAGCCAACTAAGCTAAACCGGCGTGTGGTGCCTGCAACACTAAACTCTTGCAACACGAACTACATCTGCACATGTGCAGAAAGTGCTTCCTCTAGTGTTGCATCACAAACAATCACAACTTTACAAAATGTCTGTTTGATGCTATTGCTCTAGGTGATGGTCACATTCGTTAGTATGATTAGCATTTATCATTCTGCAATGTCCAGAGCTACAGCTGGTGTATAACAAGACTGCGAGTACCATTTGCATTTTCTTCTCTCTCCATGTCATTAACGACAATGCAATCCTTTATACCTGGGAAAGCGAAGAACTTTATGTCGATTTTCTTTGATGCACATTCATGGTACTCTTTATGTGGCTAACAAGTGTGATTCTTATAGCCTCGGGCTTACCTACTTATTGATCCCTGGGCACATCTTTAAAACGTTGTGCTCTTCTAAACATTTGCATCAAGTTCTTGTCAAGAAATGGTCAGTTCTTCATGAGTGGGGTATTGTTGAGATTTATTGAATTCAACACTGTTGTTCAGAATCCAGAAATAAAGAGAAGCCAAATTTTCATTGGCACGAAATAGTACTTTGGGCGGCACAGTGATTAGCACTGCTGCTTCACAACTCCAGGAACACAGGTTCAATTCCGGCCTCAGTTGACTGTGTGGAGTCTGCACGTTCTCCCTGTGTCTGCGTGGATTTCCTCCGGGTGCTCCGGTTTCCTCCCACAGTCCAAGGATGTGCAGGTTGGGTGGATTGGCCATGATAAATTGCTCCTTAATGTACAAAAGGTTGACTTCCAGTGGCGGCTATGAAGGAGTAAGTCGCACATTTGGTGGCTCCCGCTCGGGTCGGACTTTTGGACCTTTTCCCCCGATTTTCTGCCGGACTTGAATTGTAAAACTGATGACAGAGGCAATTGTGTACTGAATTCCCACATTGGTGCATGGAGAGGAGGACTAGAAGTGCTTGTAAAGGCAGAAATAGAAAGACAGAGAAGGCTTGGGCGGAAGCTGCAGCAGGAGATAGCATGGCGGAGGACCGGACCTCTGGCTTGTCGAGCCAGCGGTCAACGGAGCAGCTGATGCAAATTATCCAGGAGAGCTTTGCTAAACAGAAACGGGACTGCTTGGACCCGATAAAAGAGTCAATTGAGTGGCTGGAGCTTAGATTGGATGCTCAAGATCAGGCGATCTAGAAGGTAGAGAAGGCGCTGGCTGAGCAGGAGGAACATCAAACTGCGGTGGAGTTGGAGGTGGGGATGCTGAGAGACCAGCAGAAGAAACTCCTTGAGAAGGTGGAGGACCGAGCGAATAGGTCCCGCAGGCAGAACTTGAGAATCGTTGGGCTCCCAGAGGGGTCAGAAGGAGCGGACGCTGGGGCATACATCGCGGATATGTTTGAGAAGCTGCTGGGGGATGGGGCATTCTCCCGACCCTTGGGAGGTGGACAGAGCTCACAGAGCACACATGAGGAAGCCGCAAATGGGAGACCCCCCCGAGGGCAATGGTGGTGATATTCCACAGGTTCTCGGATAAGGAGCGCATTCTACAGTGGGCCAAGCAGACACGGAGCTGTAAATGGGACAACAGAATCCTGCGGGTTTACTAGGACCTGAGTGTGGAGGTGGCCAGGAGACGAACAGGTTTCAAACAGACCAGGTCGATCCTTTTTAAGAAAAAGGTGAAGTTCGGACTGTTGTATCCGGCCCATCTCTGGGTCACGTACGAGGAGCAACATTTTTATTTTGAGTCGCCTGAGGACGCGCTGGACTTCGCGAAAAGGAAAGGACTGGTGGTGGACTGAGAACTTTTGAACTTTGCTGCAACATTCATGTTTTTTTTTTTAATTCTCGTTTTTCGTTTTGTGGAAGCTTTCTGTAATGCCATCTGTACTGATTTGGGACCAGTGGCAGAGCTTAAGGTTTACATTTGCACTGTTGGGGGATGGAGGTGTGCTTGTTTAGGTTTTGGATCTTTTACTTGATCTTTGTGAGCATTTTTCTTTCTCTCCCTGTTTTACTGTCGGGCAATTGTGTTGGGATTGTTTGTCATTGGAATATGTATGTATAAGCGGGGGAGAGGGTGGGGAGGGAACAATAGATGGGAGACTTTTCGGCGCCAGGGATGGGGGCCACCAAGCTAGCTGGGCGGGCTAGCTCACGGAAGCGTAGTGGGGGGATGGTGCATAATATGTTAGGTTTATTAATGGGGTTGGGTTACATTGTGTTGTTACTGGGGGGGGGGAATGTTCTGCTGACGAGGGAGGGATTTGTGCTAAGAGACAGAGAGGAGGTTGGGGGCGGAGGCTGCCTGGGGGCGGGCCGGTGGAGGCGCGGAGCACGGGCTGGAGGCTGGCCCAAAATAGATGGCTGATCGGCGAAGTGGGAGGTGGGGGGGGGGCAATGAGCCCCCCAACTAGGCTGATCACCTGGCATGTTCGAGGGCTAAATGGGCCGGTCAGGAGGGTACGTGTGTTCGCGCATCTTAGGGGACTGAAGGCGGATGTGGTAATGTTGCAGGAGACGCACCTTCGAGTAGCTGCCCAGATTAGATTGAGGAAAGGTTGGGTCAGTCAGGTCTTTCACTCGGGACTGGATTCAAAGACTAGTGGGGTCGCGATCCTGATCAAAAAGCGGGTGGTGTTTGAGGTGGGTATAGTCTCGGATGTGGGAGGTCGGTACATTATGGTCAGTGGGAAACTGGAGGGGGTGTAAGTGGTATTAGTAAATGTGTATGCGCCAAATTGGGATGATGTGGAGTTTATAAAGAGGATGCTGGGGAAGATACTGGACCTGGGCTCGCACAGGTTGGTCATGGGAGGGGACTTCAACACAGTTATTGACCCTGGCTTGGACCGGTCAAGCTCAAAAACGGGCAGGGTGCCAGCAATGGCAAAGGAACTAAAAGGGTTCATGGAGCTGATGTGGGGGGGGGGGGGGGATCCATGGAGATTTGGGCAGCCGAGGGTGAAGGAGTTCTCCCTCTACTCACACGTGCATAAAGTGTACTCCCGCATTGATCTCTTTATTTTGAGCAGGGCCTTGCTGGCTGGGGTGGTGGACACGGGGTACTCGGCGATCACAATCTTAGACCATGCACCGCTCTGGGTTGACCCACAGGTTAGTAAAGACAGTAACCAGCGACTGCAATGGAGGTTAGATGTGGGACTTTTGGCTGACGAAGGGGTGCGCGAGCGGCTGAGGAAATGTATTCAGAGCTACCAGCAGGTCAACGACATGGGGGAAATTTCAGTAGCGATGGTCTGGGAAGCATTGAAGGTGGTGGTTAGAGGGGAGCTGATCTCGATACGGGCCCACAGGGAGAGAAGGCCAGCAGAATGCTTGCACAGCAGCTTAGAAAGAGGGAGGCAGCCAGGGAGATAGGGTAAGTAAATGACGGAGATGGGAAACTGGTTGGAGATTCAGCAAGGGTGAATAAGGAGTTTAGGGATTTTTACAGTAGGCTGTATGGGTCGGAGCCCCCAATGGGGCCGGAGGGGATGAGGCACTTCTTCGGGGGGCTGAATTTCCCAAAGGTGGACGGGGAGTTGGTAGAAGGGCTGGGGGCCCTGATAAGGTTGTAAGAGATAGGGGTGGGTTTCAACTGAGCCAGACGGTACCCAGTGGAGTTCTATAAAATGTTCTCTGGGATTTTGGGACCGTTGTGGATGAGGATGTTCAATGAGGCAAGGGAGAGAGGGGCTGCCTCCGACGATGTCACAGGCCATGATTTCGCTGATGCTTAAGCGGGACAAGAACCTGGAGCTGTGCGGTTCCTACAGGCCGATATCTTTGTTGAATGTAGACGCCAAACTGCTGGCCAAAATTTTGTCCTCCAGAATTGGGGATTGTATTCTGGACGTTATTGGGGAGGACCAGGCGGGGTTTGTTAATGGTAGGCAGTTGGTGGCCAACATAAGGAGGCTGTTAAACGTGATCATGATACCCCCGGAAGGTAGGGAGGTGGAGGTAGTGATCGCAATGGACGCAGAGAAGGTTTTTGATCGGGTAGAATGGGAATATCTGAGAGGTACTGGGCGGTTCGGATTCGGGCGGGGCTTTATTGACTGGGTCAGGTTACTGTATCAGGCTCCTGTGGCGAGCATACGGATAAATAGGACAACAATCGGACTACTTTAGACTGCACCGGGGACGAGACAGGGATGCCCCCTCTCCCCACTGTTGTTCGCGCTAGATATAGAGCTGCTGGCAATTGCTCTCAGAGCTTCAAGGGGCTGGTCCGGGGGGAGGGGGGGGGGGGGAGGGGGGGGCCCACAGAGTCTTGCTTTATGCAGACGGCCTGCTTCTGTACGTATCGGACCCAATAGAGGGGATGGAAGAAATCATGAGGGTTCTGAGGGAATTTGGCCGGTTTTCGGGGTTTAAGCTAAATATGGGAAAAGTGAGATGTTTGGGGTCCAGGCAAGGGGACAGGAGAGGCAATTGGGGGAGCTACCGTTTAGATTAGTAGGGGGAAGCTTTAGGTATTGAGGCATCCAGGTGGCGCGGGAATGGGACCGGCTGCATAAATTAAATCTTGCCCGACTTGTAGACCAAATGAAGGACGATTTTCGGAGATGGGATGCGCTTCCGTTGGCACTAGCTGGGAGGGTGCAGACGGTGAAGATGACGGTCCTCCCAAGATTCCTGTTTGTATTTCAGTGTCTCCCCATCTTTATTCCGCGGTCATTTTTTAAACGGGTCAACAAAGTGCTTTGTTTGTGCGGGCTGTGGTGTTGGGTTCTCTGGTGTACAGATGAGCCAACACAGTTGTATGTGGTACAACTCTATTTTATTTTAACTCTTATCTACAGTTCGTTCTGGATACTCTGCACGTGCTGTCTCCCTGAGTGTGTCGTGTAGCAGGTCTGTCCTGGTCCTCCTGTCCAGCTAATACTGACCACCAGGTGTCGTGTTTGTGCTTTTATATCTTTCTGTGATTGGTTGTGGTGTTGTGTGTTCTGATTTGTCTGTTGGTGTGTCTATCATGATGTGTGTGTTTGAATATCATGACATCCCCCCTTTTTACAAAGATATGTGCCTACGTGGTTATAAATATAATCGTGTCGTGAGTGCATCTAAGAGTGTGTGTGTGTGTTGTGTACAGCGTGTGTATATGACGTAACTATTTACATGGGGCGATGTCGGGTGCGTCACACTAACAAGGTTGTACCATAACAAAACATGAATGCGAGAAAAAAAAAAACTTGAACAGTGGTCCGGTCACACGATATCTGGAACGATAAACAACAACAGGTTATAATACAGAAGTGTTTGACTTTTTGAACGTATGAACAGCGTTATAAGTCCAGTCTAATGGGTGACCGCCTCAAGAATAGGCTGGTCCTCAAGCCGGTTCAGCTGTGGAGATTTGGGTTCACACTGGTTCACCTTGGACTGTTGGAGGTGATGTTGCTGCCGAAGTCTCTACTTTTCCATTTGTTGTACTTCGTGCAGTGCTTGGTTTTTCATTCGTGCAAATATAACATTCAACATCTTTGTTAGTGTTGCCTTGGCTGTGGTTTGGTTCTGGTGGCGATGGAAGGGGCATGATCCGTGGCATCTCCACGAAGTCATCCTTGGGAACCAGTGGAGGATCCGGCGTGTGCGTACGGTTCAGTTGCGAGCGTGGAAGGCGGCGCAAAGCTCGCTGATTGTGCCTACGCACCAATCCATCCGCCCTGCATGCCAGGAACAAGGTGGAGTCTTTTTTCTTTTTATGTTTGTGGTGGACGGCATCTTGTAGCCGATGGGTCGTTGCCATCGAAGAAGCACCATCACTAATATCATGCAAGGCGATGACTGTGCCAGATGTGGAAGTTGGCCGAGACCGTGCACGCTGGTTCCGGCCACCTGCTGTGCCGGAAGGGCGACTCCGCAGAGAAACGTCGAAGCATGTCGCCTTGGAGAGAGAATTGTTGCTCGCATCAACGTCTGGCGATGGCGCGAATTGGTGTGTCCGTCTTGGACCGCCGGTGCTGGTCGCCACTGCCGACCCAGTGGGACTGCCACGCGATCCATTCCCTGTTGCCGTGGCATCCGCCGTCACCCTGAGCGTGCCATCACCGAGGCCGCGACACCGCCCGTCCGGAGCAAGGTCTGGCGTGCGCGAATCAGAGTCGGCACTTGGCTGCTCCCCATGTGGAGTCCGGTCTGCCTTCCGTCGATGCTCCCCGTCCGGAGTCCCAACAGGTTCACTGGAGGCAGCCGAGATTCCCTGAAGCTGCACTTCTGGAGTCGGAACATGCAGGAATGCACCGACCAGTGGAGAGGCTCGAGCCATCGAGGGTGGAAGCGGTGCGCCGCCACCGCAGTCGTCAGTGGTCCCACCGTGATCGTCGAGTGCCTCGGTACGCACTAGGCGAGGTCTGTCACCTTGCACCTTTTGCATGGGAAGTGGGATGCTGTCGTCACTCGTCTCACATCCCGTGGATAGATCCTCATTAGCAGCTTGCTGTTCACTAGGGTTGGGTAAATTGTCAGAGTTTTCATCTGGTGATGCACACCATGTCGGTGGACTGTCATTGTCTTGCCGTTGTCCTTCATTTGGGCTTTTCTTCTTTGGAATTTTAAATCTTCCCCCAGACATTGCAGAACCTTGTTTATTACCCCCAAATTCTCCCATATGTATGGTCTTGAATATAGGATCCAATGTTTCTGTCGACATTGTGCTATTTTCCAAAAGAACATTCCGTTTCACTTTTCTTCTCAGGTACCTCATATGTATCTTTGTCTAATGTACATGCCTTCATGGTCTCTGTGTCTGATTTTGCTGGGACTGGCATGGTCACAGTCTCTCTTTTACTGTTCTCAATTGCCCACATTATACTCCCCATACATAACTGCTTAATCACTAGTGTGGTACAATGGATAATCGGGTCGACCTTATCTGCATCTTCACCATTAGTGGAAAGCACACTTGGTTCACTTGAAACTGCTGCGGGTTTTAAATTCGTTATCTGGCTACTCGATGTCGGTGTCCTCAGGATTCTTGCTCCAATGTTCTGCTCATTTATCAGTGGAGTGTGTATAGGTTCAATGCAATTAATGTTCCCCTCAAGGTTTGAAGAGTCATTACTGACTAACTGCTGGTCTCTGAAGTTGGGACTTTGCGGCGTTGTGGTGAAGGGAGACATTTGTCCCTGCTGTAGATATGATTCAGGTTGTGTTATTTCCATTACCTGAGGATCAATGACTTGTCCATTTTTTCGATCCGTACTAAAACACTGGCAATTCTCAGTCTGCTCCTTGCAAGTTAAACATTCAATTAATTTCTTTAGCAAATCCTCAGCATCCTTCTGTGACCGTGCAGCATTATTAATCTCTGTTCGGCTATAATGATCCTGAAGGTCAGCGCATAAACCTTTTTTCTTCGGGCTTGGAAGAGGCGATTCCTTTGGCTTGTCTTCAGTTGGGATGGAACAGTCTTCAGCGCTGTGCCCTTCAACGCAATCCAATCGGCAAGTAAAGGTAAGAAAAGCTGTGCCCTTCATTGTAGCATGAGAGACCGTCATGGTCATGCTGCTGTGTAGTGGAGCATGGTAGGCTGTTATAGCCTTCTTGCTGTTCACGTGAGCATGGCAGACTTGCATCGTCTGCCGCTGGTTGGTCAGGAGAGGTTGCTAGACCCTCATGGTCTTGTTCCTGCAAGGACCGCACATTGGAGTCTTGCGTTGCTTCTATCGTGGAGGCTGTCCACGAGCTCTCTGTGGAGGCTTGTGACACTGGAGTCACTTCTTGTTCGTGCATGGACTGCGCTCTGGAGTCTTGCGTTGCTTCTATCGTGGAGGCTGTCCACGAGCTCTCTGTGGAGGCTTGTGACACTGGAGTCACTTCTTGTTCGTGCAAGGACTGCGCTCTGGAGTCTTGCGTTTCTGCAATTGTGAAGTCTGTCCACGAGCTTGCTGTGGAGGCTTGTGACTCTGGAGTCACTTCTGGTTCATGCGAGGACTGCGCTCTGGAGTCTTGCATGTCTTCTTTCATAGAGTCGGGAACGTTGAGCGGGACGTGGACCACGCTCTGTGTGGCAGCAGGGCGCTCTCCGTGTGCTTGCACCACTCCCTGTCTGTTAATGTCAGGCTGCAGCATCATCCAGTTCTGATAAGTTGGGACGTCATATCTGCTGGGTTGAAGATCCTCAAATCCGAAAAATGAATCCGCATCTGCGTCGGATTCAATGTGGGGGCCGCCAATGTGCAACACAAAAGGTTCGTCCGAGTCATAGTCGTATAGGACCACGGAGCTATCATTGGGCTCGCGAGGTCCGGAAACACTGTAAAGATCATCATCGAAGTATTCGAGGTCGGAATCATCGGCTTGTGCGTAGGTAACTGCTTGTCGGAGGGTTCTTCGGAGGTCAAATTCATCTCCTGGGTCAATTTGCGGCAATGTGCTGTCATTCCAGGTGAGGGAAGGTTGTTTTACAGCTTTAACAGATTTTTGCTTTTTTGATTTGGGACGTTTCCCTTTTAAATTGGATTTGGGACGTTTCCCTTTTAAATTGGTGCGGTCTGGGGCCTCTGACATCCTGACGCTCGGTATGTAGCACGTAGGAAGCGATTGCACATGCTCAGATCGTTGTTCCTTTACCTATGGCCGTTTTCTTGACTGCGCATGCGCAGCATCTCGCGCATGCGCAAACGAAACTTCCGGTTCTGCGCACTGCTCGCGCAACTGTGCTAGCGTGATACCTTTAGCAAGATGGCCGCCGACCTCGACCCAGCCCTCTCTCAGGCCCGGGATTTCGGCCTCTGGGAATTCGGGCTCCGGGATCCCGGCCACGAGGTGAGTACTGCCGCTTTTCTTACCTTTACTTGCCGATTGGATTGCGTTTTCTTCACAGTACTTGGAGAATTTGTCCAGGACTGCCTAGTAATCGTACCTTTGCTGCCTCCTGAAGAACCTGAACCTTGTGAATATTTCTCTTGCCCTTGCACCGGCGATGGTGAGGAGAAATTCAATTTTTTCACTATCATCCAGGTCTTGGAGTTCAGCTGCCACCAGGAACAATTCGAACACTTGCCGGAATCGCCGCCGGTTTTCACGGAGATCGCCGTGGCACTGGAGCGGCTGCGGAACCGGGAGCTCTATCATTTTGCCTGGGCACTGCTGGTTGTCTCTGTACACTGAGGTATGCCGGCAGGTATCGATCCACTCCTGTACCATGTGGTGTTGGGTTCTCTGGTGTACAGATGAGCCAACACAGTTGTATGTGGTACAACTCTATTTTATTTTAACTCTTATCTACAGTTCGTTCTGGATACTCTGCACGTGCTGTCTCCCTGAGTGTGTCGTGTAGCAGGTCTGTCCTGGTCCTCCTGTCCAGCTAATACTGACCACCAGGTGTCGTGTTTGTGCTTTTATATCTTTCTGTGATTGGTTGTGGTGTTGTGTGTTCTGATTTGTCTGTTGGTGTGTCTATCATGATGTGTGTGTTTGAATATCATGACACGGGCAAGACCCGGCGAGTAAGGATAGTAATGCTTGAGCAGAGTCGGGGAGAGGGCGGGCTGGCGCTGCCAAATTTTAGTAACTATTACTGGGCGGCGAATATAGCCATGATCAGGAAGTGGATGGTGGGGGGAGGGTCGGCATGGGAGCGTATGGAGTCGGCTTCATGCAAGGGCACCAGTTTGGCGCCGTTGGTAACTGGGCCTCTGCCGTTCCCATCGTCACGGTACTCCACCAGCCCCGTGGTGGTGGCGGCCCAGAGAGTCTGGGAGCAATGGGGGAGACATGCGGGAGCAGAGGGAGCATCGGTCTGGTCCCCAATCTGTAATAATCACCGGTTTGCCCCGGGAAGTATGGATGGGAAGTTCCGGGTATGGCGGAGAGCAGGGATTGAGAGAATGGGGGATATGTTTATAGAGGGGAGCATTCCGAGTATGAGGGCGCTGGAGGAGACGTTTGGGTTGGCGAGGGGAAACAAAGTCAGGTACCTGCAGGTGCGGGACGTCCTATGTAAACAGGTGTCAACCTTCCCGCTCCGACCGCTAAGGGAGATTCAGGACAGGGTAGTTTCCAGAGGGTGGGTAGGAGAGGGGAGCGTCTCCGACATTTATAAGGAGCTTATGGGGTCGGAGGAGACGCAGACCGAGGAGCTGAAGCGCAAGTAGGAGGAGGAGCTGGGAGGGGAGATAGAGGATGGTCTGTGGGTGGACACGTTGAATAGAGTCAACTCGTCCACAACATGTGCCAGGCTCAGCCTGATACAATTCAAGGTCGTTCATCGGGCTCACATGACAGTGGCCCGGATGAGCAGATTCTTTGGGGTGGAAGACAGGTGTGTAAAGTGTGCGGGAGGACCAGCGAACCATGTCCACATGTTTTGGGAATGTCCGAAGCTTAGGGGACTTTGGCAGGGATTTGCAGATGTCATGTCCACGGTGTTAAAAACAAGGGTGACACTGAGTCCAGAGGTGGCGGTTTTCGGGGTGTTGGAAGACCCGGGAATCCAGGAGGAGAAAGAGGCAGACGTTCTGGTCTTTGCTTCCCTGGTAGCCCGGAGACGGATATTATTAGCTTGGAGGGACTCAAAGCCCCCAAAGTCGGAGACCTGGCTGTCGGACATGGCTAGCTTTCTCTGTTTGTAGAAAATCAAGTTCTCCTTGAGAGGGTCAATGTTAGGGTTCACCCGGAGGTGGCAACCGTTCGTCAACTTCTTTGCGGAAAATTAATCGTCAGCAGAAGGGGGGGGGGGTAGTTTAATTTAGAGTAGGGGGTTAATAAAGGTGGGACCTGTTAGGGAGGGAGACGTCTTTTGCACTATGTTTATAGATTCATGTACATTGTTTATTTTGTTGTTGTTTTAATACCAAAAATATCTCAATAAAATGTTTTTTTTAAATGTACAAAAGGTTAGGTTACTGGGTTGCGGGGATGGGCTCAGGACGTGGGCCTAGGTAGGGTGCTCTTACCAAGGGTGGGTGCCGACCTTATGGGCCGAATGGCCTCCTTCTGCACTGTCGAGATTCTATTCTACTGTTACCTCGCAGGATTGGAGAAAATCATTTTATTTTAATTTAATTAACACAGCTGGGGGAAGCAGGGAACCAGAAGAGGTAAATAACAATAGCTGCTTATCGTAGTCCCGCTGTTGGTCCTGGCTGTTACTGAGGAGGCTGAACAGATAGTCAGTCTCATGACACTCAGTCACCCGAAATACAACCAGCAAATTTGAGTGTTAAGTAGAACCAAGAGTTAGGATAGCAGAATTGTGAAATGCTCAAGTTTAAATATGCAACAAGAGCAGTCTTTAGCTTAAAAACACAAATATATCCATCATATTTTCAAAGTAAGGTTAAGACAAAGACTGAAGGGCAAAACTGAATGGTTCTGTCTTGTCAGCAAAACATCTGAATGAGCACAGAGGCACATTTAATATCGCTTTCAAATCACAATTTAAACAACCTTGCGTTTTACTATCAATCCTTCATAAACTTTAAGCATTCTGCAATATTTTTATAAGACTCACCATTTCCTGAGGATTAGAATTCATTGTTGCCTGTAAGTAAGAATGAATGTGCTTCAGGATTTTTGGATACAGCGCAATTGTCTTCGACAAATTATGCAGGCGGCTTTTGAAAATGTTATCGGCAATGTGTATCCAGGGAGGCGATTGCTCTTGAAGGGTCAGACCACAATCATTCTGAAGCTCATTCATGCAGGAAATAAATGCTGACCTGAAAATCTTTAAGAAAACAAAAGAGGAAATGAAAGACAACATTCAGTGCAGCCGGAGTGGTTTCAGCCAAGAGAAATTCAAGGTGGGCAGTCCCCTAAATTTCTTGCCATCCTCACCACTGTGTCATCAGAACGTTGCCAGAACTGTGTTGAAAACCTGCCACACTTCTGGCAAGAGAGAGAGATGGACCTTTTCTTTGGCTTTTGCTGAATTAAGTGGACTAGAGGGTGGACAATGGGGTCAGCATTCTTATCGGTACTGACCGCTCCTGAATCAACAAACTACAACAAATACATTGAATACGTTCTGCTTTACTCAATCTATGATCTGACTCATTCTTGAGATACCTTCGCTTGTGCAAAAAAACACAGCTTGGAGTCTCAATGTTCAGTTCTTACATTTTGGCTGTATCAGTTTGCACTAGTTGTCACTTAGTTTCCAGTTGGAAGCACTCCTGTGCCAATGATGTTTATTTATGGACCATTGCCACTTCTAGCACACCCGTGTCAATTTCTAATGCCAATGCCATTGAATATTGCTGTCAGTCCTTGTACTTGCATTGGAAAGCACTTCATTTTACCGTTGCAGCAAATACTAGGTGGAAGAATCCCTCATTCCATCACTGAAATGAATGGTTTATACACTGCGCAGATTGTTACTTTAATGTTAATGAGGCAACAATGGTGTCATCGCTCCAGCATCATATATGTTGAGATAAATTTCAGATGCCCATTCAGTTCAGTTACGGAATGGGTCAGCAGACTTAGCAAGTCTTACTGATGCACAATGTGGATGGGTCCACAAGCTCCCATTGCAGCTGATGTGGGATATTAGGGGCCTAAGAAGGTGGGGCAGCTACTAAGTTCAATCTACATGCTGTGTGCCTAGGTAAATGATTAGTTGGCAAAGGTATAAGGAACGCTGCAGGCTTTTACCCACCGTTACCAGATTCACCACAACTTCACCAGTTACGGTCATCAAAATGAAGTCAGTTAGGTATCGCTGCCCGAGTTCATACTTCGATTCTTCGCTTTGACGTCCCAAATACTCCCCGAGTTTACTTTTGTTGAAGCTGTCAACAAATTTCAGCATTTTGGTCCTGTCTCTGTCAGCTGCTCCTGGGTGAGATGAATATTTTATAACGTTACGTTGAGGTCGGAGAGAGAACGAATTAAACATTCTTTATTAACAGATGCAAGTTGATGTATAAAAATACAAGAAAGAATTGCATTTAGATAGTGCCGTTAACATTATACAACTTGCCATGGTACTAAAAATTATCAGACATCGTAAATGAGAGGGTAGTGGAGAGTTTTGTGGAGGGAATTCCAAAGCTTAGGGTTTGTAGGCTGGATGTACAGCCACTAATGTACAGGAGGGTAGAGATCATGCAGAGTTGTGGTGCTGAAGGAAATATGGAGGGAAGTGGTCATGGTTTAGCTCAGTGGGCTAGACAGTTGGTTTGTGATGCAGAACAAGGCCAGCAGTGGGGGTTCAATTCCCGAACAGGCGCCGGAATGTGGCGACGAGGGGCTTTTCACAGTAACTTCATACTTGTGACAATACAAGGTTATTAGAGACTTGAAAACGAAGATGAACGTTTTTAAAGAATAATCTTTATTAGTCTCACAAGTCGGCTTACATTACCACTGCAATGAAGTTAATGTGAAAATCCCCTAGTCGCCAAACTCCGGCGCCTGTTCGGGCACACTGAGGGAGAATTCAGAATGTCCAATTCACCTAACAAGCACGTCTTTCGGGACTTGTGGGAGGAAACCAGAGTGCCCGGAGGAAACAGACGCAGGCGCGGGGAGAACGTGCAGACTCCGCACAGTCAGTGACCCAAGCTGAGAATCGAACCGGGGTCTCTGGCGCTGTGAGGCAGCTGTGCTAACCACTGTGCCATTCTATTAAGGTGTTGACCAACCAGAAACCAGTGCAAGTCGGAGTGCTCAGGGATGATGGGTGAAACAAACTTTATTTAAGTTAGGGTAGGAGCAGTAGAGTTTTTGGATGAAGTTTACAGACAGTTCAAGGTGGGAGACCATCTCTGAAAATGGCCAAACTCGAGGTAACAGTAGCATGGAAGAAGGTTGATGAGACATGACTTTGGTACATCCGATTCTGAAAACATACAGATGCCCTGGGCAAGTTTGTGTAGTGAGTTACGCCCTCATCCCACGGAATTGACAAAATATTCCAGAGAGATTAACTGGTCAGTAATCAGGCTTTGTATTAACCAAACATTTGTAAAACAATTTTGGAAGTAGAAAAACAGAGAAGGAAGGTCCAATATCTATACATCAGGACTCCCTTTGAAAATCCTGAATAATCTGCTCCAGCTATATTAGGATTGTGGAAAGATTTTAGGGACGAACTTCCCTGGAATTTCCTGCTCACAAGGTGAAGTTCTTGTAAACAAGGAGAACTCACTTAGTCTTAATGGATTTCCCACAACATAATTCTCTTCACATTCCAAGAATAAGCGATTTAAAAGCACTTCTGGGGCGTCATTCTCCGACCCCCCAGCGGGTCGGAGAATGGCCGTTGGCCGCTGTGAATCCCTCCCCCGCCGGTTGCCGAAGTCTCCGGTACCAGAGATTGGGCGGGGGCGGGAATCGTGCCGCGCCGGTTGGCGGGCCCCCCGCTCGATTCTCCGGCCCGGATGGGCCGAAGTCTCGCCAATAAATTGCCTGTCCCGCCGGCGTAAATTAGAGTAGCTATTTACCGGCGGGACAAGGCGGCGTGGGCGGGCTCCAGGGTCCTGGGGGGGCACGGGGCGATCTGACCCTGGGGGGTGCCACCACGGTGGCCTGGCCCGCGATCGGGGCCCACCGATCCGCGGGTGGGCCTGTGCCGTGGGGGCACTCTTTCCCTTCCGCCTCCGCAACGGCCTCCACCATGGCGGAGGAGGAAGAGACTCTCCCCACTGCGCATGCGCGGGAAACTGTCAGCGGCCGCTGACACTCCCGCGCATGCGCCACCCGGAGATGTCATTTCCGCGCCATCTGGCGGGGCAACAAAGGCCGTTTCAGCCGGCTGGCGGGGCGGAAATCCCTCCGGCGCCGGCCTAGCCCCTCTATGTTGGGGCTCGGCCCCCAAAGATGCGGAGCATTCCGCACCTTTGGGGCGGCGCGATGCCCGTCTGATTGGTGCCGTTTTGGGCGCCAGTTGGCGGACATCGCGCCGTTTCGGGAGAATTTCGTCCCTTGTCTTTCTTTTGCACTGTTTACTTGTTGTTGCTTTTCTTCTCACACCTCGGGGGCCTCTCCCTGGAACAGGTCACTAAGCTGTCACCAGAGACCTTTGGCTTGAGGGGCCGCCATTCTGCAGCGAGCCTGGGCTGAGCAGGAATCTCTCCCACTCTTCCTGCCAGCCACTGGCGTGCTGGAAGGATTTTGACCACGTTATGAACACACCTTCCTTGGCCATCAAGTCCTGGGGCGGGATTCTTCCCTACCTGGCGGGGCGGGGGGTCCCGGCGGGATGGAGTGGCGTAAACCACTCCAGCGTCGGGACGCACCTTTAGGGGCCAAGCCCCCACCTTGAGGGGCTAGCTCCGTGCCGGAGTGGTTGGCGCGCCGCCAGCCGGTGGGAAAGGCCTTTGGCGCCACGCCAGCCGGGGCCGAAAGGACTTCGCCAGGCGGCGGAAGTCCGCGCATGCGCGGGAGCATCAGCGGCTGCTGATGTCATCCCCGCGCATGCGCAGGGGGGGGTGTCTCTTCCACGTCGGCCATGGTAAAGACTGTGGCCGAGGCGGAAGGAAAAGAGTGCCCCCACAGCACAGGCCCGCCCGCGGATCGGTGGGCCCTGTTCGCGAGCCAGGCCACCATGGGGGCACCCCCTGGGGCCAGATCGCCCCGCGCCCCCCCCCCAGGACCACGGAGCCCACCCGCGCCGCCTATTCCCGCAGGGAAGAGAGGTGGTTTGATCCTCACCGGCGGGACAGGCAATCCAGCAGAGGGACTTCGGCCCATCGCGGAGAATTCGGCAACCGGCGGGGGCGGGGTTCACGGCAGCCCCCGGCGATTCTCCAACCCGGCGTGGGGTCGGAGAATCCCGCCCCTGGTGTGGGACTTGAACCCGGAGCTTCTTACTTTTGTGATTATTACGCAAATAAAAAATTGTGATTATTTTGAGAACAATTTCAAGTACATGTGGGCGGAATCTAAAGTAAATGACCAAAAGCTTGTTTAAATGTTTAATTATCACAGTTCGATCTCACTAGGATCCTGATGATTTAAAGACAGAATGCTCTTGTATTTTTTCCTGAAAATGCTTTCAGACACAATTATAAATGGTGAGGTGTAATGTTAAAACTGATCCAAATTGGATTTCACTAAAACCAATCTGCCCTGCGTACAGTGAATAAATGGCTAATGTCAGTGCACAACAAGGCCGCAACTGTGAAAACCGATAGGACAGGTATGCTGATGCATGTAGAATGCTTGCATATAGGTCCCAGTAACTCAATAAATCAAGAAAGCCACAAAAAGGAGCACCATGCTCTTCTTTCAGCAGTTCCTTAGCATCTAGTTATCCACAATCTCAGAAGTGATTTATTCCTGACAGCCCCTCCTGACAGCTTACTTTTTCTCAAAGAAGTCAATGAACGGCTGCCAGTTCCGGGTAAACCCTTGCAGCGTTCCCCTCAAGACAAACTTGATTTTCTTGAGTCTGAGAAACCCCGCCATGTCGCTAACCCATACCCCTGATTTTGGGGGCTCCAAGTCCCTCCATCCTAGTAGGATCTGTCTCGGGGCCACCAGGGAGGTAAAGCCCAGGATGTCGGCCTCTCTCACCACCTGGGCTCCCAGATCTTCCAACACACCAAAGATTGCAACTTCTGGACTCAGCACCACCTTTAATACTTCTGACATGACGTCAGCGAACCCCTGCCCGAAACATATGGACATGGTTCGCAGGTCCCCCACACAGCACCCACACCTTTCCTCCATCCCCTCAAAGAACCCGCTCACCCGGCCACCGTCATGTGGGCCCTGTGGACCAATTGTATCAGGCTGAGCCTGGCACATGACAAGGGTGCATTGACTCATCTCAGGGCCTCCTCCCAAATCCGGCCTCCAACTCCCCACCCAGCTCTTCTTCCCACTTTCGCTTCACCTCCCCTATCGGGGCTCCCGCTCATTCCATCAGCTCTTTATACATCTCTGAAACCTTCCCCTCCCTTACTCCTACTCTCGACACCACCTTATCCCGTAGCCCCTGGGGCAGCAGGTGCGGGGAGGTCAAAACCTGCCTCCGCACAAAGTCCCTCACCTTCAGATACCGGAACCCATTCCCACCTGGCAGCTCAAAATCCTCCTCCAACTTGGGAAACCCTCATCGATAAAGAGATCTCCTAATCTCTCGATCCCCGCCCGCTGCCACCTCTGGAACTCCCCGTCCAGCAGCCCCCCCCCCCGCCCCCCCCCCCCCCCGAGCGAACCGGTGGTTACCACATATCGGCGCCCACACCAATACCCCCTCTAATCCCATGTGCTGCTGCCACTGTCCCCACACCCTCAGGGCTGCCACTGCTACCAGGCTTGTGGAGTATCTGGCTGGCGAGAATGACAGATGTGCCGTTAACAGAGCCCCTAAACTCGTGCCCCTACACGAGGCCGCCTTCACCCGCTCCCAAACCAACCCCTCCTCCACTACCCACTTCCTGACCATCGCTATGTCGCCGCCCAATAATAATTTCGAAAGTTCCCCCTCGTCCCGATCAGTCAAACCTTTGATGGCTTGGCCAAGAATGTTCGAACAGTCAAGTTCAATCACATAGTACACTTTAAAACAAGCATAGGATTAATACCATGGATAAGAAGTGCGAATTAAAGGATTGAGTTTAAAGTGAGCAATAAATACCTTCCAAAAACTGGAATTCAACCCAGAACTGGTCAATGTATTCCTTGATCAGCCAACTGAAAGGAGCACTACAGGTAATGTGTACAGATTCTTTGCTCAATTTGTGATCGACTGTTATTTCCTCTGTCTTTGGCCTAATGGAACAAATCGGTCATTATACCTGCATAATCTCAAAATGGTGAGTATATATATTGACCAGAAAATATATGCTCCCAAAATGTAATTTGTTATAAACAATAACTGAATTTAATTTACACAAATAAAAACAGTGCCAACTCATGGAACAAACCAGCGACATTAAAAGATCTGCAACACAAGAATAAGGCGTTCATACCTTGAGCTTCCTGCCTGGTGAGATACCCTCAGTATCTGTACATCATTGAAGATGTTGAGCCAGAGCTGTTTAATCTCGTCGTTCACTTTCGTGTCCACCAAAAGATTTAGGTTATAGTCTCTGTCGAGGATGGAAATCATCTGAGCTAGATTCGGAGTAACTGTCTTCTGAATGCACTTCCACAGTGTGTGTCTACATTATCAAAGCAAAGAAAATTCATATGTATGTAGGATATAAAAACTGATGCTCCGTTTTATGTGAAATCAACTGTGTGTTATGTCTTCAGCTATCCAGCTTCATGTTTCAAAGGCTGTTGGGTCAGGTGCTCCTATCTTGTACCAATGCAACATAAATCTCTGCCCGCATGGCATTGAATCTAGCACATCGCCTCACCCAAACAACACATTTTTGGTTCATCAAGGTGTGGTGTCGGCGGAACAAAGTTCAATTTCCATCATCAGCCTTCTACCTGTGTGAGGTGCTAAAATAAATCTCACAGGGAATCCTATGAGGATGACACTCCAGTGCAGTACTGAGGGAGTGCTGCACTGTTGGAGGTACCACCTTTTGGATGAGGCATTAAACATGCGATTTAGGGGCAGGAGTAGGCCACTCGGCCCCTCGCTGCCTGATCTGCCATTCAATAGGATCACGACTGGTTTGATTGCAGCCTCAATTCCTCATTGCCACCCACTCCCGATAACCTTCTACCCTCTTGCTTATCAAGACTCCACCTAGCTCGGCCTTAAAAATATTCAATGATTCTGGTTCCACCGCCTTTTGAGGGAGAGAGTTCCAAAAACAGACGACTCCTTGAGAGAAAAACATTTCTCCATTTCTCTGTGTTAAATGGGTTACCCCCTATTTTTAAACAACGACCCATTGTTCTAGATTCTTCCACAAGAGGAAACATCCTCTCCTCATCCAACCTCAGGATCTTATACTTTTCAATCAAGTCGCCTTTTACTCTTCGCACGGAGTAATTGCGATGCTGCCTTGCAGTACTACACACCCCAACCCCAGGGGGGGGGCCTTGGCATAGTGGTATTGTTGCTGGACTGGTAATCCAGAGGCCCAGAGACATCCTCTGGGAACCCGGGTTCAAATCCTGTCAGGGTAGATGGTAAAGAATTCTGGAATCAAAAGTCTAAAGATGACCATGAAACCGTTTGTCGATTGTTGTAAAAACCCATCTGGTACACTAATGCCCTTTAGGGAAGGAAATCTGTCGACCTTTCCTGGTCTGGCCTACATATGACCCATGATCCACAACAATGTGGTTGACTCTTAAATGCTCTCAGGGATGGGCAGTAAATGCTGGCCCACATCCCATGAGTAAGAAAGAAGCCAGTAAGTCAAATTTCACCCTGCCCATTGTCAGAGCCAGCCATTCCCACCCTACCAACGGGACTAGTGGGGAAAACAGCAAGTCACAGATACAGGAATTTTTCAATTTGTCCCTATACATACAGAAATTTGGTACAAAAATAGGACATAAGGCAATCCTTAGCAGTGAGCAGCATTCACTGCTTAACCACTCAGCCGCAATGACTGAGTTTCAAAGGGAGTTCCAGGGTGAGAGGAATCCACTCATGAAACAATCCAAATCACCAGACATTCAGAATCAGATATTGAAGAAGGAAAAGGACTCCAGACGGACCGGACACAGCAACTATTTTGTGAAAGCAACTGACCATCATTTGAACAACCTAACCATCAGCTCACTGTGGTGAAGACTAAGAAGGAGTTGGAGTTGGGATGGTGTCCGCACTGCTGTTGTCCTGCTCAAGCGCATCATCCAGCAATAAATGTTCATGTGAACGAGGCACAATTTTAAAAAAAACAGCAGCAAGCATGCGGACTACATCCGCAACAATAGATGTCGGCACAGAGACTCAGTGAGTGTAAGTATGAGTCACACGTTTGGCTTCCGCTCTGCGACCCAACATTCTGCAGCTGGAGTACGGGCTCTGAAAGTGATCCCCTGGAACGGGAGTAATAGGTCGATCTGCAGGTGCATCCAACATGGCTTGCAAAGTTACCTGAACGTGCCGCCCTCCTGCAGAGCAGCAACTTTCTTTGCCTCGTTACACATCCATTCCTTTGGATTTACTGATATTTCCTCCTGTTCCTGCAGCTGCAGAATCAGTCTCTCCATCACTGTCCTCAAAAACCGCGCTGTAAAAACACACATGCGCCATCATTGCAGCGCTTTCATATAAATAAATAATACCAAAGGTGGTTGTGGACAATAACCAGTCTCAGTGCAAAAACACTTTTTAAATTATCCGAATTAATCACCTCCTTTACGGCGACTAGTTTGGTAAAAAGGGGGCATTTCTTACCTCTCTGCGCCCCAGTTACTCCACGCCGCTGCAGCCAGGGGAGCACTTCACTGCCCCTGTCTCCCCCAGCCTGAGTGAGGAAGATTGGGCGAGACAGGAGGTTTGGAATCTCATTGTGGGTAAGTCCGTCGAGAGTGGCACTCCGCCGGAGATTTCCACTCTGAGGAAGCTACAGGCCATTATGTTAGAGGTGCTACTTAAAGATAAGTTGTTGTTGAGTTACACATTTCCCTCCTATGGGAGTTTCCAGATTTCAATCAGTCACCACAGTGGGATTGTAAAATTATTCTTTGCCTGGGCTGGGGTGAAAAAACAGCTCACATGGCTCAAAGGATTCTGACTTATTGCAATAAATTCCAGAGCGACATGCCAATTAGATATAAACGCCAATCTTTCAAGTTATTGATAATTCTAGACCTTCCAGTCCTTGCTGATCTCCATAAATGGTCACACTCTTAACTGAGTGTTCTTCCTTTAAGAGATATTTTTCAACACCTACTGCAAAGCATTCATATTACCATTATCTTGTTAAAATGGGGTGCAATTTAATGGGAAAGAACTCAGTCCCGTTTTGGGCACGTTTAGCCGGTTGTTCCTTGCAGCACTGAGAACAACCCCGCTAATAAACAGGTGTGTGCTTCATTTTTGGGCCTTGGTGAGGATTTCCCCTGTAGTCTCGGGTGGCACTGCCAGAGTCGCCGGGTGGCATCGGGGTGCCAGGGAGCCATCATGCCCGGAGCCCAACCACCCGGGGGGTCCCTGATCGTCTGGGACACCTACCCAGTGTTGGTACACCTAGTCCACGGTTGTGGAAACTAGTGGTAAATGGCGCCCACTCGAGGTCACCGCGACGAGGACACTAGGTCCCGCACCTTGGGTAACACCGCCGCAGACTAATTACTCACTTGAATATGCAAATCTGGATCTCGACCATTGAGGGTGCGATCCAGACCGCGATGCCTTGTGAGATCTCGTTATATCTGAGTAGATTCGGAGCTGTACTTTTCACTACAGGGAAATTTTACACAATACAAGTTTCGCGTTGGAGTTAAACTGAAGCTGCTGGGTAACAATGCAGCAGGAATTTGCATGATCAAAATGTAAACAGGCACTGGTGCTCACCCTCACGTTTCCCCTCTTCCCTCAGGAGATCCAGGAGAATCGGGACGCGTTCAGTGTTCCGACTGGATCCATCTTTCCCATCACGTATTTTACTGACAGCACTCTGTATGCAGCTTTGTAACAGGAATGTCGTGTTGAGAATGTTCGGCCTTGCCTGTTTACAAATGATGACAAAAAAATAAATCCCCTAAGGCACAGAGGAGGAAGGACCTTTGAGCGTTTCACACCCTCTGGATCTTCAGAGTGCGTTACAGCAAATCACATCCTTTTCAAACTGGAGTCATGGTTGTAATGTAGAAAAGCACAGCAGCCAATTCACCCTCAGTGAGGTCACACAGACAACAATGTGATATCACCTGATCATTTGTTTTACTTATGTTGGTTGAAGGCTAAATATTGGCTGGGACATCAGGATACTTTCCCCACTTGTATTTGGGCAGTACCGATGGGCTGCTTACATCCCCAAAGGCTTTGGAAGCACTTCTGACAGAGCAGAACTCCTTCATTGCTGCACTGAGGTGTCCATACAACCATAGAATCCCTACAGTGCAGAAGGCGGCCATTCGGCCCATTGAGTCTGCACCGACCCTTTGAGAGAGCATCCCACCTAGGCCCACTCCCCCGCCCTATCCCTGTAACCCCACCTAACCTGCGCATCTTTGGACACAAAGGGGCAATTTAGCATGGCCAATCCGCCTAACCTGCACATCTTTGGACTGTGGCAGGAAAACCGCACAGACAAGGGGAGAAAGTGCGAACTCCACACAGTCACCCAAGGCCAGAGTTGAACCCGGGTCCCTGGCGTTGTGAGGCAGCAGTGCTAACCACAGCCTGGATTGGATGCTCAAGTCTCTGCAGTGGAACTTGAACCCAGAACCTTCCGACCCAGGTGGGCAGACTACAGCTGAAGCACACCTGACCCAATGAGCGAGGGCCACTTGGGTGAAGATGGGAGCTCAGTTAAATGCAGGAAGGAATCAAGGCTGCAGTGTAAACAGGATCCAAGGCAGTTGGTGAAGTTGAAACCAAGGTGCAGAGTTTTGTCGTTATTGAGTTCATTGAGTTTTTTCAGTTTTACAGCTTTCCTCCCACGCTCCCAGCTGTCCTCAAGTTAGAAAACCAACAGTCAAAACATATTGACCAATGGATGGAGGTGTTCATCCCTGGTGGGGCAACTCCCTATTTATACGTGCTCAAAGGGCTTAAGCCCTCCACTTGTGTAACCTAACCATTAACATAGAGTACGCTGTAGCTGTTCCTTTCATCAGTTGGCACCAAGAAACTAAAGAAATCCAAAAGGGGAAGATTTCCTGACAATTAAAATTAGAGCTCAGGATTGAAGGAAGATATTAAGGTAGGCTAGAGGGCTGTTAAAGGGACAGCGCAATGTTGAGAGACTGGAGCGGTTTGGGAGAATAGTTCAGTAGCTGCTTTTGTGCAAGTGGTGTTAGCGATGTCCCAAATGCCCTGGATGTTTTGTTATGTTAGAATTGTGCATGAATCATTCAATGGTGGCAAATATTTTGATCAAATAATGCATCTTATTGCTGACTGTAAACATTCCCCCTTTTAATACATTGCGTAGTTAACGACGGTGAGGAAAACAGTATCTGGTGCAAGCATTACACAAAATAATTCATACCGTCAGCTTTTTGACCTGTTGATCATCAACTGGAACAGCGTTCGCGCCATTGATTTCTGAAGTAAAAAAGACAACAGAGTTTTGTGAATGCCGGAAATGACAGAATTTACAACAACCCACAGTTAAACTCTCAGACTGGGTCAGAGACATTTTTGATCTTTGTATACTTAATTAAGATTTCAGAGATTAAGGTTTGATGCCTGTTATGGTTCTAACTGCAAATTGAGCTGTTGCATTTTTGATTCCTGTCACCAGAGACCACTAATACTTTTTAAAATTCCATCCTGTCATTATCTGTGGATTCAGAATTAAACATTCAAATTCCAACAATTTGAATGCACCTTTAGAATGGATGAATAAATTAGCGCCAAAGTAGATGAATAAGTTAGCTCCCAAGGTTAAAAAACAATTTATAGTGTATACATCAGTAAATAGACTCATCATTTCAGCCCGTTCCTGCCCCACTGAACTTGTTTCTTCTTATCTTGACTCTACTTTTTCTCCCCTTGTCCAGTCTCTTTCCACCTTCATTCATGACTCTTCTAACACTCTACTACGTCATTTCAATCATTTCTAGTTTTCCAACACCAACTGCCCCTTCTTCGTTTGGATGTCCAATCCCTCTACGCACCGCCCCCCCCCCCCCCCCCCCCCCCCCCCCCGCCCCGCCTATCGCTCACCAGGATAGTCTATGGGCTCTCCGCTTCTGCCTGGAACAGAGGCCTCGACAGTCCCCATCCATCACCACCCTCCTGTGCCTGGCCGAACTTGTTCTCTGCCCGAACAATTTTGCCTGTATTCCTACGGGTACCCACAAGGGCCTTTGTTGCGCCTGTCGTTTTTGCAGGACATGTGAAACATTCCTTGTTCCAACTCCACACAGGCCGCCTCCCATGCAATGTTCCAGTGAAGCCAGACGCAAGCTGGAAGGGACAGCACCTCATCTTCCGCTCAGGCACTTTACAGCTTTCTGGACTCAACAATGAGTTCAACAGCTTCAGACCACAAACGCTGTCCTCCATTTTGATTTTTTTTGCCAAGTGCCAGTCTGTATCTTGTGTTCATGTTTCTGTTTCTGTATTCTGACATTTACACTTTTAAAAAAAGTTTAGAGTACCCAATTCTTTTTTTTCCAATTAAGGGGCAATTTAGCGTGGCCAATCCACCTACCCTGCACATCTTTTTGGGTTGTGGGGGTGAGACCCACGCAGACACGGGGAGAATGTGCAAACTCCACACGGACAGTGATCCGGGGCCGGGTTCGAACCCGGGTCCTCGGTGCCATGAGGCAGCAGTGCTAACCACTGTGCCACCGTGCCCCCCAATCTGCCATTTACACTTAACTCTGAGCCAATGCTTTGTTTCTCAGAGTCTCACAACAATCATTATTACTGCCCTTGCTTCTTCTTCCCTGACAGTTAATCTCTCCCGCACTCTTAACCTAACCCTGACGTTGTTGTTCTCTCCAACCCACCCTACTTTTCCAACAGCATGAACCCCATCAAACTTCTACCTCACTTTAGGTCCAAAGAAGAGTCGTATTGGACTCAAAACCTTAACTCCCCACAGATGCTGCCAGACCGGCTGAGTTTTTCCAGCACTTTCTGTTTCTATTTAATATTTATAGGTCTCGGTAACTAACAATCTATAAATTAACATCTTAACATGTTACGTGTCTATCACTGTAACTTAGCTGCAGTTTCCATATGGTCTAGTGGGAAGTTGAGGGCTCACTGGGTCTGCGGTACATCATTGTGACAGGCAGTATATTTTCAAGGTGAGTGATTGCCCAGGTAGGTTTTGTGCCCGCATCCCAATTTCATTTCCAAGCAGTGTGTATCTAATTTTTTAAAAATTCTGCATTGCATTGAAGATAACAAAATGATTGTGCTTCAAAGCAATAAAGGTCAGAGGGGTCTCAGGCGGTTCGCGTGTTGCTTCAGTTTTACTTTGAGCTCGTCAACGTGTTAATACTTTACTACATGCTCCTCAGTACACATTCAACACAGCTTGCAGAATTTAATCCACACTAACGTTTTAGGTGATAAATTACCTGCTTGTACACCCAAAGCCTTGGCAATTAGTTCACTGATAGTAGTGTTGCAGAATGCAGATATGTCCGACGCCATCTCCTCTGATTCAGTCACGTCATCAATGTGGACAGACAGCCACTGACCTACACAGCAAGCAAGATACGGTCAAGATTTTACAGCACTGCAACAACAATAAATATCCATTTATCTATTCTCACTGCGGAAACTGAATGCCCTGCTAGGCATTCCAGCTATTTGTTTTTTGACAGCTAACGGCATTGCGCCTCTCCCCCAGCAGCCCCTTTGCTCCACTGCTTGAAAGTTGCAAGTGTTTCTGACTCTCATTGGTCAGTTCCTACATTCATACTGCTACAATGTAAATTTACGGTCAGTACATCAGGTCTGGTGTGCAAAGATGCACAACCACAGTGGAGATAGAGGGAAGATGTGGCGGCATTGTGTTGCGCACTGAATTATCAAATTATGGAATGCGTTGCACAATAGGATGGTGAGAGCAGAGTCAAGTAAATACTTAGTTGAAAAGGAAAAACTTGAAGTGCTACTGAAAAAGAGGAGAGTGGGGCTAATTGGATAGCTTTTTCAAAGAGCTAGCATGCACACAATGGGAGGAACGGCCTCCTTCTGTGCTGTATCATTCTCAGTTGTCTGCCTGAAATGCAACACAGAAATCCTCCCCTTTCACACCAGACACCACTGTCGTCCAGAGACGGAATTGCGCCTTCTCTCCTCTTGAACATACCTCCTTGAAATCCAATGTATTTCGATTCTCCGGCAATTCGAGAGAGCTTGGTGATAAAAAGCACGTAACAATTTGGCTTTGATGTGGAGTTCATCAGGTTCATTTCATTCATTGTGCAGTATCTGGAAAGGAGCACATCAAATTTGCACTTCAAATATCAGGAAAAAAATGCTATGGTACAGCACCCAGCTGTGGGGCAGAAGCCACTCCTGCAGCCCAAAGTTACATAACTCAGGTGATCTGATAACTGACATTTTGTTTGGCAGTACAGGCCGTCCTTGACTTTACGACGTGGGCGTTACGATGGGCGGAACTTAAAATATATAAATGACACCCCATTTCGACTTTACAACATTGGTTTCAACTTTACATCGTCACAGTGGCACGTTCATATGTGCAGATTGACATTCTGCGCCGCCCATCTGCATGACTGGACAAGCCAAACTGTCTTTTTTAGGTTGGAAATTAGCATTTTATTCTGTTAAAATTTGTTTGGTACAACCGTCACAATTTGAATGCATTTATGCACTTATGTTGTAGTTAACATGTACACTGATGAGCTCCGCTCGCCAGAACTCTTCAGTGTAGTGAGAGATCGGGACGCCATTTTTAAATAGTGTCCCAATTTCTGCAGCCCCTGTAGTAACCCCCTTCCCCCTCCCCAACAGACTATGGGAGAGCCTCCACACACGACAAACTATGGGAAGCCCCCTCCCCCAAACCCGCACAGGGCACCCCCCCCCCCCCCCCCGATCACCACCATGTGAGAAATTTCAGTGCGTCATCATGGCAGCGTCAGACTAGCAAAGCCCCTGCCAGCTGGCAGTGCCACCTAGGCACCTTGACAGTGCCAGGCAGACACCGAAGTGGCACTTCCAGGGTGCCAGGTTGGCAGTGTCAGAGTGCCCAGATTGCACCAGCAGTGCCAGGGCACCACCCTGCCCAAAAGGCATGCACCTGGGGGCCATCAATACCCTGAAAGACTCCCATAGTGCCGCTCGGTCTGGTCCCCGTTTGTGGAGACCAGTTCTGAACGGCACTTGCCCGAAGTCTCCGTGGCGAAGGGGATCGA
Source organism: Scyliorhinus torazame (assembly GCF_047496885.1). Lineage (NCBI taxonomy): Eukaryota > Metazoa > Chordata > Chondrichthyes > Carcharhiniformes > Scyliorhinidae > Scyliorhinus > Scyliorhinus torazame. The sequence continues at coordinate 142,830,205 of NC_092724.1, read as the reverse complement.
TCCCAATGCCTCGGGTACCTCGGGAATCTGCATATTAAAGTGAGATTAGCTGTCTCGCTTTAATATGCAGATTTGGTAAAAAGTGATCCCGCCCAGAATGAGCAGGATTTATGGTGAGGCGTTGCGAGCCGAATAGATCCCAGGAGCGGGGTCGCCCGGCTTCTATCGGCCACGCTGCGCCGAGCTGCTTTTCGGGCACTGTGTCAACGTTCGATCGTGTCCATAAATTGTGAGTGTTTAATGTGGTTTGGTCCATGGAAGTAATATTCGGTGTGAATTATAGACTCAACGAGGATAAGGAAGCCAAGAAAAATCTGTCATTGTAGAGGTTAAGTGTTCACCGAGCGATATGAGGAATGGGTTAATCTTACCTTTACATATCTAAAAGAAAAGAAAATAACCAACTTCAGTACAAAAATTATGACGTGGTTAAAATATAAAGTTAAAATCGTTAACAACAAAAATACACAAGAACATTGATTAGCCATAAACATCCTTAAAATATATAACGTTATTCTAATAGTAAAAGTAACAGTCTGGCAAGCGGAAGTCTTGAAATTCTTCATTTGAAGGAAATCCATAAGATGGTTATTGCGATGAAACCTTTTACCAAGTGCTCCAATGATCAATCCGAAAAACAAATATTGTCACGGAGCCCTACTCTCACTGCGTTGTGGGACGTGAGGAGATCCAGTCCACCATGGCACAGAAACCTTAGGAACCGTCATGGTTACCCCTGCCAAGTTCTCCTGCCGAGTGCTGGACTCACCGAGAAGCGGAAACATCTTCTCAAATCTACCTTACCAAACCCGTTCAAAATATTTAGAGACCTGCATCAGGTCAATCTCTGTCTGGAACAATGAGGACCCAGCCTGTTCAATCTTTTTTATATCCCCTCTGTTTCGGCGGGGATCCAGTCGAAGCAGGGCTCCTGGTGCAGCACCTTATTATTCCTGCTTGATGTTGAAACCATTTGTACTTACTTGGCAGAAGCAATCAGTTCTGAACTCTGAGCGGATTCCTCGGTATCCATCTGTATCAGCAGCACACGGACTTCAGTGTTACAGTTTTGAAACGATTCCCTGGGGATATAAAAAGACACCTAAGCACTTTTTGTCTTAAAAAGCAAAATTAAGGAACTTATCATGGATTATTTCTGAATAAATTGGGATCAGAAAATAAGCAGATATTCTACGTTTTATAAAATTGCATCGGGCAAATTTTCATCCCTCCACGCAATCCCTGGACATAACAATGAAAATAATATCTGAGGTTTGATTGTATATTTACTTTGTTGAATGGGGCGAAACGGTGGCACAGAGGTTAGCACTGCTGCCTACCCCGCTGAGGACCCGGGTTCAATCCTGTCCCCGGGTCACTGTCCGTGTGGAGTTTGCACATTCTCCCCATGTTTGCATGGGATTTGCCCCCACAACCCAAAGACGTGCAGGTTGGGTGGATCGGCCACGCTAAATTGACCCTTAATAAGAAAAAAAATAATTGGGTACTCTACATTTTAAAAAAAATCTTTATTTTGTGGAAAACTGCTAATGATTAATGATTGCAGAAAAAGGGGCAGCACGGTGGCGCAGTGGTTAGCACTGCTGCTTCACGGCGCCGAGGTCCCAGGTTCAATCCTGGTTCTGGGTCACTGTCTGTGTGGAGTTTGCACATTCTCCCCGTGTTTGCGTGGGTTTCGCCCCCACAACCCAAAGATGTGCAGGGTAGGTGGATTGGCCACTCTAAATTGACCCTTAATTTGAAAAAAAAAAGAATTAGGTACTCTAAATTTAAAATAAAAAATGATTGCAGAAAACGCACGAGTACTGACCTTATTCTTTTGCAGAATGATTGTTCCGTATCAAACTGGTGCAGGAACAGAAGCAGAAATTCTCCCACCTTGTTACCAAGCTCCTTGACCATTACTTTGACGTCTGATTTTGTGAGAAGCCTGGAGAAGGTTGTTACCTGGAACAGCAGTACTTTATTTAGCATGACGACTGATAAGCCAATACTGCAATCTCACTCTTACAGCAAGCAAGCTTCAGCTTGGTTTCAATCCATTTGCTCTGCCCTGTTCTGTGACTGATTCATCCGTGAAAGCTGGGTTCGATTCGAACCGGATAAGGAATGACTATGGTGTCAGGAAACTGACTGATGAATAGAAAAGGGTTTCACTCCTCCTGTCTTTCAACTCTTGGAATAGACTAGGGCTGGGCAAGGTACTGGACGGAGGCAGTGCAGTAGCAGACAGATGCAGACAGTAGCACAGAACAAGCTCCCTTCCCTCATGCTCACAGGATGGTTTATAAAGCTAGATGAGGGGTTTGAGGCCTTTCCCGCTTATTACTCACAAAACACGTGAGCAAAATTCTCTAGTCCTACCCACCTGCGGCATCTTCCAGTCCCACCAATGGCGACTTCCCGCAGTGGGTTGGCTCCCCAGCGGTGTAGGGTATGAGCCCACCCAGTGTTTTATGAAGGCCTGAGATAATGCTCAGTTCTGACTTGAAATGTTAGCTCCGTTCTCTCTCCACAGATGCTGTCCGACCTGATGAGATTTTCCAGCATTTTCTGTTATTGTTTTAGATTCCTGCATCCGCAGTAATTTGCTTTTATCATTTTCTACGTACCCAGTTTTCTGTACAGTTATCAGCAGTTTTTGCATGATTTATTATTTTAAAACATTTGTTATCACAGACGGGAATTTACACGAGGACATATTATACAGGCAAAGCGAAAACAACAGAAGGGATTCAGGCCACATGGCTTCAAATATTCCAGCATTCCCTTCTCATATTTCCTACTGAAAGTTTTTAAAAGTCCTTTATTTGCCCAACAGGAAACAGGTTAGATTTAACTCTTCACAGTAGTTTGGTGAAAAAGAAAACAGGAGGGGGCACTTTGGAAGAGGCGTTCATTCTAGTTTGGTGAGACCGATCAGAATATTAAAGGAGGCACGGACTGAAGGTAGAAATCAAATTCGAAGTGTTTTGAATGCGCAGCCTTTTTAAGGAGTAGCATTCCAACATCAAAATGTAAACAAAATCTGAAAATTTCTGAAAGCATTTATGCATGGTAACCAAGATCCTATAGTCTGATTTCAAATCCCTACACAGAATAATCTCCAAGCTGTAGTCAATGGCGGCAATTTGCTGGCACTTCCCACTGGCGGGATCTTCCAGCCCCGCTGACGGCGACCCAACGTGGTGGTGGAGGGTGCGAGCCACGCAAAGCCCTCTAGACATCAGCGGGACAGGAAGATCCCGCCGCGGCTAATGGCAGGCTACCTTCACTGCCAGAAACCACGCTGCGTGCGCGGTGGGGTCCCCGCCCATTATTAAAAATCCTCTAATGTACAGATTTCAACATTATTACCTCTACAAAATTGTGCTGCCGTGTCGCCGTGTTTCCAAGATGTTGGCGAATATAATCGCTCAGTGATCTATGATGTTGTTGAACAAAATATTCTTTCCACTGCTCCTTGACTTCATGATCCCCTAGAGTAGAGTGCTTCAAGCGAACCACAGCGTCTGGGGTCACACAGTTGAGGAGAAGGTGTTTCGCTGATTTTAGTATAGTTCGAGTGTCCTCAAGGGTACCTTCATTTGTCAGGTCTGCAGTGTCCAGAACTTGCAGTAGTACGTTAGCACATGCATCAGCGTGGAAACCAATGATCACCTCTGAAGGGTTGAGCATTAAGCCGTCTTCCGCTCCATTACAACTCATTTTCACTGACACAAACTCCCTGACCCACAGCTCCAATTGTTTGGTGATATTTTGCTGCTGAGGATTAAGTACAGTATTCATGTCTAGGCTGTGTTTCTCGAGTCTGTTGATCAAGGGAATGGGAAACTGCTCGTAGACGACATCCTTGTCTTCAACGACGATCAGTCGAAACTTTCTGTCCACTCTGCATTTGACACGGTGCGTTCCTAAACCCAGATCCACATACTGGTATTCTCCAAGGTAGACGTAGTACTGATTTAGAGCATCATAAAGGCTTTCGTACAAGTTCTTCAAATTGAGAAGTATCACTGTTCTCCCAGTCTCCATGCAAGTCTTCACTCGATTTACATTTCGGCAAATTTGAGTGTATTCCTGATCCTTTGGGAAACTGGACCCGAATATAATCTCTGGCTTGTCGTCCACATCTTGAAAAACATGCTGCAGGACAATCTGAAGGGCAACATAGTTCTTGGTAAGGAGGAGCAGGTAGCGACACTCCCCATCGCTGGAATCTGCTTTGATATTTGTTTTCACCATCTCCAGTGTACTTGTTTGAGGAAAAGAGTCCAAAGTGGGGAGAAAAATTTCAAGTGGATTAAACTCATCTTTTCCACTGAAATTCCGTAAGATGGTGTCGGCCAGCTGTTCCTCTGTTGGTTCACGTTTTGTCTTCTTCGATGTGATAAAAACCATCTTTACAAGACTGTAGTAGTCACGAAGTCCAAAAAACTGTACATTTTGATTTCTACATATTTTTAAATATGCTTTGGCAAAGATGGGAAAGAGATGCTGCACCTTTTGAAGCAGAGCAGGGTCAGATGAACATATTCCTACAGCCGTCTCAATGAGCTCTTTCTCAGACGGATCCAATCGGGAAACAAATATCCCACGGTTCATTTTGGCAGGATCCAAGGCCCAGTTGGAAATTCCAATGAAGCCTACTTTTTTGTGAGGGAGGGGATCGTCGTCGTCAACACAGCCATCTTCCAGCAATGGGTGAAGCGTTTTCAGCGGCATCTGTGGAGAGTCCTCAGCCAAACCAATTTCATCCAAGACCACCACGGAAGCATATTCGTCCAGGTTTCTGCCCTGCTGAAAACGTGCGCACTGTTTGAAGGTGTTGATGATTCCTTCTGGAGTCGAATGGGGGCTGCACTGAAAGGAAACCATGTGGACTTGTTTCAGCTTTTTGAACAGTTCATAGTGAGCAGACTGTCCCTGCATGGCATCCAGAACAACCGTTTTTGCCAAGGATTTTGAACTGCCAGGCTTTCCAACAAGGAAGAGCGGGATTCTCAGCTCAATGCAAATGACCATTAAGAAAACATTCTCTTTTAAGGCCTCATTTTTAGCTATTGTTGCTCTTGGTTGTATATTTTTCATAAAAATATCTTGACAGTGGACAATTTGAGCCTGGATTTTATTTGACGAATTATACGGTTCAGGGAAAAATTTGCATATGGCTTCCAAATATGTTTTCTTGCACGCTAGTGAAGGATAGTAACATACTCCGAGCGCTGATATCAGAGCTTCTAAGATGTTTTGATTTGGGTTTGGATAGTCAAATAGAGTTTCTCTATGATCATAAAACCACACCAAAACCTTCATGCATCGTTCTACATCTCGCAAGCTCACGAAGCTGCACTCGTCTTTCTTTTGCCTCATGAATTGCTGTGAGGCTGCGAGGACCTTCATTATGGCTTTGTCGTGCAGAAAAGGAAGTCCGTGGCTTCGTATATATCGTTGCACAATCTGGTTGGTGTAAGCCAATTCAGCTTTGTCACTCAGTTGTCCAAAGTCCCATACCAACGGGATCATGCTTGGCGGCAATGGCTGCACCCGATAAACCAGCTGCCTCAAAGGCACTTTTCCCAGTTTGTCTTCCGTCTCCTCTGCCTTGACTCGGTATCCCAACCCAGCCATTTCCAGACGTCGGATCATATCCTCTGAATGCTTTCTGTAAGGGTTGCAGGCGGCAATTATTTTTAAACCGGTGTTGCGTTTCATTGCTTTACCTTGAACTGTCTTATCACAGAGAGCCTCCTTAATGGCATGAATAGCTTCTGTGGTGTTGGCCTCATCAAAGAACAGGACCGTCTCCAAGCCATATCTACACTTGTTCTCAATGGCAAGCTCCTCGGCTTCTCTAATTTTTGCATAGATTGTCTCTGCTGTTGTGCCTCCGTGTACCTTAACTAGCTTCATGGTTTCTGTGGCATGCTTCCCTTTCTGCAGGTCGCAGAGGAACTTAACCAGTCTTGTTTTCCCACAGCCCGTCTCCCCCATGATGATGACAGGAATTTCACACCTAAAGCGCATGTGGATGGCGAGCATTTTCATCATGTTGTCGGCAGTTAGTTCGTAAGTCTCATCTGGATCCATTGCCTGGTCAACACCAAGAACCAAACTGAGCTTCCGGATTTTCTCTTTTCTGGGAAGGTCATCAATATTCTCGTTAAATCTTATTCTCTGCATGCCAAGCCCGCTTTCAAGCTGTGAAGACATGAGGTTCCCTCTCAGCACCTCACCAGTGCGATGATCCACGGCATCAAATCCCATTCTATTGTTTTGTTTCAAGTGAAAACCAAGGAACGTCATGGAAAATGTGTCTGCATTGAAAAATATGTATGGATGGGGATGAGTTTCCCATCTTTTCCGTATGATATACGGAAGTAGGTCTTCATCTGTTTGGGGGGTTGAGAAAGCAGGGCTTTCATCTGAAATATTCATCGATGGCGTTGCAAAGTCTCGAGCCATGAGAATCATGAACTCAACAATGAAGTTTTTAAAACCGATCAGGGTATCTCCGACAAACAAAGGGTTGCAAAACATTGATCGCTCACAGTTTTTCAACTGAAGGTTCAGAAACCAGGAAAAGTTCCTCAACTCTGCCCAGGAAGGATCCCTTAGGCCACAGTATTGGAGAAATAAAGTTAGACATTCAGCAGGATTTCCTTCAACACTCTGCTCTCTATATGTGAAGTGATCAATGTTTTTCCTGCCACTGAACCTACAGAGATATTGGTAGGGTCTCTGAATGGCTTCGCTGACAAATTCCTCCTCATCCATTAACGGGTCTAAATTATTACGGTGGGAGCCGTTCCGCTTTTTTAATTCAAGCTGCCGAACTTCTCTGGGTGATCTGCAGTGAATTGTTGGCAGGATACCCAGAAGTCCCACGTTTCCCTATAAGAAAAAAGATTGGAAAGAAGAAGTTAACATAAGGTGTAAATTTCTCTTCCTTACGCAAACAAAATCTTTATTATTCGTTAGTACCGACAAAACAATCAGAGAAATGGGTGAAAGGGCCAATTCCATAATCATGACAGCTTAGCTTTCTGAGAATATCGGCGAGAAAAAAACCATAATTTTATGAAGGCTCGTAACACTAAAAGTTACTAAAAGAGACTTATCTGTTGAAACCATTGCTGTTGATCTTAAGTGAGAGAAATACATACTATGCTGTTACTTTCCAACTATCTTTTCGGAGAAATTATCATTCAGTAAAATCAGCTTATGGGGCGTCATTCTCCGACCCCCCGCCAGGTCGGAGAATCACCGGGGCTGCCGTGAATCTCGCCCCCGCCGGTTGCCGAAGTCTCCCGCGCATGCGCTGCCGTCATTTCCGTGCCAGCTGGCGGGGCAACAAAGGCCGTTTCCGCCAGCTGGCGGGGCGGAAATCCCTCCGGCGTCGGCCTAGCCCCTCAATGTTGGGGCTCGGCCCCCAAAGATGCGGAGCATTCCGCACCTTTGGGGCGGCGCGATGCCCGTCTGATTGGCGCCGTTCTGGGCGCCAGTCAGCAGACATCGCGCCGTTTGGGGAGAATTTCGCCCCTGATTTCATTTTTTTGCTGACATCAGTCCGGGGCCGGATTCTCCGGTCCCCCAGCCGTGTGTCTCTCGGCAGCGCACCATTCACTGGCAGCAAGGTTCTCGACGCCTGTCGCTTGTCGATGGGATTTCCCATTGAAGCCACCCAACGCTGCTGGGAAACCCCCAGGTAGGGGTGTGCTGCCGGGGCGAAAAGTGACTTGCAAAGGCTGGAGAACTCTGACCCTCGTCTTTTGTTGGTTGGTTGGATGAGTATCTGATTAATTCAGGCACAGGTCAGTTTAATTTGACAATGTTTTCTCCAATGGCAAACGTCCAACTAAAAGTCATCAGATGAACAGCATATTGAGTATCGCTGCAGAAAACATTTAAGGTTTGATTTTAAATTATGTTGTGGAGATGGAGCTTTCAAGTGGCATAGTTCACGTGAGCACTTAACACACCCAAATTATTTTTGTGCGTCCAATGTGTTTGGACAAGTATAAACACATTTAAAATATACACAGACTATGTAAAAAGTGTGAACCAGGGATACAATTTCTGTATGCCAAACCTTAGGAGAAATCACAGGTTGTAAATTTTAACTTTGAAACATTGCTTTGAAAGTACAATACTCTACACAACCTGCTGAGTTTGCGGTTTATAAAGGAAGTCATTGACGTCCAGATGTTCGACAATGTACAGGTGAGTTGTGCTGCGTTTCCAGATCCTTCCCTGGCTGTTCTTCAGGAATCCTAAAATTAGGAGCTTGAAAAGAAATTCGTCCAATCTTTTCCTCACCTTACAAAAAGAAAAGAACCAGAAAGATTAACGTTAACACTGACGCAAATCCATGTTCAATTCCAGATAAGACTGACCTCATAATTTGAAAGAACAACTGGATCCATATGAAGATTTAATTATTTTCAGAAAAGCTACAGTGGGCATAAAACTGGGACATAAAACACTCTGTGCACAGAGACTCTGTCAGCCTCCACCCCTGATATTCAAAGAAAATTAAAACCGGACCATCAAGAATCCCCAGATATTGGTCTGAAACAAATGGATCTTCACTACTCTTAAGCATAGGAGACAAGTCCACCTTTTTTGGGCATCAGACAGGAGGAGTAGATGTATATCAGACAGGAGGAGCGGATTTATGTTAGACAGGAGGTGATTGCCACCTGTGAGCTGCACATAATGAATATCACACAAGGTCTTGTCTCGTGAAAATTCAATTAAGAAGGCAGAGAATAGAAAGCAGGTGGGATGTCTCCTCTATGCCCCGCCCTTCCCCACACCCTTCCATTAATATCAGAGCCGTGAATTTTGATGATGACTTACTGGAGCTGCATCAATATGGAATATCATTGGACGTCGAAGATCATACATATCTGAAGCACAGTGCAACATTTGAACTATCCGATTTTCATCAATCGCAGGCTCAATCAATCGGATTCTCCTCAGAGCGTTGTATTCTCTGGGACAGTGCTGTAACAGTTTGTCATGCAATTGATCAATGTAGAGGGACTTTCCTGTTGAGAAGCAAATCTCAGAATTATTAGCCGGAATTTAGTCATCAGGTTCTGACTGATCTGAAATCGTGCTTGAAAGGGGAAAATTATGAATCCAACGTCACGGTAGCCGATACATGAGGTTTATTCATGTTGGTTTAGGTGATTTGAATTTGGTAGGAGGCACAATGAGGAATGAGAGTGAAATGTATTCCCAATTTGTTTTTTTTTTGCCAATTGTTCATTTCTCTGCCCCAAGTTATAGACTTGCTCATGCTGTTCCACCTCTCGCTGTCTCCCCACTCCCAGAATATTATGAGAATACAAAGAAGGGGGACTTCCGGTTGCGGCTATGCTGAGCTAAGTCACACGTTCGGCAGCTCCCGCCAGAAACGGACTTTTGGGCTCTTTTTAGGGGCCCCAGCGGCATTTGTTCGACGGTTCCCAGTGTGGGAAGGTGATAGTACGATTTCCCCAGCACTGTATGGATTAGACCAGGAGTGGAGCGGTGAAAAAAGTAATTTTGGTGCAGCGAAAAGTGCGAGGGAGGAAAACCAAGATGGTGGCGGGTGGAAACCAGGCAGCGTGGGCGCAGTGGGTGCAAGAGCAGCAGGAGTTTCTCACGCGCTGCTTCACGGAATTGAAAGCAGAGCTGCTGGATCCGATGAAGGCTTTGATCGACAAGCTGGTCGAGACCCAGAAGGCCCAAGGGGCGACGATCCGGGTGGTGTGGCAGAAGGCCTCGGAGAATGAGGACGAGATATTGGGCCTGGAGGTGAAGGTGGAGGCGCACGAGGCGCTGCATAAGAAATGGCAGGAGAAGTTCGAGGACATGGTGAATCGGTCGAGGAGGAAGAACCTGCGGATTCTGGGTCTCCCGGAGGGAGTGGAGGGGTCGGATGCTGAAGCATATGTGGTCACGATACTGAACACGTTGATGGGTGCGGGTGCCTTCCCGAGGCCCCTGGAGCTGGATGGGGCCCACCGAGTCCTGGCGAGGAGGCCCAAGTCTAACGAGCCACCGCGTGCGGTATTGGTGCAGTTCCACCGCTTGGTGGACAGGGAGTGTGTCCTAAGATGGGCAAAAAAGGAGCGGAGCAGCAGGTGGGAGAATGCAGAGGTCCGTATATACCAGGACTGGAGCGCGGAGGTGGCCAAGAAGAGGGCCGGGTACAATCAGGCTAAGGCGGTTCTGCATCGGAAGGGGGTGAAATTTGGAATGCTGCAGTCGGTGCGACTGTGGGTCACATTTAAGGACCGGCACCATTACTTTGAGACGCCAGAGGAGGCGTGGACCTTTATTCAGGCCGAAAAGCTGGACACGGACTGAGGGTCGGTTGTGAGGGGAGGTCGCGGGGGGGCTACTGTGGTTACTGTGCTTTGGGGGATGTTGGGGGATGTTCTATTCTGTTCTGTATTGTGTCCTTGGGTGCTGGGTGGGGTAGGGTGAAATGGTTCGAAGGGGGGTTTTGTGAGAGTGTGGGCGTCGGTGGTTGGAAAGACAGGGCCCCGTTGGGGGGGAGGGGAGATGGGAGGCCCGAGGTGGGGAGCTGGGACTAGGCCGCAAAAGAGAGCTGCGCCAGAGAGGGCGGGGCCGGTTTGATGGAAAGCGTGGGCTTTTTTCCGCGCTAGGGAAGGAAGGGGCGGGGCCAGGGCGGTGTTGGAGAGGAGCGCCCGGTGATGGACAGGAGGGGGGGGGGGGGAGATCACCACACTGGGGGGGTCGATGGAGTGGCGGGAGTTACCGGGTCAGCTGACTAACGGGAGTGCTATGGGGGGAGCAATGCAGCTAGGGGGGGGACCTAACTGAAGGGGGGGGAGGGGGGGGAACTGGTTTGCTGCTGCATTGGCCAAAGGGGAGCTGGAGCTCGGAGAAAGAGTCGGGGCGGGGGTCTGCCACTGGGGGGAATGGAGAGTGCGGGAGGCGCGGGCACGTGGCTGGCCTAGAAAAGGGGATGGTTAATCGGCAGCGGGGCGGGAGGGCGGGAAGCCCCCTGATCCGGCTGATAACTTGGAATGTGAGAGGCCTGAACGGGCCGGTCAAGAGGGCCCGTGTGTTTGCACACCTGAAGGGACTGAAGGCAGATGTGGTTATGCTCCAGGAGACGCATTTGAGGGTGGCAGATCAGGTTAGGCTGAGAAAGGGGTGGGTAGGGCAGGTTTTCCACTCGGGGTTGGACACAAAGAATCGAGGGATGGCGATTTTGGTGGGGAAGCGGGTGTCGTTTGAGGCGCTGAGCATCGTGGCAGACAATGGAGGTAGGTATGTGATGGTGAGTGGTAAGCTGCAGGGGTTGCGGGTGGTATTAGTGAATGTATATGCCCCGAATTGGGACGATGCCGGATTTATGCGGCGCATGTTGGGCCGGATTCCGGACCTGGAGGCAGGGAGCTTGATAATGGGGGGGGGGAGGGGGACTTCGACATGGTACTGGATCCAGCACTGGACCGCTCCAGGTCCAGGACGGGTAAAGGCCGGCGGCAGCCAAGATGCTGAGGGGGTTTATGGACCAGATGGGAGGAGTGGACCCATGGAGGTTTGTCAGGCCGGGGGCCAGGGAATTTTCTTTTTTTTCCCACGTCCATAAAGCCTACTCCCGGATAGACTTCTTCGTTATGAGCAGGGCACTAATCCCGAGGGTGGAGGACACGGAGTATTCAGCCATAGCCATCTCAGACCATGCCCCGCATTGGGTGGAGCTCGAGCTAGGGGAGGAGAGGGACCAGCGCCCGCTGTGGAGCCTGGATGTGGGCTTGCTGGCGGATGAGGTGGTGAGTGGGCGGATCCGGGGGTGCATGGAAAGCTATCTAGAGGCTAACGATAATGGGGAGGTGCAGGTGGGGGTGGTCTGGGAGGCGGTGAAGGCGGTGATTAGGGGGGAGATAATCTCCACTTGGGCCCACAAGGAGAAGGAGAGGAGAGAGAGGGAGAGATTGATGGGGGAGATTTTAAGGGTGGATAGGAGGTATGCAGAGGTCCCCGAGGAGGGACTACTCAAGGAGCGACGAGGCCTCCAGGCCGAGTTCGACCTGTTGACCACCAAGAAGGCAGGGGTGCAGTGGAGGAAAGCGCAAGGGGCGGTGTATGAGTACGGAGAGAAGGTTAGCCGGATGTTGGCACACCAGCTTCGGAAGTGAGGGAGATTGGGGGAGTTAGGGCTAAAGGGGGGAACACAGTGCGGAGTGCGGTGGGAATAAATGGGGTATTTAGAGACTTTTAGGAGGGGCTCTTTAGGTCTGAGCCCCTGACGGCGGAGGGGGGATGCGTCGATTTTTGGATCGGCTGAGGTTCCCGAGGGTGGAGGAGGAGGGTAGGGCTGGAGGAGCTGACTAAGGGGCTGGGGAGCATGCAGGTAGGGCTGGAGGAGCTGACTAAGGGGCTGGGGAGTATGCAGGCGGGGCAAGCACCGGGGCCAGATGGGTTCCCGGTGGAATTTTACCGGAAGTACATGGACCTGCTGGGCCCTCTATTAGTGAGGACTTTCAATGAGGTGAGGGAGGGGGGGCCTACCCCCGACGATGTCCAGGGCGCTGATCTCGCTGATCTTTAAGTGGGACAAGGACCCATTACAGTGTAGGTCGTATAGGCCAATCTCTCTTCTCAACGTGGACGCGAAGCTGTTAGCAAAGGTGTTGGCTACCAGAATTGAGGACTGTTTCCTGGGGGTGATTCACGAGGACCAGACGGGTTTTGTGAAGGGAAGGCAGCTGAATACCTTAACGTAATCATGATGCTTGCAGTGGAGGGGGAAGCGGAGATAGTGGAGGCGATGGACGCGGAGAAAGCCTTCAATAGGGTGGAGTGGGGATACATTTGGGAAGTGTTGAGGAGGTTTGGGTTCGGGGAGGGGTTCATTAGTTGGGTTAGGCTACTTTACGCCCCGGTGGCGAGTGTGCCCACGAATCGGAGGAGGTCGGAATACATTCGGCTATACCGGGGGACGAGGCAGGGGTGCCCCCTATCCCCCTTGCTATTTGCATTGGCAATTGAGCCTTTGGCTATGGTTCTAAGGGAGTCCAGGAACATGGAAGGGGCTGGTCTGGGGTGGGGGAGGAACACCGGGTATCGTTGTATGCCGATGACTTGTTACTGTATGTGGCGGACCCAGTGGGGGGGGATGCTGGAGGTGATGCGGGTCCTCAGGGAGTTTGGGGACTTTTCCGGGTAGAAGCTCAATGTGGGGAAGAGTGAGCTCTTTGTGGTACACCCTTGGGACCAGGGAAGGGGGATAGACGAGCTTCCATTTAAGAGCGCGGAAAGGAGTTTTCAGTACCTGGGGTTCCAGGTGGCCAGGAACTGGGGGGCCCTACACAAGCTCAATTTAATGCGACTGGTGGAGCAGATGGAGGAGGAGTTTAAAAGGTGGGATATGCTGCCACTCTCCCTGGCGGGTAGGGTGCAGTCGGTGAAAATGACGGTGCTCCCGAGGTTCCTTTTTGTATTCCAGTGCCTCTCCATCCTGATCCCTAAGCCTTTTTTAAGCGGGTCAGCAGGAGCTTCATGGGATTCGTGTGGGCGAAAAAGACCCTGGGGGTGAGAAGGGTGTTTCTGGAGTGGAGTAGGGACAGAGGAGGGTTAGCGTAACCTAAACTGTGTGGGTATTACTGGGCTGCCAATGTGGCGATGATACGCAAGTGGGTAATGGAGGGGGAGGGGGCGGCGTGGAAGAGGCTGGAGATGGCGTCCTGTGTGGGCACGAGTCTGGGAGCGCTGGTGACAGCACCGCTGCCGCTCCCGCCGACTAGGTACACCACGAGTCCGGTGGTGGCAGAGACTTTGAAAATTTGGGGGCAGTGGAGGCGCCACAGGGGTGAGGTAGAGGCTTCGGTTTGGTCCCCGATCCGGGAGAACCATCGGTTCGTCCCAGGGAGAATGGATGGAGGGTTCATGAGCTGGGACAGGGCAGGAATTAGAAGGATGGGGGACCTGTTTTTAGATGGGACGTTGGAGAGCCTTGGGGCGCTGGAGGAAAAATTCGGGCTTCCCCCCGGAAAAGGCTTCAGGTACATGCAGGTAAGGGCGTTTGTAAGACGGTAGGTGAGGGAGTTCCCGCTGCTTCCAGCACTCAGGATCCAGGATAGGATGCTCTCAGGGGTGTGGTTTGGAGAAGGCAGGGTCTCGGCGATCTACCAGGAGATGCAGGAGGAGGAGGAGACCTCGGTGGAGGAGCTAAAGGGTAAATGGGAGGGAGAGCTTGGGGAGGAGATAGACGAGGATACGTGGGCGGAAGCCCAGGGTAGGGTTAATTCTTCCTCCTCTTGCGCCAGGCTTAGCCTGATACAATTTAAGGTTCTTCACAGGGGCGAAGCTGAGCAGGTTCTTTGGGGTGGAAGACAGGTGTGGGAGGTGCTCGGGGAGCCCAGCAAATCATACCCATATGTTCTGGGCATGCCTGGCGCTGGATGGATTCTGGAGGGGCATTGCGAGGACAGTGTCTAAGGTGGTGAACACCCGGGTTAAGCCGAGCTGGGGGTTGGCACTATTTGGGGTATCGGATGAGCTGGGAGTGCAGGAGGCGAAAGAGGGGTTCATTAGTTGGGTTAGGCTACTTTACGCCCCGGTGGCGAGTGTGCCTACGAATCGGAGGAGGTCGGAATACATTCGGCTATACCGGGGGACGAGGCAGGGGTGCCCCCTATCCCCCTTGCTATTTGCATTGGCAATTGAGCCTTTGGCTATGGTTCTAAGGGAGTCCAGGAACATGGAAGGGGCTGGTCTGGGGTGGGGGAGGAACACCGGGTATTCTGGTCTTTGCGTCCCTGGTAGCCGGGCGGAGGATTCTGCTACAGTGGAAGGATGCGAGGCCCCCGAGCGTGGAAGCCTGGATCAGCGACATGGCAGGGTTCATTAAATTGGAGAGGGTAAAATTTGCCTTGCGAGGGTCTGTGCAAGGGTTCTTCAGGCGGTGGCAACCGTTCCTAGACTTTCTAGCGGAGCGTTAGGAGGTGGTCAGCAGCAGCAGCAATCCAGAGGGAGGGGGGGGGGGGATGTACTTTGTGTTTTCTACTGTGTTTATTATTGCTTAATGGGGGGGTTTGTATATTGGGGGAATTCGTGAGGTAGTTGTAAGATGTTTATTTATGTGTTCGCTGTTTTTCTTTTCTCTGTAAGGGGGGGGTTTGTTGAAAATATGTAAAAATTTGAATAAAAATATATATATATATTTTTTAAAGAGTATACAAAGAAGCATCAGGAAGTAGAGACTTTGGTACCTACCCACCCCTGGTCTTTTAGATGACACGATTCTGACAGAAAGACGGTCACGGAATACCTGAGCTGCAGACATCCGGCCTGCAGGGACAGCGAAATGATTTTCTAGGTACTGCTGAATGCTTTCTGGTTTAACATTCAGCCCTGCAGGTACTTTGTAATGACTGAGATATGATGGGATATAGCAGTGCTGCCGTTTAGCATCACAGATCACGACCAACTGATAAGCTGGGTTGCAATGAGGCATCAATTCCTCAAACAATTCTCCCAATTGAACGCTTGTCTCGTAGCTTAGGCAATCGGCATGAATTAACGTATAGATTTTCTGCTCATGGAATCCGCTGCTCAAAGCCCTTCGCAAGAAGACTTCAACTTCCTCATAAGTTGTTTCCTCGGAACAAAGGAGAACTTCGTCATAGGTTGGCAGGGGCTGCCCTTGATTTTGCATGTAGACACATAAAGCAACCCGAAAGATCTCGGGCCGCGCGCAGACTATGAGATTGGGTCTTCCGTGATGCAGAGAGGGAGGAAGCTGCCTTTTGACTGTTGTCGCATTCATGCCCGCAAGGCAGCTAAGTAACTTTCCAAAAGCAGATACGTCTAAATGGTCAATTAAGAAAGAAGTCATGTTTTCCATAAATCTATCCCAGAGTTGTGTCATCTTCTCAGAAAGACTTGCACTTTCCATTTGGGAAGCCATTTTTAACACATCAGCATCATGTATTTCCTCACATACTGGAGCTACAGACACAATCTGTCGGAATTGGCCAGGTTCTGAATACTGATATTCAGCAGGCTCAACATCCTGGCACTCGGCTAGTTCATCGTCATGCTCCTCGCAATGGCTCTGGGTCGGTGTCTGAACATAAAGTCGCTCCGAACTGTGCGTCAGTGAACTTATATTTGGCAGATCAAATTTGATCAAATCCACGTCGACCTCTTCACTCTCAGTGTCACTCTCTCCAGCCTCCAGCTCAAAGTCGACTGTCTCTTCATCTACAGAAATCTCATGCAATGTCATTGGCTGAGGCATCACACTCCTTATGTCCTGCGCAGTGCAGTCAGGTTTAATGAATGATAACATTGTCATCACTTGCTTACACAGTAGCTTCCCGGTAGCAAAACCTCCCAGTTCTGAACACAGATACACTATCTGTTCTGCGGTGTAGTAATTAAGATAGTAGAACTCCGCTCGGCATTTCTCAATAAACTCGCACCACTCCAGAAGGCATTTCTCCAGTGCTCTGCACAATACTTGTAGCTGCTCTGAGAGATCTCCACCTACTTCCAGGCGTCCAATGTTTTTTACGTTAAAATCCATTATTATGCAGACATCATTATCTTTACTACAGAACACAAATGCCCTCCAGTTTCTGTAGAGCATGTTCCCAGATGAGTACAATTCAATAAATGCCTTTCCGAGCCGTTGGACGTTGTTAAAATCCTGTCAAAAATAAAATGTGTTCAAGAATATAAATAGTGTATAAGGTCCTTAGCCGAAGTTGCAGTAGACAATTTTGGGACTTTGGTTATTTAAATGCAGAGCTAGAAGTGCAATAAAGAAGTAGTTTCTATTTAAATGGCATACAAATTTCTCATCGTGATTGGGGGGAGAAAGAGAGAGAGAGAGAACAGCCAGATATACCCAGTGGCCTCCCTGAAGGCTCAGGGTCAGGATCTCACTTGCTTGGGAACCTTGTGCTCATGGATGGACCCGCCTGTGGCAAGGTACACACAAATAAAATAAACTATTCACTCCACCCCCCCCCCCCCCCCACTTTCGCAATGACCACTTCCTGCTTCCTCCTCCCACCAGGGCCTGATTGACTGACCACACGAGCCTGTTCAATGGGGCCTTCATTGATGGCTGTTCTAGGGCCGGCTACAGTCTCAGCAGTGCCTCCTACTCCCAGTGACACTACTGGGACTAAAGAGCTCTAGCGGTCTTTAATGACATGGGAGCTCTGACACCAGGTAGTTAACTGACTGATTGATATTTATTTATTTTTTCCTTTATGTTATCATGGGATGTGGGTGGCACCGTGGTGCGAGACCAGAATTTGTGCCCATCCATAATTGCCCTTGAACTAAATGGCTCGCTGGACCATTTGAGAGGGCAGTTAAAAGTCAACCACATATTATGGGGACTGCAGTCACATGTAGACCAAACCAGGTGAGTATGGCAGACTTCCTTCCCTAAAGGACATTGGTGAACCGGATGGGGTTTTACGACCATTGATTACAATTTCATGGTGCATTCAAATTCCACCAGCTGCCATGATGGGATTCAAACCCATATCCCCAGGGCCTCTGTGTTACTAGTCCAGTGGCAGTACCACTACATCACCATCTACCCCTAAATCCTGTTCAAGTCCCAGAAATGGCCACAGCCGGGTTTGTCACTGTTTGGCCAGTTGACGGGGCCAGTGTTGAGGCCATTAAATTCGCCTCTGAGTTAATGAGTGCCGGGACAATTCCGCCAACTGCATCCAGCTGACCAATTCTGGCCAGGTGATGGATAAGAGCCTTGCTTTAAATAGATGGGCAGAAGTTGCTTTGACAGTTTTTTTTCTCCCCTCTCCTGGTCCTACAGGTGAGGCAGAGTTTTTTAATTTGAGCGAAAGAAAATTGTCTTCATCTGAATAAAATATATTTCCATTTGATTTTCATGTCGCACCAATCCTCTTTTGCAAGACGCTTTTAGTTAATATATATATTACCTCCATGAATCTGGCAACTTGCTCTTTTCCACATTCCCTTTTACCCGACATCAGCATTAACTTGTTCTGCAGTTCCTTCAGTTCTGTCAGTGTGTATTTCTTCTGTTCTTCCGTACCCATCTCATGAAGATTCAGCTGAAGGACATTTTCTAGCGACAACTGAACAAGATTATACATAAATTCAGATGAAAAACAACACAACTTCTATTGAGCACTACGAGAAACGTATAATTCACAGCCAATGTTGGTATGATGTAAAGGGTAGTATTGTGTGCACTTTATTGATGCACATCCTTTGCAGTATCGGCAGACACCTATAGTAAATGCATCTCTGAACAGGGTGGTGTAGTGATTCATGCTTTTCATTCATATCATTGTCACTCTATGTAACAAGAGTCTTGTGCAATGCAACATATGTTGAGCTTTCATCAGCTTGAGGTGATCTGTCTTTATCACTTGGGTAGTGATATGTGAGACAGCTATCTTGTGATCAGAGGGTGAACCAATGTAGTCGCTCCAGGAGTTGCTTAGACTAGGATTCTATCTGGAAACAGTGCTAACAGAGAGACAGACTAGATAAAATAGAGATAAAAACAGACAATGCTGGAAAAACTCAACAGGTTTGGCAGGGGCTGTGCGGAGAGAAACAGAGTTCACGCTTCTAGTCCAATTCCCGTACCAGCCTCCCCGAACAGGTGCCGGAATGTGGCGACTAGGGGATTTTCACAGTAACTTCATTTGAAGGCTACTTGTGACAATAAGCGATTTTCATTTCATTTCATATGACTCTTCTGGTCCAAGTCCTGTTCTATTATTATTTCAGGGTCGAACTACTAATTGATGACATCCATTAGCACACCGCCTTTTCACCATTAAGTGAGTGCAGGATAGAAATTTGCTTCTTTCCTCTACCATATAGAAGGCTTGTATGTGAATGACTGTGATGTCTCCACATAATTTCAACTGGATATCAATCCAGAGCACAAGCTGTGTGAAATCATATTGAATTATCAACAGGGAGACTATCAGATAAGTTGCCATCTTCTGTACTACTGGTGCAGATCTTTAAGTGGTGAGAATCCATACTAGGAATTTGACTGTACAACATTTATCTCTGTTTGCTAATTGATATGAAAAATGGAAGAAAATCACACAGTTCAACGGCGTTAGGTTCATATAAGTTTGGCACTAACACACTGTTGGGGCAATGTCACGGAAAGTTTTGCTCTGCGGTTGACCTTTGGTATATCTGACCTGGGAGTGCTGAATGTTGTCAGTGGGGCTTTGATTTTGAGTATCGCAGTGGCCTCTCTAACAAAATCTCACCCGAGCACAAGCGAGCCCAACCTCACCCTAAGACCAGCTGACCCAAGCTCACCCAGTCACACCCAAAAACCAACCTGACTGTAGGATTACCTCACCCTAACCCTGCTGATGCCCCGCCACAGCTTACTGTCACACCTGAGTTTTTCTAACCGTCTGTTCAAATGCAAATACCTTTTCTTCACGTGGTTGGTCAATATTGCCCACTGTATAAATTCCTTTGTGGTTGATGGCTTCTGCTAGAGATAGGGAGGACGTCTCTACAGATCCATGACTTTCCCTCAAGGTTTTCAGCCAATCCAGATAACGAGCTGAATCACACTGAAGAGATAAAGAAATTAGCATTTGGAGCTCGCACCTTCGCAAAGTCTTGGTCAGTTTTAGAAATGAAACCTCAAACGGAAGTAATTTTACACTCACAATGACCACATGGGTCAGAATGAATTTTTAAAAACGATATTCACCAGTTTTTCAGGAAGTCTCGGATCACTTTTAAGTGCCTTCTGGATTTTCATCACCAACGACTCCAAGCCTTTGAAGTCTGTGTTCCTTTCCAGTTCATAAATGAAGGGAGAATAACCCATGACAGCGTCATGGAAGCAGGCGACACGATCAATTTCCATGTCATTTTCTCCAGCTGATATGGACGCCAGATCCACAAACACTTTTACTTCCCTTAAGTCTGCGTTGCAGAGAAAGATGAAAAGGAAAAGATAGCAATAAATTAGAACTGGTAAAAGAAAATGGGCTGAAATGCTGCAAAGGAACCCCAGAATTAAATACAAAGATCACATAATGATATTTCTACTTACTTGTCAAGGCTTCTTTCACCCAGTTTACAAATGGCTGCTTTTGAACAAATTCCTGTAAACACTTTATGCATTCTGGAGTAATTTTCACCAATAGATTTTTGGTGCTAATTAAATCTTTGTCGATGTAATCTAGAGGATGTGCTTTGAAAGAGTCTTCATTCTGAATAAAACAAACATCTTATAGTGACTGGACGATGTAAAGTTTCAGACAAAATAACACTGGCCAATTTTATGCTTGATCTAATTGTATGATTAGTACAAAATCACCCATGTAAATCGCTACAACTGTAAACGGTGATGATCATTTGCTTTACTAATAGTAAATTATCAAGTGCTTTTTATTTTCTTCCTGCTGTTGAAAAAAGGCATTCGGCATTTCATACATTATCAATCCCAAGACAGACCAGACAGCCATCTTGGCGTTTGATTGGATCTCAAAGGATCCAGAATTTTGATTCCATTATGCCCTCTGGAAGCTATTGCTACTGATTCCATTTAATCCTTCTCCAGCTATCACATTTCAGCCAGAATAATGTGGTGAATCCCATCCCATCGACATTTGGAAAATGCAGAGATAACCTTCAACTTCATTGATTATCGTTAATTCATGAAACATAGAAGATAGGAGCAGGAGGCCATTCGGCCCTTTTGAGCCTTCTCCACCATTCGTCACGATCATGGCTGATCGTCCAATTCAATAGCCGAATCCTGCTCTCTCTCCATAACCCCTGATCCCATTTGCCTCAAGTGCCATATCTAGCCGCCTCGTGAATATATTCAATGTCTTAGCCTCAACTACTTCCTGTGGTAATGAATTCCACAGGCTCACCACTCTTTGGGTGACAGAATGTCTCCTCATCTCTGTCCTAAATGGTCTACCCCGAATCCTCAGACTGTGACCCCTGGCTCTAGACACACCCACCATCGGGGACATCCTCCCTGCCTCCACCCTATCTAGTCTTGTTAGAATTTAATAACTCTCTATGAGATCCCCCCTCATTCGTCTGAACACCAGCGAAAACAATCCAAACCTAAACAGCAGAGAACATTCCACCCAAGCCAAAAGCCAAAACTAACAGCCAGCACTAATACCGGAGTAACAAAGGCAACAGCTAGTCCAATATTTATCCTATTTCGGAAATAAAGGCCTAAGATGCCAATCAACCAGTGACTACATGACAATAAAATTACTCATTTACAAGCTCATATACTTACTATCTTTGTCAAGTTCTGAATTTTCCGGAAGTCACCCTGTAGGTTTAACGCCATCACTATGTCTTGAATTACTCCTGCAGCATTAACAGCTCGGTGAAGTTCAAAATACTGTTTGATCTGACCAAACTTTGCCTCAGGCAAATTGTTTCCTTTTACTACTTTGAACATGCTGGATAACTCCTTCCTTATTTCATCGGACTGCTCCCGGAGAGTGAAAAACATCCTCTCAATCTCCTGGAATGTTATGGTGCCCTGATCAGTTTTTTCACACAGATTTGTATAGTCTGTCCAGCAATTCTGCCAGATGGTATGGCATAGGACGTCCAAAGTCATTTCTTCAAACCTAGATTTTTTCGCCAGTAGCCAGCAGTTTTGAAGAACGCTGCTATCTCTGAGCAGAGACATTGTCATTGCCATCTTTTTAACAGCACCACTGAGGTTAAAATATTTAACACAGTGCGATGACTGAATTTCAGATTCTTCGCCGGTCCACGGCTCCGTTTGGACAAGCTCATCGAGTCTCATGGATTGGATATTGGCCTTGCACTTTTCTTCAAGGTAAGTTATGTCAGTGACTGCAAAGCAAGCAGGCACAGTATTTCTTAAAAGTATCGGTTATGAGTAGAAATCACTGAAAATATCTAGATTTGACAAGTGACGATTTTAATCATTTTAATTTCCAATTCAGGAAATAAAGTTGAGAACTTCAGATCCGAATTTACAATCAATGAGCAGATTTTCAAACAGATACTTCAGGAAAGAATCATGTTCAGTTTTCAATCCAATAATTATTAACAGTGGGGAGGATACAGCCATAAAACAAAAACTTACATTTTTACAAAAATGTTAATTGCTTAATCATAGAATTTACAGTGCAGAAGGAGGTCATTCAGCCCATTGAGTCTGCACCAGCCCTTGGAAAGAGCACCCTACCTAAACCCACACCTCCACCCCATAACCCAGTAACCCCACCTAATCTTTTTTTTGGACACCAAGGGCATTTTAGCATGGCCAATCCACCTATACCTGCATATCTTTGGACTGTGGGAGGAAACCAGAGCACCCAGAGGAAACCCATGCAAACACGAGAACGTGCAGACTCCGCGCAGATAGTGACCCAAGCTGGGTATCGAACCTGGGACCTTGGAGCTGTGAAGCAACTGTGCTACCCACTGTGCTACCGTGCTGCCCAATTAAAAGGCATTTCAATTTCCAATATTGCTATGTTTGTAGTTTGTAAACTTTGAATCTCTGTTCAGTCTTATGGCTGATTAATTATTTTAAATCTTGTTGATAGCTACTCCTTTCAAACACCAAGGGTTTGAGTCTGTCAACCTGGACACATTGATGCTGTTGAACAGATCTTTCTGGGAAAAATTATGACCCATTAACTTACACCTTGAGGTAAAATTACAACCCCAACTGTTAATGAACACAGGACGACCAATCTTTGTTAATGATGCGAATATTGTCATTTGGCAATTTGAACTAAAATAACACTACAGCTTCTATTTCATCTTTTAATAATTATTGCTTAATGATTGAGCCAAAGTTGGAAGAATTTCCTTTTCGGAAAAACATTTCTTTTCAATGGGACATGGAAACTTCATGACAGTAGAAAAATTACAATGATGACAATATTTCATTTTACTTCATAAACTATTGATGATTGGAGTTAACGTAAAGAGTAGCTTCCAAAGAATGAATTGGAATTTTTAAGCCATTGGCACAAATAACAATCATATTCTCAACAAGAAATACAGAATGGGACATCAACGAAGGAGGTCATTGTAGCTGGGCTGGAATATGTCTGCGAAAAAGTCATAAAAGAACTGAAGTATTCAATCTCGATTATGATAATTTTTCATGGGGGATTTCTATGCACAGTAAATATGCTGGTATTTTCTTTATGAATTCAAAACAGTATGTGTTTATATCAGAGGCTGTAGAATGTAAGCAGATGTTTTGTGAGCAGCAATGCAGTTTATTAACTTGGATTACCTGCTTCAATCACTGGCAATTATTCCTGTGCAAATTTAGTTATTTTTTTGTTTGGAATATTCATGTATCATGAATTAAATAAAAAATTACTGAGGATCCATCTGGTCTACACTTTCTCCTTTGTCAAGCAACAACACAGATAACATGTGCAACATCTTCAGAAAGGGAAGCTTCATGAATACTGTACCTGTAATAGTTTCACGAATTTGATTAGTCATATTTATTAGTGTTCCAATGTCATTTTGCTCATCCAGAAAAGCATCAAGCTCTGCTTCTCTCTTTGACACCAGTTTTCCAACATTAACTTGAAAAAATCTCTTGCTGTGATGTTTTTGAAGTTTTTGTTCTGTAAATGAAGTACATTCCATTATAGAATCATAGACGTTACAGTGCAGAAGGAGGCCATTCGACCCTTGGAAAGAGCACCCTACTTAAGCCCACACCTCCACCCTATCCCGTAACCCCACCTAACCTTTTGGACACTAAGGGGCAATTTAGCATGGCCAATCCACCTAACCTGCACATCTTTGGACTGTGGGAGGAAACCGGAGCACCTGGAGGAAACCCACGCGGCCACGAGAAGGAAGAAACTCCACACAGACTGTCACCTGGGGCCGGAATTGAACCCGGGTCCCTGGAGCTGTGAGGCAGCAGTGCTAACCACAATGCCACCGTGCCGCATCAACTTATCACTGCAAAGAATTCAGGCCGTGGCCCAGGCACTTAGCGGCATCAACACTGTAGCCAACACACAGTGTTGCCAATTATTGTAAAATGTTTTTTTTTAATTCATTTACGGAATGTGGGTGTACTTATTGCCCAACCCCAGCTTCCCTTCAGAAGGTGGTGGTGAGCTGCCTTCTTGAACCACTGCAGTCCCTGAAGTATTGATACACCACAGTGTTGTTAGGGAAGGAATTCTAGGATTTTGACCCAGCGACAGTGAAGGAACGGCGATACATTTCCAAGTCAGAATGGTGAGTGACTTGGAGGGGAACCTCCAGGTGGTGGGGTTCCCAGGTATCAGCTGCTCTGGCCCTTCTAGGTGGTAGTGGTCGTGGGTTTGTAAATTCCTGCAGTGCATCTTGTAAATGGTATACATTGCTGCCAATGTTTGTCAGTGGGATTGATCGTTTGTAGAGGGGTAGCAATCAAGTGGGCTGCTTTGTCCTGGATGGTGTTGTTGAAGCTACACTCATCTACGCAAGTGAAGAGTATTCCATTACATTCCTGACTTCTCCCTTGCAAATTGTGGACAGGAGTCAGGAGGTGGATTAGTCGTCACAGGATTACTAGCCTTTGACGTGCTTTGGTAGCCACAGTATTTATAAGGCTAATTCAATTCAGTCTCTGGTCAATAGTAACCCACAGGATGTTGATAATGAGGGAGTCAGTGATAGTAACGCCACTGAATGTCAAGGGGCGATGGTTAGATCCACCTCCTGTTGGAGATGGTCATACCATTGTTCCTCGACATTCAATTCTTGGCCAACAGCAGCCTCAGAGTAGGCCAGAATTGAATCAAAGTAATGGAATGTATTAGCTGTAGCTTGCAAAGGACAAAATCTTAATTTTTAGGACACACAAAAATGGAAAGTGGAAAATATGGCCTGGCTACAAAAAGTAAGTCAAATCTAATCCAGCCAATCAGTTTACTCTCAATCATCAGTAAAGTGATGGTAAATGTTGTTGACAGTGCCAACAAGCAGTCCCTACTTACTGACCCTCAATTTGGCTTCCATCAGGACCCCTTGGCTTCAGATCCCATTATGGCATTGGTTCAAACATTGACAAAAGAGCTGAATTCCAGCGACGAGATGAGACTGACTGCTCTTGAAATCAGGGCAGTATTTGACCGAATGTGGCATCTAAATTGAAGTCAATGGGAATCACAGGAAAGCTCTCCACTGGTTGGAGTCATACGTCACACAAAGGAAGATGGCTGTGGTACTTGGAGGTCAATCATTTCAATCCCAGGACACTGCTGCACGATTTCCTCATGCGAGTTTCCTCGTCCCAAACAACCTCGACTGTTTTGTCAATTATCTCTATCCCATCACATACCCAGAAATGGGAGAGCTTGTTGATTATCGTACAATGTTCAGCACCGATCATGACTCCTCAGACACTGTAGGAGTCTATTCCCACATGCAGCAAGACCGGGACAAAATTCGGACTTGGGCTAAAAGTGACAAGCAACATTCACGCCAAGCAAGATCATTCCCACCAAGAGTGTCTCCACCTCCCCTTGACATCAAACAGCTTTACTGTTACTGAATCCTCCACCATCAACATCCCGGGGATTACCATTGACCAGAACAAAGAACAAGGAACAAAGAAAAGTACAGCACAGGAACAGGGCCTTCGGCCTTCCAAGCCCGTGCCGACCATGCTGCCCGACTAAACTACAATCTTCTACACTTCCTGGGTCCGTATCTGTTATAACCTGCCTACTTACCATTGGCTGGGGACTAATGACAATCCCGCAATCCTGTGGGAGTATGAGTTTCCCCAATGAGGGGGAGGGGGGGGGGGGGGGGGCGCAGAAACCATTAGTAAACTCCTAGTATAAATAAAGCTGGCCAGTTCAGGAACCAGCAGGAAGGAGTATGCAGCAAGGGAAGTTACTGCTACTGTTATATATATATGTTATTGTAAATAAATGTTATTACTTTGTATCCTTAAAACTCGTGCTGGAGTCTTCGTGGCCCTCACAAAACTGGCGACGAAGGTTAAAGTGAATAGCTGTCTACACTGCTGAAGCCACCTCCCTGGATTTTTGTTGGATACAGGTTGGAAGTTGTTTTCTATTATACCATGCCTCTGTACGGACGTTTGGATGTTTTTGATGCTGCGCTGGAAAGCTGGAACCAGTACACACAACGGATGCGTTACTATTTACGGGCAAACAATATCACCGAAAACGAGCGCCAGGTGGTCATATTGCTCACCGCCTGCGGCCCGCATACGTTTGGGGTGATTAGGAGCCTTACGTACCCAGCTGCGCCGGACACCAAAACGTTTGATGAACTTGTGAATATAGTGGGGCAACACTTTAACCCAACCCCGTCCACGATAGTCCAGCGTTACCGGTTTAATACCGCTGAGAGGACCCCTGGAGAATCCCTTGCCGATTTTCTATCCAGGCTACACAGGATTGCGGAGTACTGTGACTATGGTGAGACCTTGTCAGAAATGTTACGCGACCATTTGGTTTGCGGTATTAACAATGCGGCTACCCAGAGAAAGTTGTTAGCTGAGCCAACATTGACTTTTCAACAGGCCATTCAAATAGTATTGTCCCGAGAGAGCGCAGAACGAGGAGTGCAGGAGCTACAGGGAATGGAAGTGCATGCCTTGGGGCGCAACCCCTTCCGTCCGAAAACGTCCCCCCCCGCACTCCTGCGGTACCTTGGGCGAGGCAACTTCCGGACCGACTCCAGTGGCCGTCGGACATTCCTCCCCGAAGGGAGCCTTCTCCAGAGCCAATGGATGAGGAGCCATGTCCGTGTCAGACTTGTAGGCGCCGACCCCGTCGCGGACGGCGGTCCTGGGGACGCCAGAGGCGCCGTCGTTCCGACCGAAACTGGGACCAGCCCAGGGGCCGTAACTGGGACCAGCCCAGGGGCCGTACCTTCCATGTGGATGAACCTGCGGCGACTACTCCTGAGGACGTGGAGACGGAGGACGACTGCCTGCAGCTGCATTGTGTGGCAGCTCCCCGTGTGGCCCCCATTAAGGTGACAGTACGGGTCAATGGCCACCCGCTTGAGATGGAGTTGGATACTGGCGCAGCGGTCTCCGTGATCGCCCAGAGGACATTCGACCGCATCAAGCAGGGTATACAGACCCTTACATTAACCGACTCACAGGCCAGGTTGGCCACCTACACGGGGGAACCACTGGACATTGCAGGAACTACAATAACCCTTGTTGTTTATGGAAGCAAGGAGGGGCGTAACCCACTTATCGTGAATGAAGCCAGATGCCACAGTTCGCTTGTGTGGCGACTATAAACTTACAGTGAATACGGTTTCCCAACTCGACCGATATCCAATGCCTCGCATAGAGGATCTCTACGCGAAACTTGCAGGTGGACTCTCGTTCACAAAATTAGATATGAGTCACGCCTACCTGCAGTTGGAGCTGGACCCTGCCTCCCGAACATATGTAACGATTAATACACACCGGGGCCTGTATGAATATACACGGTTGCCCTTTGGAGTATCCTCTGCCTGCGCAATTTTTCAACGTGTTATGGAGGGCATTTTGAGAGGTTTACCACGTGTGGCTGTCTACCTAGATGACGTTTTGATTACAGGGACGTCGGAGCAGGAACATTTGGAAAATCTGGATGCTGTCCTTAGACGCCTTTCTGAGGCTGGAGTCCGTTTACGTCGCACAAAGTGCGTATTTCAGGCAAAGGAAGTAGTCTACCTAGGTTATCGGGTGGACCGCGAAGGTTTGCACCCCGTCGCAGAGAAGGTGCGTGCAATTCAACATGCCCCCGTCCCGACGGACACTTCGCATCTTCGTTCTTTTCTCGGTCTCGTAAACTATTACGGGCAGTTCCTCCCCAATCTGGCAACTACGCTGGCCCCTTTGCACCTTCTGCTAAAGAAAAATCACACCTGGGTTTGGGGTCAGCCGCAAGAAACCGTTTTTCGGCGGGTAAAGCAACAATTGTCGTCGTCTGGGTTACTAACCCACTATGATCCTGGAAAGCCTTTGCTCGTCACATGTGATGCATCCCCGTATGGTATTGGGGCCGTCCTGTCCCACAAGATGGAGAACGGGGCCGAGCGACCGATAGCTTTCGCCTCCCGCACATTGAATGCAGTGGAGAAAAAGTACGCGCAGATCGAGAAGGAGGGCCTGGCAGTGGTTTTTGCGGTGAAACGCTTCCACCAGTACGTGTATGGCCGCCATTTCACTATCGTGACTGATCATAAGCCTCTGCTGGGACTTTTCAGAGAGGATACGCCAATACCGCCCATTGCTTCTGCAGGGATCCAGCGCTGGGCTTTGTTGCTTGCTGCATACAAGTATTCTCTGGAGCACAAACCAGGTACGCAGATAGCAAATGCCGACGCACTGAGCCGATTGCCTTTATTGACCGGCCCCATGTCGACCCCCACGACCGGTGAGGTGGTTGCAACCCTAAATTTTATGGACACCTTGCCTGTCACGGCATCACAGATCCGTGAGTGGACCCAGACGGAGCCAGTCCTGTCAAAGGTTCGGCACATAGTCCTGTATGGTGGGCAGCATAGACAGCCCCCAGGCGAGTTGAGGGCATTTTCCTCCAAGCTGTCAGAATTCAGCGTGGAAGACGGCATCCTCTTGTGGGGGACGCGTGTGATTGTCCCGGAAAAAGGCCAGGAGCTGATACTAACAGACTTGCACAATGGGCATCCAGGTGTGACCAAAATGAAAATGTTGGCCCGGAGTTACGTCTGGTGGCCAGGCCTCGACACCGACATTGAGAAGGTGGCCCAAAACTGCTCCATTTGCCAGGAGCATCAGAAGCTTCCGCCGGCCGTGCCCCTACATCACTGGGAATGGCCAGGGCGGCCTTGGGCACGCTTGCATGCAGATTTCGCAGGCCCTTTTCAAGGATCCATGTTCCTTCTACTAATTGACGCCCAGTCTAAATGGCTAGAGGTGCATAAGATGCAAGGGACAACGTCCTGCGCAACAATTGAAAAGATGCGTTTATCGTTTAGTACGCATGGCCTCCCCGAGGTGCTGGTCACGGATAACGGCACTCCATTCACGAGTGAGGAGTTTGCGAGGTTCACGAAGATGAACGGCATCCACCATATCCGCACTGCCCCTTACCACCCGGCTTCAAATGGGTTGGCAGAGCGCGCAGTGCAGACATTCAAAAGAGGCCTAAAGAAGCAGTCTTCCGGATCAATGGACAAGAGACTGGCTCGCTTTTTGTTTACGTATAGGACCACCCCCAATGCAGTGACTGGGGTAGCTCCCGCAGAACTCCTAATGGGCCGGAGACTTCGTACCCCCCTTAGTATGGTTTTCCGGGACATTGGCGCAAAAGTACGCCACACACAAGAACGGCAGGGACAGGGATTTTCTCGGCATCGGCCGATTCGGCAGTTTGCGCCTGGTGACCCAATGTTCGTTCGGAATTTTGCTGGTGGTGCCCAGTGGGTTCCTGGTGTAATCTTTCGCCAAACGGGCCCTATATCTTACCAGGTGCAAGCCCAGGGTCGTCTCCAGCGCAAACATGTAGACCACGTTCGGTCCAGAAGACTATCCCCTCAAAAGATTCCCCGCCCCCGGAGCTCATTTCTACAGCCGCAGAGAACAGAGACAAGGGAAGGTAGTCCTCACAATCTTCCACTGGTGCCTCACTCGAAGCCTGCGCTGGTCGTTACAGAACCGAATGGAGATAGAGACACTGACATGACGGAGGCAGCAGACTCTGACTCCGAGATGGAAACACAGGATGCATCAGAGGGGGAATCCTCGGGTCCACGGGCCATGGATGTACAACCGTTGCGCCGTTCATCACGGAAGCGCCGGTCTCCGTCTCGTTACACGCCGCCTGATCCAGCGCCGCGTGCAAATGGTGTGCGGCCTGCGGCGAAACGAGTCCGACGCCCTCCTTCGCCAGGGTCTTCGGTGGATTCCTTGGACTTTGATGGGGGAGGGATGTTATAACCTGCCTACCTACCACTGGCTGGGGACTAATGACAATCCCACAATCCTGTGGGAGTATGAGCTTCCCCAATGAGGGGGGCGGAGAAACCATTAGTAAACTCCTAGTATAAATAAAGCTGGCCAGTTTAGGAACCAGCAGGAAGTGTTATGCAGCAAGGGAAGTTACTGCTACTGTTATATATATATGTTATTGTAAATAAATGTTATTACTTTGTATCCTTAAAACTCGTGCTGGATTCTTCGTGGCCCTCACAAAAGTATCCCTCTATTCCCATCCAATTCATGTATTTGTCAAGATGCCCTTTAAACGTCCCTATCGTCCCTGCTTCCACCACGTCCTCCGGCAGCGAGTGCCAGGCACCCTCTGTGTAAAAAACTTGCCTCGTACATCTACTCTAAACCTTGCCCCTCGCACCTTAAACCTATGCCCCCTAGTAATTGACCCCTCTACCCTGGGGAAAAGCCTCTGACTATCAACTCTGTCTATGCCCCTCATAATTTTGTAGATCTCTATCAGGTCGCCCCTCAACCTCCGTCGTTCCAGTGAGAACAAACCGAGTTTATTCAACCGCTCCTCATAGCTAATGCCCTCCATACCAGGCAACATTCTGGTAAATCTCTTCTGCACCCTCTCTAAAGCCTCCACATCCTTCTGGTAGTGTGGCGACCAGAATTGAACACTATACTCCAAGTGTGGCCTAACTAAGGTTCTATACAGCTGCAACATGACTTGCCAATTCTTATACTCAATGCCCCAGCCAATGAAGGCAAGCATGCCGTGTGCCTTCTTGACTACCTTCTCCACCTGTGTTGCCCCTTTCAGTGACCTGTGGACCTTTACACCTAGATCTCTCTGACTTTCAATACTCTTGAGGGTTCTACCATTCACTGTATATGCCCTACCTGCATTAGACCTTCCAAAATGCATTACCTCACATTTGTCCGGATTAAACTCCATCTGCCATCTCTCCGCCCAAGTCTCCAAACAATCTATATCCTGCTGTATCCTCTGACAGTCCTCATCACTATCCGCAATTCCACCAACCTTTGTGTCGTCTGCAAACTTACTAATCAGACCAGTTACATTGTCCTCAAAATCATTTATATTTACTACAAACAGCAAAGGTCCCAGCATTGATCCCTGTGGAACACCACTAGTCATAGCCCTCCAATTAGGAAAGCACCCTTCCATTGCTACTCTCTGCCTTCTATGACCTAGCCAGTTCTGTATCCACCTTGCCAGCTCACCCCTGATCCCGTGTGATTTCACCTTTTGTACTAGTCTACCATGAGGGACCTTGTCAAAGGCCTTACTGAAGTCCATGTAGACAACATCCACTGCCCTACCTGCATCAATCATCTTAACTGAACGTAACTGGACCAGTCATTTAAACACTGTGGCGGTCATATCCCACACGGAGCTTACGGGGTGGGAATGATTGCCTTCCCCGTGGGTCTTGCGGAGTCTGAGCTCCCCTGCTGATAGACAGGGAACTCCATTCAGCTGTGTATAAAAGCTCGGCCAGTAAGGCACAAGCCATGGAGAGACCCGGGAGGGATCTACCAGGAGTTGTATGTAACGCAACTGTAAATAAACCAACGTTCTTTATTTTACTCGGTGTGGACTCCCCGTGTCCTTGTTAAAGTGGCTACAAATTTTTGTGATGAGTAAATCACCTGGTGACTCCCCAAAGCCTGTGCACCATCTACAAGGAATTAATCAGGACTCTAAAGGAATGCTGTCCATTTGTTTGGAGAGTGCAGCTCGAACAACACTCAAGAATCTCGACATCATCCCGGACAAAGCAGCTTGTTTTATTGATAACCCATCCACCACCTTCAACATTCACTCCTTACACTACCAGCGCACAGTGGCATCAATGTGAACCATCCACTGCAGAAAATTGCCATAGCTTTGTCGACAGCTAATTCCAAACCTGGGTCCTTTACCACCTTGAAGGACAAGGGAAGCAGGCACATGGAAATGCTGCCACCTGTAAGTTCCTCTTCAAAACCACACACTTTCCTGACTTGGAAATATATCTTGGTTCCTTTACTGTCTGTTCAATATCCTGAAACTGCAGCATTCAAGAAGGCAGCTCACCACCACATTCTCAAGGGCAATTAGGGATGGGCAATAAATGCTGACCATGCTAGTGATGTCCACATCCTGTGAGTGAGTAAAAAATATTCAACCCTTTCCATCCAGCAGAATCTAGGTGGAATAGAAGTTACAATTAAGCAGGTCTTTTCTCTATTCTTGATATTGAGCTGCATAGTTTTGGTGTTGAGAGGGTGAGGTGTCTGCCTGCATCAAACAAAGAATATATGTGAATAAGGATCCAATTGCAATTTGTTTGAATATCGGACCAGTGCCCAACGTTTCTTAGGAAACCGGAAGAGAACCCAAACAATTTGCGAAACTGTGAGGAAAGGATACTTCACAACAGGGGTGAAGACTCTAATAGGTATCTTTTAGGTTAAAACAAACTTTAATTTAATCACAGAATTAACCACATTAATATCAAAGAGTAAGCTTTACAATTATCAGTTAAACAGTTCTTAAATAAAAGGAAAAACTTTAACTTTCTATCTACACCTACCAATTAAGTAACCCAGTACAGTTCAAATGGCACTTACAAATAAAGTTAACAATCAGGGTTACTTGCTTATCTGTGCAGATCTTTGGAGAGAGACCCTTTCAGGAACCACCTGAAAATCCTTCTATCTTGTTAGACTCAAATCCTATCGCAGACTGCTGTTCAACTTAAAATCTTCTAGCAGACAGACCTGGCTCCTCCCATTAATTACACCATCTGCATCTCACTAAGTTCTCCCATGGCCTGCTCAGTTAGGATTAAACAGAACTCCCTCATAAATTATCTACACCCCAGGGAATCTCCAGCAATTGAAACAATATCCCATTAGCCATCCATATGTAAACATGTAAATGGTTAGAAAGCATGATTGCCTCAGCTTTTACAACTTCTTAATTACAGCTTTGGTAGACACACTGCCTATTTGTATTTTAAACCAGGGTTTTTTAATAACATTACTGCCACAAAAATGAAACATAATATATAACAAGTTCTACGTTCATCACAAATTTGTGATGTGCCACTTTCGTTGAAGTGACTCTTCCACCATATTTTTAATGCATGAATCGGGAGAATATGCAGATCGAGATCTGTACTGCACTGGAATCATTAAAGATATGCAGCATTGCTGTGAATTTCCCTGAATGGAGATATTAATAAAGCTAGTGCTGTAACAGAGTCAATCATACAATCCTATACATGTCAAACTTACGTGCTTGAAATAAGACAGTGTATTCCTTTCCCTTAGATTGGAGTGAGCGTAGGTCAGCAACCTTCACAGAACCTTGATAGAGATATTCAACCACCAAATGAAAACTGTCCTCGGCACCTTTTAGTAAACATCTTGCTTTCTCCGAGACATCAAGTTTACTGCAGTCACCTGGAGATCAGCATATCAATCAGATACAATTTATATTAATGTAACTAATATAATAGCAAAGATACTGTAAATGTTTAATTGGAATAAAGCGATATGGTAGAGTTTCAAGGATTCTCTCGTTCCATTCTCCTCTATTCTTTTGGAAACCGAGGCATTACCTTCTGCCGATCGATTGGCGGTCGAGATTCTCACTTTGAGAGCTCTTAGGTTTCAGGCATTTGTGAAATGATGGACCAGTCCCATTGAACAAT
This sequence comes from Scyliorhinus torazame, assembly GCF_047496885.1. Lineage (NCBI taxonomy): Eukaryota > Metazoa > Chordata > Chondrichthyes > Carcharhiniformes > Scyliorhinidae > Scyliorhinus > Scyliorhinus torazame. Next base: position 142,796,455 of record NC_092724.1, on the reverse strand, counting down.
TCCATCTTTCCTGATCTGCCGGAGAAGGTGGACAGACCTTCCCCAGGTTCACCAGCAAGGCCTGAGAGCATACCCATCTTTTGAATAGAAAGTTGCAAACTGGCCTTTCTCATGAGACTGCCAGACATCATTAAATCAGAAAGTACTGAGTGAATGTCTTGCTCTAGACTACAGCATAAACGGGTGGCACGGTAGAATAGTGGTTAGCACTGTTGCTTCACAGCGCCAGGGTCCCAGGTTCGATTCCCGGCTTGGGTCACTGTCTGTGCGGAGTCTGCACGTTCTCCCTGTGTCTGCGTGGGTTTCCTTTGGGTGCTCCGGTTTTCTCTCACAAGTCCCGGAAGACACGCTGTTAGGTGAATTGGACATTCTGGATTCTCCCTCCGTGTACCCAAACAGGCGCTGGACTAAAGGCTTTTCACAATGGCTTCATTGAAGTGTTAATGTAAGCCTTCTTGTGACAATATTATTATAAATCAATCATTCCCTCCCCCCCAACCACCAATAAAGGGCAGCACGGTAGCATTGTGGATAGCACAATTGCTTCACAGCTCCAGGGTCCCAGGTTCGATTCCAGCTTGGGTCACTGTCTGTGCGGAGTCTGCACATCCTCCCCGTGTGTGCGTGGGTTTCCTCCGGGTGCTCCGGTTTCCTCCCGCAGTCCAAAGATGTGCAGGTTAGGTAGAGTGGCCATGATAAATTGCCCTTCGTGTCCAAAATTGCCCTTAGTGTTGGGTGGGGTTACTGGGTTATGGGGATAGGGTGGAGGTGTTGACCTTGGGTAGGGTGCTCTTTCCAAGAGCCGGTGCAGGCTGAATGGCCTCCTTCTGCACTGTAAATTCTATGATAATCTATGAAAGCAGCAGGGTTAATGTAAATAGCAAAGATGCATGATCCAGCAGCTCACACATGCCCTCCAACCACTGCTACTAAGTATTATTTTTATAAGATTGTTGTGTTTCGGGACGCCTGGTTAATTTAGGGTAAAATGGAGTTATGAAGGAGGCCATGTCGCCTGTTTTGAATTCTGGCTGACAATAAGCCTGGGCGGTGAGGTTGTTAAAGATTAAAGGAAGGCCCAGATTGTTTCACAGTTCTGGTAATGGGTCTCGAGGCAAAACTGAATTCGACACACTGGTAATTTAAGAGCTGGCACCAGAATACTGGATTGCTGTGACAAACCCAACCCAATCACCTCAGTGGAGGCCACCTGCTGCCCTGAATGCCCTCAGGAGAGTTAGTGATGGGCAATAAATACTATACTGTTAGTGTCACCCACAGACCAAGAGTAACTATTATCAGTGACCACATTTATTTCCTCAATGAAATCACACAGTCACAACTTGACTGCAGCAAGATCTTTCAAAAGAGCATTAGAACACAGCGGACGGAATCTTATCCTATTTTTTCAAAATGTTGGTTATGGTGAGAAAACCATTGAGAATTCCGCCGATGGCAATAGTGGGAAAACTCACTAAATTTCGAGCCTCTGACAATTTTTTCCCCCACCTGATTCAAACCACGCTCGTGGCGGCTTGCCTCCGAGTTGCTCGCTCCGGGAAAACTTAATCTCTGTAACCAATGGAGCGCTCCATTTAAACGCCTCCCAGTACTTGTCCCGAGTCCAGTCGGGGGTGTGTGTGTGTGTGTGGGGGGGGGGGGGGGGGGGGGGGCTGCTAGGAACACAGCACCATGTTCCACGAAGAGAGCCCTCACCAAACCTCTGGATGGTGTCGAGCAGAGGAATGACATCCTGTACCCGTGATTGGCCGGACGTCCAGCAGGCAAGGTCACCAAAGCCGCCAGGGAGGCTGTGACCGTGATCATGAGCGTTAGCTCGCTCCATGAGTGAACGGAGCAACAATGCTGAGGAGATGAATGACCTTCTTCATGTCGCCAGCATAATTCAGCCTCCTCATGGCTCCCATTCCACCCCTTAACCCACCCATCACACCTGCACGATGAACCCTCACCCAGCCACCTCACAGACTCCCAACACTTCTCATGCCGCACACCCCTGACCCCCACTCCCCATGTACCCCCCAGTAGATAATCTGCTCCTCACATCCCCACTCCCACTCACATCCCACACATGCCAGGCTTCACCACCATCTGACCTGGCAGGACTCCCACGTACACTCTGCCCATCTCTCTCATTTCACGACAAACTCGAGCACAAGCGACGTGAGTGGGCACAGCCTGTCGGAGTCATGCCCAAGCTGAGATGCCTAATGCCCTTTGAGGAGAGAATCCTTGACCTGGCAGGCGATGAGCAGGACCACACCTGTATAGAGGGCTAAGTGGGGGCAGCAGACAAAAGTGAGCTTCGTCAAGACATGCAGCCATGGCGCAAGCCTCGCGTGAGTTAAAGTTCTTGCATCATTTATCCACCCCTGTGATACACTAATGCCATCTCACTTCCCTTGCTGGGACAACAGACCCGAGCAGCTCCAGGGAGACATCGCCGAGAATAGCATCGAGGAGGCATCATAGTTGTCACCCGCAACCCTCCACCAGCACGGGTGCTCACAGCTCGGTGGGAATAACTAGGAGGCAGGCTCCTGGAACACTGACTGGTGAGCACCTCACAGCTGGAGGTCCACTGTGGGTGGAGGAAGGAAAGTTCCAGTGATTCTGCATTCAGAGGATGCCGGAGTCCAGGACTCAGCTGAGCCCCTGGTCGTGACATCGTCCCGTCCCCCCCCCCCCCCCCCCCCCCCCCCCCCCGTCCCCCCCGGCCTGGTCCGGTCATCCCAGAGCTGCTGGAACTGCAACGGAGGAATCCCATCAGCTTCTGTCCTAGGATGTATTGCCATTACCCCAACACAACACCAACACCACGAGGGTGGCGACCGTGGTGGAGATCTTGGCGCCGGACGCGCACTCTGTGGCGGGGAATGTTCCACTTCATGGCTCAGCTCATGAACGCAATGGCTGAGGGCACGAGCTCCATGGTGCAGGACATCAACCGCATGGTGCAAGACATCAACTGCATGGTGCAGGACATCAACTGCATGGTGCAGGACATCAACTGCATGGTGCAGGACATCAACTGCATGGTGCAGGACATCAACTGCATGGTGCAGGACATCAACTGCATGGTGCAGGACATCAACTGCATGGTGCAGGACATCAACTGCATGGTGCAGGACATCAACTGCATGGTGCAGGACATCAACTGCATGGTGCAGGACATCAACTGCATGGTGCAGGACATCAACTGCATGGTGCAGGACATCAACTGCATGGTGCAGGACATCAACTGCATGGTGCAGGCACCAGTGAGAATCCACAAGTGTCAGTGCCAGAGAATGGTGGGGCCTCTGCATCTCACTCCAGCTGCCCCTCTTTCCCATGGAGGAGCACAGGGGGCCCCAGGCACCCGAATGGACGAAGATCGGCAAGACCGCAGCCTGGGGCCTTCCACCCAGCAGACCCTGGGGCTGTGCAGCTCATCTGACACACCCCTCCCTGCAAACGACACGCCTCCAGCCCCGCATACCGAGGAGGGCAGCACGGCAACACCCGTGCAACCTGAACGTAAGCCCAGACTCTCACCGGGGACGCCTGCCAAGGCCATGTCAGGCAACAGCTGTGCATCCTGGGGATACACCCTGACGTAGTGGGAGGGTGAGGAAGAGTAAGAAACTAAAGGCTGCTTGTGGACACGGACGAATGTAAACACCAGTCGGGATAAATCATGATTGTAATATCGCTCTTGTATTACACATCACTTTGTCATTTTGTTCAGCCATACAGGTCCTCCATATTGCTGTGATCCCTAAACCACCCCTGCGCACTGTCAGCGTTTCAACCCTGTGGAATGTGTGAACCACAGCGATATCTCCCACAGTGACGATGCAGTAAAGACACAGCGCTGCTGGCACTCCTCCTGGTCCAGCTGCTCACCCCGCTGCCGTGCTCACCCCGTTGCCATGCTCACCCCGTTGCCATGCTCGCCCCGCTGCCGTGCCAGGTTGTGTGGAGCGCAGCAGACCACTATGCTGCGGGACACCGTCTGGGTATTGTATTGGAGGGCTCCCTTCGACCAGGTCAAGACACCGGAACCACCGCATCTCACGCAGTCCAGTCGCCTGTTCCACCAGTGCACGCAGTGGCGCATGAGCCTCGTTGTGGCGAGTCTAAGCGGCTGTTTGTGGCCACCTCCTGATTGGTTACCCTTTGACCCCGAGGAGTCAACCCCCTCCAGCTGCTGTCCTCCCTCAAAGACAGCTGGGATCTGTGAGTGCTGCAAGTTGCAACTCTCATGGACGCTCCCTCGGGCATGTAGCATTTTTAAAAGGAATCTTTGCATATTTAGAGAAGTGATATTTCAAATAGACACTAGAGGGCAGAGTGGCCATTTGGTTCTGCCTCGTTTTAAAACTTCACCAAGCAGAAGTTTGAAGTTGACAATGGAGCGAAATAACAGTGAAACAATTGGACTGCTCTAATATTTATGCCAATTAAAAGCAGATCAAATTTAGACCAACTATTATTACCTTGTAGAAGAAAATAGTGCATGGCACTACTTGAATTCAGCACGCAGCCAAAATTGTCATTTTCCATTCTTCTCCCAGATTCTTCAATTATTTCTGATAAAACCTTTGCACATGTTTGGTGCTTCCCCGCATTTAACTTTGCAAGCAGGTCAGCTTCCTTTCTGCTCTACAATTCAGTGGAACATAAAAAATATAAGATCATTTTCCCTGTATTCCTGAACACAGCTGTTATTTCCGAAATACAGTCAGATATAACCCACATAGCCCCGTTTCCAGGCTGTGTGGTTAAGTTAATGATTTCTTGTCATTACATCTCTCTTTTTCTCGGCGCGTAATCCAGAGACGCAGGTCAAGGCTCTGGGGACCCGGGGTTCGAATCCCACCACGTCAGATAGTGAAATTTTAATTCAATAGAAATCTGGAATTGTAAGTTGACCATGAGAGTCAGCATGATTTTATGATGGGTAAATCGTGTTTGACTAATTTGCTAAGGTTCTTGGAAGAAGTAACAAGCCATGTGGATAATGGGGGTCTTGTAGATGTAGTATATCTGGACTTCCAGAAGACATTTGACAAGGTGCTATACTGAAGGTTAATACATAAGGGAATATCCCAATATCCCGCGGGATTGGGAGTAATAGCTTGGAGAGAAGATTGACGAGCCAACATAAAGCAGAGAGTGGGATAAATGGGTCTTTTTCTGATTGACAGGCTGTAACTAGTGGTGTACCACACGGTTCAGTCCTCGGTTCCACTTATGTACAGTTGATATTTAATGACTTAGATACGGAGATAGAATGTACTGGAGCCAAATTTGCGACGACACTAAAATGGGAGGGAAAACTAGTTACAAAAGGAAATAAGAAATTTACAAATAGGTATGAGTGAATGGATCAACATTTGGCAGATGGAATTTACTGTGGATAAGTGTGAGGCTGTTCAATTTGGTTGGAGGAATAAAAAGGTAACTTATCTAAACGGAGAGAAAGTTCAAAATGCTTTGGTAGAGGAATCTGGGTGCCCTCGTTCAAGAATCGCAGAAAGTTACTATGAAGTGCAGCAGGTAATATGGAAGGCAAATTGAAATTTGGCATTCATTGCTGATAGAATAGAGAATAAAAATAGGGGAAAGCTGTTGCAACTGTGTAGGGTTGTGGTCGGCCGTTTGGTGCGGCCGTATCTGGGGTTCTGTGCGCAGGTTTGATTCCCTTACTTGAGGAAGGACATAAATGCAGCACGGAGAAGTTTCACCACATTAATTCCAGGAATGAAGGACTTGTCTTGTAAAGAGAGATTGAGCAGTTTCGGCCTAAACTCCCTGGAGTTTAGAAGAGTGAAAGGAGATCAAATTGAGGTATATAAGATGCTAAAGGGGATTGACACGGTAGACATGGAGTGTAAGTTTCCCCTTGCTGGACATTCTAGAACAAGAGGCCATAGTTTTAGGCTAAGGGGTGGAGGAAATTAGGAGGAATTACTTCACTCAAAGGGTTGTGAATCTGTGGAATTCTCTACCCCAGCGTGCAGTGGACGCAGGAACACTAAACAAATTTAGGGAGGAGATAGATAGGTTTTTAATTAGTAGCGGGGTTATGGGGAGCAAGCAAGAAGGTGGAGATGAGGCCAAGATGAGATCAGCCATGATCATATTGAATGGCAGAGCAGGCTCGAGGGGCTGAATGGCCTCCTCCTGTTCCTAGTTCTTATGTGTGGTTATGTCTGGTTGATTGGACAATAATTTTAATGTTCAAATTGTAACCTATCAAACTTATCCATGTGGGGATAAAATAATTGTCGAAACCAAAGGGAACGGGAATGTGTTGGAGCTGTAGAAACTGCAACAAAAAGTAGCAACTTTAAGAACAAGAGACAGATGGTCTGGTGTGTAGGGGGGCTGCTTTGAGGCAATAACGAATGGGATAATAAAGTGGAGGGTGGAATCTAAAGTGGAAGAGAAATAACCCTAAACATTGAGTTCGGCAACTTTAGATTTTGATCTTTCAGACAAAGAGTCAAAGGACTCGAACCGTTACCTCTGTTTCTTTCCTGATAGATGCTGGCAGATCTGCTGAGTGTTTCCAGTGTCCTCGCACCTTGTTACATAAGAACTAGGAGCAGGAGTAGGCCACCTGGCCCCTCGAGCCTGCTCCACCATTCAATGAGATCATGGCTGATCTTTTGTGGACTCAGCTCCACTTTCCGGCCCGAACACCATAACCCTTAATCCCTTTATTCTTCAAAAAACTATCTATCATAACTACATTAGGGGTTAAATGTTTTTATTTGATATTTTCTCTTACCTGACAAACTTCTTTCACAGCATTAAGTGCACAGCACTTAAAACATTCCAAAATAATGGAGTTTAATTTGGTTAAAGTCTCCATCTCATTCCAATAGATTACTATCTGGTCGAAGGGCTTTTCCTGTAAATGAAATACAGCAGACAAAATGAAATGTTTGACCACTCTTAGAAGATCCTGATATATTTATAAAGACTGAATTATAATGAAAGTTTGGTGAATTGGAACACCAACTGAGATAGTGGGGTGGGCGGAATTTTCCCCAGAAGTTACTCAGTGTCATTTCAGCCGGTAAAATCAGTGTGAATCGTGCCAGCTGTTCCAGTGCGATTCCTGTCGCGATTGTCCCACACGTAGCTTTTTTTTTGGAGTGGGGACCTAAAGACGCTGGCAAAACGGATCCTCAAGGGCACCCCAGTCTCCAGACAACCTGACAGCCTTCCCCCTCCTCTACTCACTGGCGCTCCCCCCCCCCCCCCAAGTGACCGACGCCCTGCTATGGAGTCACCAAAGTCCCCCACTTAGACTCAGGACCCCCTCAATTGGTCCTTCCAATCCACTTGATCCAGGCCCCTCAAAACTTATGTCAATCAAATCTCCCATCCGCCTCCTCTGATCCAAGGAAAGCAACATCAGCCTAGCCAATATTTCCTCATAGCTGCAAATTTTTCAGTCCTGGCAACATCCTCGAAAATCTTGTTTTGACCATCTCGAATCCAATGGTATCCTTTCTATAATGAGGTGGCCTGAACTGTGCATGGTACTCAAGTTGTGGCCTAACTAGTGTTTTATGTAGTTCCAGCATCACCGTGCTCTTTTTTCTATGCCGTAGCTAATAAATGAAAGGATTTCATGTGCCTTCTTCTTAATAAACATTTTTTATTGAGGTATTTTTGATTTTTACAACAACAAAATAAACAATGTACATGAAACTATAAACATAGTGTAAAAGCCGTCTTCCTCCCCTTTCAGGTCCCACCTTTATTAACCCCCTACTCTGAGCTAAACTAACCCCCGTCCCCCTCCTCTGCTGACGATTAATTTTCCGCAAAGAAGTTGACGAACGGTTGCCACCTCCGGGTGAACCCTAACAGTGACCGTCTCAAGGCGAACTTGATTTTCTCCAAACAGAGAAAGCTAGCCATGTCAGATAGCCAGGACTCCGACTTCGGGTGCTTCGAGTCCCTCCAAGCTAATAATATCCGTCTCCGGGCTACCAGGGAAACAAAGGCCAGAACATCTGCCTCTTTCTCCACCTGGACTCCCGGATCTTCTGACACCCCGAAATCGCCACCTCTGGACTCAGTGCCACCCTTGTTTTTAACACCGTGGACATGACACCTGCAAACCCCTGCCAGAATCCCCTAAGCATCGGACATGCCCTGTACATGTGGACATGGTTCGCTGGCCCTCCCGCACACTTTGCACACCTGTCTTCCACCCCAAAGATTCTGCTCATCCGGGCCACTGTCATGTGAGCCCGGTGAACAACTTTGAATTGTATCAGGCTCAGCCTGGCACATGTTGTGGACGCGTTGACTCTACTCAACGCGTCCACCCATAGGCCATCCTCTATATCTCCTCCCAACTCCTCTTCCCACTTGAGCTTCAGCTCCTCGGTCTGCGTCTCCTCTGACCCCATAAGTTCCTTGTAAATGTCAGAGACGCTCCCTTCTCCCATCCATCCTCTGAAAACTACCCTGTCCTGTATCCCCCTTGGTGGTAGGAGCGGGAAGGTTGAAACTGGTCTGCGTAGGGAGTCCCGCACCTGCAGGTACCTGAATTTGTTTCCCCTCGCCAACCCAAACTTCGCCTCCAGCACCCTCATACTCAGAAAGCTCCCTTCTATAAACATATCCCACATCCTCTCAATCCCTGCTCTCTGCCATCTCCGAAACCCCCCGCCCATACTTCCCGGGGCAAACCAGTGATTATTACAGATTGGAGACCAGACCGATGCTCCCACTGCTCCCACATGCCGCCTCCACTGGCCCCAAACTCTCAGGGCCGCCACCACGACGGGGCTGGTGGAGTACCGTGTCGGCAGAAACGGCAGAGGCGCAGTTACCAACGTCCCCAAACTGGTGCCCTTGCAAGAAGCCGCCTCCATACGCTCCCATGCCGACCCTCCCCTCGGCTGCCCAAATCCCCCCCCCCTCCATCTGCACCATGAACCCTTTTAGTTCCTTTGTCATTGCTGGCACCCTGTCCGTTTTTGAGCTTGACCGGTCTAAACCAGGATCAATAACTGTATTGAAGTCCCCTCCCATGACCAACTTATGTGAATCCAGGTCCGGTATCTTCCCCAGCATCCTCTGTATAAACTCCACATCGTCCCAATTTGGCACATACACATTTATTAATACCACCTGCACCCCCTCCAGTTTCCCACTGACCATATTGTACCGACCTCCCATATCCAAAATTATTCTACCTGCCTCAAACACCACCTGCTTGTTGATCAGAATCGCGACCCCTCTAGTCTTAGAGCCCAGCCCCGAGTGAAAAACCTGTCCGACCCATCCCTTCCTTAATTTAATCTGGTCAGCTACTCTAAGGTGCGTCTCGCGTCTCCTGCAGCATTACCACACCCGCCTTCAGTCCTCTCAAATGCGCAAACACTGGGTACAAATGACGTCCGAAAAAACAAAAAACGAGAATCTTTTTTAAAACATGAATGTTGCAGCAAAGTTCAAAAGTTCTCAGTCCACCACCAGTCCTTTCCTTTTTGCGAAGCCCAGCGCTTCCTCAGACGACTCAAAATAAAAGTGTTGACCCAGAGACGGGCCAGATACAGCAGTCCGAACTTCACCTTTTTCTTAAAAAGGGTCAACCTGATCTGGTTAAAGCCTGCTCGTCTCCTGGCCACCTCCGCACTCAGGTCCCGATAGATCCGCAGGATACTGTTGTCCCATTTACAGATCTGTGTCTGCTTGGCCCACTGTAAAATGCGTTCCTTGTCCAAGTACCTGTGGAATCTCATCACCATTGCCCTCAAGGGTGTCCCATTCGCGGCTTCCTCGCGAGTGCTCTGTGAGCTCTGTCCACCTCCAAAGGTCGGGAGAATGCCTCATTCCCCAGCAGCTTCTCGAACATGTCCGCTATGTATGCCCCAGCGTCCGCTCCTTCGGACCCCTCCGGGAGCCCGACGATTCTCAAGTTCTGCCGGCGGGACCTAGTCTCTAGGTCCTCCACCTTCTCCAGGAACCTTTTCTGCTGGTCTCTCAGCATCCCCATCTCCAACTCCACCGCAGTTTGATGTTCCTCCTGGTCAGCCAGCACCTTCTCTAGTTTCTGGATCGCCCGATCTTGGGCATCCAATCTAAGCTCCAGCTGCTCAATTGACTCTTTTATCAGGTCCAAGCAGTCCCGTTTCTGTTTAGCGAAGCTCTCCTGGATAACTTGCATCAACTGCTCCGTTGACCACTGGGTCGACAAGCCAGAGGTCCGGTCCTCTGCCATGCTATCTCCCGCTGCAGCATCAGCCCAAGCTTTCTCCGTTCATCTGTTTCTGCCTTTGCGAGCATTTCTAGTCCTCCTCTCCATGCACCAATGTGGGAATTCAGTACACAATTGCCTCTGTCATCAATTTTTCAATTCAAGTCCGGTAGAAAATCGGGTTCAAAGGTCCAAAGGTCTGACCCGAGCGGGAACCACCAAATGTGCGACTTACTCCATCATAGCCGCCACCGGAAGTCTTCATGTGTCCTCTTAACCACCTTAGTAACCTGCTCTGCTACCTTCAGGGATCTCTGGGAATTCCCTCCAAGGCCCCTCACTTCCTCCCATTTATTGTCTAATCCTTTGCCTTGTTTGATTTCCCCAAAAGCGCCACCCCACACTTCTCTGGGTTGAATTCCATTTTCCACTTTTCCACCCACCTGAGCAGTCCAACAATCTGTGAGCTGAAGGGCTCGCCACTGTTGCAGTTTCTCCTGAGAACTGCACAGAAAGATCCCACCTGAACTATTGAAAATGGTATGTCTGCCATCAAAGGGCTCCTTCAAAACTAGCCCAAGCCACAGGCCACATTCTCAATATGAGATGCGGCAATGCACTTCTGGAGGGCCCTCACTTTACACTTCAAGTTACGTTTACCAATAGAATTTAAATCAACGTTGTGACTGCTTCTGAGGGTCTCCATTTCATCCGGATTCAGGTTCCGTCAAGCTAAACTGCTAACCTGTAATGTTGCTGAATATTATGAATTAGCAACTCCGCACTTAATTTATGTAAATATGTGACAAGACCTCTGCCTGATGCCATTAAATCAAAAACCACAGAAGGGTTGGTTTCATAGACTACCTTCTCTATTCTTTTTTGAAGGTCAATTCTTGTCATTTCTCTCCACTCAGTGATCCAGTCGGTAATTCCACATGTCATGGTGAAATGGCAATTCCATATCTGAAGAGCGAGTGAAATATTTATTAATTACATTAAAACATTTCACCGTATCATCCAAAAGAATTACAAGCATGCTAGATTTTTTTGTTAAATAGTTCCAGCTTTATGCTCGCTATTCCGATGTACACTGTAGGAAAGGTTCCAACATCTGCTGCTCCCAGAGAGCACAGTTCAGAAGGTCATGTCACCCACACACTTGGGCAGGACCCCAAGCAGATCCCTGGCTTCTGATCAACGGCAATACCTTTTTAGTGCTGAGGGTGGACTCGTGCCCTGGCAACTCTTGGCCTCCACCAACAAACTCACCCACATGTAAGAGCCCCATTCAATCTGTGTGTGAAATGGGAACATACGGACGTAAGAACGAGGAATAGGACTAGGCAAATCAGCCCTTCGAGCCTGCTCCGCCAGTCAATAGGAACATGGCTGATCCCCCCTCGGCCTCTTGCCCACCTTCCTGCCCGCTCCCCATAACCCTTCACCCAGTTACTATTTAAAAACCCATCCACCTCCTCCTTAAATATGTTTATAGTGTTTCAGCGTCCACTGCACTCTGAGGTAGAGAATTCCACAGATTCATGGCCCTTTGAGTGAAGTCATTCATTTCGACAAACTGCATTCCAACTGAGAGCAAGTCCATGGTGCCCGTGCTGAAAGGGTACAGGTGCTGAGTTGTCAGTGCCCTGCTCTCTCGTCCCCCTCCCCTCATTCATAAGTTGCAATTACAAATGTGGAGTAAGATTCATTCCCTAAGACTGTGAGGAGAATTAAGGGTCGGGAGTATCCCACAGATTGTGAGGAATAATCCTCCCCGCTCCCTTGTCTGGTTAGAATTCAACTCTTTGCAGTTCAACTAACAAATCCTGAAACTTATGCAGTAGCTGAAGATGTTAATTTATGTTCTGGGTGGAGACCCTTCCAGAGAACCTCGTCTCCTTTCTGGTGCAGATGTGACCCCAGATTAAGCCAAGATAGTGAGTTTTATTGTCTAAACCTCACGGGGCTCCAAACCAAGGGCGCGATCTACCAGCCTCGTCGTGCCCAGCTCAGGATGTGACAAGGCTGGTAAATCTCGCGAGGCCAAATTAGGTTTTCCATTCAGTGGCCAACTAACTTCACAGTAAGTGGTTGGCTTAATGTTTTGGTCTCTTTTTTTTTAAACCATTTTGTCCTTTAAAATCAGTAATAATTTCTCATCCAGAAAATGTACACCAAATCTGGCTGATTGACAAAAGGTAACATTCATTTGAGGTAAGAGTTGTCAGTCTCACTCATTGTTGATGTGGAGATGCCGGCGTTGGACTGGGGTGAGCACAGTAAGAAGTCTTACAACACCAGGTTAAAGTTCAACAGGTTTGTTTCGATGTCGCTAGCTTTTGGAGTGCTGCTCCTTCCTCAGGTGAATGAAGAGGTATGTTCCAGAAACATATATAGACAAATTCAAAGATGCCAGACAATGCTTGGAATGCGAGCATTAGCAGGTGATTAAATCTTTACAGATCCTGAGATGGGGTAACCCCAGGTTAAAGAGGTGTGAATTGTGTCAAGCCAGGACAGTTGGTAGGATTTCGCAGGCCACATGGTGGGGAATGAATGTAATGCAACATGAATCCCAGGTCCCGGTTGAGGCCGCACTCATACGTGCGGAACTTGGCTAGAAGTTTCTGCTCGGCGATTCTGCGTTGTCGCGCGTCCTGAAGGCCGCCTTGGAGAACGCTTACCCGGAGATCAGAGGCTGAATGCCCTTGACTGCTGAAGTGTTCCCTGACTGGAAGGGAACATTCCTGCCTGGTGATTGTCGCGCGATGTCCGTTCATTTGTTGTCGCAGCGTCTGCATGGTCTCGCCAATGTACCATGTTTCGGGACATCCTTTCCTGCAGCGTATGAGGTAGACAACGTTGGCCGAGTCACACGAGTATGTACCGTGTACCTGGTGGGTGGTGTTCTCACGTGTAATGGTGGTACCCCTGTCGATGATCTGGCACGTCTTGCAGAGATTGCCATGGCAGGGTTGTGTGGTGTCGTGGTCACTGTTCTGAAGGCTGGGTAGTTTGCTGCAAACAATGGTTTGTTTGAGGTTGCGCGGTTGTTTGAAGGCAAGTAGTGGGGGTGTAGGGATGACCCGAGCAGAAACTTATAGCCAAGTTCCGCACACATGAGTGCGGCCTCAACCGGGACCTGGGATTCATGTCGCATTACATTCATCCCCCACCATCTGGCCTGCGAAATCCTACCAACTGTCCTGGCTTGACACAATTCACACCTCTTTAACCTCTATTAGTCTATATATATGTTTCATGAACATACCTCTTCATGCAGTGCTCCGAAAGCTAGTGATATCGAAACAAACCTGTTGGACTTTAACCTGGTGTTGTAAGACTTCTTACTGTGCTCACTTATTGTTGTCACAGTGTGGAATGCCTTTCCACAAAGAGGATTTGAGGCAGGAATCAGTGCAGCCGGGAATGGGATTCACATTCTCAGCGGAGGGAGGAACAAGGCACTCAAACTTTTCACTCCTTTTTAATTGTTCAAGTGCCGCCCTAGGTCAAGTGGCCTCCTGTGCTGTCGGCCTCTATGGTCCTTAGCAGGATGCTCTGCACTTACTCTTGTTCCTTTATAAATGATCATTTGAAACACAGCCAACATACAGAATGCAATACTCTTACTCTGCACCGAATACCCTTTAAATAGATCTTCAAGGGTGAAAGGGCAAATGTACCTCCAGTTCTTTCTTGTCAGTGAACTTTGCTGTGGAAAGCAAGTCTGTCGGCAAGATTTTCGTTCGCCAGGTACGGAGGTTGTCTTGCGCACTGTCGATTACTGATTTTACATTGACGTGGGCTGGATTTTCCTTTGGAGATGGTTCACCCTGCGACTGCTGGAACAGAGTGGGGAGGAAAACAAGGTGCAATCAATGCAAGTCACTGCAGGCTCTAAGACTGAAAAAAAGAGCCATTGACAATAAAGTTCAGCTAAAACTGCACCATCATGCAATTATCGATCAGCAATAGAACCACTGAGAAGAAGCATAGGATAAAAAATGTAGCTAAAGTTCTGGGGATACTTTTAACATATTGCAATACTGCAAAATGGCTGATATTGGATTGACCGCGTGTTATTCCATTCTCGCGAGTCAGGTGGAAAGGAATGTCAACCATGAGGTACTCTGGGCAACCAATTCAATATCACGTACTTCGTCAATACTTCGTCTGAAGTATTTTGGTTCAACTAGTTTATGGGTCCTTGCTTTGCATTACACTCCTCATCCTCAATTATAAAATGAGGCTCAAAACTATCATTCATTCTCCTGCTCCAAATCCAATGGGAGACTGATGGAACATCGCCAAAAGTCCTGGCCCCGGGTTATAGAAGCTCTCTGACAGTTTCATGATTTTCCTCTTTTCTTACAAGAGGCTGAAATTCCATCCAACCTGCGCCAAGCAACTCCGCAATCAGGATCAGAGCCCGGGTCGCCCAGGCATAGCCATGAGAGGAGCCCTGATATGTTTGTGGCGGTCAATATTTCAAGTGAGTCAACTGGGGTCCACAGGGACATATGTTGATCCGGCTGGTGGGATCGAGGTCAGACAGGAGGTCCAATCGCTTCCGAGGCGTAAATAAAATAATAAATTAATGTAGACTGCCTTTGTTCCGGAAGCTCACTTCTTAGATGCTGGGGTTTCAGGGGTTGGCATCCGCAGGCACACATAGACATCTACCAAAAGTGACAACTGCATCTCCCTGGACTATGTAAGTCCAGTGACCTCGTAACCTCTGATGCAGACACCACTGAATGGCACCAATAGGCATGGTTTACTCTCTGATAATGGAATCAGGGTTTCATTTTACTCACTCAAAATAATCTAGATTCAAGTGTTAAAAAAGGCAAACTACTTCTCAACTGATACCTTTCTCAGCTATAGAATTTTGCATCCAAGTTAGAAGATTGTGGGTTCAAACCCCACTGGAGCACACAGAGCAGTGCTGAGAGAGAGAGAGTGCAGAGTCAGAGGTATTACCTGTCAGAGGAGTGTTAAGTTGGTACCCCATGTGTCCATTCAAGTAGACGTTTAAAAATATTTCTTTATTCTCCTCCTTTTTCACATTTTATCAAAAATTTACACCCACCAACAATAAACAACAATCAGTAACAAATATGTCAATCCCCATATTGATAACAGCGATCCCATCCTCCCACCAAACCCAAACATTCGCCCACATGTTCACATAAACAAAAGACAAAAAGGAATCAGGGATCACCCATGGCCACCATTAACACCCCCCCCCCCCCCCGCCCGCCCCCCCAACCCTCCCACCCACCAGCCCAACTAATGTTCGATGTTAACCAGTTCTTGAAAATGCATAATGAATAATGCCCATGAATTGTAGAACCCCTCCATCCTTCCCCTCAGTTCAAACTTAACCTTCTCAAGAGTCAAGTATTCCAACAGATCCCACCCCCCACGCCAGGGCACAGGGTGGAGAGGCTGCCCTCCATCCCATCAGGATCCGCCTTCGGGCGATCAATGAGGCGAAGGCTACAACATCTGCCTCCGCACCCGTTTCCAACCCTGGCTGGTCCGACACCCCGAAAATGGCCTCCCGGGGGCCCGGGTCTAGTTTCATGTGCGCCACTTTAGAAATTACCCTAAAAACCTCCTTCCAGTAATCCTCTAGCTTTGGACAGGACCAAAACATATGAAGGAGATTAGCGCCCCCCCCCCCCCCCCCGCCCGCAACGTTCACACACGTCTTATACTCCTTCAAAGAATCAGCTCATCCTCGCCCTCGTGAGGTGTGCTCCTTCAGCTGTATCAGCCCCAACCTTGCGCACGAGGTGGAGGCATTCACTCTCCGGTGCAGCCATTCAAGTAGACGTGCAAACGTAATTCACTGGCTTTGAAGCTCTTTGGCATAACTTGAGGATGTGAAGGGGTGCCCAGCAAAAGATAAAGCTGAAGCATTTGCAACCATCTTCAGTCAGAAGTGCCAAGTGGATGATCCCTTTCGGCCTCCTCTGGAGGTGCCCAGTGACATAAATGTCTTAGCCAAGTACTTAGCCAATTCAATTCACTCCACATGATATCAAGAATTGGCTGAATGCACTGGATACTGCAAAGACTATGGGCCATGACAATAGTACTTCTGCTCCAGAACTTGACATGCTCCTAGCCAAGCTGTTCCAGTACAGCTACAACACTGGCATCTCCCCAACAATGTGAAAAATGGCCCAGGTATGTCCTGTCCACAACAAGCAAGACAAACCCAACCTGGCAATTACCGCCCCACCAGTCTACTTTCAATCATCAGTAAAATGATGGAAAGGGTCATTGACAATGCTATCAAACGGCACTTACTCAGCACTAACCTGCTCACTGACACTAAGTTTAGCTTCCACCAGGGCACTGAGCTCATGACCTGATTGCAGCCTTGGTGCAAACATGGAGAAAAGGGCTGAATGCTAGAGGCAAGGTGAGAGTGACTGCCCCTGAAATCAAGGCAGTATATGACCAAGTATGGCATCAAGGAGCCCCAGCAAAACTGGAGTCAATGGGAATCAGGTGGAATCAAAAATGGCACAAAGGAAGATGGTTGTGGTGGTTGGAGGTTCATCATATTTGTTCCAGGACATCACTGCAGGAGTTCCTCAGCGTAGTATCCTACACCTAACCATCTTTAACTGCTTCATCAATGACTCCCTTCCATCATAAAGTCAGAGGAGGGGATGTTTGCGGATGATTGCACAATGTGCAGCACCAGTCACGACTCCTCAGATACTGAAGCAGTCCATGTCCAAATGCAACAAGACTTGAACAGTATCTAGGCTTTGGCTGATGAGTGGCAATGGCAAGCAACATTCGTACTGCACAAGTGCCAGTCAATGACCATCTCCAACCAAAGGGAATCTATTGCCCCTTGACATTCATTGGCATTGCTGTCACTGAATTCCTCACTATTAACATCCTGGGGATTACCAATGTCCAGAAATTGGACTGGGCTAGTGATTATAAATACTGCAGCTACAAGAGCAGGCTGGAGGCTAGGAATCCTGTGGCAACTAACTCACCTCCCTAAAGTCTGTCCATCATCTCCATGGAAAAAAAAAATCAGGCACGGTAGCACAGTGGTTAGCACTGTTGCTTCACAGCGCCAGGGTCCCAGGTTCAATTCCAGGCTTGTGCGGAGTCTGCACGTTCTCCCCGTGTCTGCGTGGGTTTCCTCCGATTGCTCCGGGTTCCTGCCACAGGTCCCGAAAGACGTGCTGTTGGGTAATTTGGACATTCTTAATTCTCCCTCTGTGTACCCGAACAGGCACCAGAATGTGGCAACTAGGGGCTTTTCACCGTAACTTCATTGCAGTGTTAATGGAGGCCTACTTGTGACAATAAAGATTATTATTGAAAAAGGAGTGCGATGAAACACTCTCCATTTGCCTGGGTGAGTGCAGCTCCAACACACTCGAGCTCAACACTGTCCAGGATAAAGCAGCCCTCTTGATTAGCACCACATCCACAAACATTCACTCCCTCCACCACCGACGAACAGTGGCAGCTGTGTATGCCATCTACAAGAAGCACTGCAGTAACTCACCAAGTTCCTTACACAGCACCTTCCAAACCCACAACCACTACCATCTAGAAGGATAAGGGCAGCAGATACCTGGGAACCCCACCACCTGGAAGTTCCCCTCCAAGTCACTCACCATACTCACTTGGGAATATATCTCCATTCCTTCACTTTCACTGGGTCAAAATCCTGGAATGTCCTCCCTAACAGCACTGTGCATGTACCTACACCACATGGACTGCAGCGGTTCAAGAAGGTAGCTCACTATCGCCCTCTTGAGGGCAATTAGAGAAGGGCAATAAATGCTGCCCAGCCAGCAATGCCCATGTCCCATGAATGAATAAAAATAATGTTATTTGTTTCCTGTGAGAAACTATGTATAAGCTGCATTTCAGATTCAGAGTCATTTAAAACCTACCTCTTTTAACAACATTTTTATCTTCTCAGAAACTTCCATCACAAGCTGGAAGGAAAGAGCGGGAACTTCATACAATCCTCTGCGGTTAGTCAGTTCACAGATTATCGTGTGCATCTTAATGCTCCACTTTATATCATTTTCCAGTAACTCAGAAATATTCTTTCTGCAAAAATAGCACAGGGATTATTTACAATCTTTAGTAAATCATTGATAATAAATGGTCAGATTCTCCTAATTTTTATAAATCTAGAGTACCCAATTCTTTTTATTCCAATTAAGGAGCAATTTAGCGTGGCCAATCCACCTACCCTGCACATCTGAGACTCACGCAGACACAGGGAGAATGTGCAAACTCCACATGAACAGTGACCCGGGGCCGGGATCAAACCCGGGTTCTCAGCAGCGCTGTGAGGCAGCAGTGTTAACCACTGCGCCGCCATGCCGCCCTGTAAATGATCAGATTCGTTCATTTCAACACATGAATAACCAGAGCTCTGACCGTTGTGGTCACTTTTCATTCATGTTTATTTATACTATTAATTGATAATTCAATTGCATACTTCCACAAAACTGTAAAGAGTTCAATTAAACTCACTTATGGATGAATCTGTTCTGGCTACATTCTTCCACCCGAATACGATCATACACCCTTATTGCACCCCACCCGGTGACGTGACGAGGCTGGCAAATCTCGCGAGAGGTATGCCGCTCGGCATGCCTCGTGAGATGCAACACGTGATCTGGATCTCGCCCTCAACGGCCGGGATCCAGATTTGCATATTTAAGTATGCAGTTAAACACACTTAAATACGTTTGCGCTGGGGTCTCCGAAGGCACGGGATCGAAAGCCTGCGCCTTGGAGACCTCGCCGTGGTGCACTGGTCCACCAGACCAGGTGTAATGGCACCAGGAGGTCGGAGGCCCCAAGGCTGTTGGGCTCTGGGCCGGATGCTTTCCTGGCACCCCCCCCCCCCCCGATGCCACCAGGGCACAATGGCACTGGCACCCAATATCAACCCCACTACCTTGACAATAACTCCACCCACCACTCATTGGTTCTGAACCGTGCAAAGCTGTGAAGAGATGAACGACACCACTCCAACCCTTCATAAACTCTAAACTCAATTGCTAATATTGCCAATAAACCCCATCCATCATTTCACGCAGCTGGGAGGCCATATGTGTTGAACATTAGATGTGATTGCACAATTGGACGACATTTGCTGAACTATCCTGAGACTGCGAAGAATTACACTTACAACCAATTTAAGATTTTTAGTGGGGCTCACAGTGTGATATACGTACGTGTACTAGAAGCTACATACATTAATACACAGGGCCCTGCCCTTTGCAGGTGACAAGAACATGTACACATGTTGCATCTTTTTCAACAAAACACAATAGGCTGTCATAATATCCACGCATGTATATAATGAAGTGCAGACAGGCATTGATTGACACACAGGATGACGAGTAAGCACACAGCACAGTGGAGCCAATCACCAGACAGGACACTGCCACTATAAAGCCAGAGGGCACTGGGTTTCCCGCTCTCTGGACTCAGCCACTGAGACAGTCAGAGTCCACGAGCTGGCCAGTACAAATACCAGCCTGCCAGCTCCTTGACTACAATGGCAATGCCATCGCCGCCAGTGGCTCGTGTCAACTCGGGGTATCCAATAAGGCCATCAAAACGACGCTGCGGTTTGAAATTGTCGGGCCTGACAGAGCATCGCTGCTCGGTGCTCGAGCCTGCAAGCTCCTGAACCTTGTTCAGCGCGTCCACACCATGTCACCAGCACCGACGACGGCCTCGCCCGATGAAAACCTGCAAGCCGACATAGATGACATCATCACACAGTACCACATCGTGTTCGATGGCATGGGCACGCTCCCATACCGACACAAAATCCAGCTCAAGCCGAACGCCACCCCTGTAATTCAAGCACCTCACCGGGTGCCGGCACCCCTCAAGGATCGTCTCAAGCAGCAATTACAAGACCTCCAAGACCAGGGCATCATATCAAAGGTTACAGAGCCCACAGACTAGATTAGCTCCATGGTCTGTGTCAAGAAGCCGTCAGGGGAGCTTCGCATTTGCATTGATCCTAAGGGTCTAAACCGCAACATCATGAGGGAGCATTACCTGATACGAAAACGTGAAGAGTTGACCAGTGAGATGGCTCATGCCAAGTTCTTTACTAAGCTCGACGCCTCCAAGGGTTTTTGGCAAATACAGCTGGATGCGTCCAGTCGCAAGTTGTGCACGTTTAACACCCCATTTGGTCGTTACTGCTACAACCGGATGCCTTTTGGCATCATATCCGCCTCCGAGGTATTCCACCTCATCATGGAACAGATGATGGAGGGCATCGAGGGGGTGCGAGTGTACATTGACGATGTCATCATCTGGTTCACAACGCCCCAGGAACACATCGTTCGTCTCAAGAAGGTATTCCAAAGAATCCATGAACATGGTCTTCAGCTCAACAGGGCCAAGTGCTCATTTGGTCAATCGGAGATCAAATTCCTAGGTGACCACATCTCGTAGCAGGGCGTGCGGCCAGACGCCGACAAGGACCCTGGAGGACAAAAAGGCGGTTCTCCGCTTTCTCGGAATGGTCAACTTCCTCGGGAAATTCATTCCCAATATGGCATCCAACACCACGGCCCTCCGACACCTTGTCAAAAAGTCGACGGAATTCCAGTGGCTGCCCGCGCATGAATGGCGCGAGCTGAAAGCAAAACTCACGATAGCCCCGGTTTTAGCGTTCTTCGACCCAACCAAGGAAACAAAGATATTAACTGATGCAAGCCAGGACGGCATTGGGGCAGTGCTCCTTCAGCGGGATGGCTCCTCGTCCTGGGCTCCAGTGGTATATGCCTCCAGGGCCATGACCCCCACTGAGCAACGATACGCTCAAATTGAGAAGGAATGTCTGGGCCTCCTGACAGGGATAGTCAAGTTTCACGACTATGTTTATAACCTGCCGAAATTCACGGTAGAAACGGACCACAGGCCTCTAGTCCACATAATCCAGAATGATTTAAACGACATGACACCGCGGCTACAGCGTATTGTTCTGAAGCTATGCCGCTACGACTTCAAACTGGTCTATACGCCAGGTAAAGAGCTGATTGTTGCAGGTGCCCTATCCAGGTCCATTACCTCACCACATGAGCAAAGCGACTTCATCTGCCACATAGAAGCCCAAGTGCAGATGGGTGCCTCGAACCTTCCGGCCTCCGACGAACGGGTGGTCCAAATTCGTGAGGAGACAGCCAAGGATCCTCTGTTGCAGCATGTGATGCAGCACCTCAGCAATGGCTGGAAGAAGGGACAATGTCCCCAGTTCTATAACGTAAAAGACGACCTGACGGTGGTGGAGGGAATCCTTCTCAAACTCGACAGAATCATAATTCCTCAGAGTATGTGGGCTATGGTGCTGGGCTAACTCCATGAGGGTCACCTTGGGGTCGAGAAATGCCGACGCAGAGCTCGGGAGGCGGTCTATTGGCCGGGCATCAGCCAGGACATTGCCGACACCATCCTTAATTGTCCTACATGTCAGAAATTTCAGCCAGCTCAACCCAAGGAAACGCTGCAGCAGCACGCGATCGTGACCTCTCCGTGGTCCAAAGTCGGTATAGACCTTTTCCACACCAAGAGGCGTGACAACGCACTCCTGGTCGACCACTTCTCCAGTTACCCTGAAGTGGTGAAACTGTCCGCCCTCACGTCGAAGGCGGTAATCAAAGCCTGCAAAGAAACGTTCGCCAGGCATGGGATACCGCTCACGGTAATGAGCGACAACGGTCCTTGCTTTTACAGTTAGGAATGGTCTGATTTTGCACAATCCTACTACAACTTCCGTCATATAACCTCCAGTCCCCACTACCCGCAGTCAAACGGGAAGGCTGAAAAAGAGGTCCACATTGTAAAGCGATTGCTGTGCAAAACTGCAGACTCAGGCTCTGACTTCAACCTGGCAATGTTGGCATACAGGGCGACTCCACTGTCCACTGGGATTGTCTTCAGCGCAGATGCTCATGAATCGCACTCTGCGGACCACAGTTCTAGCCATCCACATTCCCGACCTAGACCACCTCACGGTCCTATAGAAAATGCAGCAGTCATGGGCCCAACAGAAAGCCACGTAGAAGGCTCATGCCACGGATCTACCCGAGCTGGCCCCAACTGATCATGTTCACGTCCAGTTGCCTGAGGGCAGCTGGTCCGCCACAGCTCTTGTGCTCAAACAAGTGGCCCCAAGATCATTCCTTGTCCACATGGCTGATGGCTCCCTGCTATGGCACAACAGACGGGCACTGCAAAGAGTTCCACGCCCGCTACCTGACCGGTGTGCCCCGCCGCCTGCGATGCCTCCTCCGGATGTACCCTGCCACGAGACCACCGACCTGCCAGCAATTCTGCCGGCCCACGCGCCCATCGCGCTGCCAACCATCCGGCCTATCCAGGTGCAGACGGCTCCTGATCCACCTCTGCGGCGATCAACAAGAATTCGTCACCCACCACGGAGACTAAATCTATAGACTGAGTTTTTGTACATTTTTGTGACTTCAGCGTTTCGACCTCTATAAATATCATTTTGTTTGCCATGTATCTGCACTGTCGCCACCCTCCTATGTACATAAGTTCATTGAGACACCTTTCTGTATATAGTCAGGCACATACGTATATATACGCATGCACACCGTAGTATTTATTTATCTAAAAAAAAAGGAGGGGAGATGTCATAATATCCACGCATATATATAATGAGATGCAGACAGGTAGTGATTGACACACAGGATGACCAGTAAGCACACAGCACAGTGCAGCCAATCACCAGACAGGACACTGCCACTATAAAGCCAGAGGGCACTGGGTTTCCCGCTCTCTGGACCCAGCCACTGAGACAGTCAGAGTCCACGAGCTAGCACAGTGCAAGCACCATGCGGTAACTAGTAAGTCTGGTCAGGCTAGTACTAGGTCTCCAGTCAGTTCAGTATAGTGTCAACCCACATCTGAGTATGTATAATAGTTCGATAGTCCAATAAAACTGTGTTGGATCTTCACCGGTGTTAGAGGCCTGTTTCTCGCATCACTGCATCAAGTGCAGTCCCTACCGAACCAACCTGCCTAACACATCATAGGCAACAGCCATTCCCTAGTTAATTCCCAAGTCAATGCCTTAACCAATCAGAGTCAACCTTCCTGGTTTAAACTGAAAGAAAACTTGGCAGTTAATTGTCAGTTATCAATTAACTGGTACATTCTCCATGGCAACGCTCTACCAATCAGAATTCATGTGCCAACCAATCAGCCCTCTCTTCTCATGCCGCATAATTGTTGTTCCCTTTACATTTGGTATTCTTGCGAATTGTCCTGATGAGTGCAAGATTAAAAGCTTTGACAGCATATGTCTTTTCCAGCAATACTAAAGAAAATGATGGTTAATCCAGTCTGGTTAGTATTTGTCTCATTCAAATGGAAAACAATATGAAAAGTTTACCTTCCTGATTGTTGAACGAACATTTCTTTGATGTAATGGATGCTTTTCCCAAATGCCTGTAAAATTCCAAGATAGTCCTCAATTTCACTGATCGTACCATTCAACAAATTAAAAAGCAGTAATTATGGACAATCACGAATACCATGCATCACATTCATAACCCATCTCACCAGCTTCCAAATCCTTCCATAAATGAGGTCAACCAATTAGCTCGCACATTAACTAGAAAAATCCAATGGAATACATATTTATACAGTTTGAATTCTTTCTTGAAGCCTTGGCGTGGGAGGTTGCAGAAGGATAAATGTCTATCCATACATTTTCACCTCACTCTCAAACGCTTTTTCCTGTGAGCCCCACATCCCACAGCTGCCAGTACTAGACGTACTGCCAGCTATTCAACCATGGTAGCCACAGGCGTCAAACACATTCCACCACACTCACTGATACAATTCCCTATCCCTTACAGGGCAAAGTCATTCATGGCCAGAATTAGCAGCACCCAAAGGGTGAGGGAGGGTCAGGTTTGGCTGCGCATTTTTACTGCTTGGGAGCAGGTGGTCTTGTCCATCACTGGAGAGGCCATGTCTGAGACTGTGGCTAGCACTGAGGCAGAAACAACTGAAGATAGCCCCAACTAAGCCTCCTTTCCCCCATTCTCTTCCCGGTTTACTGCAAATAGTGTAAATGCGCAACTCTTCCTTCACCCCCTCCCATAACCACAAACCTATGTCTGTGTGCATTTCAGATATCCAAGAACTGGCACCTGTCCAGACTATAGTCAAACAAATAGCAGAGTAGGAAGACAATGGCGGAGGCAGTTCTTTACTCTCACACCTGAAGCAACCATAGAATCATAAAGGCAAGATTAATAAGAATGTTGCCAGGGCTTAAAAATTGCAGCTATGAGGAGAGATTGGATAGGCTAGGGTTTCCTTAGGCTCACCCCATCATGTCATTGCTGGCCAAAGAAAAAAAGAGACAAAGAAAATAGCTGCTCATTTTAATCCTATTTTCCAGCACCTGTTTCATAGACTTGCAGGTTACAGGTGCAGATCCAGGTATCATTTAAATGAGTTGATATTTCAGCCTCCACCACCAACTTAGGCAGTGAATTCCAAACACGGGCCATCCTCTGGTTGAAAAGGGTTTCCCTCATGTCACCTCTAATCCTTCTGCCAATCACCTTAAATATTTGCCTCCTGTTAATTGACTCCTCAGCTAGGGGAAACAAGCTTTTCCTGTCTACCCTGTCTAGGCCTCTCATAATTTTGTACACCTCAATAAGGTCACCCCTCAGCCCCCTCTGTCCGATGGAAAATAACCCTAGCCTATCCAATCTCTCCTCATAGCTGCAATTTTTAAGCCCTGGCAACATTCTTATTAATCTTCCCCCCCCCCCCCCCCTCCCCCCCCACTCGCTCTGAAGCAATTATGTCCTTCCTGTAATGTGGTGACCAGAACTGTACACAAAACTCCTCCCTCCTCAGCTCACTATATTCTGCAGTAAGGGCTGTGCCCTCATGATGGCGAGGGTTGTGCAGCCTGCAGCAGTTCACATTGAATCTTAACTTGTGCTTCGCCAAATATTGCAGCCTCTACTGGGACGATTCAAGCAGTGAAAGCAATGTTTGAAAACCTTCAGGATCTGCTCAATCATGTGGCAGCAAGTTTATCGTTTTCTCCATGGGGCCAATGTGTGTGTAGGTTGCACACCAGGTTCGTGAGCCATATGTTCAGCAAGTAGCCGTCGCCACCCAGTAGCCATCCCTTTTTTTGAGGAGGCTCAAATGCAATTGATGAAAGAACGAAAGTATCATTACTTAGAGACAAAGGAAAAGGCTAGGAGGGAGGATCAGGAAGAGGCCAGAAAGTCCTTCAAGTTTGTTCCACAATTCAACGAGATCATGGTTGTCCTGCGACCTAACTCCATTCACCCACCTTTGCCCCATATCCCTTAACCCCTTTGATTAATGAAAATCTCAGTTTTAAAATTAACAATTGATCGAGCACAAAAGCCATTGGTTGAAAAACTCTACCATCCTTTCCAAAAGGTCTGGCTTTCAGACTGTGCCCTCTAGTCCTAGGCAGATATAGTGTCGCCCAACCTGCGCTCCCTGTGTTCCCTAGCCACTTGCACCAGGATGCTGGGCATTCACTTGCATGGGAATGGGAAGATACCAGCTGAACAATGCCGGGGTGATATCCCTTCTGGATGAGGTACATCTCAGAGTTTACACGTGGCATCCGCTAAGCAACATATGTACAATCAATGGCACCGTGGGAAAATCTGCAAGCCATGGGCTCGCTCAACCTGTGCGAGGTTAAGACAAGAGTCTATTGAGCTCAAGAAGCTCAACACCATCCAGGACAAAGCAGACTGCTTAATTGCTATCCCTTCCACAAAGATTCAATTCCTCCACCACCGACGAACAGTGACAGCCTGGTATACCATCTATGAGACACACTGCAGGAACTCACCAAGGTTCATTAGGCAACACTTCCAAACCCACGACCACTGCCAGCTAGAAGGACAAGAGCAGCAGATACCTGGGAACACCACCACATGGAGGTTCCCCTCCAAGTCACTCACCACCCTGACTTGGAAATAGATCGCCTTTCATTCACTGTCGCTGGGGCAACATCCTGGACCCCTAACAGCACTGTGGGTGTACCTGCCCCTCAGGGAATGCAGCGGTTCAAGTAGGCAGCTCACCACCACCTTCTGAAGGGCAACAAGGGATGGGCAATAAATGCCGGCCTGACCAGCGATGCCCACAGCCTGTGAGGGAATTTTTAAAGAAATGTTGTTTGGTTCTACATTCTTTGCACACACTTCCTACACCCTGCCAACCTCCTGTCCAAGCTCGTACCTGGTACAGCCAGGGCCAAAAGTGCATGAAAAGTGCACACAAATAGCCCAAATGCCAATCTGGAACAAGGATGGTATCTGCACCGCCAAAGAAACGGCCGCTATGCAACCAGATTTTGCAGCCTTTGTGCCTATAACGACCTTCTAAAAATCAATGTAAATAAATTTAATTTTGTAGATCTGACAGAGTGATGCACTCCCAGGATTTGGACAGCTTTTCAATGTAAATTTTTACGGCGGCAGTTTTATATTATCATGCTTCATGATGGTGTGAGCTTTTAGTTTGTGAGGAACACATGTAAGCTCTAAACTCCTCCGGCAAAAAACACTTAAAACAAACCTGAATATCCTGCTCCAATAGTTTAAAGTTTGAGTTTCCCATTTTCTCTTTGGACTCTTTCAATCTGCACATTAGTTCTTGTACAACACTATTCAGAGCTATTCCCATTTCCTTTGAGTATTCAGGAATATCCTCAGATGCAATCAGTGAAAACCAGGTAAACACCAGTGTATGGTCTATTTTAACCATTGGTTTCATTTGACACACGAGTTCCAGTAATTTTCTAAAATAACAAGAAATAAATAACAAAAATTTCAATCACTGGAAAACGACTCTGGAGATAATACTTTTACACATTTGAGTAATTTTTTCAGGCTAATGTCAGAACGCACTTCTTCATGGAAAGGAAAACGGAAATTCAGAATTCCTACACTGCTCCCCACCAACAGGCATGCGAGCCCCGGCCAAAAGAAGGATCGGTGGCCGTGTTACGCCAATTTTCTGTCGTAAAACGCCACCGTTCCCATGCCGGCGTGGGGACATAGCCTCAAAATCGGAGAATCCAGCCCCCGAAATCTGGACTTCCCTCCTCAAATTCCTTCACCACTCTGCACTCTCTCTCCTGCATTGAAACGTTCCTCTTTGACCAAACCTGTTCTAGTATCTCAGTTTGTGGCTATGTGTTATGCTTTGTTAAATAACCCTGCTGTGAAGTTCCCTGGGATGTCTTGCTCTGTGAGCAGGCGGGATTCTCCGACCCCGCCCGCCTGGCGACCAGAGAATCCCACCCGAGGCCAATGGACTTTTCCATGGTCCGCGTCCCACCTGTGGCGATCTTGCGACGGGTGGGGCGGAAGGATCCAGCCCAAAATATGCTATATACAAACAAATTCTTGTTGTAAGTAAGAAGCTCATGGTCCGAATCTGACAGAATACGGAAACAACCAGTGGATCCAACCTGTGCACTTTATGGGCAGCATGGTAGCACAAGTGATTAGCACTGTGGCTTCACAGCGCCAGGGTCCCAGGTTCGATTCCCTGCTGGGTCACTATCTGTGTGGAGTCTGCACGTTCTCCCCGTGTCTGCGTGGGTTTCCTCCGGGTGCTCCGGTTTCCTCCCACAGTCCAAAGACGTGCAGGTTAGGTGGATTGGCCATGATAAATTGCCCTTAGTGACCAAAAAAAGGATAGGAGGGGATATTGGTTTACAAGGGATAGGGCTTAAGTGGGCTGGTGCAGACTCGATGGGCTGAATGGTCTCCTTCTGCACTGTATGCTCTATGATATGAAAATCGCTTATTGTCACAAGTAGGCTTCAAATGAAGTTACTGTGAAAAGCCCCTAGTCGCCACATTCCAGCACCTGTTCGGGGAGGCTGTTACGGGAATTGAACCGTGCTGCTGGCCTGCCTCGGTCTGCTTTCAAAGCCAGCGATTTAGCCCTGTGCTAAACAGCCCCAGTGGTAGCAACATGGTAGCAACATGACAACTTGCTCATCTGCTCTACAACCAGCACATCCTACTGTGATCTGGGAGGTATCTTGTATGATCAATTTGTCAGTGTTTAAAAATTTAAACACTGGATTACAATTTAAAGAGTCCTGAACAGCATTCCAGGAAGATTTTGTACCAACATTTCCCAGAAAATAGTTTAAAATGTGATAAATGTCACCTTCTTTTTTCAGGGTAATTTCTTAATCTGTGTCGAAACATTTCATAGGAAAGAGCTCGCAGTAGTTCTGGTTTGCAGGAACTGGCTTCACTGCTCACTGAACATGATGGTTGCTGCTGTTCCATTAACCAGTGAAGAATTGGCACAACCAGCACCAACTCCACAACATCTCGTTGAAAACAGAAATTAATCAATCCTCGACATATGCTGGAAAAAAACACAATTACAGTGTTACCCCCCATGCCAAACCCACTGAAGGAACAATCAGTTTCTCAAAAATATGATTATTTGTGCCAGTTAATAAAATCCACTAGGAATTACCAGTACACAGACCCAATCTAAAGTGTCAAAAATAAACAATGGCTACAAAAGCAAATATTTGATATGTGATGTTTTTAATAAACATTATTATATTATATTTTAATATTAACGATTTATCTTCTGGTTCTGTCATTTCTTCTGAACTTGAACCCTTATTGTCAGCACAACGATGGGGAAATAATAAAAGATATGTAGAAATGTTGGGGGTCTGAAGATATGCCCTTCTCTGGTTCTCGCACCGTCTCCAATTTCAGGGGCAAGATCACCTGTAGAATAAAGGTAGGTGCCCAGGGCATTTTCAATGTTACAGGAGTACCCATTATTCAGAGCCAGGGTGGTTTCGGGGCAGCAAGGCACCACTCCATGGGGAGTGGAAAGCATTGGCTCACCCAGTTTAACTGGTCAACGGCAAATATTTAAAGTGCTACCTGATCTGTGCTTTATGTGCTGTTCCCCTAACACTAATCCATTATTGTGCTATGACAAGTTTGTCTGCTTCAAGTTGCCATACTTACTGTTGACCATACCCTGGGCGGAACTGAGAGTTCCTTTTATACCTGCAAAACGTTATGCCCAGTTCTGAGGCTGACCACCCATCACGGCCCAGTGCCCAAATATCTTGGCATCACTCTGAACAATATATTGACCTGCTGACAATACCGAGCGAACCCCAGAGCCAAGGTGGATCTCATATGAAAATTGGCAGTTGCCACCTGGGACAACAGAACCAACACATTACGCCCTGCTTCAATCAGGTGCTGCCACACAAACACAGTGATAGCCACCTCCAGGAAGTCATGAGGATTATTTCTGGGACAATCTGGGACATTGTGACCAACACAGCTCAAGTGGCTTCCTATGCTAACAGACAGTGCGCCTCCTAATGTCCGCAGGGAAAAATCTCTTCCTCAAAGAACACCACAGTCTGACAGCTAACAAAGCACTCCCGTTGTTAGAGGACCTGAAAACCCCCCCATACACCCATCCAAAATGTCATGGTCCCGACCAGAACACACTCCGTGCCCTACAAGCTGAGCAAAGTCTATGGCGGCTCATCCAACCTGCCACCTGCAGGATGAACGGACATTGCGCGACAATCGCCAGGCAGGACTGTTCCCTTCCAGTCGGGGAACACTTCAGCAGCCAAAGGCATTCAGCCTCTGATCTTCAGGTAAGCGTTCTCCAAGCGGCCTTCAGGACGCGCGACAACGCAGAATCGCCAAGCAGAAACTTATAGCCAAGTTCCGCGCAATGAGTACGGCCTCAACCGGGACCTTGGATTCATGTCGCATTCACCTGAGGAAGGAGCAGTGCTCCGAAAGCTAGTGATTTGAAACAAACCTGTTGGCATTTACCCTAGTGTTGTAAGGCTTCTTACTGTATTCTGCTCATGTTCAACCCCCACCCCCCAACCCAACGCACACACAAACACACACGCAATCTGTTTCCTGGCAATGGAGGAGATTCCCCACTTGCTGCCGGTGGGATCTTCCAGTCAGTTCGGCCAATTTTGCGTGGCTTGCCCGCCTCTCCACAGGGGGGAACCTGGCAATGGGGGGGGGGTCATCTTTGGTGGGAACTTAAGATCCCGCCAGCAAGAAGGACTAGATTGTCAATAAATTCATGGTCGGTGCTCCAAAATTCCCACAGATTGTCACAGGTGGAGAAAATTAGTTAAAACGAGAGGAAGGCAATCTAGAAAGGTAAAGAAATCTGAATTGAACCTACAATTGAGGCTCTGGGAGAAGATCTGCAATTTCTTTCAGGTCTTGGAGAAGTTCTTCTGTACGTTCCTGAGGCAGCTGTAACATTTGGCAGATAGTTACCAAGTCACTTGTATCTAAATTCAAACTGCAATGGTTCTGGATAACAAAAGCCACCATTCCAGCTACAAATCGATTTTTGACAATTCTTTTGGATTTTGGTGCTTTTTTAGTTTCTGGCTGCGTGTAAGGATGAAGAAATTTCTTCAACTGCTCAGTTATAAATTCTTGAACCTGCAATAGAAACAAATAAATCATTGGAAATGATTGGATTTATTTTTAAGAAGATTTTACTTGTAAATGAAGCATTCGTACCTACATTGAGGAACCCAACTTCAAATTAGACTTTCAAATTCACACTTGTTTTAGTTTTCCCACAACCCTTAAATTGGGAGTGTTCCAATCCTCTATGAATAACCGCTACAGCCAATTTGAGATAAGATAAAATAAAAGGACTAATTTATTTCACACACACGCAATACACGAAAAGGCGTTTTCCAACGTCCATTCCCTTTTGCACTCATGCAATAAGAGGTACGGGGGAAAGAAAGGGGTACAGGGCTGGACCACAATAAAATACTATGGTTTTGTATGAGTTGAGTATCAAAAGTATAATGGAGGGTTTCTTCGGTTGGTTCACTGTTGCAGGATGATCCATCTTTCCAGAAGTGAGACTTCGTTTGGGCAGCACGGTGACACAGTGGTTAACACTGCTGCCTCAAGGTGCCGAGGACCCGGGTTCGATCCTGGCCCCCTGGTCACTGTCTGTGTGAGGTTTGCACATTCTCCCCGTGTCTGCGCAGGTCTCACCCCCAAAGCCCAAAGATGTGCGGGGTAGGTGGATTGGCCACGCTAAATTGCCCTTAATTGGAATTTTGTTTTTAAATGAAGTGAGACTACCACGGGAGGAGGAGTGTAGAGATGAATTAGCCTTGAAGGCATCAGTTCCAATGTTCCAGTAGTTCACAGGGTAGAAGGGAGCCAGGGGGTAGTACCTGGACGGAGCTCCTCCTGCTGTTACTGTTTGATGGCAAGATAGTAGACAGCGATAGGTCGTTGCATGGGGTTACTGTTCTCTTTGGAGGTCAGACAGCTCATGTCTTGCTCGTGTGACCATGGTTTCAGGTTGAAACTCATTGTGTTTTGGAGCAGGTAACAATTAGGCAACTAACACCACCTTGGGATATTATGAGTCACAAGTAACCACCATTATCCATAGCTTACTGGGACACACATATTGTCTTCAGGGCTAGAATTCTGTCTTAGGAATGCAAAAAAGGGTTGATGTATTTCTCTGGAATTTGATTGTCAGCAGTCACAGAAGACATTGGCATCTCCTTGCAGTTATTGCATCTCTCTCTGATGGTTTGGAATTCCTCTGCTAAGAGTCAATGCGAGTCATGTAAAGCCTGTAGAAGGTCTGGTGTAACAGTAGCAGTGCCCCTACCTCTGAACCTGAAGCTCTGGGTTCAGTTCCAATGCCAGCACTTGTTGGCCATTGAATGTGGCTTAATGGGCTGATAATTAGCTCAGGAGTCCTCGCCCCACTAATCCTCAAAGGAAAAAAATGTGTAAAGATACACTAACAAATGGAAAGTATTCTCCATTATAAAAAAATTCATTACAGAGTACTCCGAAAGACGTAGATATGTACTTATTTTCTGTCCCATATCAACCGGGACACTAGGTAAAACATTTTGCTTCCATGCTTATGATTCCATTTTGATAATAAAAGGTAGGTATGTCACAAATTGTTTTTGTCACCATATTTCTTCTGGATGCCCAAACTTGCTTTTTCATTACCTCCTCTTGAAATTAAATGAATGAAAATCGCTTATTGTCACAAGTAAGCTTCAAATGAAGTTACTGTGAAAAGCCCCTAGTCACCACATTCCGGTGCCTGTTCAGGGAGGCTGTTATGGTACGAGGCTGGCTTTATCAAGGGACTGGGCAGTTGAATTACTTCAAACACTGTAATGCAGTCTTTAACTAAAGGTATTGCCGTAACTACATCTTGTGCTACATCTAGGTGCTACAAGAGGATCAGTGTCACTAGAAGTTGCTCTGGTCCACCAGACTCCTGGGAAAATGGTGATCATTATCATATCACAGTCGAGTCCAGGGAAGAATCCACTGTGCACTGCATCTCTTATGAGAGTACTTGGCAGCCTGCCTCTGCACCGTAAGCCTCTTTGGGTAGGCCTCTAAGGGGTTAGGCTGAGGCCTTGCACACTTTGCAATGCTGAGAAAGGGCCGTGGAATTTCAGTTGGCCCCTGATCAACAAAATGGCAGATCATGAAAAACTCAAGAGCGTACTTCCTGTTGCATGATCCCCTGTTTGTAGCCTGGAATGTATCATGGATGCCATACTGGAACGAGGATGGTGGTTGATGGGTGTTTCCTTAGGGAGGGGTGTTGGATGGCGAACCATTGCTGCCAGGGAAAACACTCAATGGCCAAATGCTGCCCGTTCCAGAAGGCACCCAACCCCCATAAGAACGGGAAGAGGCCATCAGGTTTCAACAAAGGGTCCTCTTTCTTGCCCCTCGTAAAATACCAGCGGCAGCAGGAAGAGACCCTTAAGCCTTTAATTGCTCCTCTTCATTTGCTACCTATTGGTCTCAATTGGGTGGGAGGCTGGCCTCCATCTTCTCTACCACTGATATTTTACTAGTAACGTCAGGAAGGAAACACCCGTGCCACCCCTACTACCCCGCACTTCTCGCTGATTTACGTTTCACCCCCACCTCTCAGCCTGCTTCGAGACCCCAATAAATCCTCATCAGATCTCTCAAAAGATTTTCAAATTGACTTTCAGATTCAGCATTTTTTTTTAACCTGGAAGACTGCTGGGACTTTCTGCAGTTTGAATAATTGACCATTTATATCTAAGAAAGAAGTCAGTCATAGGCAAAGTGAAGCAATCAGACACCCTTGTTTCAGGTTGAATTATTATTTGGTCAAACCTGCAAACCATGAAACTTGCAAAATGTTTTATTTGGTTGATAACTTGCTCAAACTAAAGCCGGCGATGGTTCCTTCTTCTCATTATTATAAATAAATACCTGGATTTCACCGAAAGAGCTTTGCTGTTCCCAAAAACAAACAATCTTGTTGCCCTCCAGACAGTGCCTCAGTTGTAGCTTAAATCTCTCGAATGTTTCCTTATTCAGAGAACCAAGACATTCAAAGATGGTCTCCAGTATAAGTTTTATTCCTGTCGACTTTAACCTCAAATTCCGTTGGTTGTCATTCCCTCCAAAGAATGTGAACCCTCTCGTGACTGCTCTAAGTAAACCTGATTTGTCTGGAAAATTCATGATGCCATCGAACTGGTGCCATTCTAAGAATAAAGATGAATTGATAACTTTATAAAACAAGAAGATTAAGGAAATCACGTCTCTGCTATGGCATATTAATTATTGTAGACGTTCCTAAATAATGCCCCCGGGTTCATAAAAAATATAAATCTATTACATATTCAGCAAATTAATATTTTTTGCAAGCAAAGCAATTCTGAAAATTAATGCTGGTAGATGTGGTACTAAATTCACTCGAAGCAATGCATTCATTCAAATCAGTCAAAATATTTGCAGACTAATAATATTACCATCGATTGCCAAATGTGGCTTTATCAAGGGACTGGGCAGTTGAATTACTTCAAGCACTGTAATGCAGTCTTTAATTAAAGGAATTGCCATAACTTGTCAGCTAACCCAGACAGATACATCAACATCACCTCAGCCCAGGGGATGGTGCACAAACTGAATGTATATGGGGCTCCACTGAGATGCTGCATTTGTAGAGATTAACAAATGAAACTTAGCACACACATCCAACACCACACAGAAAGCCTGCAGATTAATACAGTGGTAACATGTAATAAACTGTCTTCATATATTTTCTCCATATCTCATATGAAATTAAGAATAGGAGTCATGCATCGTATCTTTTTGGTAGAATTTGTCTGGATCAGAAGACATGGGGCTGGGTTCTCCATCTTCGGGATCCTCCGCTTCGCCGGCAGCGCACTCATGCCCACGGATTTCACGACGGTGTCGGGTGCCCACAATGGAAAACTTCATTGGCCGGGTTCCGGGATGGAGAATCCTGCTGTCGGCGGGAGTGTGCCGCACCAGGAAGGGAACTCAGCCAGGGAAGTGGAGGGCTGCTCCATTTAGCTTCAGTGATACTCGTTTATGGAAGGGTTAAATCATCCAGGGCTTGACCTCCTGATCACTGTCCAGCGATGCCTGCTGGAAGTGAATGTGTGTGAGTGCTGCCTGAGGAAAGGATTAGCCTTGACGACCGTGGCTTTGGAAATGGTTATGCTTGTCCTGCTTGGCGTTTGCATTGGTCACAGAGAACTTTATCAAGTGATGGGGTCCTGGTTTCACTTTGATATCGCTAGATAGATTTCAGTGTATAAAACCAGTGTGACCCTTCCATAAACAAGTGTCACTGTAGCTAATTGGAGCAGCCCTCCCCTTCCCTGGCTGAGGTCAGTTAATCTGCACAGCCCAGGTGCCAAACCCTGACAATGCCCTAGTTTGCACAGCCGAGCCACTTCACAGGTAAATTTGCTAAACCTTTGGGAGGAAGGAAACACTATTTAAGTGTCTCACTTACACCACTATCTGTAACATATCAAGGCATGTAGTGTCTCAGACAACAAATCAGTTGTCTATCGTTCATTGAAGACGATCACACACCTATCATCCTTAGCATGAAAATAAATACCTGTTTTTCATTTCATGATAATATATAGTTCTTTTCACATTGTCTTCAGATACTTTGCTGGTTTGTCAGACATACAGAAGTAGCAATACAGACTTTTTCTAACTTTTTACCATTTCCGCTGAGATTCTTCGGTATTATTAAGAACCGTTCAGCAACTTCTGCAATTAATCCATTTGTATTGCCTATAGCATAGTGATATCGCAAGGGGAATGGGAATTCCTTAATCTCCGGTGGTGGAAACCAGGACATTTGCACAAGTAATCCATTTTTGCCAAGACCCCTGTAAGGCAATGAGAGAAGGAAATGAAAATACAAAATGATAAAGAGCACATGGGCCAAGATTTTCCAGTCCTTCGACAGGATCTTCTGGACCCGCATATGGCGACGACAACAGCAACAACTTTTACTTCTGGAAAGGTTCCTCGGTGCTGCTCAGGAATGATTATCGGACAAGGATTTGACACGAGTCACATTTAGGACATTCCAGGACAGATGACCAATTGTTTTGAGAAAGCTTTTAAGGAATATCTTAAAGGAGGAAAGAGACAGAGAAGCAGAGTGATTTAGAGAGGAAAGGCTAGGGGCAGGATTCTCCGACCCCCCGCCGCGTCAGAGAATCGGCGGGGGGTGGCGTGAATCCCGCCCCGCCGCCGGCTGCCGGATTCTCCGGCGCCGGTTTTTCGGCGGGGGTGGGAATCGCGTCACACCGGTCGGGGGCTGTTGGCAGTGGGCCCCCCCCCCCCCCCCCCCCAGCGATCCTGCGCACCGCGATGGGCGAGCGGCCGCCCGTTTTCGGCCAGTCCCACCGGCATAAATTAAACAAGGTCCTTACCGGCGGGACCTGGCTCTGTGGGCGGCCTGTGGAGTCCTCAGGGGGGCGCGGGGGGAGCTGGCCCCGGGGGGTGCCCCCGCGGTGGCCTGGCCCGCAATCGGGGTCCACTGATCCGCGGGCAGGCCTGTGCCGTTGGGGCACTCTTTCACTCCACGCCGGACGCTGTAAATGGCCGCCATGGCCGGCACGGAGAAGAAACCCCCTGCGCATGCGCTGGGATCACGCCAGAACACGCTGCCGCTCCCGTGCATGCGCCAACTCCGCCGGCCGGCAGAGGCCCTTCGGCGCCGGTTGGCGCAGCACCAACCCCGCCGGTGCCGGCCTAGCCCCTGAAGGTACGGAGGAATCCACACCATCTGGGCGGCCCGACGTCGGAGTGGTTCACACTAGGTAGCTGGAGATATGGTCACCAATGGTAGAGTGATTAAAAAACAAAGAGCCAGAATTATAGGAGTGCAGAAATCTCCTGTGAAGCTCGAAGAGACGATGGATGGGAATTTAAACCGCGAATCATCGTTGGACCGAGAGTCAATGTAGGTCAGCGAGTAAATGTTGGCTATAATTTAGGATGGAGAAAGCAATTTTAGGTGAGCTCAACTTTACATCAGATGGAAGATGGCAGGACAGTACTGGAAAGGTATGGCAACTGCTAGGCCCAAGGCTGTAAGAAATTAGACAGTCATGAACACAGCCCAGTCCATCATGTGAACCTGCCTCCCATCGATTGACTCTGTCTACACCTCCTGCCTTGGGAAAGTGGGCAGCATAAACAAAGACCCTGCCCACCCAGGTTATTCTCTCTTCCAACCTCCTCCATCGGGCAGGAGATACAAAAGTCTGAGAACATGCACTAACAGGTTCAAAAGCAGCTTCTTCCCCGCTGTTGCCAGACTCCTGAATGGCCCTCTTATAGACTGAACTGATCTCTTCACACATCTTCTCTACTGAGTAGTACTACACTCCATTTACTTCACCTGATGCCTGTGTCAATGTATTTACATTGTGTATTTATCATATGTCCTATGTTTTTTCATGTATGGAACAATCTGTCTGGACTGTATGCAGAACAATACCTTTCACTGTATCGCGGTACAGGTGACAATAAATCAAATCAAAATAGTCAAGCACAGAGGCAACAATGATACAAATGAGGGTGTCAGCAGGAGATAAGCTGAAGCTGTGGCAGCATTGGGCGACATTACAGAGATGGATTTATGCAGTCTCGGCATTGGCACAGATATGCAATTAAAAGCACACCTCAGTGACAAACATGACATTGAGGTTACGAACAGTCAGCTGAGATGGATGGAATCAGTGGTTAAGGAAGGGGCCATGGTTTTGGCCTTCCCAATAAATAGTTGGAGGAAATTTCGCCCATTACTGAATGTCAGATAAACAGTGTGACCATTTAGAGCAGTTTAGCAGGAATAAAGTTGAGGGAGTAGGTGGTGGGTCCCATGGACAAGATGAATTCAAGGAGAGGGTATTAGGGAAGATAGGAGAGAAACTAGAGAAAGATATAAGTTCGGTGTAGAGGGAAACTTGAGGGAAACACTGGAGCGAATTTGTGCCCACCTTAGCCATGAATGTAAACAGCGACGTGTAGCCTAAATATTGTAACAGTCGGAAAATGATATGGGCACTGGCCAGGTGCAGGCCTCCGGTTTCCGGGGAGGGGGTGGTATTTGATGAGGTGGGGTGGGGAGGGCATTAGTGTGGCAATTTGGAAGTATTAGTGTATTAGTGTGGCCTCCCGCAGTTTGCGGCACTACTGCTGGGGTGTCAGAGCTGGGTCCCGTAAAGGACACTGAGACTGAGGGGAGAACGGCGCTGCTAACATATCTCCCCCAGCCTCTGCGAGAATCCATTGCTGTAGGGCCTGAGGAGTGTGGAGGGGCCCTGCTTCTTGTCCGGGAAGCCTGGCCGCCAACTTGGCTGGTGTGTGGGTGACTAGGTGTACAAAATGCAAGGCTCGCATAAGCAGCAACTCAGAAGAGCAGGGAGATGCAGCTCATTGTTAATGATCGAGTAGAGTTTAATCTGCAGTCTTGAATAATCAGTTCACTCTTCCCTGCCTGCCACAGGAGGATTTAATGGAATTCTAATATTTAAAAAATAAATTTAGAATACCCAATTATTTTCTTTCCAATTAAGGGGCAATTTAGTGTGGCCAATCCACCGACCTGCACATTTTTGGATCGTGGGGGTGAAACCCATGCAGACACGGGGAGAATGGGCAAACTCCACGCGGACAGTGACCCAGGGCCGGGATCGAACCTGGGACCTCAGCGCCGTAGGCAGCAGTGCTAATCACTACGCCACCGTGAGGCCCTATTGAATTCAAATTTAACGATCTACCATGGTGGAATTCCAGCCTGGGAGTCCAAACCATTGCCAATTGCCCTTGGTCAGTGGATTACCAGTCCATTGATCATACCACTAGGCCACAGGAAGTTTTCATTGAATTTATATTTGACCATTTACCATGGTGGGATTCGAGCCTGGAACCCCAAAGCATTGTCCTAGGTTTGTGGATTGCCAGTTCAGCGATCATACTTCTAGGTCACAGGGGGAATCCTAAAGGTTTCATTGGAAAATGTCACATCTACCACGGTGGGATTCGAACTTGGGTCCCCAGAGCATTACCCTTGGTTTCTGGTTTACTAGTCCAGTGACAATACCACTACGTCGCAACCACCCCAAAACAGATTTTGCCCTGTTATGGAGAAAGTGCTCAATTGCACAGAACCCACTAGCCTATTAACACTCGTCCTTCCTGGACGAGTCAATTATGCCCATTTAGTGAGTCGTGTAATAAATGAATCTGCCACTAGTTGGTGCTCATGAGTTAACCCTTTAGACGATGAACCCCCATACATTGAAGTCCCTGGTTTGCACCCAGCATTTGCTGAGAGAGCGAGCAGAAGTACTGCACCCCATATATGGGGCAACGGTTTCAGAACTCAGCTGATAGCCATGATCTGACATGTGCTGTTGCAGTTGTGTCCCCGCTGGCATCGCCATAACTAGGTTATGGAGAAAACCTAGTTAACCTAGTTGACTGAAACCAATTTTGCTGGGAAGGAGGTTCAGAGCTCCCCAATAGCGCCGGCCTCCACATTGTTGGAAGTGGTATTGACGACAGGAGGAATGGAGAAGGGGGTGGGGTCAGCGATTTATAGGAAGCTTCTGAGAAGGGGATTAAAGCTAAGTGGGAGGAAGGATTGGGGAGTCTATGGAAGATGGTTTGTGGTGTGAGGTGCTCCGGAGGGTTAACGCCTCAACCTCGTGTGTGAGATTTGGGCTGATACAGCTGAAGGTTGTGTATAGGGCACATCTCATGAGGACGAGGATGAGCCGACTCTTTGAGGAGGTGGAGGATGTATGTGAGTGCTGTGGGAGGAGCCCCGCAAACCATGTTCACATGTTTTGGTCCTGCCCGAAACTGGAGGGGGATTGGAGGGAGGTTTTTAAGGTTATCTCGGGGGTGGTGCATGCGGGGTTCGAACCAGAGCCCCGAGAAGCCATTTTCAGGGTGTCGGACCAGCCCAGGCTGCAGGCAGGTGCGGGGGAAGATGACTTAGCCTTCACCTCGCTGGTTGCCCGGAGGCGGGTCCTGTTGGGGTGGAGGTCAGCTTCTCTGTCCTGTGCCTCGGCTTGGCGGAGGGGACTCGTTGGAGTTCTAAACGCTCGGGAAGGTGAAGTTTGAGTTGAGGGGGGAGGATGGAAGGGTTCTACAATTCATGGGCATTGTTTTTCTTGCACTTTCAAGAATTGGAGGCCATCGAACATTCGGGGGAAAAGGGGGTGATCGGGGAGGGGCGGGGTTTGAGTATATTGTTTATTGTTTACTAGGTATGGAATAATCGTGGATTCTCTTTTGGTCTTTCTTGTTTTGTATTTGGGATGTAGGGGGATGTTTGTGTTTGTATCTTGAAGGGGATGCTGGTTGGGGGATTGCTATTGTATTTGTTATTATTGGTTATCTTTTGTTGGTTGAATATTTGATGAAAAGTGGAAAATCAGAATAAAAATATATATTTTTTTAAAACTTTGACTGAAACCAGACTGGCCAAGACGCCAGAGCCATAGGATTTGCACAAATTGCTGGATTCCCCCTAGTGGAGGGAGTAATTTACTGCATGCAGTTGGCTCGGCGTTCCCCATGGCGACAT
Organism: Scyliorhinus torazame; assembly: GCF_047496885.1. Classification (NCBI taxonomy): domain Eukaryota; kingdom Metazoa; phylum Chordata; class Chondrichthyes; order Carcharhiniformes; family Scyliorhinidae; genus Scyliorhinus; species Scyliorhinus torazame. Next base: position 142,756,089 of record NC_092724.1, on the reverse strand, counting down.
GGTGCCCCATTCATGAACCTTGTTGGCAGCAAGGTGGAGCAGTGGTTAACACTGCTGCCTCACGGTGCCGAGGTCCTAGGTTCGATCCCGGCCCTGGGTCACTGTCCGTGTGGAGTTTGCACATTCTCCCCGTGTTTGCGTGGGTTTCGCCCCCACAACCCAAAGATGTGCTGGTCAGGTGGATTGGCCATGCTAAGTTGCCCCTTTATTGGAAAAAATAAATTGGGTACTCTACATTTTTTTTTTAATTTTAAAAAAATTCATGAACCTTGCTGGCAGAATGTCTGCCGTTTTCAGGGAGAGAACATCACGCTTCTGCTCCACCCCATCCAGCATCCTCATCAGGGCTTCCTCTGAGAACCTCGGGGTTGTCTCCCTGGTTGCATTCCTCCAATTGGACTTGGGGAAGCATTTAAATTACGCCCCCACCCCCCCGCCATTATTGAGCTCAGGTGATGCCGAGAATCTAAAAATCGCCCCATGATATTCAATGTCATTACCATTGCTGATACCACCATTATCAACAAACTGGGGACTTACCATTGGCCAGAAACTGAACTGGACTAGCCATATAGTGCTACAAGAACAAATCAAAGGCTAGGAATCCCCTTGACTCCCCAAAGCCTGTTCACCATCCAAAAAGCACAAGTCCGGAGTGTGATGGAATACTCTCCACTTGCCTGGATAAGTGCAGCTTCAACAACACTCAAGATATTTTACACAACCCAGGACAATGCAGCCCGCTTGATTGGCAGCCCATCCACAAAAGTGCACCCCTTCTACCACCGCACACAGTGACAAGCAGTGTGTGTACCATCTACACTGCAGCAGCTCACCAAGGTTCCTTAGGGAGCACCTTCCAAACCCAGGACCACTGCCATATAGAAGGACAAGGGCAGCAGATAGATGGGAACACCACCTCCTGGAGGTTCCTCTCCAAGCCACTCACCATCCTGAGTTGGAAATATATCGTCGTTGCTTCACTGTCGCTGGGGCAGAATTCTGGAACTCCCTCCCTAATAGCACATTTTCTGTACCTACACCACATGGACTGCAGTGGTTCACACAGGCAGCTCACTACCACATTCTCAAGGGCAAACAGAGATGGGCAATAAAATGCCGCCTTAGTCAGTGATACCCACATCTCATGAATGAATAAAAAACATTACAACTTCTCAGCTCTTTAGCTAAAATAACAATTGTGGCACATGCAAATTTGACTGAAATTAGTACGAGTCCAATTCAAATCCTCTCAGATACTACTTATATTAAAACAGATAAGGAGTGCTTTGCTCTTAATCTTAACGACATGATATGTTCTCCAAATCAATTCTAATAGTCCTTCAAACAAGAGCATAGTTAATAGTTGCGTAAGGCACATTGTTTTACTTTACCGAACAGAGATGTCTTCAAGTATTCCTCTTCCATTTTCAAAATATATCCATAATTTGTCATATTTTTGATTAAAACGAACATCCTTCGGAATTATAGCATTGATATGAATAGTGAACATATGTGATGCAGGTGGACTGAAACAAGCTGCAGATTGGCTGTAATAAAAAGATATAAAATATAAAATTATATCACATCTACAGCATGGAAACAGTCCATTGGGCCTAACATTTCAATGCCAATGTTTATGCTTCTTAGGAGCCCTCTCCCATTTAATTTAGCTCACCCGATCGGCATCCCCTTCTATTCCCTCCTCCTACATGTAACTATCTCACTTTCCCTTAAATGTTATATGGCTCATCCACTCCATGTGGCAATGAATTCCACATTCCCACCACTCTTCGACTCAAGAAGCTTCACTCCATTTCATTCATCAGTGCCCATATTTGCAGTGAAAATAATAGTTGGGCACTCTATTATTAAGAAACAAACTGAATAGCACCCACCCACACAGGAACAGAAAAGCATGAAAGTTGCGATTCAAGCTGCCTTGCTCTTCAATAAACTTTGCTACAATGATATTTCAACCAGCGACACAGCATTCAAATGCAGGATTGGTGTGAAGTTGTGGGCTTCTAACCACTAGATAATCCACTAAACACAGCAGTAAAAGTTGGGTTTGTCCATTCAACTGCAAGCGATTTTTTTAATGGTACAATCAGTCTTAATTACTAACAAATAAGGGGCTGTATTCTCCGCTCCCCGACGCTGAAATCGCGTTCGGCGAAGGGGTGGAGAATCCATTTTGACGCGAATATCGGGAGCAGCGCGGTTTTTGTATTCTCCGCCCCCTGAAAAGCGGCGAGCGGCCAAAGGGGGCATTACTTTTCCGGTCCGGGTCCATGGGCTGAGTCCGCCATGAAGCACGACGCGGCCGCTGCAGGCTGCCACTGTGCGCATGCACGGCCATGGGACCGGAAATGCTCAGGGCTGTAGAGGCGGCTAAAGCTGCGAGCTGTGCGCTGACTCCCTGCCTGCCCCCAGCAAAACGGGGAATCGGTGGCCGTTTAGCGCCAGTTTTCCTGCCGTGAAAGACCACCGTTTTCACGCCGATGTGGGGACTTAGTCTCCAAAAACTGAGAATCCAGCCCAAGGTCTCTGGCACTTTTAGAAGTTTGGAGTCACATTCCTTCGTATTTTAATGCTGGAATTTTTTTTTAAACTTCTTTTCTTTCTGACCGTCTCTCAATTCCCAATTTCTTTCCTACTTTTAATTTGTTTTCTGCTGGATTCTTGCTCTGCTCAGGGCAGCTCGAATTCCCAGAAGGGAGACTTTAAACAGGCGTTATGCTTCTTAACATGTGCAAGGGAACGCCCATTTAAGACAGGCATGCTGGAAAAATGGCCCCTCTCAATATTGAGTTGCATATCTTTTAGGTGTCCTTGGGGCACACAACATTCCTTCTTTGAAATGTGTTTTCCTTGCTTCCCTTGTACATCAATAAAATGGATGCAACCTTTGCCTCACCAGAATAATTTGACAAGATTTTGCACTGGTTAAGAAGTCAGATTTTGGTTCGGCAGAAGATATCACTGAATTCATCCAGGATGAAGCAGAGGATTGTTTGCGAGAGGGAAAGCCTTGCGTAGCAAATTCCACTGTGTGTCCTATAGGGGGTGGGGACTGCAAAGAGGTAACCAAGCAACACATGGTTGCAATGAACAGTAAGGGGCTGGAAGAAAGTGGGTCTGGTAGATGAATGCTGAACTATAGCTGGAGGTTGAGTGGAGTAGACTGGGAAACAGTAGTTATGAATATACCGGACTCACTTCTGATCACCAGATGTTTTTTTGCCTTGATGCTTAAGATCTGATTCTGGAATGTTCTGGTTGTCATTGTTTGTTTTGCTTCCAGCCTATGGAAACAGTTTGAAAAAAAAAATCAGCTTGTCTGCAACATCACCTTCAGAAATAAGTTGCAATATTACTAAGTAATGAAATTCATACATAGAACATACAGTGCAGAAGGAGGCCATTCGGTCCATCGTGTCTGCACTGGCCCACTTAAGCCCTCACTTCCACCCTATCCCCGTAACCCAATAACCCCTCCTAACCTTTTTGGCCACTAAGGGCAATTTATCATGGCCAATCCACCTAGCCTGCACGTCTTTGGACTGTGGGAGGAAACCGGAGCACCCGGAGGAAACCCACGCAGACACGGGGAGAACGTGCAGACTCCGCACAGACAGTGACCCAGCGGGGAATCGCCCTGGGACCCTGGCACTGTGAAGCCACAGTGCTATCCACTTGTGCTACCGTGCTGCCCGGTAAAAAGTACAAAGTACTTCACTATTTTACTGTTGATTATTGCACAATGGTATTTAGCTGTAGTTTACTATTGCGCAGGAGCAAATGGGGTATCTGAACTATCACTGCTTTCAGAGTGCATTATTTCTTTGTAAATTTATGTAATGCAGTTTATCTCCCCATAATCACCTTTATGAATACATCTGCCAGCCCTTCTCTTTAGTTTGTGATCCAGTTAAATCCAATCATGTTTAAGTCCATGGAATACAATTTTCGTTAAGAAACAGGGTATAGCAAAACTTGTTTGAAAGTAAAATGGGTCAGCCTAAAACAGATCTTCCTACTCACTCTGGGCCCATTTCACACTGCTACTTATGCCCTCTCCTTGATTGCCACCTTGCTGTGTTGGAGAGGCTTGAATGGTCCGTTGATCCCGGGAGCAATGCCATCAGGAGTCTTAAGTTTCTGACAGGGTGACTTTAGCAACTTGAGAAAGCCAGCGGTAATGGAACAAGGATTTATTGAACTATGTGCAATACTTTGCCCACGGCAGTAACCATCGAGCAATCCAGGCCTTGTTGAGACCATCAACTAACTCCGGGCCCTGCTTGAGCCGGCTTTTATGTGTAGGTTTCTAACGGGCTCCAGCTAGGTGGCCTCCGACTCGTACCTGGGAAGCTTGTACTCTACGAGATAGTTGGGGGGATCAACAATGGTTTCCCCCATGGTCCTCGTGGGCGTTATGACAGTCACCCATAACGGTACAGTCAGAGGGAGGGGAGGGACCAGAAAAAGTGCAATCCAATTCCCCAACGGCGGAAGACACTTGTATGATATCAATGGCTGTAATGGCAGATGAAGTCTGCAGCAGTAGGGAGATCCCCAATCGTCGATGGTTCCTTGCCATTGGAACTGGACCTACCCTCTGTCGAGGACCATGTGTCTGCTGATGTGCAACAGCATTCCAACATTAAAAGATGTTCCGAACCAGGGGCGAAATTCTCTGGAAACGGCGTGTGGTCCGCCGACTGGCGCCCAAAACGGCGCAAATCAGTCGGGCATCGCGCCGCCCCAAAGGTGCGGAATGCTCCGCATCTTTGGGGGCCGATCCCCAAATTTAAGGGGCTAGGTCGGCGCCGGACGAGTTTCCGCCCCGCCAGCTTTCGGAAAAGGCCTTTGGTGCCCCGCCAGCTGGCGCGGAAATGACATCTCCGGGCGGCGCATGTGCGGGAGCGTCAGCGGCCGCTGACGGCATTCCCACACATGCGCAGTGGAGGGAGTCTCTTGCGCCTCCGCCATGGTGGAGACCGTGGCGGAGGCGGAAGGGAAAGAGTGCCCCCACGGCACAGGCCCGCCTGCGGATCGGTGGGCCCGGATCGCGGGCCAGGCCACCGTAGGGGCACCCCCCGGGGCCAGATCGCCCCGCGCCCCCCCCAGGACCCCGGAGCCCGCCCCCGCCGCCTTGTCCCGCTGGTAAGGTAGTTGGTTTAATTTACGCCGGCGGGACAGGCATTTTAGCGGCAGGACTTCGACCCATCCTGGCCGGAGAATCGCGTGGGGGGGGCCCGCCAACCGGCGCGGCGCGATTCCCGCCCCCGCCGAATCTCCGGTGCCGGAGACTTCGGCAACCAGCGGGGGCGGGATTCACGCCAGCCCCCGGCGGTTCTCCGACCCGGCGGGGGGTGGGAGAATCTCGCCCCAGGTGTCTACCCAGAGGAAACCAGCACACCCTCCCATGACCAGTAACACGGAGTTTCTTGGGTGGACAATCATACTCCTTAACGTACAGTCGCTGAAGAAGACGGCTCATGACCAATTTTACACCCACGATGTTTAAGACTGATGTTTTACTTAAGCTAGTTTGGTCCATAAACCGTTTGATCAGCACACTATGTTCAACATGTACCATGCATCAAATTACACTATAAAGAAGAGTCAATACTTCTGTTTTCTAAAAGGAAGCTTATGTTAAATACATTTCTAAAAGTAAGTTCTGGTGTGGGTCTTGGGCTTCAGTGAGCCAGCAACTTGTTAATTGAATACTTGAAATCCATTTTCAAAATGGAGAAAGAGGACAAAATATCAACAGTCCAAGAAAATCTAAAATTAATTGAATGTGGAAGAATTTGGTAGATTTAATACAAGTAAAAAAAAAGGTAATAGAGTAAATAATGTAGCTTGAAATGTGTAACTCTGTGCAGGACCTAGTGGTCTTAAAAATAAGGAATTGCCATAATGTTTCCAAATCGCTCTAGATTAAGGAATTGTGCCTCCTCCAGCAAATATCCTTCATTTTTATTTCAGAGAACATGGGCGGGATTCTCCGACGCCCCGCCGGGTCGGAGAATCGCCGGGGGGCAGCGTAAATCCCGCCCCGCCGCTCTGACTCCGGCTGCCGAATTCTCCGGCAACGGTTTTCGGGCGGGGGTGGGGATCGCGCCGCACCGGTCGGGGGCCGTTAACCCGATAGGACGAGCGGCCACCCGTTCCAGGCCAGTCCCGCCGTCGTGAGATGGACATGGTCCATCCCGGCGGGACCTGGCTTGTCGGCCGTCTAGCGGGGTTCTTGGGGGGGGGGGGGGGGGAAGCATGGCGGTATGCGGCCCGGAGGGCGGGGGGGGGGGGCGCACGGTGGCCTGGCTCGCGATCGGGGCCCACCGATCCGCGGGCGGGCCTGTGCCATGGGGGCACTCTTTCCCTCCACGCCGGCCTCTGTAAGGCTCCGCCATGGCTGGCGCGGAGATGAAACCCCCCGCGCACGTGCAGGAAACACGCCGGCAGTTCTGCGCACGTGCAGGAAACACGCTGGCGGTCCTGCGCATGCGCCAACTCGCGCCGCCCGGCGGAGGCCATTCGGCGCCGGTCAACCCCTTCAGCACCGGCCTAGCCCACGGAAGTGCGGACCGCCCCGCCAATTCCGGGAGAATCCCGGCCCACGTTCTCAAATGGCTCTGTACCTACCTAGACACACGCAGCCAGATTATTTCCACCACTCTGGTGTATCTCCAGAGTATTTCCATCTGGAGCTTGCAAAAAGATTTCCATGGCCCCCTCCCTCTTCCTCATCCACACATTGCAACATGACAACATCAGGGGTCAGCTTTAATATGATGGTTAATTAGCCCAACTTCTTCCCCACCTCCCTGAACCATCTATTCCCATTATATTCAGTCTTGAATAATCTAAAGTTTTGTGAACTTAATATCAGAAAGACTAAAGACATTCGGTGCGATTTACCGGCCTTGTCCCGCCAGAATCAGGACGGGATGCGACCGGTAGATCCCAGGAGAGGCCTTTTCCAGGATCCCCAATGGTCGTAACAACTTGTGAGATCTCGTTAGATCTTGCAGAGTTAAGTGAGTTTCCAAACTCATTTAACTCTACCAACGCCAGATCGAACCGGCTCCCGGGACCGACCAGCCTTGCCGAGGAGACCCCAGCCGGGCACCATTTAGCATTGCTCCCCATAAGCGGGGACCAGACAGAACGGCATTGGGGGGTGGGGGGGGTCTCCCAGATGATAGGAGACCAACCTGGCAGTGCCGACTAGGTGTCATCCTAGCACTGCCAGGCCTGTAGTGCTAAGGTGCCCGGTGGAATTTTGCCCGTCCCACTGATCGGGGGTGACCTGCCCCTATGGGGTGGGGTGCAGGTGGTCTCGAGGACCCCCTTATAGGTGAGTTGGGGCATTGGAGGGATCCGGGGGGGCCGTGTCAGGGGGTCAAGAGTTTGGGGCAACATTTATCTCTTGCTGTACCGCAGAGCTCCGCTTGTCAGAGCTCTTCAGTGCAGGAAATTACGCTGTGCGGCCTCGGGGGTGTTCCCCACTGGGGCTTGGGAATCCCGCCCAGAACGGACGCTGTTTTTTTTTATTTAATCGCGCCGACTGCCTTTAGCCCCTGCCACAAACTCCTGACTCTTGCTCCTAATACCATCAACATTCCCTGTTACTAACTCACCCTAAACCAATCTTCTCATACTTTAAGCATCCTAACAAACTGAGCCAAGTTTCCAAGCTTAAATCCTTCTGTCACAAAGACAATCTATTTTTACCTCCATAACATTGCCCACTTCAATCCATCCGCTGCTGAAATCCAGCAGTGCTTTTTCCTGACTCAACTATTTCATCACCTCCCTCATTGACCTCCCATCAGCCTCTATAAGCCTCTGTGGCTGTACTCTATCCTACACCTAGTCCCACTCACCTATCTCCCCTGTGCTTGGTGATCTACAGTGATGCACCATTCCACAAAACTCTCCATTCCGCAGTTTGCAAATGCTTCCACCCCCCCGCGCCAGCAAGTTAATGGCTTAAATATTGTACATTTTCTGACACAATATGTGCATGAGCACACACTGATGTAATTAATGTACTGGGTGTTTTAGTTCCACACACCGATAATAGAGTATTACAAGTCTTCTGGTGCTTAGTTGCCAATGGTTACATTGGCGGTACCTGAGACTGTTGTATTTTCTCCAAAACTGCCACTGTTAACTTGTTTTGATTTTATATCTCTTCTCTCCTGAACTCTGCCCCCTCTTGCTTTTTCATTGTCCAATTTCAGTGTGGTGAAATCTTAAATTGTTCATGAAATCTTAAACTACTCATGGGCACAGTGCCAACCAATTCCTCGGGCAATGAGGTTGTTTCTTTATTCCCATTTACTTCCAACGCAGGGTTCGTTTAAGCCATTTGCTACTTTTTGTTATAAAAAGAATAAAGAGCGGAGTATGAAGTGTGACACACTGACCGATACGGTAGAATTGCCGCCACGCTCCGTTTCCTTTCGCTGGATAGCGTCGCGATTTTCTTGCTGAGTATCACTTCTGTCTGCATTATGACTGGCTGGCTGATCTTTAGCGGATATCTCTTTGGTTGGGCCCTCGCTCTTGCTCGGCCCACTTTGTGCAGCATCATCAGCTCTGCCTTTAACTTCCAATTCTGACTGAGGTTTGACTTTTCCATCTTCCTTCGCGCCCTTGGAATCCACATTCCTGGTCCGTGAAGCGGGAACCGTCTCCAGCTCCGACACCTTGCCCGAGGCAACGGACGTTGCCGCATCCTGCACCACGTCGGCAATCTGTAGCATTTTACTTTTCTTTTGAGAATTCTTCTTGTCATTCTGCCTTTTTTTTCTTTTTTGCTTCTGTTTTTTTTTTAGAAAGAAATGTAATCAAATGGATGACTTATTCCAAAAATCAAAAGAAGTTTGAAACGTGAAGGAGCATTTTTTATAATTTATTCTCCTATCAAGTGTCAATGCATTTTACTTGTTCATTGGAGTGGATATATTGCATTGTGCCAAAATGACTCATTGTTATTATCTTCTCAATTTTAACTACTGCACCTTAAATTGGCAGTTTTTCTGTGACTACTTTCACCCATATTAATACTGCTTCCTCACTTGCCAGTTAAATGACTGCATAAATACAATAAAAAAGAGGGAATTCCTGCTTACCCAGTTGTGCATTGCACAGTGAGGTTCAGGTGGAGCCACCCAAATGGTAAATCACTTTGAAAGTCAATGGGGATTCACTGGTTTGCCAATTTTTCCGTTCAGCCCGCGGCGGGAGGACCCGGCGTGGGCGTCCTAACCGAACCTATCCCTGAAGTCCCAGCCCATGTTACCGATCAGGATATCGGGGTGGTGGTAAATCACAGGGTAGAGATGGGAAATAATTTTTCCGATGCTGTGGGGCCTTAATTTTGCGTGTCATTTGAAATAAAGGGGGCGGGATTCTCCGGTCCATCAGCCAGGTTTTCCTGGGCGCCGCGCCTTCGTCGGCAGCGGGATTCTGTGTTCCCGCCACCTGCCATTGGCATTTCCCATTGTCGTCACCCCATGGCACCGGGAAACGTGCGGGCGTGGGCACGCTGATGGCAAAACAGAGAATTCTAACAATCTAAAGCAGCACATAATGAACAGGTATGGGGAGGCAGTGGTATTGTAAATGGACTAGTCATCCAATGCTCCATGGGTTCAGGTTCAACAAATATTTGGAATTAAGAAGTCTAATAATGATGACCATAAAACCATTGCCGATTACCTGAAAAACCATCTAATGCCCCTTAGGGAAGGAAATCTGCCAACCTTATCTGGTATGGCCAACAGCGATGTGGTTGACTCTTACATGTCCTCTGAATCGGCCTTGCAAACTACTCAGTTGTAGGGCAATTAGGGACGGGCAACAAATTCTGGCTCAGCCAGTGACACCCATGTTCCATGAAAGAATAAAAAATGCCCAAAACATTCCTCAGCGGAAACTATTAACCGCATATGAAACAAGACTTATTGAATTACTCAGCAGAGAACTTCTTCTGTGGCATATTTCTTATCAAGCATATAGTCTACACTTCCCAACATATGTTAAATTAATACATCGTAATTCTGCAGAAGCCAGAATACCTCGCATTAAACTCGCCTTTCACAGCATGACCCCTGAAGTGATCTGTTTACTGATCCAACGATGTGCAGGTTAGGTGAATTGGCCATGATAAATTGTCCCTTCGTGTCCAAAATGTTAGATGGGGTTATTGGGTTACAGGGATAGGGTGTACCTAGGTGAGTGTTCTTTGAGAGGATTGGTGCAGACTCGATGGGCCGAATGGCTTCCTTCTGCACTGTCGTGATTCTATGATTCTATATCTGACCCTGCCTAGAAGTATTTTGTATCTCAGTGCCTCCCTCTAATGGCATAGTTGAGGTATTGCATGTGTGCACCCATTCCCTGCTATTTCATCACTCAGTGCGCCAGGATCTGTGGGGGCAATTTTCAGATATTCAGACGCTAATGGTCCTCTTGGGGTGACCACGATGAGGTCTTGCGCTGAAACACTGGTTTAACCTGCATTTAGCACAAGACGTTAGCTTGATAAATGAGTCAAAACCAGCATTAGGAAGGGCTACCTGGTGGTTTGTTAAACAGCAGATTGCCATTTAAGGTACCTGCTAGCTCTCATCAAAGGGGTTGCATGTTTATGGCATTTTTATGGCTGGCACTTCAGCCCTCTCTTAGCAATGACCGGCTGTTCAGAGTAAACACAGCAATAAAGTTAATTTCAAACTCTCATTAAAGGGATGGTCACCAAGACATATTTGTTATATTTCAGCTGTGAAATAAATCTCTGAACACATTGGGAGACCTTCTGGGACACTTCATCAATAGTTATTGGAAATACTCTGAGGACAATGCTGTGCCTATTTTACTGGAGTCACAGATGAGCACTCGAAATGCCACAGCCTATAAGGCCACAGGCCTAGTGCTGGAAAATGGGATCAGAATAGATAGGTGCTTGATGGCAGGCGTAAACACGATGGGCCGAAGGGCCTCATTCTGTGTTGTATGACTTTATGACACAAGGAGAGAGGGGGTATTTGGTCACAGGCATCTTTCTTGGCATTCCTCTAGCTCGACAGAAAGGGGGGGGGGGTGCATGAGGCCAGGCAGAGCTGCCACATTTACTGCAGGAACAGGAGAGACTGAGGACATCCCTCCTCCTTTGGACCTCTTCCAGCAGGACTTCCAGAGCCACACCTGAAAGCCTGTGTGCCCTCTTCTCTCGGTCCCCAAGCCACCTTGCAGTATGCTGTTGTGTGCCAGTCGGAGCTCTCCACAACCTCAGGGAACGGGTGCACCGGCTTCTCAACCTGAAGATTGCTCATTTAGCACCTTCGGGCAAAATCAATTATGATCGTCATCAATTAGAACTTGAATTGTAAGTCAAAATAGACTTTTAGAAATACTGCACCCCATTTAGACCGTGGCCGTGATTCTCCACCGGCGTGATTCTCCGTTATGCCGGCGCCCGGGGGTTTCCCGACGGCGTGGGGCTGCCCCACAATGGGAAACCCCACTGAACGGCTGGCGTAATGGAGAATCCCGCCGGCCGGTCAGGGCAGAAATGTCGGCGGGGTGGAGAAACCCGCCCCCTGTCTTCCTCCTTTTAGCTTTTCACAACTGCAACAACTTTTTCTTTGTAAAATAACTAAACCTCAGTACTCAATCAAGCGCCATGTAATGCAAAGCTTTTACTTTAGCTCCTTGGTAATTTGCCTTCAACTTCAGAAGCAAATAACTTCCCACACATCTTCCTGTCACAACCTTTTTGTGTCTTGTGTCAGCTGTATTATGAAAGATTCTGTCTCACTGTGACAAAACAAGTGCCGAGTTCCCTGCCTGACAGGTGGATTGAGGCACAGCTTTGTGTATTGCAAAGCTATGCACATCGACACTTTCAGAATTTATTCCTGATCTAAATGCAAAGTTCACTGATCCCAATAGTACTTGGAATGAGGAAGGAGGAAAAAAATCAGACAACAATCCCCTAATATGATGCTGTCCCAATGACTTAAATTCGAAAGAGCGTGTGTAGTCACTGACTGAGGGAGACTGGCTCAATGCTCACTATCTAAACGCATGTATGATGGTGACTGATACGCCAGCAAGAGTGAGACAAAAATGAGATAAAATTGGTAAACAAAACTCATAACACAGGATTCACATTTTAACAGTTAGCACAACTGTACCTTTGAATTACTTTTGATATGTTCATCATTCCCGAGAGAACTCTCTTTGGAGGGGATTTGCTCTTTGGCAACATCATGTGGACCAACTTGTTTCATGTCTTTAACAGGTTGTGACAGTTTCCCCTCTGTGGTCAACTTCAATTCAGCAGCAGCCTGTGCTATTTCCCTGGTACCTAAAAATGTTTTGTGGAATTTCGGAAAAGACATTTATTTCAAAGTTGGATAACTTGTGTTGGGATACCAAATGTCAACTGCTGCAAAGATTTAGCAAATGATGGTGATATTTTGAATTATACTCTGGCTTGTTTCATGCAAAGATTGTCATGTCAGCTTGACTCAGGAACGATGGCTGGACTGTATGGGTGGAGTGTGGATGGGGTTGGGGGAGGGGGGCGCAGTGGGACGGGCTGATCACCTCAGCCCCCGGAAGCAATGCCAGCTGACACACTGAAAAAAAGCTCGCCTCGCAGCTATAAAGCCGGCAGCTCTGACCATCACAGGAGCAGGGGAACTCAGTTTTGGCCGCTTCTTGGATTGCAAGCCGGCCCACAGTGAAGAAAAGGTGGATGCCCGGCCTGTCTGGACAGCCTAAGGGGTGCAGGGAGGGTGGTGTTGGTTTTGAAGGCCAGGCAGGAAGGGACAAAGGGCGGTAATAACATTTTGGGGGGAGCGCACCCGATGTTCACAGGGCACAACCCCACCCCCTTCCTTCCAGTCTTATTTCAACTTTGCTTCAATAAACGGACTGCCCACTCCCACCCACCTACCCTTCGCCAACCATATTATGGCACGGAACATAATATCCCAGTCATTTGGTTTGCTAACAAACTCAATGGACCATCAGTTATTTATTTGCAGTGTCCTGGGCAGGGCTTGGGTTCGGCACCCACACATCTATTGTATTATGGGGACAGCTTGGGGTTGGGCAGGAAGGTAGTGGGCTGGGCAGCCCTTGTATTTTACATGCCCGCTGCCTAGGACGTGCCCGGCAGGGGGCCATAAAATCCAACACTGCGAGGCTGAAATTTGCGGGTTTCAGCTCTATTCGCCATTGCACAATTTATCTCACTCCTGGACAAGCTGTTTCAAACCACTGATAACTTAGTTTAAGTGTGTATCACACATTAAACACACAATGGCTTCACTTTGCCCTAAATCACACTGTGAAACCTTTAATGCAATGGGAAAAAAAGCCCATTTCCCTTTTGCTCGGAATCAATATGCCAATCAAGTTACTTATTTAGTTATCAGTGCCTCACCTTCACCAGAGTGGCCAGCTTGACTAGTATCATGGTCACGATCACCATCTGCCTGCCCTTCATGTGCCGACTCGACTGAATCACTAGCCGGTGACTCCTTCTTTTGCTTTGCTGCAACAGTTTCATTAACTGAGTTTTTCTTCTTCTTTCTACTTCGGTTTCTGCGCCTTTTCTGCTAAATAAGCCACTAAGCATTAATGAACGATCTACTCCAGGTAAGTGAACAAGTAAAGTAGGCATGAAATTTCATTATGTTTGGAGTGTGGGATTTAAGAGGTTTTATTTTTTAAGGGGTAATAAAAATTGGTTTACTGTCTCTTTTTAGAAATACAAAATGCAATTATGAAGTGCTTCGAGAGGTTGGTCATGAGACACATCAACTCCATACCAGGGCAGCATGATGGGGCAGATGTTAGCACTGCTGCCTCACGGCACTGAGGTCCCGGGTTTGATCCTGACCCCGGATCACTGTCCGTGTGGAGTTTGCACATTCTCCCCGTGTCTGCGTGGGTCTCCCCCACAATATGACGATGTGCAGGGTAGGTGCATTGGCTATGATAAATTGCCCCTTAATTGGAAAAAATCAACTCCATACTCTCAGAATGCCTTGATCCACTTTAATTTGCATATCGCCACAGCATCACCACAGCCGGTCCACAGCAGATACCATCTCCCTGGCCCTACATTCATCCATGGAGCATCTCGACAACAAGGACTACAACTCTGCCTTCAACACCAAAATCCCAGCCAAATTCATATCAAATCCAAAACCTAGGATTTGGCTCCTCCCTCTGCCAGCTCCTCCCTCTGCAACTGGATCCTCAACTTCCTGCACATTGACCACAATCATGAAGGATGTCCACACTGACGCTTACCAATTTTTACAGATGCACCATAGAAAGCATCCTATCAAGCTGCAACTGGTATGGCAACTCATCGGCCCAAGATCATAAGAAACTACAGAGAGTCGTGAACACAGCCCAGTCCCACACGCGAACCCGCCTCCCAACCGTTGACTCTGTCTACACCTTCCGCTGCCTTGGGAAACTAGGCAGCATAATCAAAGACCCCTCCCACCCGGGTTATTCTCTCTTCCAACTTCTTCCATCGGGCAGGCAATACAAAAGTCTAAGAACACGCACAAACAGGTTCAAAAACAGTTTCTTCTCCACTGTTACCAGACTCCTGAATGGGCCTCTTATGGACTGAACTGATCTCTTCACACATCTTCTCTACTGAGTAGTGCTACTCTCCGTATGCTCACCCAATGCCTGTGCCTATGTATTTACATTGTACATTTATGTATGTCCCATGTTTTCCATGTATGGAACGATCTTTCTTGACTGTATGCAGAAGAATACTTTTCACTGTACCTCAGTACATGTGACAATAAATCCAATCCAATCCAAATGCTGCCAAATCAGAATATAAACAAATGAAAAGACAAAATACAAAACTGTTTGATGGTCATGCGCTATCTTTAAGGTATAGAATCAATGCGCTAGAGTGAAAATACAGCAGTAAAACTGTGCACACCATTTAATGTCCTCAGTTCAGTTTTGTTGATGTGTTGAAAGATGTA
The DNA here is from genome assembly GCF_047496885.1 of Scyliorhinus torazame. NCBI lineage: Eukaryota > Metazoa > Chordata > Chondrichthyes > Carcharhiniformes > Scyliorhinidae > Scyliorhinus > Scyliorhinus torazame. Next base: position 142,741,021 of record NC_092724.1, on the reverse strand, counting down.
TTTGTACTGTAACTGTAGCATTTGTATGAAACAGTTTTGCTTCGCAACAATGCGACAGTTAATGTGTCAATTCAGACTGAATTGGCCCTAATGCCAGGGAAAGGCAGGTCTCACAACACTTCACTTTGAACAGTGCGGACTTTAGAACCTGACTTGTAACTTTAGCCACAGTGCAAAGCTAAAGGAGGTGATTTTTCACCTGATGCTTTACGTGAAGAACCTTCCTGGTGGCCAAGGTGGGGGCTTACGCAAAAATGACACCAAATTTCATTTTGTACAATAGCCATCTTGGTAAAAGGATTGAAGCCTGCTTTAGGAATGGTCTCATTAGTGAGGTTGCATGGCATTTTGGTGGATGAGCATTGCTTGACTTATTAACCTCTCCTAACAGCGTCAGGTTGACACAGAGTTAACATGTCTTTGCAACTCTGATCGATCAATGCATTGCGATGGACAAAGCAATAGGAAACTTATTGGAGAGGCTATAGTTCCCCTTTGCTCAACCAATTGCCTCAGCCAATCAGAGTCGACTTGCCAACAATCAGCACTCTTTCCTCCTGTAGTATCAACTGTTGTGATGGCTTGAAATTTGGTATTCTTGCATTTGTCCTGATGAGTGCAAGATGAAAAGCTTCAACAACATGTCCCTCTTTTCAGCAATATTTGAGCTTTTTTTTTTGCATGGTCAGATGAAAAGCTGCTTATTCTAGTTAGAGAAATTATTCTGTGGGATGGTAACAGTGAAATCTAGAACATGCATATGACTAGTTTTTCTCAGCTATTTTAGTGGCCACGCTAATCGCTTCCGACAAAACACTTCTGCTGAAATATTAGAGAGAGGGGAATTTCGGATCGGTGGGCACTCGTGAGTCATATCTCATAATGTTGTTTCAGGCCCTTTATTACCGAATAGTATTTCTTGAAACATTTATTGCATACTCACGTTCTTCTTTTGTTTACTTCCCACGCATTCAGTTTTGCTGACTGCATCTGTTTGGACAGGTGAGTCTTTTTCATCATCTGTTGTAACAGTGAAGTAATCATCATCAGTAAGATCAGCTTTTGTTTCAACATCCAATCCATCAAGTCCCCCTAGAACGCCCTGGCCTGTGTGCTTAGCGCCTGGTGGTCTATATTCACTCTCGGGTAAATTCTGTTGCACGGCTGGGACTGGAATATTTATTACATCTGACAAAACCAACAGAAAATATGAAGTAGGAAAGTGGTCTATCACTCCAAAATTGTTCCAGTCAGATTTTAACTTATGACCTAAAACCTATGTGCTTGTACATGCTTGGCATAGGCTAGCAGGCCCCAATTCAGCAATTAACCACTAAACAGGGGATCGATTGCACTATAGAAGACGAGTTGGTCGCCATGTGAACCTGCTCTTCCAAATGATGGAATAATGAAGCCAGGCCATTTATGGACATTGAAAACAGCACCAGTCCTTTTATTGTTCCAATATTTTGAAATGAGTATGTAATGGGATATCTACGTTATGTCGTCAAAACATAATTTAGATATCATGCACATTTATGATATTTTTGTTGTAAGTTTCACAATTTCTTGCATTACTTGAGCAGAAATGTGAAATTTCACCTCTTTTCTCAGCTGCAGAAATGTTGAGTTCATCTTGCTGATTTGCAATCTTAGCTAGTGTGGGACCTGCAGTTGATTCTTCCTCAGGCAAACAGGGTAAATTTCCTGATTTCTCCAGAAGAGTGGAAGGTTGATCGTTCCCATTCTTTCCATGACATTTCTGGTCTTCCTGCATTGCGAAAAATAACTTTATTTGCCACTAAGTCTCAGTGCAAAAATCATACATTAAATTTCTGTTATGTGACAGATTTGGTTTGGGCTTGGTATAAGTAGGTAGAACACGACCTTTCTAATGGTGCTAATTTAGGGAGTCATTGGAAATGGAACAGTTTATGACTTGCTCAAAAAGAGATTTTTTTTTAGTTGAACACTGGTGTGCACTGAGGTCCAACCATCATTCCGCACAAACTTCCCATCAGCATTCATGCAAGTGCAGCACAGATCATAATATAACAGCATTCTTTCCATAGCGCTGATAAAATCCATACGAATCTTGTACAGCTGCCACAATCACGCAAAATAAAATTGGCAACAATTGCTATTTTAATATGTTACCAGACATATGGGCCGGAATTCTCCAGCAGTTGGGATTCTCTATTCCCGCTGGCAGCGCAAGCACCCCCCCCCCCCCCCCCCCCCCCGCCGCACACGTGTTTCCTGGCAGCATGGGGCGGCTTCAATGAGGAATCCCTTTGACAAGCAGCAGGAAATCCCGCCGTCAGTGAAAGGTGCGCCGTCGACAAACATTGGCTGGGGTAAGGATACAAAAATATACAAAAAGATATAGCACAGCAATCAAAAGTTAATAAAATCAAGAGTGCAAATCTTACAGAATCTCACAGCAATAAGACATTTTGAAGAAACAGGTTTGTCCCTCGGTGGACCTTCCAGACACCATGCTAGTGGATAATGTGTCCACAGAGCGAATTTCATGCTGAGCTAAAGGATATGGGAAATATTTCAGAGGTGGTTCAATTCCGGCCTTGAGTAACTTTTCCCCATGTCTATGTGGGTTTCCTCCGGGTGCTCCAGTTTCCTCCCACAGTCCAAAGGTGCACAGGTTAGGAGGAGTGGGCATGCTAAATTGCCCCTTTCGCGTACAAAGATGTGTACGTTAGGTGGGGTTACGGGGATAGAGCAGGGGAATGGCCGTAGGTAAGGTGCTCTGTCAGAGGGTTGGTGCAGACTCGATGGGCCGAATGGCCTCCTTCTGCACTGTTGGGTTTAAATGAATTCTATGTTCTGAGGGCCCTGAAGATAGGCTAATCAATGATCAATCATCAAACGCACAATAATAGGAATCATAGCAAGGATTAAAACCTTTCTGAGTTCCCAGTACTTGTTGACCATTTTGCAATCCAATATTAACCTGGAACTAAGCAGCGTGAACTGCCTGTATTCCAGTTCAATTAACCGAGTCTATTACCCTGAAGTCAGCTCAGCTACTCTCCATCCTGAACCACAGCAAAGGGGAAAGCAGAACGCGCCATGCGGACTTCGGCGGCAGAGGTGGCCCGCCAGCGGGAATTACCGACCCCGCCGTTGTCAACGGGAATTCCCTGTAACTGCACCCCTTCCTCGCCAGGAAACCTGTGCACCGGCGTGCGACTCGAATATCCCACCAGCATGAACAGCCGGTAAATCGTGCCCACCGAAAATTCATATGGAAAATATACAGGATAAAGACAAACTTCCTGATTGTCACAGTCTGCAATAAATGTCTTGACCCTTTGCCTAGGTTCCCCATGATTTTTTTAAAAAATGATTGCAAATTCTTTTGCATTCAGATTACCACAAATCCCTCTGGCCGCACGCTTTTTTGCCCCAAAACCATACTCACAAGATATGCAAATTGTCACAGAAGCATAAAATTGGGAGTTCAGTGAAATTTAATGTACCTCAGTACTCTTCCCCGCAAACTCCTGTAGGTCAGTTCTTTCCTTTGTTGCACTTTGAGAAAGTGAGGGAGAAAGACTTTCTCTCGAAGACAATGCATCGCCGATGATTGTCAGCATTGGGTCGTTTGGAATGTCAGATACATCAATGTCATCCAAGTCAATCATTTCAATTCTTTCTGAGGTAGGTTCCAATGAGACCGGATCGCAATGATCATCTGATACAGTTGCATTTGGTGGAAGTGTTTCCTGGAATTCCTTTGGCGTTGCACTCTGCATCTTGTCCACTTCATCGGGTAATGTTTCCTGTTTAGAAGTGAAGATTCATGAAGTTATAACCTCTAAACCACGCCACCATAAGCACTAAGTAGACCACTTTGATTGTAACTTTCCATCCACATGTTTTCCACAGGATGAAGAAAAGTAAAAGCCACTTTCATATTCTACAGAGGACTCCTCACTCTGGCCAGGTTTCTTTGCTCCTCTCTTGTTGCAATTTTGTTCATTTGTCACATCACTTCAACTTAAAATGCTCATTATAGTTAATGCCTTCACCTTCCCCATCACTGCAGCCTCCTTCAACTCTGCGGCACTCTTCCAGGAAGTATTTTCCCTCCATCTCAGTGCTCTTGCACATTCCCCACTTTCCCCTGACTGTAACAACAGGTCGACAGCCCATTGTACACTGCACCAGGTTTTAGTTTCCATTGTTGTTGCAGAATATTTCGAAAATTTTTAATTCCAAACCAAACAGTTAGGAATTTAACATCTACAAGGAATCTGAACTATCATTCTGTAAATTTTAATGGAAAGAAGGAAGATTGGGCATGACAAGAAATTGACTGTCCCCCATTTACTACTGGCTCATTTTAGGCTGGAACAGACCAACAAAACACATTTTCTCCCTGTAGTCCCTTTGTTGGCTCACTGCTCACTTTTATCTGCACCTATTAAGGTGCCTTGAGGTAGCTGTTGACATTAAAGGCACAATATAAATGCATTGCTGTTATTACTATTTTACAATGGGATAAAACACAATGGTGAATATCTGTATGTTTGTAGTGGAGTGTATTCTCCTGTGTAGTAAACCTGGCACATTTTAGGATTTATAAGTTAATAAGACTTTTTTAAAAATTTAAAATATCAAATTTTTTTTCCAATTAAGGGGCGTGATCAATCCACCTACTCTACACATCTTTTAAGTTGTGGGATGAGACCTTTACAGACACGGTGAGAATGTGCACACTCCACACGGGCAGTGACCTGGGGTCGGGATTGAACCCAAGTCCTCGGCACCGTGAGGCAGCAGTGCTAACCACTGCGCCTCTGTGCTGCCCAAGATAATAAGACTTCATGATCATACTGCTACATCTCTGACACTCCTCCACTTTGTCTTGGCAGTTAAGTTAATGGCACAACTGAGGTTGTTTTCTTGCAACAGACTGCCATGATTGTCATTAAATGAGGAAAGATATTAATCATAGGTGTTCTTGCAGTCTTAATATGTGGCAATCTTAATATGTGACATCCTATGGTAAGATGTCTTTACCTGGCCACTGCGCATTTAGGGAATGTGCAATTGTCACAAAGACATAAAACTGTACCTCAGCAATCTTCTCCGTAGACTCCGGAAGACGGGTACTTTTGTGGCTGGAGTTTTCAGAAAATGAGGGAGAAGCTGTTCCTCCATTAGCTGGTACTCTATCAGTGGTAGTCTCTGAGATGATGGCAAACTCACTTAGAGTTTCAGATGGATCAATGCAATCAGAGTCTACCGTTTCAGTTGTAGCTGATGGAGACTCTGAAGTGGCTGGCACTTGCAGAGGAATGTGATCAGTGAGTGATGTGGATGACTCTGGTCCAGATGTTTCCTGCAACTTCTGTGCCACCTCAGGCTGCACAGTGTCTTCTTCCATTTCAATCTCAACGTCTGAAAAGTTTAAGAATTAACATTTTTTTTTACTGAAATAATAATTGAATGGACATGATACATTGTAAGTTAGGAACATGAATATAAAATACCGAAACAAGTTCTAAAAATATCTAGGAAATCAGCAGCAAGGGAAATGAGTTTATTGTTGGGGCAGAAAATTATGTTGATGGTCTTCCTGATGCTAAGGTGATGGAAACCTTTATTCACCCATGACAAGCAGTCCAACAACACACAGATAGTCATGGAAGAATGAAAGCCAGGTATCATCAGCATCTAGATGAAAGCTGGCCCCATGAATATGGGTATGTCAACAATGGGCAGCATGTAGATGGCAAAGAGAAAGGACATATCTTGTGCAAACTTTAAAACTGAATGTGCCAGAATGAGAAAATAAGCCACTTCTGCAGATGTTTTGACTGCATCAGGAAGGACAGATGTGAAGCCAAATGATGGCAATCCCACGGGGAAGGGTGTTCTCGTCAGGCCCATCAAAAAACCTCGGAGAGGGTTGGGGAAAACAATGTCACAATTAAAGGCGGCATCACGTGTGACTTTGGCTAGAGCATTGTCAATGCAGCAAGCAATATGGAAGCGGTGTTAAGAGTATTCAGACAAAATGTTTTGGGTGGGGCCAGACTGTAACATATTCAAAGAGCTTATAGAAGAAAGGATGGTTAGGCATGGACAAGTGATTAAAGGGGACAAGCGGGTGAACTTCTTAGGACTTCTGAGAGGGAGAAGATTGTAGATAAGCCATTAATAATTTGAACAAGTATGGGAACCAGTAACAATAGTTTACTGAGAAACCAAATTACCCAATTGGGAAGGCTGACTTGTGCATTACATCAATATAAACAACATTTCAAAGTAACAAAGATCTTTGCAGATGGCTCAGTGATTAAATTCACTTCACATAACAGTAATAAGTTTCAGGAACATCCCAATTTTGATCTGATATGCCATAATAAGAATATCTTAGTAAAAGTGCTTTTTAAAAATTCATTTGTGGAATGTGGGCAATGCTGGCTAGGCCAGCATTTATTGCCCATCCCTAATTGCCCTCGAGAAGGTGGTGGTGAGCTGCCTTCTCGAACCGCTGAGGTCCATGTGGTGTTGGTACACCTACAGTGCTGATAGGAAGGGAGTTGCAGAATTTTCACCCAGCGACAGTAAAGGAACAGCGATACAGTTTCGAGTAATGCTGGCATGAGGCTTGAAGGGGAACTTCCAGGTGGTGGTTTTCCCGTGTCTCTGCTGTCCTTGTCCTTCATTTCCTTTGTTGAAGGTGTTACAGCAGGCCTATGTCACTGGGCTGGGGAGGGGATATCAGCCAGTACCTCGACTTCTGGTTGCTAGTCAATTTAACCTGCTACGAAATACTTGTGAGTGAATGTCAGGAAAGGAGAGAAATAGACTCAGCAATGGCCACGAGAGCCACAAGGGACTGGTTTCAAGACCACTTTACTCCCTCCAAGTCCGCCTACAAAGTCAAAAATGAAATTTGATCAAGGTCAAGCAAACATGCCTCTTTTTTTACAAGGGATCACTTTTTTTTTAAAATACCAACCTGATGCTATCATTAATATGATGGAGATGTCAAATTGTATAGGCCTGGAGTTATGAGGAAGTGAATTTGAGCCTAGATGTTACATGCAAAATAAGAAATCTGACGTATGATCTCTATCTGATCTGTCATTTTAAGCATGAAAACAGTTACAATCATCACAATCCATGACTGAAATCAGTTCTTCAAGCAGCTGACTCCCTTCTCTTGTAAACCATGGCAGAATTCAAACCATGATAAGCATCAGCTTCAAGGTACTGTTAATGCTAATGACCTGCCAATTGATGCAGCCTTCAAATGTGAAAACTGATTTCTTCAAAAAATGAGCCTTACAGCACAAAAGCACAGCAACAAATACTGTAAATGAAATGTTTTCACATGAACAGAAAAATCACAGGCAGGAGCTTTATATAAACGTGTTAGAACGGGCAGCCTTGTGATGTAAATAAATAAAGTCTCTGAATTTTGTCTTAATTAAATTCAATTATACTGTGTGATTCACTCATTGGTATATAGCAGCTACATTAGTAAATTCCTCCTTGTGATTTCCTCACCCAGCGAGCGCCTGGTCTCGGTGAGCAGTGCCATGCTAAATTGCCTCTTAGTGTCCAAACAGTTAGACTGGGTTACGGGGATAGGGTGGAGGCATGGGCTTAAGTAGGGTGCTCTTTCCAGGGGTCAGTGCAAACTCGATGGACAAAATGGCTTCCTTCTGCACTGTAGGGGTTCTATGAGTCCTGAAGAATGGTCATTGAACAAAAAGGTTTTGTCATTGAACAAAAACTTTGTTCTGCAGCGGCATAGTGGCACAGTAGTACTACTGCCTTATGGCGCTGAAGTTCCGGATTTGATCCCGGCTCCTGGTTCGATCCTGGCCCCGGGTCACTGTCCGTGTGGAGTTTGCCCATTCTTCCCGTGTTTGTGTGGGTCTCACTCCCACAACCCAAGATGTGCAGGGTAGGTGGATTGGCTATGTTAAAGTGTCCCTTAATTGGGGGAAAAAAATGATGTGGAGATGCCAGCGTTGGACTGGGGTGGACACAGTAAGAAGTCATACAACACCAGATTAAAGTCTAATTGGTGTGTTTCGAGTCACTAGCTTTCAGAGCGCAGCTCCTTCATCAGGTGAACTCCAAACAAACCTGTTGGACTTTAACCTGGTGTTATAAAACTTCTCACTGGGAAAAAGAATAATTGGGTACTCTAAATATATATTTTTTTAAACTTTGTTTTCCTCTTCATAGATACCTGCCCTGCTGAGTATTTCCAATATTTCCCTTTTTCATTTTAGATTTGCCGCTCCTTCAATATTTTGCATCAAAGGAGCACAACAGGCTGACATCATCTCAAACACTGGTAAATAATCTGATTACTGCTGGATTGCTCAAAACGGGCATTTAGTTTTGGCACAGGAAACGAAAGTGAAAGTAAAGCTTCAGCAGATTTGTGTTTCTCGTGTTTCTGGAGGCTCAGTTCGTGTCAACTTTGAATGTGGGTTTACTGGGGACAGTTAACATTTCGAGCCCAATGTGATTTCTTCAGACCTGCAAGAACTTCATTTCTGAAGACGTCAACTCGAAACACTGACCCTGTTCCTCTCTCTACCGGTGCCAGCCGACCTGCTGCGTTTCCCCAGCACTTTCTTGTTTTGACCTTATTGCAAAGCCCTGTGCAGCGGGCCATTGTGAATAAATCTGACACTTCAGTGACAGATCCTCCAATTTAACCCCGAGCTGCAACAATCCCACCTGCCCATCCTGAACATTAAAGAACATTATTCCATGCATGAGTCCCACAGATACAGCTTTACTTTCTATGTATGCACTCCCTCAAATCAACTATCTTCTGCCCAAATATCCCTCCCTGTCCTGCAATCTTTGCAATGGGACATGCTGAGCGTTCCTTCCTGGAAAGGTGCATTTCCGTATTTTTTTTAAAGAATCACGCAGCAGCTTTCCCGTGCACATTTTATAAATACAAATGACATTTTACTCACCAAAGTGTTGAGTGACTGGAATAATTGCAATTGTTTAACTCACCGATTGCCTTGGTTTCAGAATGCAGCCAGCTTGCAGACTTGGCAGGTTCCGTGTGGACCCCGAACACTTCTTTCCAGCCTCCCTGGTCTGGGTGAAGCTGATTGGATTATTGTATTTGACTGACGCACGATCCGACCATACACAAGGTGGGCTGTGGGGCACGTTCGCCAATCACTGCGTAGGGAGGCGGGGCAACGCCCGGGGGACGTCGCCAAATGCCGAGGAGTTTGAGGAACGAAACGAGCCCTCTCAGTACAGAAGCTTTGCGGGTGCCCCACACGGTCAGAATACACCCAGAGGGTCTGTCCCGGCGCTAACCAATATCCCCAGGATTACTTCTTATTGGAATTTAGGCTGCAGGAAATTGTGGAAATGGGCAGATTTGGAGCCGGTCCCTCACCTCTGAGTTGGCTAGTTTCGATTTCCCAGATGTGAGGAACAGGTTTGCACCAAGATCGTGAAATCAGGGGCAGCAGATGTGACCAGAGTTTGAACACAAATGCCGGAGGTGTGGAAATAAATTGCCACAAACGGAAAAGGGACAAATCGGAAATAAAAACACCAGATGCTTTGAACACACAGCAATCTGGGCATCAGTTTCGCACTGTAAGGCCTTAGAATCATGGAATTCGTACAGTGCAGGTGGGGGCCATTCGGCCCATCGAATCTGCACCGACCCTCTGAAAGAGCACCCCATACAGGCCTCACTCCCCCACTCTATCCCTGTCACCCCACCCAACATGTAGAGGTTTGGGCACAAAGGGGCAATTTATCACGGCCAATCCACATCTTTGGATAGTGGGAGGAAACCGGAGCACCGGGTCCCTGCCGCTGTGAGGCAGCAGTGCTAACCACGGGGTGGCATGCGGTGTAGTGGTTAGCACTGCAGCCTACGGCGCTGAGAACCCGGGTCCTGAATCTCGGCCCTGGGTCACTGCCCGTGTGGAGTTTGCACATTCCCCCCGTGGGTTTCACCCCCACAACCCAAAGATGTGTAGGTTAGGTGGATTGGCCGCACTAAATTGCCCCTTCATTGAAAAAAAATAATTGGGCATCCTAAATTAAAAAAATAAAATAGAAAGCAGTGCTAACCACTGCCGCCGTGCCACCCACCTTGTGGGAGTCAAATCCACCCCCGTTTGTACAAGCCCATCGCCAATACAAATGTTTATTTATATTTAACCTATCTATGATAATATTAATTTCCTCCTGTTTCGATTGGTCGGTTTAAGGGCAGTGACTGTTAGTGGGTTTATTTGGTGGGCACTGCCCAGCACACATGGTGCATGTGAAGCACTGGAGCACGTGGCTGACGTGTGGTTGCCAACAATTCATGGCAGGATTTTGGGAGGTGAGGTTGATGGGGAACACAAACTCCAGAAGGGAAGGGAGCCCAACAACTAAATTATGCTGGCGAGATAAATTGTTTCCATGAAGGGTGGGTTTGCAGATGACGTGAGCGGGATGGCATGGGATGGATGAAATTGGAGGGAGCAGGTATTAGGGGAGAGATAGATGAGAAAATGGAATTGGTTAAGTGCAGCAAAATGGCAGGACAATTATTTGATACAACTTGTTACCGAATGAAGATTCACGAGATTTGAAATGAAAAGATTTCAGAAAAGCTGTCGGATGAGATAAAAGAATAGATAAAAGATGATGATTACAGTCTATACCTGCCAGAGTTTTTACACAGTTTAACTCTCAGTGGGCTTAGACTCAAGGAAGGAGCAGCTATAATGTTGCTGTGAAACATGAATCCTAAAGAAGGACCTTGCAATGGATCATGATCGGTAGTTAGACAGCTGCTTTCTTCAAGAATAGAAGCTGAAGTTAAAAGAATGTCGTCAACAGGGTTGTTGACCCATTACGACCCTGCACCGATTTTATCTCAGGGAATTAATGAGCCCGCCGTCGGGCCTCCGCTGATTAGCAGGGGAGATTGTACTCCATGAGCCCCATGGGGAGATCAATCGGGCATCCCCGTAAGCCTGGCGGGGGTTATAAGAAAGAGGAAAAGAAATAGAGTGCTTATTCCTTGAAATATATTGAGCCCAATATATATACACCTGCCTTTTCAACTCAGGAGACAACAGTTCCCAATGAACCTTTAATATTTTCTGACTATAAACAAGGCCAGACTCTAGGCAAAATTTGTATTTACATTCTCGGCCTCGTTTTGCACATGGACAGCTTAATATAGTATGTTCCAGATTGAGAAGTTTGATTCTGTCCTAGTCTTTGGTGATAGAATAACTAGAAATCCAGTATTTAAAGAAATACAGACACACTAACAATACTAATTTGACCACAAATGTTTTCTGAGTTTCTTCTATATTCATTCATGGGATGTGGTGGCCTGCATTTAATGCCCATCCCTGATTTCCCTTGAGAAGGTGGCATTGAGCTGCCTTCTTGAACTGCTGAAGTCCATGCATATGCTGTTAGGAGGGGTGTTCCAGGTTTTCAAACAAGGAGCAGTGATATACTTCCAAGTCAGGATGGTGTGAGGTTTGCAGGAGAACTTGTTGATGTTGGTGTACACATGCATCTGCTGCTGTTGTCCTTCTCCTAGGTGGTAGAGGTTAGGGGTTTGAAACTGATGCACGATCAATTACAATCAAAGACGAGGTTGTATCATAACTGAAGGCTAGAACCTCACCTCCCAAAATCCTGCCACGACTAGAACTGTTCCCCAGCAGCTACGGTACAGAAAATGAGGGCTGCTGGGACGGCACTGGTTCTTATACCCCGCCTGTCAAGGTGGAGCTACATACCAACAGCCAATGGTAAACTCCTAGGTTTAACCAATGGTCTTCAGCCTCTTGGGTACTGTAATACCTGATAATACCACAGAAACATGTTGTCAAAGCAGCCTTGGTCCCTGCTAGCTTCCATGTAATTACATAGACATTCCTATTGAATCGGTTTTAGAAATCAGAGACTTATTTTCTTTCAACAATACTCAAATTCTCTACTTCCAAACAACTATATTTTATACCTTGGAATGTCTAGGGATTGGAGGAGATTACAAATTAGATTGGCAGGGGCAAGACGATAGAGGAATTTAAACAAGGATGATAATTTTAAAACCCATTTGTTGTTTAACCTAAGGGCAGCACGGTAGCATTGTGGATAGCACAATTGCTTCACAGCTCCAGGGTCCCAGGTTCGATTCCGGCTTGGGTCACTGTCTGTGCGGAGTCTGCACATCCTCCCCGTGTGTGCGTGGGTTTCCTCCGGGTGCTCCGGTTTCCTCCCACAGCCCAAAGAACATAAGAACTAGGAGCAGGAGTAGGCCATCTGGCCCCTCGAGCCTGCTCCACCATTCAATGAGATCATGGCTGATCTTTTGTGGACTCAGCTCCACTTTCCGGCCCGAACACCATAACCCTTAATCCCTTTATTCTTCAAAAAACTATCTATCTTTATCTTAAAAACATTTAATGAAGGAGCCTCTACTGCTTCACTGGGCAAGGAATTCCATAGATTCACAACCCTTTGGGTGAAGAAGTTCCTCCTAAACTCAGTCCTAAATCTACTTCCCCTTATTTTGAGGCTATGCCCCCTAGTTCTGCTTTCACCCACCAGTGGAAACAACCTGCCCGCATCTATCCTATCTATTCCCTTCATAATCTTATATGTTTCTATAAGATCCCCCCTCATCCTTCTAAATTCCAACGAGTACAGTCCCAGTCTACTCAACCTCTCCTCGTAATCCTCGTAAAGGACAAGGATGGGCCTGAGATCAAAGACCTAAACTGGGGGAAGGCTGATTTTAATAAGCTCCGGTTTCCTCCCACAGTCAAAGATGTGCAGGTTAGGTGGATTGGCTATGATAAATTGCCCTTAGTGTCCAAAATTGCCCTTAGTGTTGGGTGGGGCTACTGGGTTATGGGGATAGGGTGGAGGTGTTGACCTTGGGTAGGGTGCTCTTTCCAAGAGCCGGTGCAGACACGATGGGCCGAATTGCCTCCTTCTGCACTGTAAATTCTATCATATTAACCGTGAGCCAGTGTGGGTCAGTAAGTGCAGGGGTGGTGGTTGAATAGAACTTGGTCCAAATTAGGATACAGGCAGCAGAGTTCTGTAATCTTGTGGTTATGGAGGGTAGGAACTCAGACACCAACCAGGAGCCCAATGGAATGATCAAATCTGGGGGTAACAAAGCATGGAGGAGGTTTTCAACAGCTGATGAGTTGGGGAAAGGCAGAATCGGGCAATGTTACAGAGGTGGGAATAGGCAGTCTTACTGATGGCCTGAATATGTGGTCAGATGCTCATTTTGCAATCAAATCTGACACCAAGGTTGCGAGCAGTCTCAGTTCCAAACAATTGCCAAGGGTAAGGATGGAGTGGTGGCTAAGGAATGGAGTTTGTACTAGGGGCCATCAACAAAGGCTTTGGTCTTCCCAACATTAAGTCGGAGGACATTTCTGCTCATTCAGTACTGGGGCAGCACAGTAGCACAGTGGTTAGCAATGTTGCTTCACCAGCACCATCGTCCCAGGTTCGATTGCTGGCTTGGGTCACTGTCTGTGCAGAGTTTACACGTTCTCCCCGTGTCTGCGTGGGTTTCCTCCGGGTGCTCCGGTTTTCTCCCACAAGTCCCAAAAGACGTGCTGTTAGGTGAATTGGACATTCTGAATTCTCCCTCTATGTACCCAAACGGGCACCGGAATGTGGCGACGAATGGCTTTTTACAGTAACTTCACTGCAGTGTTAACGTAAGCCTACTTGTGACAATAAAGATTATTATTACAGGTGTCAGATAAGCAATCTGACTATTTAGGGACAGTGGAGGGGTCATGAGAGGTGTTGGTGAAGTAGAATTAGATGTCACCTGTGTACATGTTCACTATCCCAGAGGGCTGTGGATGGCCGGATGGTAGACATTATCAGGAGTGAGATTGATAGATGTTTAGGCAATTGAAGGGCATTACTATAAGGAAAATGGAGCTGATATAGAAGTTTAGTTACACTCTTATTGAATGACACAACAGTCTTGATGAGCTTGGACAAAAAGTCATCTAGACTCAAAACGTTTCGTCTGTTCTCTGTCCATAGCTGCTGTCAGACCTGCTGAAATTGTCCATCATTTTCTGTTCTTGGTGTTCATTAGCTTTATGGTCTATTGTGGTTCCCATTTCATATGTTTTTGAAAGAGCGACATGTAGCTGAAGTTTTTTGTCTTGCACTCATCAGGACAAATGCAAGAACACCAAATTTCAAATGGTCACACTTTATACAAGAGGAAAAAAGGGTGCTCATTGGTTGACAAGTTGACTCTGATTGGCTGAGTCACCATGAGGCATAAAGAAATTGGGAATTATCGGCTCCTCAAGCTCCCAGGTAATTAAAAAAAGACACAAGGCTAGAACATATTCCTTTTGTTTGAAGAGAATGGATCTTTGTGTGCGAATGTAAGTCATTTCTAGCAAACTTAAATGAGTCATGTTATGAGCTCGACTGATTATCTTAGATTGGTTGTTTTGTCGCGGTTAGCACACTCAGGATTGTTCAGCAAATGCTGCGCAGTAGCAGAATTGCATCTAACAGTAACTGTCTTTTTTGGGGTTTAACAAGCACGGGCTGGTTTAGAGTACGGTCTGTATTCTGCCTGTTATGAACAAACTCGCGTCACAATATTTGATGTTAGTTTTAGATTAATTTGAAAGCAGGGTATGACTTTACTCTTCGCAAAACAGATATTGCAATTTCCATGGATATCTAGGGCAGGATTTTCCAAATCAGGTTCCTTGGAACTCTAGGGTTCTGCGGGATTCATCCAGTAGTTTTACATTGGGAAACAAAATGGTCCTTCCAGCTCCTCCAATCAGAGGCGATTTTCACACCGTATTCGGATGGGTGCACTAGTCAGCCTATCAGCAGCCAACACACTGAGATGCCAGCCTCTGATTGGATGAGCTAAAAACACCGGCAAAGTCAGTTTAAACTGACAGACAAGACCAAGAATGAAGGCAACTGGATGCTGGAGCTAGGTAGGTCACATCCACGGGATGGGAGAGACTGGGGCTTGGGTACCCGGGCCAAGAGGTGCCAGGGCTGGGAGGTGCTAGGGCTGGGAGGTACCAGGAGCGGAATGGGCTGGGGCCGAGAGGGGCCGGAGAGAGACTAGGGCTGCGGGAGTCCGGGAGGGGCCAACTTTGGATACACAGAGAGATGTGTAATTGTGACCATATTTCAGACAGAGAGGTAGGCATGTGTGCATGAGAGAGATGAGTGTGTGCGTATGGGTGAGAGATGAGTGTGTGTGAGAGACGAGTGTGTGTGAGAGAGGTGAGTGTGTGTGCGAGAGGTGAGTATATGTGTGTGTAAAGAGATTAGTGTGTGCGTGTGAATAAATGAGTGTGTGCATGAGAGGGAGAAGTGTGTGTGAGAGAGGGAGAGCTGTGTGTGTGAGAGAGAGGTGTATGTGTGCGTGAGAGAGGTGTGTTGTGTGTGAGGTGAGTGTGTTGTGTGAGAAAGAGGTGTTTCTGTGTGAGGGAGATGAGTGTGTGTGAGCGAGCTAAGTGTGTGAGCGAGAGAAGTAAGTGTGTAAGTATGAGAGAGAGCTGTGTCTGTGAGTGAGGTTTATTTATGAGAGAGGTGTGTGTGAGGGAGAGAGGCATGTGTGTGAGAGAGAGGGAGAGGTGTGTGTGAGGGAGAGAGGCATGTGTGTGAGAGAGAGGGAGAGGTGTGTGTGAGGGAGAGAGGCATGTGTGTGAGAGGGAGAGGTGTGTGTGAGAAGTCAATGTGTTTGTGTGAGAGAGGTGCTTGTGGTGTGTGAGTCAGGGGGAATGTGTGTCTGTGAGACAGTGTGCGTATGTGTGAGACACAGAGAATGGTGTGTGTGTGAGAGAGGGGGGCATGTGTGTGTATGAGAGAGGGTCATACGTGTGTGTGAGAGGGGGGCTTGTGTGTATGTGAGAGAGGGGTGGGTGTGTGTGTGAGAGAGGGGCCTGTGTATGTGTGAGAGAGGGGCCTGTGTATGTGTGAGAGAGGGGTGTGTGTGAGAGGGTCATATGTGTGTGTGAGAGAGAGGCATACCTGTGCAAGAGTGGGGTGCTTGTGTAAGAGAGAGGCTGATATGAGTGAGAGAGGGGGCGTGTGTGTGAGAGAGAGGGGTGTGTGTGTGTGAGACAAGGCAAGTGTGAGTGAGCGAGGGGTCTTTGTGTGTGAGCGAGGGTTCTGTGTGTGTGAGATGGGTATTTGTGTGAGAGAGGGGTATGCGTGTATTACAAGGCGAGTGTGTGTGAGAGACCCGAGTGTGTGAGAGACAGGATTGTGTGAGAGGTGAGTGTGTGTGTGAGAGGTGAGTGTGTGTGCGCTTGTGCTTCTTTTGGGTGTGAGTCTGTGTGTGTGTGCATATCTGAAATGAGAACCCAGCTCTTCAGCAGCACTCAGTATTAAATGAATTTGTGACCAAAAGATCAACATCAATCCCCCATTACAAATAACAAAAAGAGAAGAATTTGTCAAATAAGATACATTTTTAATTATATTAAAGGCATACTCATAAGAAATGGAAACATTTTTTAAAAATGTGTTTTTGTATTGTGTACCTATTGCTCAATAATCTTTTTTTGTGGTTTAGCTCTTCAATATAATATGAAGGGAAGTGTGTCGAAGAGAAGAGCAGTACTTATTCTGTTATACATTTTGTATAATATGAATGTTTCTGAGGGGTTGTCAGTACTCTTGGGAGGTCAAAAGGGTTCCGTGACTGGGAAAATTTGCAAATCCTGATTTACAGCATATTTGCCTGTTCACTTGTTTCAATTTGTAGTGTATGATGGTACACACCTTGAAATAAAACCTGTTTTAAAATAATGCATTTTGGTTAATTTTACTTCAGGATTAAGGATTTAAAATAATTGAATTGGTTGAATTATAAAATCAAAGTGCTTGTTATTTAGAAGAAAAGGACATAGAACATAGAAAATCATAATAGTGATGCAATTATTCCACGATGCTCAGTTTCAAATGTTCCTAGTGAAGTAGAATAGAAAAATGAATAGGATAAGAACAAATCAATCTACACCCCAGCATTCTACTGTAATCCATGTACTTATCCAATAGCCGCTTTAAGGTCCCTAATGTTTCCGACTCAACAACTTCCACAGGCAGTGCATTCCATGCCCCCACTACTCTCTGGGTAAAGAACCTACCTCTGACATCCCCCCCTATATCTTCCACCATTCACCTTAAATTTATGACCCCTTGGAATGGTTTGTTCCACCTGAGGAAAACGTCTCTGACTGTTTACTCTATCTATTCCTCTGATCATCTTATAAACCTCTATCAAGTCGCCCCTCTTCCTTCTCCGTTCTAATGAGAAAAGGCCTAGCACCCTCAACCTTTCCTCGCAAGACCTACTCTCCATTCCAGGCAACATCCTGGTAAATCTCCTTTGCACCTTTTCCAAAGCTTCCACATCCTTCCTAAAATGAGGCGACCAGAACTGCACACAGTACTCCAAATGTGGCCTTACCAAGGTTTGTATAGCTGCATCATCACCTCACGGCTCTTAAATTCAATCCCTCTGCTAATGAACGCTAGCACACCATAGGCCTTCTGCACAGCTCTATCCACTTGAGTGGCAACTTTCAAAGATCTATGAACATAGACCCCAAGATCTCTCTGCTCCTTCATATTGCCAAGAACCCTACCGTTAACCCTGTATTCCGCATTCATATTTGTCCTTCCAAAATGGACAACCTCACACTTTTCAGGGTTAAACTCCATCTGCCACTTCTCAGCCCAGCTCTGCATCCTATCTATGTCTTTTTGCAGCCGACAACAGCCCTCCTCACTATCCACAACTCCACCAATCTTCGTATCGTCTGCAAATTTACTGACCCACCCTTCAACTCCCTCATCCAAGTCATTAATGAAAATCACAAACAGCAGAGGACCCAGAACTGATCCCTGCGGTACGCCACTGGTAACTGGGCTCCAGGCTGAATATTTGCCATCCACCACCACTCTCTGACTTCTATCGGTTAGCCAGTTTATTATCCAACTGGCCAAATTCCCCACTATCCCATGCCTCCTTATTTTCTGCATAAGCCTACCATGGGGAACCTTATCAAATTCCTTACTAAAATCCATGTACACTACATCCACTGCTTTACCTTCATCTACATGCTTGGTCACTTCCTCAAAGAATTCAATAAGACTTGTGAGGCAAGACCTACCCCTCACAAATCCGTGCTGACTATCCCTAATCAAGCATTGTTTGGCTGCAACATCTAAATTACCCCAAGTTGCTTCGCGGTTCATGGATTAATTTTGACAGGTGAATGTTGCTAAATTCAAGAAAAACAAAAACATGAAGGTAGATTTTTGGTGGAACAAAAACAGAAACTACTGAAAACACTCAGCAAAACAGGCACAACATCGGCACAGAGGTGACAAGTTAACATTTTAGGCACACCCCGTCATCAGTACCAGGAAATAGTACAAATAAATAGCTCGCACAAAGCAAAGACGTGAAAGAAAGGTGGTGGGGGCGCGAAAAAACACATTGACAAAAAACGTGAAAGGTGTAATGCGGTTAATTGGAGAACTGGCAGAAACAATGATAACATGAGTTAAATGGGGGCACGACATCAAAAATAAAAGACATGTGATGTATGAATAATTCAAGTGGGTTAGTTAATTTGGAAAGGGGGGGAGTCTGAGTGCATCGAAACAGAGCAGGTTCCAATGCACAAAGGACAGTGAACACATGAATTAGGAGGAGTAGACCACTCGGCCCCTCGAGTCTGCTCCGCCATTCAACAAGATCACTGTTTATCGGCTTGTATCTTCAACCCCACACTCCTGCCTACCGATATCCTTTCACCCCCCTTGTTAATGAAAAATCGGACTTCCGGTTGCGGCTATGCGGAGCTGAGCCGCACGATTCGGCAGCTCCCGCTACCACGGACGTTCGGGCTCGTTAGAAGAGCCCCAACGGAACTTTTTTTGATACCAACCCGTGGGGAAGGTAAGAGGGAGGTCCCCCTCCAACTTTTATGAAAGGGACTCGAAGTGTAACGGCCACAAAAGTGGCATTGGAGCAACGGGAAAAAACGGGGAAAAAAGACAAAATGGCGGCGGCCAGAGACAAAGTGGAGCTGCAGGAGTTTATCAAGCACTGCTTCGAGGAGCAGCGTGAGGAGCTGCGTAAGGAAATGCTGGCGCCTATGCTTTCGGCAATCGAAGGACTAGGGATCACCCAGAGGCCCACGAGGTTCAGATCCAGGAGGTACAAAAAAGAGTTGGTCAGAACGAGGACGAGATCTCGGGCCTGGTGGTGAGAGTGGAGCAGAACGAGGCGCTACACAGGAGGTGGGCGGGAAGACTCGAAGACCTGGAGAACAGGTCGAGGAGAAAGAATCTGCGGATCCTGGGTCTCCCTGAAGGAATGGAGGGGGCCGATGCCGGGGCATACGCGAGCATGATGCTCGGGGCGATGATGGGCAAGGAGGCCCCTTCGAGGCCGCTGGAGTTGGAGGGGGCACACCGGGTGCTGGCGAGGAGGCCCCGGGCAAATGAGCCGCCAAGGGCAATGGTGGTGAGGTTCCACCGGTTCACGGACAGAGAGTGGGTCCTGAAATGGGCCAAGAAGGAGCGGAGCAGTAAGTGGGACAATGCAGAGATCCGAATATACCCGGACTGGAGCACGGAGGTTGCAAAGCGGAGAGCGGGTTTCAACCGGGCCAAAGCGGTGTTGCACCGGAAAGAAGTGAAATTCGGAATGCTGCAGCCAGCGCGACTGTGGGTCACATACAAGGGCCAACACTACTACTTTGAAACGCCTGAAGAGGCGTGGACATTTATACAAACCGAAAAGTTGGACTCTAACTGAGGGTTTGTGAGGGTGGGGGGGGATATTTGAGGTTTGATGTGTGATGGTTGTTGTATATAGGGGGTCAATCACAATCACGCGCAGGAAATGTTACATGGGCTGGGGGAGAGAGACAAGGCCGCGACAGGAGCTGCGCCAGAGGGGGTGGAGCGGGCTTTGGAAAGCGCGGGGTTTCTTGTTTTTCCCGCACGCGGGAAGAAAGGTGGGAGGGAGAACTCCCATACGGGGAGGTCAATGGGATAGCGGGTAGCCGGGGTCAGCAGGTGTCAGCTGACATACGGGAGTGACTTGGGGGAGCAGAAAAGCTAGACAGTGGTCTAGCGGGGGGGGGGGGGGGGGGGGGAGGTAAGGGGGGGGGGGAAGGGTTGCTGCTGCACTGGCCGAAAGGGAATGGGACATAGAAGAGGTGGTCGGGACGGGTGAGGGAGGCGTGGACACGGGACTGGCCCAGAAAAGGAGATGGCTAGTCGGCAGGGGGTGGGGTGGGGGGGGGGGGGGGGGGGGGGGGGTGAGTGCCCCTCCAATCCGGCTGATAACGTGGAACGTGAGGGGCCTGAATGGGCCGGTGAAGAGGGCTCGAGTGATCACGCACTTAAAGGGACTGAAGGCAGATGTGGTCATGCTCCAAGAGACACACCTGAAGGTGGCGGACCAGGTCAGGTTAAGAAAGGGATGGGTAGGACAGATATTCCACTCGGGACTGGACGCGAAGAGTAGAGGGGTGGCAGTTTTGGTGGGAAAACGGGTGTTATTTGAGGCCAAGACTATTGTAGCAGACAATGGAGGGCGATATGTAATGGTGAGTGGTAGGTTGCAAGGGACGCGGGTGGTGTTGCTAAATGTATACACCCCGAACTGGGATGATGCAGGATTCATGAAGCGCATGTTGGGGCGCATTCCGGACCTGGAGATAGGAGGCCTGATAATGGGAGGGGACTTCAATACAGTGTTGGACCCAGCACTGGACCGCTCCAAATCAAGGACTGGAAAGAGGCCGGCGGCGGCCAAGGTGCTCAGGGGGTTTATGGATCAGATGGGGGGAGTGGACCCATGGCGGTTTGCAAGGCCGCAGGCCAGGGAATTTTCTTTCTACTCCCATGTACACAAAGCCTACTCCCGGATAGATTTTGTTTGTTCTGGGCAGGGCGCTCATCCCGAGGGTGGAGGGGACGGAGTATTCGGCCATAGCCGTTTCGGACCATGCCCCGCACTGGGTGGAACTGGCACTGGGAGAGGAGAGGGACCAACGCCCGCTGTGGCGGCTGGATGTGGGACTGCTGGCGGACAAGGTGGTGAGTGGGAAGGTGAGGGGGTGTATCGAAAGGTACTTGGAGGCAAATGACAACGGGGAGGTGCGGGTGGGGGTGGTATGGGAGGCATTGAAGGCGGTGATCAGGGGAGAGCTAATCTCCATTAGGGCTCATAGGGAGAAGACAGAGGGCATGGAAAGGGAGAGGTTAGTGGGGGAGATTTTGAGAGTGGACAGGAGATACGCAGAGGCCCCGGAGGAAAGATTACTTGGGGAAAGACGATGGCTCCAGACGGAGTTTAACCTGTTCACCACAGGGAAGGCGGAGGCACAGTGGAGGAAAGCGCAGGGGGCAATCTACGAGCATGGGGAAAAGGCTAGTCGGATGCTGGCACACCAGCTCCGTAAGATGATGGCAGCGAGGGAAATAGGGGGAGTCAAGGATGGAAGGGGAGCCACGGTTCAGAGTGCGATGAAAATAAACGAGGTATTTAAGGCCTTCTATGAAGAGCTGTACAGATCCCAGCCCCCAGCGGGGGAAGAGGGGATGAGACGATTCCTCGACCAACTGAGATTCCTGAGGGTGGAAGAGCAGGAGGTGGCTGGCTTGGGGGCACCAATTGGGTTAGAGGAGCTGAGCAAGGGTTTGGGGAGTATGCAGGCGGGGAAGGCCCCGGGACCGGACGGGTTCCCGGTGGAGTTCTACAGGAAGTATGTAGACCTGTTGGCCCCGTTACTAGTGAGGACCTTTAACGAGGCAAGAGTGGAGGTGACCCTGCCCCCGACAATGTCGGAAGCGACAATTTATTTGATCTTAAAGCGGGACAAGGACCCACTGCAATGTGGATCGTACAGGCCGATCTCGCTCCTCAATGTGGATGCAAAGTTGCTGGCAAAAGTGCTGGCCACGAGAATAGAGGACTGTGTCCCGGGGGTGATCCATGAAGACCAGACGGGATTTGAAAAGGGCAGGCAATTAAACACAAATGTGCGGCGGCTTTTAAACGTGATGATGATGCCATTGGAGGAGGGAGAGGCGGAGATAGTGGCAGCTATGGACGCGGAGAAGGCCTTTGACCGAGTAGAGTGGGAGTATCTCTGGGAGGCGCTGCATAGGTTTGGGTTCGGGGTAGGGTTTATTAGTTTGGTTAAGCTCCTTTACAGAGCCCCGGTGGCGAGTGTAGTGACGGACCGGCGGAGGTCGGAGTACTTTCGACTGTACCGAGGGACGAGACAGGGGTGCCCCCTGTCCCCCCTGCTGTTCGCATTGGCGATCGAACCATTGGCCATGTCATTGAGGGAGTCGAATAAATGGAGGGGGATGGTCCGAGGGGGAGAAGAGCATCGGGTGTCGCTACATGCGGATGACCTGTTGCTGTCCGTGGCGGACCCAATGAAGGGGATGGTGGAGGTCATGCAGACTCTGAGGGAGTTTGGGGAGTTTTCGGGCTATAAGCTCAATGTAGGGAAGAGTGAGCTCTTCGTATTACAGGCAGGGGACCAGGAAAGAGGGATAGGGGACCTACCGCTGAGGAGGGCGGAGGGGAGCTTTTGGTATCTGGGGATCCAGATAGCCAGGAGTTGGGGGGCCCTACATAAACTGAACCTGACGGGATTGGTGGAGCAAATGGAGGGGGACTTCAAAAGATGGGACATGTTACCGCTCTCGCTGGCGGGTAGAGTGCAGTCGGTCAAAATGGTGGTCCTTCCGCGGTTCCTGTTTGTGTTTCAGTGCCTCCCCATCGTGATCGCCAAGGCCTTTTTAAAGAGAGTAGGTAGGAGTATTATGGGGTTTGTGTGGGCGAATAAGACCCCGAGGGTAAGGAGAGGGTTCCTGGAACGCAGTAGGGACCGAGGAGGGTTGGCGCTGCCAAATGTGGCGATGATCCGCAAGTGGGTTATGGAGGGAGAGGGGGCGGCATGGAAGTGGATGGAGATGGCGGCCTGTAAAGGAACGAGCCTGGGGGCGTTGGTGACGGCACCGCTGCCGCTCTCGCCGACAACTTATACCACGAGCCCAGTGGTGGCAGCAACGTTAAGGATCTGGGGCCAGTGGAGACGGCACCGGGGCGCAATGGGAGCATCGGTATGGTCCCCGATCAGAGGTAACCACCGGTTTGTTCTGGGGAAGATGAACGGGGGGTTCCAGAGCTGGCATCGGGCGGGGATTGGAAGAATGGGGGACCTGTTCATTGACGGGACATTTGCGAGCTTAGGGGCACTGGAGGAGAAGTTCGAGTTACCCCCGGGAAATGCGTTTAGATATATGCAGGTGAGGGCTTTTGTGAGGAGACAGGTGAGGGAATTCCCGTTGCTCCCGGCACAAGAAATTCAAGACAGGGTGATCTCGCGTGCATGGGTCGCGGAGGGCAAGGTGTCGGCAATACACCAGGAGTTGAAAGAAGAGGGGGAAGTGCTGGTAGAAGAGTTGAAGGGTAAATGGGAGGAGGAGCTGGGGGAGGAGATCGAGGAAGGTCTGTGGGCTGATGCCCGGGGTCGGGTTAATTCCTCCTCCTCGTATGCCAGGCTCAGCCTGATACAATTTAAGGTGGTTCACAGAGCCCAATTGACGGGGGCGAGGTTGAGCAGGTTCTTTGGGGAAGAGGATAGATGTGGAAGGTGCTCAGGGAGCCCAGCGAACCATGTCCATATGTTTTGGTCATGCCCGGCACTGGAGGGGTTCTGGAGAGGAGTGGCGGGAGCAATATCTCAGGTGGTGAAAGCCAAGCTGGGGGCTAGCAATATTCAGAGTAGTGGACGAACCGGGAGTGCAGGAGGTGAAAGAGGCCGGTATTCTGGCCTTTGCGTCCCTAGTAGCCCGGCGACGGATCTTGCTAATGTGGAAGGAGGCGAAGCCCCCCAGCGTGGAGGCCTGGATAAATGATATGGCTGGGTTCATAAAGTTGGAGAGGATTAAGTTCGCCTTGAAAGGGTCTGCGCAGGGGTTCTACAGGCGGTGGCAACCGTTCCTAGACTATCTTGCAGAGCATCAGAGGAACGTCAGTCAGCAGCAGCAGCAACCTGGGGGGGACGGGGGGGGACGGGGGGGGGGGACGTCCAGGGAGTGGGGGGGAGGGGGAAGGGGAAGCTGCCTGGGGGGGTGGATGAGCAAAAGATAACATGAAGAGTCGGAGAAACTGGCACGCACGGGAGAGAGCCAGTGTACACAGCTCTGTAAATATACTATTTTGCCATATATCTTGCTCCGCGCGATTTCTCGTTTCTTTTTTTTTGTCACGGGGGGGGGTTATTGTTTGTAAGGGAGTTAAATTGTGTTAAAAACTTTAATAAATATATATTTTTTTTTAAAGTTAATGAAAAATCCATCTGTGATGATAAGTAGATTGTCATCTGTATTATCATCTGTGTGTAAATAATAATATAAATAGAACTGTTGTAGTTCCAGCATCTGACCACTAGATGGTGGGTGTATGCAGAAACTTGCAGGCACGCAGCATACCGTCTTTACCTGCGAATACGGCCGGAGAATTGCCGGGTCTGTGGCCACGCATGCGCACAGCGGCGACCTGCAGCGGCTGCGCCACGCAACATGGCGCCGACCGCACATGGACCAAGCCTACCAAAAGCTACCCTCCTGTAATCAGCCTCGCCACTCCCCGAACACCCCCCACCAGTGCCCCCAGCCCCCACCAAAGCCCCCCTGCCCACGGAACCCGCCCCCCCCCCCCCCTCCTCCGCCCGACTGTGGTGGCGCTGGACTCAGTCTGCAGCTGCCACGCAGGGTTCACAAAAGTAAAAAGGACAAGTGTTCCACGCCGTTGGGAACTCGTCCCATTGGGGGCGGAGCATGTTTCAGCGCAAATGGGGATTCTCGGCCGATTGCCGAATGCGATTTCGGCTTCAGCGACTGGCCAACACCTCCCCATGTGTTGGAAAAGAAGGTGCTAGTAAAGAGTTTGTAGCAGTCACATATTAGAGCAACTCTGTGGTATCTTACTGTATTTTAGTGTTAGACCATTATTTCCAACTGTATTAATCTTAGACATTTTAGTAATTTGTTAGTGTAGTGTTAGTAATAAATAACTTTGTTAATAAAACAAAGTTCACACTACATTATCAAAATTCAGAGAACATTACACCATCTAGCTCAGCTTTTGCAGTGCAAAAAATGGCAATTCAACACCAGCGGCATATTAGGATGTCACCTGAATGGCAGCAACTTTGGGGTAGGGGTGTTAATGTTATATTGAGTTTTAACTTCATTCAGTTGTGTCACATTATAATACAATTCCCTTCTTGATTTTCAGTGCTTGGGGACAGTAATTTGGGTTTAAGGTACTTGATTAGACAATCGATGTTGGTACAGTCTCGAACGTTCACTCCACGCTGGAAATCTGAACATTTGTACCGACTCCGAGGCATGTTTATCTGCGCTCATTGCCAGCCAACCGGTTAATAACCCGAGACACTTATGACAACATCAACTATTACATTTCACAGCAGAGAGGAGGGATATGAGGTTCGCTTCACCCAGGTTTCTGTGAAGTGTTGGTTCACAATGATTGTCGTTTCAGAAATATCACTCAACCAAACAACAGCTGGTATTTGGGAACAGTAACCTCCCTTCGAACATAATCATTCACTGTGCTCATGGTAAAATCACATGTTCACTGTTCTAATCAAACTCCACATCAATAACGAATATTGTTATTCGTTGTGTTCATCATAAATATAATTCATTTTATGAATTGAACAATTATGAAGCCCACTTTGTAACCAGCATTAACATGGTGCAATACTTGGCTTTACTCTGGGTCTGTCTGCAATACAAGAATGTCTGAAGTGAAGGAGAGCCGAGGTCAGAATATTTAAAGAAAGAAACACCAGGCCAGATGGTGACATAGTGGCTAGCACCGCTGCCTCACCCCATCAGGGACCCGGGTTTGATTCCGGCCTAGAGTGACTGTCTATGAGGAGCTTGCACTTTCACCCAGTGTTTGTGTTGGCTCTGGTTCCCCCCATGGTCCAAAGATGTGTTGCTTAGGTGGATTGGCCATGTGTACAAATTGTTCCTTAATGTCCAAAGATGTGAGATTAGATGGGGTCATGAGGATAGGGAAGGGTAATGGACTTAGGTAGAGTGCTCTTTCGGAAGGTTGGTGCAGGCTTGAAGGGCCAAATGGCCTCCCTCTGCACTGTAGGGATTTTATTCTATGGCATGGTTTTGTTACAAATGAGGAATATTTTTAAATTCATTCATGGGATGGGAGGATCACTGGCTGGGCCTGCATTTATTGCCCATCCCTAATTGCCCTGGGCAGTTAAGTATCAATCATGTTCTGTGGATCTGGAGTCACATGTAGGCCACACCAGGTAAGGATGGTATATTTCCTTCCCAAAAGAACATTAATGAACCAGGTCGGTTTTTACGACAATTAACAGTGGTTTCATGGTCATCATTAGACTTGTAATTCCAGATTTTTATTGAATTGAAATTTCACCATCTGCCAAGGTGGGATTCAAACCCGGGTTCAAACCTCAGAGCATTACTCAGGGTTTCTGGATTACTAGTCCATTTAAATTAGTAGGAATGTGGCAGGATACCTGCAAAGAGAAATTCACTTCGAAGACGTGCAAGAAGCTGATGGGCCACAGTGCAAAATTATTCTACGATTCAGAGACCTTGCCTTTTTTTTTGCAAAAATATATTTATTCATAAAATATCTGAAAAAACATTACACATATTTCAAAATGGCCGTCACAGAAAGTGCAATGATATTCAAGTTTTCTACATAGATCATGTTGCACTCTGAGGTGCTTCAATACAATAAAGGGAACATTACAGATATTTCAAAATGGTAATTACAGAGAGTGCAGTTATATTCAAATTATCTACAGATTCTCAAAATGGTGATGTATATAGGGCGAAGGAAGGGAGCAGAGTAAAGGATTATTTTAAACATTAAGCTGAAGCCCCTCCTGGAGATGGGATCGATTCTCCCGGTGGATCAATTGAAAGACGAGGAGATACAGGTGCTGACTAACCTGATGCAGAAATGGGAGTCGTTGCTGGAGGCTGTGTCTGTAACAGTGGACCCGACGTGGCAAGAATGTCCACGGGCACCGGATTTTCCATCAGACCAGAGCAGATTGTATCAGCCTCTCACCTGCTGAAGGCACCGGGAGATAGGACGCTCTCCATTGGGCAACACTGGAAAGAAATTAAGGACAGCGTTAGGTCCAGAACATTCTCCCCGTGTCTGCGTGGGTTTCACCCCCACAACCCAAAAGATGTGCAGGGTAGGTGGATTGGCCACGCTAAGTTGCCCCTTAATTGAAAAAAATAATAATTGGGTACTCTAAATTTATTTTACAAAAGCATTAAATTCAAAGAGGGGTCATATAAAGGTGCTAGAAAAAGTAGTAAGGCTAAGAATTGGGAGCGGTTTAAAATTGCGCAAAGAAAGACCAAGTGATTGATTAAGAGCAGAAAAACAGATAGTGACAGTAAACTTGCAAGGATCATGAAAGCGGACTGTAAAAGCTTCTATCAGTATGTAAAAAGAATTAGATTAATAAAGACAAACGTAGGTGCCTTACAGTCTGAAACAGGAGAATTGATCATGGAGAACAAGGAAATGGCAGAGCAATTAAACAACTACTTTAGTTATGCCTTCACAGAAAAAGACACAAATAACTTCCCAGCAATGCTAGGAAAGCAAGGGTCTACTGAGGAGGAGGAAGTGAAGGAAATTAGTATTAGTAAAAAAAAATGGTGCTGGAGAAACCAATGGGGCTGAATGTTGATAAATCCCCAGGGCCTCAATACCTGAATCCCAGGGTAATAAAGGAGATGACCATGGAAATAATAAAAAGAATCATTATTATCACAAGTAGACTTACATTAACACTGCAATGAAGTTACTGTGAAATGCCCCTAATCGCCACATTCCGGCGCCTGTTGAGGGAGAATTCAGAATGTCCAAATTACCTAACAGCACATCTTTCAGGACTTGTGGTAGGAAACCGGAGCGCCCGGAGGAATCCCACGCAGACACAGGGAGAACAGGGAGACTCCGCACAGACTGTGACCTAAGCCGAGAATCAAACCTGGGACTCTGGCACTGTGAAGCAACAGTGCTAACCATTCAATGTTATTTCCCCTGGCTGGCGGTGTCCACACAAGAGGGCCTAGGATATGCTGCAGGCAATTTAGGACTGAGAGAACGAAAACTACTTCACTCAGAAGTGTGACCCTCCATAAGACTGTGGAGGTCAAGTCACTGAACATTTTAAAGAAAGAAATTGATAGATTTCAAGACACTAAAAGGCATCAAGTGGCATGGGGATCAAGTGGCATGGGCGCAACAAGTGGCATGGGGATCAAGTGGCATGGGGGCATAAAGTAGCATGGGGATCAAGTGGCATGGGGAATCAAGTGGCATGGGGGCATCAGATGGTAGGAGGCATGAGGTGGCATGGTGGATGAAATGGCATGGGGAATCAAGTGGCATGGGCGCAACAAGTGGCATGGGGATCAAGTGGCATGGGGCATAAAGTAGCATGGGGATCAAGTGGCATAGGCGTGTCAAGTGGCATGGGGGCATAAAGTAGCATGGGGATCAAGTGGCATGGGGAATCAAGTGGCATGGGGATCAAGTGGCATTGGCATGTCAAGTGGCATGGGGGCATAAAGTAGCATGGGGATCAAGTGGCATGGGGAATCAAGTGGCATGGGGATTAAGTGGCATAGGTGTGTCAAGTGGCATGGGGGCATAAAGTAGCATGGGGATCAAGTGGCATGGGGAATCAAGTGGCATGGGGGCATCAAGTGGCATGGGGAATCAAGTGGCATGGGGATTAAGTAGCATGGGTGCATCAAGTTGAATGGGGAATCAAGTGGCATGGGGCATGAGGTGGAATGCTGTATCAAGTGGCATGGGGGTATCAGATAGCAGGGGGCATGAGGTGGCATGGTGGATGAAGTGGCATGGGGATTAAGTAGCATGGGTGCATCAAGTTGTATGGGGAATCAAGTGGCATGGAGCATCAGGTGGCATGGGTGCAACAAGTAGCATGGGGATCAAGTGGCATAGGCGTGTCAAGTGGCATGGGGACATAAAGTAGCATGGGGATCAAGTGGCATGGGGGCATCAAGTGGCATGGGGCATCGGATGGCAGGGGGCATGAGGTGGCATGGTGGATGAAGCGGCATGGGGCATCAAGTGGCATGGGAATCAAGTGGCATGGGCGCAACAAGTGCCATGGGGATCAAGTGGCATGGGGTGGATCAAGTGGATGGGGGGCACAGTACTATGTGCGGTTCAGGCAGAGGATCAGTCATGATCACATTGAATGGAGTAGCTGGCACGATGGGCAGAATGGCTGTCTCCTGTTTTCCATGGAATCCCAACAGTGCAAGAGGAGGCCAATCGGCCCATTGAGTCTGCACCACCCGCGGAAATGGAAGGTTTTCCATGTCTCAGTGCGGAGACCGCGGGTGGCTACAGTCAGAGCGGCAGCTGAACAGGAAGTGGGGCAGCCAGGGGAGAGTGGGACCTCCCCACTGCCTGAACCTCTGCAGCCCGGGGCCCAGGCCTGAACCTCCGCAGCCCGGGCCCCAGGCCTGAACCTCCGCAGTCCGGGCCCCAGGCCTGAACCTCCGCACCCCGGGCCCCAGGCCTGAACCTCCGCAGCCCGGGACCCAGGCCTGAACCTCCGCACCCCGGGCCCCAGGCCTGAACCTCCGCAGCCCGGGACCCAGGCCTGAACCTCCGCAGCCCGGGTCCCAGGCCTGAACCTCCGCAGCCCGGCCCCAACCCTGAACCTCCGCACCCTGGGCCTCACTTTCTGCCTCTGGATTTCTCTCCTCCCGGCCTGAGGAGGGACGTTGGCTGGGCCGGGACAAAGTGAGACGGGAGGGGCGGCCCGGCCTGCAAGCCGGCCCCTTCCTTCTCGGCGGCTGCGGACCGGGGCCGGTCTCTCAGGGGAGCCGCTCCCACAAGGGAACCCCCCAGAACCCGAAACCACAACACTTGCGCCGTCAGCAGCTTCTCCGGGGCCCGTGTGCTGTTCCTGAGCGGGGCCGATCGCACCGTCAGCTTCACCCACTTGGCTCGGAACAGGGGCCGAGGAAGCAGCGACATGATGCCTCTGTCAGGCAGACTTCCAGCAAACAGCAGCAGCAGCGAGTGCCATCTCCAAACTCCCAATACATCCTCCAGAGATATTGTTCAAAATGTCACATTCATCCTGGGCACTTCTGTATTGTTCAATGTAAGAGTGTCAATAAAATGAACTTGATTCACTTTTGTTAATATTGTTGTGAAATCTGTGAACAGATGAGTGTGTCAAACTCTGCATCACCGATACCTGGTGTTTGGAGGGGGTGAGGGAATTCTCGGAAACACACCTGGAGTTTGGGTTGTTGGGGAAGGAAGGCAGCTCACCATTGATCACAAAGTCATTCTCCCGGAGAGAGCGACTGCGCTCAGCAACTGAGCGGAGAGCAGCTCCACGTTGTAAATATTCATCAAACTCTCCTTCTACACACAGCAACACAGCATTAAACACAGATCCGAGTGACAAGGTTCAGATTAGCAGAAACTGAACCCAAATTCTGACCTCGTCGAAGTAGCAGAAACTCAACCTGCAGTCCCAACATGAACAGTAACAGAAATGAAACATTGGATCCGATTAACAACGTTAACAGTGACAGAAATTAAACACCGACTGACAACGTTGCCGGCACCAGAAACTGAACCAACGCGGTTACACACAGCAGCGCCACATAAACATAGATCCGAGTCATGATGTGGAGATGGCAGCGTTGGACTGGGGTGAGCACAGTAGCAAGTCTGACAGCACCAGATTAAAGTCCAACAGGTTTGTTTCGAATCACTAACTTTCAGAGCACTGCTCATTGCTCAGATTCACCTGAGGAAGGTGCAGTGCTCCGAAAGCTAGTGATTCGAAACAAACTTGTTGACTTTAACCTGGTGTTGTAAGACTTCGTACACAGACCCGAGCGACAAGGAGGCAACGTGTCTCAACCTGCGCTCAACTCAGAGACGTTGGAGACACGAAGCGAATAATTAATGAAGCTCAATCTTCGCTCAAAGAAACTGGCGCCAGAATGTGGCGACTAGGTGTTTTTGACAATAACTTAATTGCAGTCTAAGTCTACTTGTGACACTAATAAAGATTATTATTATATCAGTACGAGTCTCCTTACCTCCTTTCTATGAGTTTAAATAGAGTTTCATCAATTATTTACTTCGTGTCTCCACCGACTCTGAGCGAGTGCAGGTTGAGACACGTTACTTCCCTGTCACTCGGATCTCTGTTTATGCGGCGCTGCTGTTTATTGATAATGTTTTCCATTGAACAAGACAGAAGTGCCCAGGATGAATGTGACATTTTGAACAGTAAATCTGGAGGATGTATTGGGAGTTTGGAGATGTCACTCGCTGCTGCTGCTGCTGCTGTTTGCTGGAAGTCTGCCTGACAGAGACATCATGTCGCTGCTGCCTCGGCCCCTGTTCCGAGCCAAGTGGGTGAAGCTGACGGTGCGATCGGCCCCGCTCAGGATCAGCACCCGGGCCCCGGAGAAGCTGCTG
This sequence comes from Scyliorhinus torazame, assembly GCF_047496885.1. NCBI lineage: Eukaryota > Metazoa > Chordata > Chondrichthyes > Carcharhiniformes > Scyliorhinidae > Scyliorhinus > Scyliorhinus torazame. Next base: position 142,709,301 of record NC_092724.1, on the reverse strand, counting down.
ACGGCGCAAGTGTCTCGGTCTCGGGTCGAGGGTGTGGGTTGGAGACCCTCATCCTCCCAATCAGAATAAGAATTAATAACTTCAAATACAGATCATTGGAAGAATCGCACAAAGAGACTCACTTTAGTGTTCATGTTCTGAATCAGGTGCTTGTATAATGTCTGTTCTTGTTAACGTTGTCAATGTACTTTGAATTGCAGTTACTGTGAACATTTTCAAGCGGATCCAAGTTCACGTTCTGCTACTGTTCATGTGGGAATTCAATTTGAGTCTCATGAACGTCGTTTCTGTGAGTGTAGATTGAGTATCATTAATAATTTACTTCGTGTCACAATCCCTTCTGAGCGAGTGCAGGTTGAAACACGTTACTTCCCTGTCACTCGGATCTATGTTTATGTGGCGCTGCTGTGTGTAACCGCGTTCGTTCAGTTTCTGGTGCCGGCAACGTTGTCAGTCGGTGTTTAATTTCTGTCACTGTTAACGTTGTTAATCGGATCCAATGTTTCATTTCTGTTACTGTTCATGTTGGGACTGCAGGTTGGGTTTCTGCTACTTCGACGTGGTCAGAATTTGGGTTCAATTTCTGCTAATCTGAACCTTGTCACTCGGATCTGTGTTTAATGCTGTGTTGCTGCTGTGTGTAGGAGCGCTGGATGAATATTTATAATGTGGAGCTGCTCTCCGCTCAGTTGCTGAGCTCAGTCGCTCTCTCCGGGAGAATGACTTTGTGATCAATGGTGAGCTGCCTTCCTTCCCCAACAACCCAAACTCCAGGTGTGTTTCCGAGAATTCCCTCACCCCCTCCAAACACCAGGTATCGGTGATGCAGAGTTTGACACACTCATCTGTTCACAGATTTCACAACAATATTAACAAAAGAGAATAAAGTTCATGTTATTGATAATGTTTTACATTGAACAAGACATAAGTGCCCAGGATGAATGTGACATTTTGAACAATATCTCTGGAGGATGTATTGGGAGTTTGGAATTTCCACTCGCTGTTGCTGCTGCTGTTTGCTGGAAGTCTGCCTGACAGAGACATCATGTCGCTGCTTCCTCGGCCCCTGTTCCGAGCCAAGTGGGTGAAGCTGACGGTGCGATCGGCCCCGCTCAGGAACAGCACCCGGGGGCCCCGGAGAAGCTGCTGACGGCGCAAGTGTTGTGGTCTCGGGTCTCGGGTGTGGGTTGGGGGCCCTCATCCTCCAAATCAGAATAAGAATTAATAACTTCAAATACAGATCATGGGAAAGAACGCAGCCACCGATCGCACGAAGTGACTCACTTTAGTGTTCATGTTCTGAATCAGATGCTTGTATAATGTCTGTCCTGTTAACATTGTCAATGTACTTTGAATTGCAGTTACTGTGAACATTTTCAAGCGGATCCAAGTTCACGTTCTGCTACTGTTCAAGTTGGAATTCAATTTGAGCCTCGTTACTTCGTCACGGTGAGTGTCGGTCCAGACACGTTACTCTGCTGCTCAATGATTCTTCCAATATTCCTCTTTTCCTTTCTACTCCTCCTTCCTGGATTGTCTGATGTTTTCATAGTTCACTTGGGGACATATATTTCGCATTTCGGAATTTCTACATATTTAAATTTAGGAGTAAACATTGGAATCGCAATTTACAATCTGCGGATCCACGCCCATCTCTCCGAAACTCGGAATCAGTTTATATTTGTTACGAAGCTGAGTGATGTTTGCCCCATTGTGAACTGGGCTCTGGGGAGACGAGTCTGGGTTTGGGAACTCCATCCATCCCAGTCAGGTGAAAAATGCATCTGTTCAACTTCAGATCACAGGAAGTGCGGAATCCCCAATTGCACAAAGAGACTCACTTTAGGGTTAATGTTCTGAATCAGGTGTTTGTTTAATGTCTGTCCCTGTTAACGTTGTCAGTGTAGTTTGAATTTCAGTTACTGTTAACATTGTTAAGCGGATCTAAGTTCAATTTCTGCTCCGATTCATGTCGAAATTGAGTTTGAGGCTCATTAACTTCGTTTCTGTGAGTGTAGATTGAGTTTCATCAATTATTTACTTCGTGTCTCCATCGACTCTGAGTGAGTGCGGGTTGAAACACGTTACTTCCTTATCACTCGGATCTATGGTTACGTGGCGCTGTTGAGCACCCGAAGGAAGCCCACGCAGCCACAGGGAAGGCGTAGACTCCGCAGAGACAGTGCCCCAAGCCGGGAATCGGAACCGGGTCCCTGGCGCTGTGAAGACATAGTGCTAACCACTCTGTTCAGTGTACTAACCACTCTGTTCAGTTACTGTTAACGTTGTTAAGCGGATCAAGTACAATTTCTGCTCCGATTCATGTGGAAAATACGTTTGAGTCTTAATAACTTCGATTCAGTGAGTGTAGATTGTAGAGGGAAGGGCAGCTCACCATTCATCACAAAGTCATTCTCCCCGAGAGCCACTGGTCTCAGAAAGTGAGCGGAGAGCAGCTCCACATTGTAAATATTCATCAAACTCTCCTTCTACACACAGCAACACAGCATTAAACACAAATCCGAGTTAGAAGGTTCAGATTAGCAGAAACTGAACCCAAATTCTGACCACGTCGAAGTAGCAGAAACTCAACCTGCAGTTCCAACATGAGCAGTGACAGAAATGAGACATCGGTTCCGATTAACAACGTTAACAGTGACAGAAATTAAACACAGACTGACAACGTTGCCGGCACCAGAAACTGAACCAACGCGGTTACACACAGCAGCGCCACATAAACATAGATCCGAGTGACAGGGAAGTAACGTGTCTCAACCTGCACTCGCTCAGAAGGGATTGTGACACGAAGTAAATTATTAATGAAACTCAATCTACACTCACAGAAACCAAGTTAATGAGCCTCAAACTCAATTCCGACATGAATCGGAGCAGAAATTGAACTTAGATCCGCTTAACAATATTAACAGTAACTGAAATTGAAACTACATTGACAATGTTAAAAGGGACAGACATTAAACAAACATCTGATTCAGAACATTAACCCTAAAGTGAGTCTCTTTGTGCAATAGGTGATTCCGCGCTTGCTGAGATCTAAAGTTGAACAGATGCATTTTTCACCTGACTGGGATGGATGGAGTTCCCAAACCCGGACTCGTCTCCCCAGAGCCCAGTTCACAATGGAGCAAACATCACTCAGCTTCGTAACAAATATAAACTGATTCCGAGTTTCGGAGAGATGGGCGTGGATCCGGTGTTTGTAAATTGCGATTCCAATGTTTACTCAATAATTAAAATATGCAGAAATGCATGTTTCAATTCCGAAATGCGAAATATATGTCCCCAAGTGAATATGAAAACATCAGTCAATCCAGGAAGGAGGAGTGGAAAGGAAAAGAGAAATATTGGAACAATCATTGAGCAGCGGAACACGTGTATGCACCGACACTCACAGTGCGAAGTAACGAGGCTCAAATTGAATTCCAAGGGGAACAGTAGTAGAAATTGGATTTGGATCCACTTGAAAATGTTAATAGTAACAGAAATTCAAAGTACATTGACAACGATAACTGGAACTGAAATTCAATGTACATTGACAACGTTAACAGCAACTGAAATTCAATGTACATTGACAACGTTAACAGGAACTGAAATTCAAATTACATTGACAACGTTGACAGGAACTGAAATGCAAAGTACATTGACAACGTTAACAGGAACTGAAATTCAATGTACATTGACAACGTTAACAACAACTGAAATGCGAAGTACATTGACGACGTTAACAGCAACTGAAATGCAAAGTGCATTGACAACGTTAACAGCAACTGAAATACAAAGTGCATTGACAACGTTAACAGCAACTGAAATGCAAAGTGGATTGACAACGTTAACAGGAACTGAGATACAAAGTGTATTGACAACGTTAACGGGAACTGAAATGCAAAGTACATTGACAACGTTAACAGGAACTGAAATGCGAAGTACATTGACAACGTTAACGGGAACTGAAATGCAAAGTGCATTGACAACGTTAGCAGGAACTGAAATACAAAGTACATTGACAACGTTAACAGGGGCAGGCATTATACAAGCATCTGATTCCGAACATGAACAATAAAGCGAGTCTCTTGGTGCGATCGGTGGCTCCGTTCCTTCGCATGACCTAATACTTGAAGTTATTAATTCTTATTCTGATTGGGATGATGAATATCCCAACCCACAAATTCGACCCGAAAGACAACACGGCCGCCGTCAGCGGCTTTTCACGAACCGAGTGCTGATCCTGAGCGGGGCCGATCGCACCGTCAGCTTCACCCACTTGGCTCGGAACAGGAGCCGAGGAAGCAGCGACATGATGTCTCTGTCAGGCAGACTTCCAGCAAACAGCAGCAGCAGCGAGTGCCATCTCCAAACTCCCAATACATCCTCCAGAGATACTGTTCAAAATGTCACATTCATCCTGGGCACTTCTGTATTGTTCAATGTAAGAGTGTCAATAAAATGAACTTGATTCACTTTTGTTAATATTGTTGTGAAATCTGTGAACAGATGAGTGTGTCAAACTCTGCATCACCGATACCTGGTGTTTGGAGGGGGTGAGGGAATTCTCCGAAACACACCTGGAGTTTGGGTTGTTGGGGAAGGAAGGCAGCTCACCATTGATCACAAAGTCATTCTCCCGGAGAGAGCGACTGAACTCAGCAACTGAGCGGAGAGCAGCTCCACGTTGTAAATATTCATCAAACTCTCCTTCTACACACAGCAACACAGCATTAAACACAGATCCGAGTGACAAGGTTCAGATTAGCAGAAACTGAACCCAAATTCTGACCTCGTCGAAGTAGCAGAAGCTCAACCTGCAGTCCCAACATGAACAGTAACAGAAATGAAACATTGGATCCGATTAACAACGTTAACAGTGACAGAAATTAAACACAGACTGACAACGTTGCCGGCACCAGAAACTGAACCAACGCGGTTACACACAGCAGCGCCACATAAACATAGATCCGAGTGACAGGGAAGTAACGTGTCTCAACCTGCACTCGCTCAGAAGGGATTGTGACTCGAAGTAAATTATTAATGATACTCAATCTACACCCACAGAAGCGAAGTAACGTAATTCCACATGAATCGGAGCAGAAATTGAATTTACATCCGCTTAACAATATTAACATCAACTGAAAATCAAACTACATTGACAATATTAAAAGGGACAGACATTAAGCAAACATTTGATTCAGACCATTAACCCTAAAGTGAGTCTCTTTGTGCAATTGGGGATTCCGCGCTTCCTGTGATCTGAAATTGAACAGATGCATTTTTCACCTGACTGGGATGGATGGAGTTCCCAAACCCAGACTCGTCTCCCCAGAGCCCAGTTCACAATGGGGCAAACATCAATCAGCTTCGTAACAAATATAAACTGATTCCGAGTTTCGGAGAGATGGGCGTGGATCCGGTGTTTGTAAATTGCGATTCCAATGTTTACTCAATAATTAAAATATGCAGAAATGCATGTTTCAATTCCGAAATGCGAAATATATGTCCCCAAGTGAATATGAAAATATCAGTCAATCCAGGAAGGAGGAGTGGAAAGGAAAAGAGAAATATTGGAACAATCATTGAGCAGCGGAACACGTGTATGAACCGACACTCACAGTGCGAAGTAACGAGGCTCCAATTGAATTCCAAGGCGAACAGGAGGAGAAATTGGATTTGGATCCACTTGAAAATGTTAATAGTAACAGATATTCAAAGTACATTGACAACGATAACTGGAACTGAAATTCAATGTACATTGACAACGTTAACAGCAACTGAAATTCAATGTACATTGACAACGTTAACAGGAACTGAAATTCAAATTACATTGACAACGTTGACAGGAACTGAAATGCAAAGTACATTGACAACGTTAACAACAACTGAAATGCGAAGTACATTGACGACGTTAACAGCAACTGAAATGCAAAGTGCATTGACAACGTTAACAGCAACTGAAATGCAACGTGGATTGACAACGTTAACAGGAACTGAGATGCAATGTGCATTGACAACGTTAGCAGGAACTGAAATGCAAAGTGTATTGACAACGTTAACGGGAACTGAAATTCAATGTACATTGACGACGTTAACAGGAACTGAAATGCGAAGTACATTGATGACGTTAACAGCAACTGAAATGCAAAGTGCATTGACAACGTTAGCAGCAACTGAAATACAAAGTGCATTGACAACGTTAACAGCAACTGAAATGCAAAGTGGATTGACAACGTTAACAGGAACTGAGATGCAAAGTGTATTGACAACGTTAACGGGAACTGAAATGCAAAGTACATTGACAACGTTAACATGAACTGAAATGCGAAGTACATTGACAACGTTAACGGGAACTGAAATGCAAAGTGCATTGACAACGTTAGCAGGAACTGAAATACAAAGTACATTGACAACGTTAACAGGGGCAGGCATTATACAAGCATCTGATTCCGAACATGAACAATAAAGCGAGTCTCTTGGTGCGATCGGTGGCTCCGTTCCTTCGCATGACCTAATACTTGAAGTTATTAATTCTTATTCTGATTGGGATGATGAATATCCCAACCCACAAATTCGACTGGAAAGACAACACGGCCGCCGTCAGCGGCTTTTCACGAACCGAGTGCTGATCCTGAGCGGGGCCGATCGCACCGTCAGCTTCACTCACTTGGCTCGGAACAGGAGCCGAGGAAGCAGCGACATGATGTCTCTGTCAGGCAGACTTCCAGCAAACAGCAGCAGCAGCGAGTGCCATCTCCAAACTCCCAATACATCCTCCAGAGATACTGTTCAAAATGTCACATTCATCCTGGGCACTTCTGTATTGTTCAATGTAAGAGTGTCAATAAAATGAACTTGATTCACTTTTGTTAATATTGTTGTGAAATCTGTGAACAGATGAGTGTGTCAAACTCTGCATCACCGATACCTGGTGTTTGGAGGGGGTGAGGGAATTCTCGGAAACACACCTGGAGTTTGGGTTGTTGGGGAAGGAAGGCAGCTCACCATTGATCACAAAGTCATTCTCCCGGAGAGAGCGACTGAACTCAGCAACTGAGCGGAGAGCAGCTCCACGTTGTAAATATTCATCAAACTCTCCTTCTACACACAGCAACACAGCATTAAACACAGATCCGAGTGACAAGGTTCAGATTAGCAGAAACTGAACCCAAATTCTGACCTCGTCGAAGTAGCAGAAGCTCAACCTGCAGTCCCAACATGAACAGTAACAGAAATGAAACATTGGATCCGATTAACAACGTTAACAGTGACAGAAATTAAACACAGACTGACAACGTTGCCGGCACCAGAAACTGAACCAACGCGGTTACACACAGCAGCGCCACATAAACATAGATCCGAGTGACAGGGAAGTAACGTGTCTCAACCTGCACTCGCTCAGAAGGGATTGTGACTCGAAGTAAATTATTAATGATACTCAATCTACACCCACAGAAGCGAAGTAACGTAATTCCACATGAATCGGAGCAGAAATTGAATTTACATCCGCTTAACAATATTAACAGCAACTGAAAATCAAACTATATTGACAATATTAAAAGGGACAGACATTAAGCAAACATTTGATTCAGACCATTAACCCTAAAGTGAGTCTCTTTGTGCAATTGGGGATTCCGCGCTTCCTGTGATCTGAAATTGAACAGATGCATTTTTCACCTGACTGGGATGGATGGAGTTCCCAAACCCAGACTCGTCTCCCCAGAGCCCAGTTCACAATGGGGCAAACATCAATCAGCTTCGTAACAAATATAAACTGATTCCGAGTTTCGGAGAGATGGGCGTGGATCCGGTGTTTGTAAATTGCGATTCCAATGTTTACTCAATAATTAAAATATGCAGAAATGCATGTTTCAATTCCGAAATGCGAAATATATGTCCCCAAGTGAATATGAAAATATCAGTCAATCCAGGAAGGAGGAGTGGAAAGGAAAAGAGAAATATTGGAACAATCATTGAGCAGCGGAACACGTGTATGAACCGACACTCACAGTGCGAAGTAACGAGGCTCAAATTGAATTCCAAGGCGAACAGGAGGAGAAATTGGATTTGGATCCACTTGAAAATGTTAATAGTAACAGAAATTCAAAGTACATTGACAACGATAACTGGAACTGAAATTCAATGTACATTGACAACGTTAACAGCAACTGAAATTCAATGTACATTGACAACGTTAACAGGAACTGAAATTCAAATTACATTGACAACGTTGACAGGAACTGAAATGCAAAGTACATTGACAACGTTAACAGGAACTGAAATTCAATGTACATTGACAACGTTAACAACAACTGAAATGCGAAGTACATTGACGACGTTAACAGCAACTGAAATGCAAAGTGCATTGACAACGTTAACAGCAACTGAAATACAAAGTGCATTGACAACGTTAACAGGAACTGAAATGCGAAGTACATTGACAACGTTAACGGGAACTGAAATGCAAAGTGCATTGACAACGTTAGCAGGAACTGAAATACAAAGTACATTGACAACGTTAACAGGGGCAGGCATTATACAAGCATCTGATTCCGAACATGAACAATAAAGCGAGTCTCTTGGTGCGATCGGTGGCTCCGTTCCTTCGCATGACCTAATACTTGAAGTTATTAATTCTTATTCTGATTGGGATGATGAATATCCCAACCCACAAATTCGACCCGAAAGACAACACGGCCGCCGTCAGCGGCTTTTCACGAACCGAGTGCTGATCCTGAGCGGGGCCGATCGCACCGTCAGCTTCACCCACTTGGCTCGGAACAGGAGCCGAGGAAGCAGCGACATGATGTCTCTGTCAGGCAGACTTCCAGCAAACAGCAGCAGCAGCGAGTGCCATCTCCAAACTCCCAATACATCCTCCAGAGATACTGTTCAAAATGTCACATTCATCCTGGGCACTTCTGTATTGTTCAATGTAAGAGTGTCAATAAAATGAACTTGATTCACTTTTGTTAATATTGTTGTGAAATCTGTGAACAGATGAGTGTGTCAAACTCTGCATCACCGATACCTGGTGTTTGGAGGGGGTGAGGGAATTCTCCGAAACACACCTGGAGTTTGGGTTGTTGGGGAAGGAAGGCAGCTCACCATTGATCACAAAGTCATTCTCCCGGAGAGAGCGACTGAACTCAGCAACTGAGCGGAGAGCAGCTCCACGTTGTAAATATTCATCAAACTCTCCTTCTACACACAGCAACACAGCATTAAACACAGATCCGAGTGACAAGGTTCAGATTAGCAGAAACTGAACCCAAATTCTGACCTCGTCGAAGTAGCAGAAGCTCAACCTGCAGTCCCAACATGAACAGTAACAGAAATGAAACATTGGATCCGATTAACAACGTTAACAGTGACAGAAATTAAACACAGACTGACAACGTTGCCGGCACCAGAAACTGAACCAACGCGGTTACACACAGCAGCGCCACATAAACATAGATCCGAGTGACAGGGAAGTAACGTGTCTCAACCTGCACTCGCTCAGAAGGGATTGTGACTCGAAGTAAATTATTAATGATACTCAATCTACACCCACAGAAGCGAAGTAACGTAAGTCCACATGAATCGGAGCAGAAATTGAATTTACATCCGCTTAACAATATTAACATCAACTGAAAATCAAACTACATTGACAATATTAAAAGGGACAGACATTAAGCAAACATTTGATTCAGACCATTAACCCTAAAGTGAGTCTCTTTGTGCAATTGGGGATTCCGCGCTTCCTGTGATCTGAAATTGAACAGATGCATTTTCCACCTGACTGGGATGGATGGAGTTCCCAAACCCAGACTCGTCTCCCCAGAGCCCAGTTCACAATGGGGCAAACATCAATCAGCTTCGTAACAAATATAAACTGATTCCGAGTTTCGGAGAGATGGGCGTGGATCCGGTGTTTGTAAATTGCGATTCCAATGTTTACTCAATAATTAAAATATGCAGAAATGCATGTTTCAATTCCGAAATGCGAAATATATGTCCCCAAGTGAATATGAAAACATCAGTCAATCCAGGAAGGAGGAGTGGAAAGGAAAAGAGAAATATTGGAACAATCATTGAGCAGCGGAACACGTGTATGCACCGACACTCACAGTGCGAAGTAACGAGGCTCAAATTGAATTCCAAGGGGAACAGTAGTAGAAATTGGATTTGGATCCACTTGAAAATGTTAATAGTAACAGAAATTCAAAGTACATTGACAACGATAACTGGAACTGAAATTCAATGTACATTGACAACGTTAACAGCAACTGAAATTCAATGTACATTGACAACGTTAACAGGAACTGAAATTCAAATTACATTGACAACGTTGACAGGAACTGAAATGCAAAGTACATTGACAACGTTAACAGGAACTGAAATTCAATGTACATTGACAACGTTAACAACAACTGAAATGCGAAGTACATTGACGACGTTAACAGCAACTGAAATGCAAAGTGCATTGACAACGTTAACAGCAACTGAAATACAAAGTGCATTGACAACGTTAACAGCAACTGAAATGCAAAGTGGATTGACAACGTTAACAGGAACTGAGATACAAAGTGTATTGACAACGTTAACGGGAACTGAAATGCAAAGTACATTGACAACGTTAACAGGAACTGAAATGCGAAGTACATTGACAACGTTAACGGGAACTGAAATGCAAAGTGCATTGACAACGTTAGCAGGAACTGAAATACAAAGTACATTGACAACGTTAACAGGGGCAGGCATTATACAAGCATCTGATTCCGAACATGAACAATAAAGCGAGTCTCTTGGTGCGATCGGTGGCTCCGTTCCTTCGCATGACCTAATACTTGAAGTTATTAATTCTTATTCTGATTGGGATGATGAATATCCCAACCCACAAATTCGACCCGAAAGACAACACGGCCGCCGTCAGCGGCTTTTCACGAACCGAGTGCTGATCCTGAGCGGGGCCGATCGCACCGTCAGCTTCACCCACTTGGCTCGGAACAGGAGCCGAGGAAGCAGCGACATGATGTCTCTGTCAGGCAGACTTCCAGCAAACAGCAGCAGCAGCGAGTGCCATCTCCAAACTCCCAATACATCCTCCAGAGATACTGTTCAAAATGTCACATTCATCCTGGGCACTTCTGTATTGTTCAATGTAAGAGTGTCAATAAAATGAACTTGATTCACTTTTGTTAATATTGTTGTGAAATCTGTGAACAGATGAGTGTGTCAAACTCTGCATCACCGATACCTGGTGTTTGGAGGGGGTGAGGGAATTCTCCGAAACACACCTGGAGTTTGGGTTGTTGGGGAAGGAAGGCAGCTCACCATTGATCACAAAGTCATTCTCCCGGAGAGAGCGACTGAACTCAGCAACTGAGCGGAGAGCAGCTCCACGTTGTAAATATTCATCAAACTCTCCTTCTACACACAGCAACACAGCATTAAACACAGATCCGAGTGACAAGGTTCAGATTAGCAGAAACTGAACCCAAATTCTGACCTCGTCGAAGTAGCAGAAGCTCAACCTGCAGTCCCAACATGAACAGTAACAGAAATGAAACATTGGATCCGATTAACAACGTTAACAGTGACAGAAATTAAACACAGACTGACAACGTTGCCGGCACCAGAAACTGAACCAACGCGGTTACACACAGCAGCGCCACATAAACATAGATCCGAGTGACAGGGAAGTAACGTGTCTCAACCTGCACTCGCTCAGAAGGGATTGTGACTCGAAGTAAATTATTAATGATACTCAATCTACACCCACAGAAGCGAAGTAACGTAATTCCACATGAATCGGAGCAGAAATTGAATTTACATCCGCTTAACAATATTAACATCAACTGAAAATCAAACTACATTGACAATATTAAAAGGGACAGACATTAAGCAAACATTTGATTCAGACCATTAACCCTAAAGTGAGTCTCTTTGTGCAATTGGGGATTCCGCGCTTCCTGTGATCTGAAATTGAACAGATGCATTTTTCACCTGACTGGGATGGATGGAGTTCCCAAACCCAGACTCGTCTCCCCAGAGCCCAGTTCACAATGGGGCAAACATCAATCAGCTTCGTAACAAATATAAACTGATTCCGAGTTTCGGAGAGATGGGCGTGGATCCGGTGTTTGTAAATTGCGATTCCAATGTTTACTCAATAATTAAAATATGCAGAAATGCATGTTTCAATTCCGAAATGCGAAATATATGTCCCCAAGTGAATATGAAAATATCAGTCAATCCAGGAAGGAGGAGTGGAAAGGAAAAGAGAAATATTGGAACAATCATTGAGCAGCGGAACACGTGTATGAACCGACACTCACAGTGCGAAGTAACGAGGCTCCAATTGAATTCCAAGGCGAACAGGAGGAGAAATTGGATTTGGATCCACTTGAAAATGTTAATAGTAACAGATATTCAAAGTACATTGACAACGATAACTGGAACTGAAATTCAATGTACATTGACAACGTTAACAGCAACTGAAATTCAATGTACATTGACAACGTTAACAGGAACTGAAATTCAAATTACATTGACAACGTTGACAGGAACTGAAATGCAAAGTACATTGACAACGTTAACAACAACTGAAATGCGAAGTACATTGACGACGTTAACAGCAACTGAAATGCAAAGTGCATTGACAACGTTAACAGCAACTGAAATGCAACGTGGATTGACAACGTTAACAGGAACTGAGATGCAATGTGCATTGACAACGTTAGCAGGAACTGAAATGCAAAGTGTATTGACAACGTTAACGGGAACTGAAATTCAATGTACATTGACGACGTTAACAGGAACTGAAATGCGAAGTACATTGATGACGTTAACAGCAACTGAAATGCAAAGTGCATTGACAACGTTAGCAGCAACTGAAATACAAAGTGCATTGACAACGTTAACAGCAACTGAAATGCAAAGTGGATTGACAACGTTAACAGGAACTGAGATGCAAAGTGTATTGACAACGTTAACGGGAACTGAAATGCAAAGTACATTGACAACGTTAACATGAACTGAAATGCGAAGTACATTGACAACGTTAACGGGAACTGAAATGCAAAGTGCATTGACAACGTTAGCAGGAACTGAAATACAAAGTACATTGACAACGTTAACAGGGGCAGGCATTATACAAGCATCTGATTCCGAACATGAACAATAAAGCGAGTCTCTTGGTGCGATCGGTGGCTCCGTTCCTTCGCATGACCTAATACTTGAAGTTATTAATTCTTATTCTGATTGGGATGATGAATATCCCAACCCACAAATTCGACTGGAAAGACAACACGGCCGCCGTCAGCGGCTTTTCACGAACCGAGTGCTGATCCTGAGCGGGGCCGATCGCACCGTCAGCTTCACTCACTTGGCTCGGAACAGGAGCCGAGGAAGCAGCGACATGATGTCTCTGTCAGGCAGACTTCCAGCAAACAGCAGCAGCAGCGAGTGCCATCTCCAAACTCCCAATACATCCTCCAGAGATACTGTTCAAAATGTCACATTCATCCTGGGCACTTCTGTATTGTTCAATGTAAGAGTGTCAATAAAATGAACTTGATTCACTTTTGTTAATATTGTTGTGAAATCTGTGAACAGATGAGTGTGTCAAACTCTGCATCACCGATACCTGGTGTTTGGAGGGGGTGAGGGAATTCTCGGAAACACACCTGGAGTTTGGGTTGTTGGGGAAGGAAGGCAGCTCACCATTGATCACAAAGTCATTCTCCCGGAGAGAGCGACTGAACTCAGCAACTGAGCGGAGAGCAGCTCCACGTTGTAAATATTCATCAAACTCTCCTTCTACACACAGCAACACAGCATTAAACACAGATCCGAGTGACAAGGTTCAGATTAGCAGAAACTGAACCCAAATTCTGACCTCGTCGAAGTAGCAGAAGCTCAACCTGCAGTCCCAACATGAACAGTAACAGAAATGAAACATTGGATCCGATTAACAACGTTAACAGTGACAGAAATTAAACACAGACTGACAACGTTGCCGGCACCAGAAACTGAACCAACGCGGTTACACACAGCAGCGCCACATAAACATAGATCCGAGTGACAGGGAAGTAACGTGTCTCAACCTGCACTCGCTCAGAAGGGATTGTGACTCGAAGTAAATTATTAATGATACTCAATCTACACCCACAGAAGCGAAGTAACGTAATTCCACATGAATCGGAGCAGAAATTGAATTTACATCCGCTTAACAATATTAACAGCAACTGAAAATCAAACTATATTGACAATATTAAAAGGGACAGACATTAAGCAAACATTTGATTCAGACCATTAACCCTAAAGTGAGTCTCTTTGTGCAATTGGGGATTCCGCGCTTCCTGTGATCTGAAATTGAACAGATGCATTTTTCACCTGACTGGGATGGATGGAGTTCCCAAACCCAGACTCGTCTCCCCAGAGCCCAGTTCACAATGGGGCAAACATCAATCAGCTTCGTAACAAATATAAACTGATTCCGAGTTTCGGAGAGATGGGCGTGGATCCGGTGTTTGTAAATTGCGATTCCAATGTTTACTCAATAATTAAAATATGCAGAAATGCATGTTTCAATTCCGAAATGCGAAATATATGTCCCCAAGTGAATATGAAAATATCAGTCAATCCAGGAAGGAGGAGTGGAAAGGAAAAGAGAAATATTGGAACAATCATTGAGCAGCGGAACACGTGTATGAACCGACACTCACAGTGCGAAGTAACGAGGCTCAAATTGAATTCCAAGGCGAACAGGAGGAGAAATTGGATTTGGATCCACTTGAAAATGTTAATAGTAACAGAAATTCAAAGTACATTGACAACGATAACTGGAACTGAAATTCAATGTACATTGACAACGTTAACAGCAACTGAAATTCAATGTACATTGACAACGTTAACAGGAACTGAAATTCAAATTACATTGACAACGTTGACAGGAACTGAAATGCAAAGTACATTGACAACGTTAACAGGAACTGAAATTCAATGTACATTGACAACGTTAACAACAACTGAAATGCGAAGTACATTGACGACGTTAACAGCAACTGAAATGCAAAGTGCATTGACAACGTTAACAGCAACTGAAATACAAAGTGCATTGACAACGTTAACAGGAACTGAAATGCGAAGTACATTGACAACGTTAACGGGAACTGAAATGCAAAGTGCATTGACAACGTTAGCAGGAACTGAAATACAAAGTACATTGACAACGTTAACAGGGGCAGGCATTATACAAGCATCTGATTCCGAACATGAACAATAAAGCGAGTCTCTTGGTGCGATCGGTGGCTCCGTTCCTTCGCATGACCTAATACTTGAAGTTATTAATTCTTATTCTGATTGGGATGATGAATATCCCAACCCACAAATTCGACCCGAAAGACAACACGGCCGCCGTCAGCGGCTTTTCACGAACCGAGTGCTGATCCTGAGCGGGGCCGATCGCACCGTCAGCTTCACCCACTTGGCTCGGAACAGGAGCCGAGGAAGCAGCGACATGATGTCTCTGTCAGGCAGACTTCCAGCAAACAGCAGCAGCAGCGAGTGCCATCTCCAAACTCCCAATACATCCTCCAGAGATACTGTTCAAAATGTCACATTCATCCTGGGCACTTCTGTATTGTTCAATGTAAGAGTGTCAATAAAATGAACTTGATTCACTTTTGTTAATATTGTTGTGAAATCTGTGAACAGATGAGTGTGTCAAACTCTGCATCACCGATACCTGGTGTTTGGAGGGGGTGAGGGAATTCTCCGAAACACACCTGGAGTTTGGGTTGTTGGGGAAGGAAGGCAGCTCACCATTGATCACAAAGTCATTCTCCCGGAGAGAGCGACTGAACTCAGCAACTGAGCGGAGAGCAGCTCCACGTTGTAAATATTCATCAAACTCTCCTTCTACACACAGCAACACAGCATTAAACACAGATCCGAGTGACAAGGTTCAGATTAGCAGAAACTGAACCCAAATTCTGACCTCGTCGAAGTAGCAGAAGCTCAACCTGCAGTCCCAACATGAACAGTAACAGAAATGAAACATTGGATCCGATTAACAACGTTAACAGTGACAGAAATTAAACACAGACTGACAACGTTGCCGGCACCAGAAACTGAACCAACGCGGTTACACACAGCAGCGCCACATAAACATAGATCCGAGTGACAGGGAAGTAACGTGTCTCAACCTGCACTCGCTCAGAAGGGATTGTGACTCGAAGTAAATTATTAATGATACTCAATCTACACCCACAGAAGCGAAGTAACGTAAGTCCACATGAATCGGAGCAGAAATTGAATTTACATCCGCTTAACAATATTAACATCAACTGAAAATCAAACTACATTGACAATATTAAAAGGGACAGACATTAAGCAAACATTTGATTCAGACCATTAACCCTAAAGTGAGTCTCTTTGTGCAATTGGGGATTCCGCGCTTCCTGTGATCTGAAATTGAACAGATGCATTTTCCACCTGACTGGGATGGATGGAGTTCCCAAACCCAGACTCGTCTCCCCAGAGCCCAGTTCACAATGGGGCAAACATCAATCAGCTTCGTAACAAATATAAACTGATTCCGAGTTTCGGAGAGATGGGCGTGGATCCGGTGTTTGTAAATTGCGATTCCAATGTTTACTCAATAATTAAAATATGCAGAAATGCATGTTTCAATTCCGAAATGCGAAATATATGTCCCCAAGTGAATATGAAAATATCAGTCAATCCAGGAAGGAGGAGTGGAAAGGAAAAGAGAAATATTGGAACAATCATTGAGCAGCGGAACACGTGTATGAACCGACACTCACAGTGCGAAGTAACGAGGCTCCAATTGAATTCCAAGGCGAACAGGAGGAGAAATTGGATTTGGATCCACTTGAAAATGTTAATAGTAACAGATATTCAAAGTACATTGACAACGATAACTGGAACTGAAATTCAATGTACATTGACAACGTTAACAGCAACTGAAATTCAATGTACATTGACAACGTTAACAGGAACTGAAATTCAAATTACATTGACAACGTTGACAGGAACTGAAATGCAAAGTACATTGACAACGTTAACAACAACTGAAATGCGAAGTACATTGACGACGTTAACAGCAACTGAAATGCAAAGTGCATTGACAACGTTAACAGCAACTGAAATGCAAAGTGGATTGACAACGTTAACAGGAACTGAGATGCAATGTGCATTGACAACGTTAGCAGGAACTGAAATGCAAAGTGTATTGACAACGTTAACGGGAACTGAAATGCAAAGTACATTGACAACGTTAACAGGAACTGAAATTCAATGTACATTGACGACGTTAACAGGAACTGAAATGCGAAGTACATTGATGACGTTAACAGCAACTGAAATGCAAAGTGCATTGACAACGTTAGCAGCAACTGAAATACAAAGTGCATTGACAACGTTAACAGCAACTGAAATGCAAAGTGGATTGACAACGTTAACAGGAACTGAGATGCAAAGTGTATTGACAACGTTAACGGGAACTGAAATGCAAAGTACATTGACAACGTTAACATGAACTGAAATGCGAAGTACATTGACAACGTTAACGGGAACTGAAATGCAAAGTGCATTGACAACGTTAGCAGGAACTGAAATACAAAGTACATTGACAACGTTAACAGGGGCAGGCATTATACAAGCATCTGATTCCGAACATGAACAATAAAGCGAGTCTCTTGGTGCGATCGGTGGCTCCGTTCCTTCGCATGACCTAATACTTGAAGTTATTAATTCTTATTCTGATTGGGATGATGAATATCCCAACCCACAAATTCGACTGGAAAGACAACACGGCCGCCGTCAGCGGCTTTTCACGAACCGAGTGCTGATCCTGAGCGGGGCCGATCGCACCGTCAGCTTCACTCACTTGGCTCGGAACAGGAGCCGAGGAAGCAGCGACATGATGTCTCTGTCAGGCAGACTTCCAGCAAACAGCAGCAGCAGCGAGTGCCATCTCCAAACTCCCAATACATCCTCCAGAGATACTGTTCAAAATGTCACATTCATCCTGGGCACTTCTGTATTGTTCAATGTAAGAGTGTCAATAAAATGAACTTGATTCACTTTTGTTAATATTGTTGTGAAATCTGTGAACAGATGAGTGTGTCAAACTCTGCATCACCGATACCTGGTGTTTGGAGGGGGTGAGGGAATTCTCCGAAACACACCTGGAGTTTGGGTTGTTGGGGAAGGAAGGCAGCTCACCATTGATCACAAAGTCATTCTCCCGGAGAGAGCGACTGAACTCAGCAACTGAGCGGAGAGCAGCTCCACGTTGTAAATATTCATCAAACTCTCCTTCTACACACAGCAACACAGCATTAAACACAGATCCGAGTGACAAGGTTCAGATTAGCAGAAACTGAACCCAAATTCTGACCTCGTCGAAGTAGCAGAAGCTCAACCTGCAGTCCCAACATGAACAGTAACAGAAATGAAACATTGGATCCGATTAACAACGTTAACAGTGACAGAAATTAAACACAGACTGACAACGTTGCCGGCACCAGAAACTGAACCAACGCGGTTACACACAGCAGCGCCACATAAACATAGATCCGAGTGACAGGGAAGTAACGTGGCTCAACCTGCACTCGCTCAGAAGGGATTGTGACTCGAAGTAAATTATTAATGATACTCAATCTACACCCACAGAAGCGAAGTAACGTAATTCCACATGAATCGGAGCAGAAATTGAATTTACATCCGCTTAACAATATTAACAGCAACTGAAAATCAAACTATATTGACAATATTAAAAGGGACAGACATTAAGCAAACATTTGATTCAGACCATTAACCCTAAAGTGAGTCTCTTTGTGCAATTGGGGATTCCGCGCTTCCTGTGATCTGAAATTGAACAGATGCATTTTTCACCTGACTGGGATGGATGGAGTTCCCAAACCCAGACTCGTCTCCCCAGAGCCCAGTTCACAATGGGGCAAACATCAATCAGCTTCGTAACAAATATAAACTGATTCCGAGTTTCGGAGAGATGGGCGTGGATCCGGTGTTTGTAAATTGCGATTCCAATGTTTACTCAATAATTAAAATATGCAGAAATGCATGTTTCAATTCCGAAATGCGAAATATATGTCCCCAAGTGAATATGAAAATATCAGTCAATCCAGGAAGGAGGAGTGGAAAGGAAAAGAGAAATATTGGAACAATCATTGAGCAGCGGAACACGTGTATGAACCGACACTCACAGTGCGAAGTAACGAGGCTCAAATTGAATTCCAAGGCGAACAGGAGGAGAAATTGGATTTGGATCCACTTGAAAATGTTAATAGTAACAGAAATTCAAAGTACATTGACAACGATAACTGGAACTGAAATTCAATGTACATTGACAACGTTAACAGCAACTGAAATTCAATGTACATTGACAACGTTAACAGGAACTGAAATTCAAATTACATTGACAACGTTGACAGGAACTGAAATGCAAAGTACATTGACAACGTTAACAGGAACTGAAATTCAATGTACATTGACAACGTTAACAACAACTGAAATGCGAAGTACATTGACGACGTTAACAGCAACTGAAATGCAAAGTGCATTGACAACGTTAACAGCAACTGAAATACAAAGTGCATTGACAACGTTAACAGCAACTGAAATTCAAAGTGGATTGACAACGTTAACAGGAACTGAGATGCAAAGTGTATTGACAACGTTAACGGGAACTGAAATGCAAAGTACATTGACAACGTTAACAGGAACTGAAATGCGAAGTACATTGACAACGTTAACGGGAACTGAAATGCAAAGTGCATTGACAACGTTAGCAGGAACTGAAATACAAAGTACATTGACAACGTTAACAGGGGCAGGCATTATACAAGCATCTGATTCCGAACATGAACAATAAAGCGAGTCTCTTGGTGCGATCGGTGGCTCCGTTCCTTCGCATGACCTAATACTTGAAGTTATTAATTCTTATTCTGATTGGGATGATGAATATCCCAACCCACAAATTCGACCTGAAAGACAACACGGCCGCCGTCAGCGGCTTCTCACGAACCGAGTGCTGATCCTGAGCGGGGCCGATCGCACCGTCAGCTTCACCCACTTGGCTCGGAACAGGAGCCGAGGAAGCAGCGACATGATGCCTCTGTCAGGCAGACTTCCAGCAAACAGCAGCAGCAGCGAGTGCCATCTCCAAACTCCCAATACATCCTCCAGAGATACTGTTCAAAATGTCACATTCATCCTGGGCACTTCTGTATTGTTCAATGTAAGAGTGTCAATAAAATGAACTTGATTCACTTTTGTTAATATTGTTGTGAAATCTGTGAACAGATGAGTGTGTCAAACTCTGCATCACCGATACCTGGTGTTTGGAGGGGGTGAGGGAATTCTCGGAAACACACCTGGAGTTTGGGTTGTTGGGGAAGGAAGGCAGCTCACCATTGATCACAAAGTCATTCTCCCGGAGAGAGCGACTGAACTCAGCAACTGAGCGGAGAGCAGCTCCACGTTGTAAATATTCATCAAACTCTCCTACTACACACAGCAACACAGCATTAAACACAGATCCGAGTGACAAGGTTCAGATTAGCAGAAACTGAACCCAAATTCTGACCTCGTCGAAGTAGCAGAAGCTCAACCTGCAGTCCCAACATGAACAGTAACAGAAATGAAACATTGGATCCGATTAACAACGTTAACAGTGACAGAAATTAAACACAGACTGACAACGTTGCCGGCACCAGAAACTGAACCAACGCGGTTACACACAGCAGCGCCACATAAACATAGATCCGAGTGACAGGGAAGTAACGTGTCTCAACCTGCACTCGCTCAGAAGGGATTGTGACACGAAGTAAATTATTAATGATACTCAATCTACACTCACAGAAGCGAAGTAACGTAATTCCACATGAATCGGAGCAGAAATTGAATTTACATCCGCTTAACAATATTAACAGCAACTGAAAATCAAACTACATTGACAATATTAAAAGGGACAGACATTAAGCAAACATCTGATTCAGACCATTAACCCTAAAGTGAGTCTCTTTGTGCAATTGGTGATTCCGCGCTTCCTGTGTTCTGAAATTGAACAGATGCATTTTTCACCTGACTGGGATGGATGGAGTTCCCAAACCCAGACTCGTCTCCCCAGAGCCCAGTTCACAATGGAGCAAACATCAATCAGCTTCGTAACAAATATAAACTGATTCCGAGTTTCGGAGAGATGGGCGTGGATCCGGTGTTTGTAAATTGCGATTCCAATGTTTACTCAATAACTAAAATATGTAGAAATGCATGTTTCAATTCCGAAATGCGAAATATTAATTCCCAAGTGAACAAGTTAGCAGGTGCTGACTAACGTGGCCGATCAGCTGCTGCAGGAACGGAAGCGGCTGCTGGGCGCGGTGTCAGCAATGGTGACTGGATCAGTGACCCAGGGAGGTAGCAGTGCCCAGGGCACCGACTTCTGCATCTGGCTCCGGGAGGGGACAAGCTCCCCGCTGGGAGAACCTGGAGGCCGCGGGCAGCCAGAGAGCGGTGGCTGAGCTGGAGATAGGGCAGCCCTGGGAAGACTGCACTTTCTATTTGTTATTGTTTAATTGCAGATCTAAATAAAGTGTAATAAAAATCTCTGAACGGAGCAATGTTCCAGTCTCTTGATTTCCGGGGCGGAGTTCTCCTTTGCCCCACGCCGATATCGTAACCGGGCAGAGAATGGACTCCGACGGCCAAATCGAGGCTGGCGCTGGTTTGACGCCGGTCAGTCTTTTTCTGCCCCCACCGAAGTGGCGTAATTTTGGTGGAACCATTTCTATGCCATTGGCGCGTCATCGGAATACCCTACCCCGATGCTCTGCCCCTGATGTGCCTGGTTCCCGACCGCGCGTTTGATGTGTGGTCTCAGCAGTCGGGAACCAGTCTGCGTCCAGTGCCGCCACACTCTGCCGGGATCCCGTGCTGCTGGCCAGCAGGGCTTCCCTGAGGGCTAGGGGGACTGGTTGGGGGTGGCCAGGGGTTGGCCTGTCGGGACACGGATGGTGGGTCAGGTCCGCGCATGGCTGGCGCCATGTTGTACAGGGCAACCGCTGTAGGTCATCGCCGTGCGCATATGCGGCCAGGGACCCGGGTATTCTCCAGCAGTTTTCTGCACGGGAGCCAGGAGTTCACCCGGCGCCGCTGCGAACCCGTCACCGGTCCCGGAATCGGTGAGGGTTCAGCGCTGATTTGACGTCGTAAAACGCCCGCAAATACTCCGTTTGAGCTGGTAGTTTGCCGCTGAAATGGAGAATCCTGCACCTGGGGCGAGATTCTCCACTCCCCCGCCGGTTGGGAGAATCGCCTGGGCCGCCAAAATTTTCTGCGACGTCGGTCCGACGTCCTCCCGCGATTCCCCCAAGCGGCAGGAACGGCCCGGTCGAGTTCCGCGGGCCGCAGGCCGGAGAATCGCCGGAGACACCCAAAATGGCGATTCGCCGGCACTCCCGTTATTCTCAGGCCCGGATGGGCCGAGCGGCCAGGCCAAAACAGCGGGTTCCCCCCGGCGCCGTCCACACCTGGTCGCTGCCGTCGGGAACAGTGCGGGAACACTGGGGGGGGGGGGGTGCGGCCTGCTGGAGGGGGAGGGGGATCCTGCACCGGGTGGTACCTCAAATATGGGATGGCCCGCGATCGGTGCCCACCAATCGTCGGGCTGTCCTCTCTGAAGGAGGACCTCCTTCCTTCCGCGGCCCCGCAAGATCCGTCCCCCATCTTCTTGCGGGGCGGACACGGAGAGGACGGCAACCACGCATACGTGGGTTGGCGCCGGCCAACCCGCGCATGCCCGGGTGATCCCAGTTATGCGGCGCCGGCCGCGCCATGTATGCGGCGCCGCCTTTACGCGGCGACAAGGCCTGGCGCATGTAGATGACGCGGCCCCGCTCCTAGCCCATTATCGGGCCCTGAATCGGTCGGGATAGGGGCCGTTTCGCACCGTTGTGAACCTCGACGGCGTGGGCACTTCGGCGTGGGAGTGGAGAATCCCACCCCTGGTGTTTGGAGGGGGGAATGAGGGAATTCTTGGAAACACTGCTGGAGTTTGGGTTGTTGGGAAAGGAAGGCTGCTCACCAGTCATCACAAAGTAATTCTCCCGGAGAGAGCGACTGATCTCAGCAACTGAGCGGAGAGCAGCTCCACTCATGAAATGATAGTTTTTGCAAAGTTAACCATCTTCTCTGCCTAACCACTTTGCAGCTGGAAAACTGGTAATTGTGTCTTTCATTCTCCACCCCTTTCTTACAAGCAATCCATCTGTAATACGTCCTGGTAGCCGTGAAGGGCAATGCCTGGAACATTAACATGTCATCTCTGTGCAGTTGTTGTGCCTGACGTGTTGAGTGTTTCTGTTCTTGCTGTACCAATTCTGCAGTTTTATTTGTATCTCCGGTATTATCTCCTCATCCTCTACTGTGGCGACTGATGAGGGCCGTCAGGCACACTGAGGGATGGGAAAAACTGGGATTGTTCTCTTTCGAGGAGTGATTAAGTGGACATTTACTCTGGGGTGTTCAAAATTATGAGGAGTTTGGTCGGGCAGATAAACTGTTTGCACTGACAGGAGGGTCCAGAACCAGGGGACAGACGAAATGAAAAAATGAAACTCGCTTATTGTCACAAGTCGGCTTCAAATGAAGTTACTGTGAAAAGCCCCTTGTCGCCACATTCTGGCGCCTGTTCGGGGAGGCTGGTACGGGATATTTTGCATCGTGTAAAAAAAGCCAGAGACAAAGGTTTATATTTTTAAGAGACAGTTGGAATGCACAGCCTCAAAAGGTACCGGAACCGTCAAACATTTCTCTCAAAAGCGAACTTGATGCAAACTGAGAAATGAAAAAAATTGCAGAGCTGTGGGGAAAAGGCAGGGAAGCGGGACTAATTAGAACGCTTTTTCTTGGAGCCAACACAGCAGGATGGGGTGAATGGCCTCCTTCCACACTATACGATTCAATGAATACAAGTGGACTCTTGTCTAATTGTGATATTGGGACACAACAGTGACTAAGCTGTTGGTTGTGAAGCGCTTTTTATAATAGTGCAGATATTTTAAAATCAATTTGTTTCATTTCATGACCCAACTGTTTTAAATCTTTAATTCTGAAGTACCAAATCTTATAAATTTAATCAGAAGGCATTATTTTACACAGCTTACATATTTACAATGCAAACTTGGAAAACATGCAACAATTGATGCTGTAAGTATATATTCATGCCGCACAAGTGCCAAGCGACAACCATGTCTATCAAGAGAGACTTCAATCATCTCCCCTTGACATTCAATGACAATACTATCACTGAATCCCACACTCTCAATATCCTGGGAGTTGCTGTTGACCAGAAACAAAACTTGGCCAGCTGCATAAATTCTCTGTCTACAAGAGTAGGTCAGAGGCTGGGGATATTGTGACAACGAACACCAGAGCCTGTCCACCATCTACAAGACACAAGTCGAAAGTGTGATGGAATACTCTCCACTTGCCTGGATGGGTGCAGCTCCAACAACACTCAAGCAGCTCTACATCATCAGTTTCTTATGCTAATTGAGTGCCCTATCTTATCTAGAGAGATTGTAATCTGACTCAGGTAGTTACTTCAAACTGGTTTATTTACACAAGGTACACTATATACACGATATAAACTCAATTGCCACATTTTATCAAGAATGATCCCTGGAATGAAGAGCTTGCCATATGAGGAATGGTTGAGGACACTGGGTCTGTACTCGTTGGAATTTAGAAGGATGAGGGGGGACCTTATTAAAACTTACAGGATACTGCGAAGCCTGGATAGAGTGGACGTGGAGAGGATGTTTCCACTTGTTGGAAAAACGAGAAGCAGAGGACACCATCTCAGGCTAAAGTGACGATCCTTTAAAACTGAGATGAGGAGCAATTTCTTCAGCCAGGGGGTGGTGAATCTGTTAAACTCTTTGCCTCAGGAGGCTGTGGAGGCCAAATCACTGAGTGTCTAAGACAGAGATAGATAAATTCTTGATCAATAAGGGGATCAGGAGTTATGGCGAGAAGGCAGGAGAAAGGACATGAGAAAAATATCAGCCATGGTTGAATGGCGGAGCAGACTCAATGGGCCAAGTGGTTAATTCTGCTCCTATGTCTTATGGTCTATCTCTCTTCAGTGCAGACTAATCCATCAACTGTCCAGAGTCTCTCGTACATGATCGCTGATATCACTGTTGCATCATGAACTGCATCATTCATTACCATGACTATTCAATTAACCTATTATACTACCAGCTACACCATTCCTGACAAAGCGGCCTGCTTGATTGGCATCCCATCCATCACCTTAAATATTCACTTCCTCCACCACCGATACACGGTGTCATACCATCTACATGGTGCACTGCAGCAACTCACCAAGGTTCCTTCAACAGCACCTTCCAAACCTGCAGCTTTTACCACCTAGAAGACAAGGGCTGCAGAAATATGGGAACACTATCACTTCAAGTTCCCCTCTTAGCCACACACTTGGCACTATATTGCCGTTCCCTCACAGTCATTGGGCCAAAATACAGGAACTCCCTTCCAAACACTATATGGCTGTAACTGCACCACATGGACTACAGCGGTTCTAGAAGGTGGCTCACCACCACCTCCTCAAGGACAATTAACGATGGGAAATAAATGCTGGCCTCGCCAACAATGCTCACTTTCTGTGAAATAAATGTTAAAAATAACAACTTTAAATGCAGTGTTCGTTTTACCCAAATGATAAATCATAGCCTGGCTTCATATTGATCTAGCTGTGCTGCATATCAACCCAATATTTACAGGAAGGTACCTTGACATCTGAGTTCTTCATAAACTGACAATCATTTTAACATGCTTCAGCACTGGGGTTTCTTTGGGTGTATGGACATAGCCTATTAGGAAATGCTTCGGGCCAATCCAAACTTGTTTAGAATGTTAGCTGTGATGAAGAGTCATCCAGACTCAAACGAACAGCTCTGTTCTCTCTCCACAGAAAAAAACTACAGAAAAAGAGACCACAGGAAAAAAGATGAATTCCCGACCATGTGGATGCCGTATTCTCCATGGTCTGTCACAATTTCCGGGCGAGCCAGAGATTTAGGCCTTGATCGGTCCATTTTGGATTCCAGCACACAGTTGAAGTCCACCGCCCCCTCCAAGATTAATCGATGTGTGTCCTAGTCAGGGATGCCGGTTAGCAAATCTTTGACAAATGCTACATCATCCCAGTTAGGGGATATATATTAACCATAACTACCAGAGTTCCAGCCAAGAACCCACTCACTATCATGTACTTACTAATTGTGGTCAACCACAACCCGGGTGGTCGAAAAAGGTATGCGCTTATTAATCAAAATTGCTGCAACGTGGGGTCCACCATCAAAGCCCGTGTTAGACACATGCCCTACGCACCCTTCCCAGAGTCTGGTCTTATCCCTCACCCGCAAAAAACACCACATCAGCGTTGAAGTTTTTAAGATGCGAAACAACTCTCGTTCTCTTCCCTGAGCCACCCAGTCCCCTTACGTTCCAGATGATCAACCGAAGTAAGGGTTTCCCGCCCACCCCTCTTTCCAGAATCAGCCATTTCCCCCCATCAGGGACAAACAAACAAACCTTTAAGAGGTATTGATCATGATGGCAGCCAACCCCAGCCCCCCCCAAAAGTTAAAGAATGTTCTAGATCAACCATCAACCAACTAACCCACCCCTGAAAGAAATGAGACCCACAGTTCCAACACTCTCCCCCCTCCCCAACCACCACACTAAGCACGCCAAACCAGACCGAGCTGGCTTTGCAGCTCCTCCTCGTACCTCACTCCCATTCACCAGCGTTATATCCTGCTAGAGAGATAGCTCCTGCCAGGACAATGAAAGAGACAACATCATAGTCCAACACGAGGATAAACTACTTCTTAGAACAGACGAGAAAATGACCCGTCGACCCTATAATCTAGAACCCCCCCCCCCCATTGTCCCTACAACAAGAAAAACATATTTCAATGATGGGTTATTTACAACCAAAATAGAAAAAAACCACCACCCCCTTCAGCTCACAACTTTAACAAGAAACAAAAAAAATCAAAACCCCCAAACAACACCTTTCATTTAATTGGACCCCAATCCATGTTTGTTGATAAAGTCCTTCACCTCTACAGGTACCTTGAAAAAAAGTCTGTGGCCTTGAGTGTAACCCATAGCCTTGCAGAATTCAATGCCCTTCCTGTAAAGCACTGCTTTCACCTTGTTAAAGGCCGCCTGCTTCGTCACTAATTCTGCACCGACGCCTTGATAAACTCGTTCAATGCTTCCTTCTCATTTCAGGTCGCGGTGCTCCTTGGCCCACTGCAGGATCCTCTCCTTATCTCGGTAGCTATGAAACCTAGTGATCAATGCACGAGGTGACTTATTCTGTCGAGGTTTTCTCCTGAGCATCCCATGGGCTCTGTTGAGTACTGGAGGGGAGGGGGTGGGGAGAGGGAGACCACAATCGCATACCATGTTCCAGATAATCCGCGATAAGTACTCGGTGGGGGTCAGATCCTCCACCCCCTTCAGCAAACCCACAACTCGGATGTTTTGCCTTCTCAACCTTCGCCTTCAACCTTTTGTTTTCATTGGCCATCGTTGCCACCGCGGCCTCCAGCTACGCAAGCTGCTCATCATGTCTCGTGAGCGCCTCCTCGACACCTTTCAAGATCGCGCCATGCTCTCACACCATCCCCACCGCTTTATCCAGCTCCACCTGGACTGGGCCCAACGCTTCTTCAATTGACTTGCATATTCTGTCGGAGATCAGCTTCCACAGCTTCTCGAAGTGTAAGTTGAATTGTTTGTTCAATTCTTAGGCAAAGCGTCTGAAAGTGTATGTAATGTGATTGGGACTGCCATTGACTGCAGCTCTGTCGATGCCATCTCAACACCCAAGACGTACCACGAGGAACCCGATTCCATCGAGGACGAGTCTGTTCCTAGCTGCCTGGGTTCTTTTCCCTTTCTTTTGGGCATGGATTTAACCTTATCATTGAACTCAGTTTGCGAGTAGACTATATGCTATCTCCGTAGACTGAGTCTTTTATTTTATGTTGTTTGTTTGAGTTTTCGAGAGACCAGGAAGGGATTCTGCACCACATTTCATTAAATTCATTCAAGTTCTGTTGACTGAAGTGTGTTTAGTCCAAGAATATAATTTGGGATTTGTGAGTGTAGATTTGGATTTGGATTGTGTCAGAAGTTGCAGCTTTCAGCATTGATTACTGAGGAAATATTACATGTAAAAATGGTCGCTAACTTCAAAAGACTAAAATACAGAAAGAAAACATGCACAGCCATACAAATTTTACAGGCTAACCCATTTCACCCACATGGAAGGTTAAGCACCTGACAAACATTATTGATCGTTTTCATAACTGATTGTGAAAAATATCTTCCCTTCTCTCAAATGTTGTACTTCTCTTGGAAGAGACAACTAACTGGTAATGTTCTTGAAAAAGTTCCATTGTTGAACGGTTCAAGCCCGACTGTTGACATCTTTGACACTTTCAGAAAAGCTGTCTTGAAAGGGACCAACACTTGGCTGCTGAAAATGTGTTGATAGCTGTTTCACCAAATATCGTTTATCCTTTCCAGCCTAGTAAAACAAATGGTTCCAAGTTATTAAAATCTGGCATTAATGCAAACTATTTTGGTGCGCTAGAGGCCTCTAAAAGTCTTCAGCAAATGATGGAGCTTTAAGAAGGAAGGAAAAACTAGCAGGTTATGTGGCAAAGCTGAGGAAATCACCACTGATTTGCTCAAAATAAGTGAGTTAAACCAATTTAAAATACTTTTCACTGTACCAAGTGTTCCAGTAATTTGAAATGACAAATGTTGGAGTAATCAGATCATTTATGCAAAAGTTCAATAGTTTTCAAATCAGTGCAAGAATGTATCTAATGAGAATGAAGCTTCCTCAATCTCTTGCTGTGAGAATGTTTAATATATAATTTCTTTGTGAAAAACTGGGTCGCCTTCACCTATCTCAAGGGGAGGACTAAGAAAAATCATGTGGTAAAATTGCTCAGAAATGATCTGATAGCACATATTTATAACTTATAAATAGAGCACCAACAAGTTAGAGAAAGATGGTCTCTTAAATAAAATATCTGAAAAGCATGTTGGATAAATTCAGTTATTGGACTTGAATCTAAACTTTAAGTGCAAGTTACAATGGAGATAATCACTTTTTATGCACACTCCATTCTTGTTGACATGTTGTATCCTTCTCCCTGCCTCTTTTATCACCTGGATGGCCCCCTACTCACTTCAATCTAGGAATTTTCAGGCAATCTCATGAAGCATATAGCTTTATTTGAAAGGCTTTTCCTTCCAACCATACATCACATCCTTTCTGATAAATAATTAGTCCGGCAATCTAGTGCTAATCCTGAGCACAAGTTCCTAATGTCATTATAATAGTTTGTTCATCTTCCACTGGCCAGCAATATGTAGGTTAAGGTTGTGTGGCTTGAAGCCGATCTTCAGATTCCAGTCTGCAGGTTCAAACAAATTAGCACCTTTAAAACAAAATCCCGTTTTAAGATTTACTTTCCCAGGGAAATCAACATCAAATTTCAAATAACTCCACTATTGCCAATTCCGGAATTCTCCGGTGTTCGGGATTCACTTTTCCCG
Organism: Scyliorhinus torazame; assembly: GCF_047496885.1. Lineage (NCBI taxonomy): Eukaryota > Metazoa > Chordata > Chondrichthyes > Carcharhiniformes > Scyliorhinidae > Scyliorhinus > Scyliorhinus torazame. Next base: position 142,679,580 of record NC_092724.1, on the reverse strand, counting down.
TTGGCAGTGCACCCCCCGGCCTTGGACTCCGTGGCGGCGGGGGTGATTACAATGGGAAATCTCATTTACAAGCGGCGGGAAGATAGAATTCTGCCTCCAGCGAAAGGGGCGTCACCAAGAAACACACAGCTGGGGACCGGAGAATATTGTTCCATGTCGTTTTAGTGTTTAGCCACTTTCAATACTACTTTTCGAAACGTGAATCTTTTATTTTGTTATATTCACATAGATGTGATACAGTGCAATAAAACCTGAAAAATCTAAGTCACTGTACTGTACCTCGGTTTAATACAGCACCATCAGTGCAGTGAAAGCTTACCAGGATTAAATGCTGTTTCAGTTGGGTAATAGTACTTCTGTTAGTTTGAACCAATGAAGCCAATATTGTCAGCACCGTACTGTTGACAAGAGGAAAAGTATTAAAATATTTATGCAAACATATGTATTTTCTATCTCAAATGTCTAAGACAATAGGAGACTCTCAGAAGTAACCTTTAGATGTATGAGCAAAGATTTCAAAGTATTTAGTCTTTGACATTTCAAAATATTATATTATACCGGCACACTGGTGAGCACTGCTGCCTCACACCACCAGAGACCCGGGTTTAATTTTGTCCTTCTCTGTGTGGAGTTTGTACATTCTTCCAGTGCCTGTGTGGGTTTCCTCCGGGTACTCCAGTTTCCTCCCACAGTCCAAAGATATGCAGGTTAGGCGGATTGGCCATGCCAAATTGCCCTTAGTGTCCAAAGATGTGCAGGTTAGGTGGGGTTACAGAGATGGAAATGGGGCCTGGTTGGAATGCTTTTTCAGAGGGTTGGTGCAGACTCTATGAGTGGAATGGCCTCCTTCTGCACTGCCTGGATTCTATGATTATTTATATAATATCCATGAAGATAGTGGCATTCAAAATAATACGTTCTATCTTCCTAAGTATGATGATTAACACATGAGAGGTATGTGTGAACTAATATTCTTATTTATTCATGTTTGCACTTTTCAATTTAACTCTTGTTCTGGTGAAGTTAAATTACAGACTTTTAAAAGTAAGAAATGCATGTGATCACTCCTTAATAATTCTAGCAGTGGGGAGTTTTGGGGCTATAAGCTCAATGTAGGGAAGAGTGAGCTTTTTGTACCACAGGCAGGGGACCAAGAAAGGGGGATAGGGGGTCTACCGCTGAGGAGGGCGGAGGGGAGCTTTCGGTACCTGGGGACCCAGATAGCCAGGAGTTGGGGGGCCCTACATAAACTGAATCTGACGAGGTTGGTGGGGCAAATGGAGGAGGACTTCAAAGATGGGACATGTTACCGCTCTCGCTAGCGGGTAGAGTGCAGTCGGTCAAAATGGTGGTCCTTCCGAGGTTTCTGTTTGTGTTTCAGTGCCTTCCCATCGTGAGGCCATTCCCAAGGCCTTTTTTAAGAGAGTAGGTAGGAGTATTATGGGGTTTGTGTGGGCGAATAGGACCCCGAGGGTAAGGAGAGGGTTCCTGGAACGCAGTAGGGACCGAGGAGGTTTGGCGCTGCCAAACCTAGGGAGCTACTACTGGGCAGCAAATGTGGCGATGATCCGCAAGTGGGTGATGGAGGGAGAGGGGGCGGCATGGAAGAGGATGGAGATGGCGTCCTGTAAAGGAACGAGCCTGGGGGCATTGGTGACGGCACCGCTGCCACTCTCGCCAACAAGGTACACCACGAGCCTGGTGGTGGCGGCAACGCTAAGGATCTGGGGCCAGTGGAGACGGCACAGGGGTGCAATGGGAGCCTCGGTGTGGTCCCCGATCAGGGGTAACCACCGGTTTGTCCTGGGGAGGATGGACGGGGGGTTTCAGAGCTGGCATCGGGCAGGAATTAGAAGAATGGGGGACCTGTTCATGGACGGGACGTTTGCGAGCCTAGGGGCACTGGAGGAGACGTTTGAGATACCCCCGGGAAATGCTTTTAGATATATGCAGGTGAGGGCGTTTGTGAGGCGACAGGTGAGGGAATTCCTGTTGCTCCCGGCACAAGAAGTTCAAGACAGGGTGATCTCGGGGAGGGCAAGGTGTCGGCAATATACCAGGAGATGAAAGAAGAGGGGGAAGCGCTGGTAGTGGAGTTGAAGGGTAAATGCGAGGAGGAGCTGGGGGAGGAGATTGAGGAAGGTCTGTGGGCTGATGCCCTAGGTAGGGTTAATTCCTCCTCCTCGTGTGCCAGGCTCAGCCTGATACAATTTAAGGTGGTTCACAGAGCGCACTTGACGGGGGCGAGGTTGAGTAGGTTCTTTGGGGTAGAGGTCAGATGTGGAAGGTGCTCAGGGAGCCCGGCGAACCATGTCCATATGTTTTGGTCATGCCCGGCACTGGAGGGGTTCTGGAGAGGAGTGGCGGGAGCAATATCTCAGGTGGTGAAAGTCTGGGTCAAGCCAAGCTGGGGGCTAGCAATATTTGGAGTAGTGGACGAGCCGGGAGTGCAGTAGGTGAAAGAGGCCGGCATTCTGGCCTTTGCGTCCCTAGTAGCCCGGCGACGGATCTTGCTAATGTGGAAGGAGGCGAAGCCCCCCAGCCTGGAGACTTGGATAAATGACATGGCTGGTTCATAAAGCTGGAGAGGATTAAGTTTGCCTTGAGAGGGTTTGCGCAGGGGTTCTACAGGCGGTGGCAACTGTTCCTAGACTATCTCGCGGAGCGTTAGAGGAAGGTCGGTCAGCAGCAGCAACCTAGGGGCGGGGGGGGGGAATGTCCTGGGAGGGGGAGGGGGGGAGAGGGGAGGGGGGGGAATGGGGGCTTGCCTGGAGGGTGGATGAGCAAGAGATAACATGAAGGATTGGGGAAACTGGCACGTGCAGGAGAGAGCCAGTGTACAAAGCTATGTAACATATCATTCAACCATGTATATATCTTGCTCTGTGTGATTTCTTGTTATTTTGTTACGAGGGGGGGGGTTATTGTTTGTCAGGGTGAAGAATTGTGTTAAAAAACTTTAATAAATATTTAAAAAAAAAAAAAAAATTCTAGCAGCCACCAGAGAGTAGAAAGTGATATAACTATTTTAGTTGCAAAAGCCTTCCTTCATTCAAAAGGTTACACCAGAAACTCACGGTAAGAAAAGAACAATTATAAAATATGTGGTGACAGTGCTAAGCACTCCAAGGATAGTCAGAATTAGAAAGCAAACTGGATGCACCCTAGTCTTATTTCATCAAGCAATTTGTATATTCCTCTAGTTAGCTGCCACACAAATGTTCTATTCTCTGCTCATTTAAGATTGTAGGTAACAGAAGAGACATTCTAATTGATTGAAATTAAGAACTCTAAACAAAGCTCAATCCTTGGTTTCTGTGTTACGCAACAACTACAAATTCAGTGTTTCCTAATTGGCTGCCATTCAAAACTGATGGAGTTAAAACAGGGCAGGCAAACAATAGAATTCAGTTTATATGCTGATTTGGTTTGAGACTGTCCAAGCTCTTTTTATGTACCTTCGGTCTTTTAGTATTTACATTAAAATCGTATTTCCTCCCATTAGGGAATCAGATTGGTCTTAAAAACAGTGCGGCATAGATTCACCAGAATCTTATAGGGCTCGAAGGATGATGAGGAGAGATTACATAAACTAGGTCATGATTCGCTGGAATATAGGAATCATAGGGTGATTTGGATTGAGCTTTTTAGGACAATGAAAGGAAATCATGAGATGACTTTGAGAAGAATTTTCCCCTGGTGAAGGATTCTAAGACAAGGGAACATAACCTTAAATCCTGAGCCAGGCTATTCAGGAGATAAGTGAGGAAACACTCTGTTCTACAAAGGCAAGCAAAGGCACCTAACTCTATGCCACAGAAAGTAGTAGATGCTATCGCAAGTAAATTCAAATCTGAGATTGATAGATTTTGTGCCAGCCATGAGTAGTAAGGGATATGGAGCCATGGTTGAACATGATCAAAGGACTGAATGGCTGACTCTTGGAACTGTGCCCCTATCAGTCTGGTTGGATTCAGTCTCGTTGGAAAAACAAGACTGCATTATTTCACTCCATCACCTCATTCCAATAGCATTTTATGGGAATATGACAGAAATGTGTCCCTTCCAGCATCATAAAGAAATAAAGACTTCCATTTATATAGGGCTATCCACAACCAACAGATGTTCCAAAGCACTTTACAGCCTGCTTTTGAAGTGTAGTCACTCTTGTAATGTAGGGATCGTAGCATCTTATTTACAAAGCAAACTCCGATAACCAGCCAAATAGTAAAGACCAAATAATCTGTTTTTGCGTCACTGATTGAGGGATAAATATTGGCCAAGGCATTGGGAATAACTCCTCTGTTCTTCTTCAAAATAGTGCCAGGGAATCCTCTAATCCACTTGATAGGGCTCCAGTTTAACAGCTCGTCTGAAGACCACACCTCTGATGGGACCCAGCACTCCCTCAGTATTGCACTGGATTGTTAGCAGAGATATTTTCGTGTTCAAGTCCTGGAGTAGGACATAAAGTCACAACCTCACAACTCAGGGGCATGAGTGCTACCATCTGAACTGTAGCTTGACACAGGTTATGTACGGTCTGACGGGATTTTCCAGGTCCATCCCCCCCTCCCTGCCTTCCGCTGCTTATTTTCCGGCACGGAGGCAGCTTGTCATTGGCCGCCGGGCTCGTCCAGTCCCATTGATGACTACGGCATTTTGCATGGCTCGCCCATCCTGCTGCTCGGAACCCGCCGTGGGAGGAGGTGGTCACCTTCAGTGGGACCAGAAGATTCTGCCGACGGAAAGGGCTGGACTATCTCATGCCTTTATTACATCCTCGCACAGGAAGTTTAGCAAGGCACTGGGACACTGGGAGGGTGTGGCAATTTTTACATTGGAGCAAAGGCTACTGTCTGATTGGATTTCCTTTACACCTTCCCTTGAGTGCTGACAGGTGTGGCAAGTAGATGGGATTGAATTAAATAAATGTAAGTTTATTCTCCACGGTTGTTGTTAAAGGAGATTTCATGCCAGTCATGAATGGAATTACAAGGATGTAGTGGGTATCCTATCAATCATTCCAGTGTGTATCCTGAGCAATGAGTAATTCTTAGTCACGTTACATGCAAATCTATTCAATCCATTCACAGAGATGTTGTGTATGACTGCTGATATCTTTATTCTTCCAGTATTAATCACTTTGCAGTTTATCTAAATAAACGAGTTACAGATTGTTTTTCAATATGCAAGTGTGTACCTAAAATGTCTTTTACATATATTGAGATTGAATTGAAATTAATAATTTGTATCACATGTCAAGTACACTTGTACATAATAATCTTTATTAGTGTCACAAGTAGGCTTACATTAACACTGCAATGAAGTTATTGTGAAAATCCCCTAGTCGCCACACTCCAGCGCCTGTTCGGGTACACGGAGGGAGAATTCAAGAATGTCCAATTCACCTAACAAGCACGTCTTTCAGGACTTCTGGGAGGAAACCGGAGCACCCGGAGGAAACCCACGCACACACGGGAGAACGTGTAGACTCTGCACAGACAGTGAACCAAGCGAGAATCGAACCTGGGACCCTGGCGCTGTGAAGCAACAGTGCTAACCACTGTGCTACCGAAATGTAGTAAATTGTAAAGCAACAAATTTCCATTAGATCACTAATTTTTCTATTTATAATTTAAAATGTCAAATTGAAACCCCTTGTTCCTTAACCGTAAATGTTCTTATAGTAATCTGTTGCAGTTCTTACCATAAAACAGTGATCAGCAACAGGATAAAGGGTTCTGAGGTAATGTACTTCAGAAAGATCTGCGCTTCTGATGGAAGTGTTGACACCAATTTTGGAATAATTTCCCAGGCTGTTTTATGCTGTTGAAATGGACCACATGGTATTGATGGATGGACCCTGGGGGATAATCAGGAGTTACATTCAGACTTTTCAGTGATGTAAACCAGCTCCTAGATCTGAACAAATGCTGTCAAAATCAATAGTGCGTGTGAGAACATCAGCCACAAATAATATACGTGCAGAGAGATCAGGTGAAGGCTGCATTCTGCTCACTTAACGCTTAAACACGATTCACGGTCAAAAAGCCTCCTGACAGTCAAATATTAGGGCCCTTACATGAGGTTGGTCACAGGGATGATACAAAGGAGTACCACCAGCCAGCCAGCAAGTTAGAGGCATTGCCTCAAGTGAGAGAATGTCAAAGAAGGATGTGGGTTTGGGTGGATGTTATAGGGAGACCATTGAGGCATGTTTATTTGCTGTGAGATTTGGGTCAGCCATCATGTTGTTTCATCACTCGCCCCAGATTTTTCAGTCAGCGGTAAGACTTAGAAGAAAGCTGCCGCAAGTATCCAGTGATACTCGTGGTATGATTTTCCCCATGCCCTCTGGCAGTTTAAATCTGGTGCCAAATGAAGGGGATGTCTTGGCATGAAACAACGGCGATGCCAGCAAGCAGGAAGACAGCCAATTTCATTAACAGTTCCTTTTTACATTTGAATTCTGCTTCTCACCCAGAATTATTTTGTGAATGGATGTTTGGCTTGATTGTTGAAGTAAACACTGTTCAGCCCAATTAAGAAGAGAAATAGCTAAATTCTCTGATAATGTGCCTTCTTTTTATTTATGGATGTCAACTCCCTCCTTCTCTAATCAGGGAGGTGATCACACATTATGATGTGGAGATGCCGGCGTTGGACTGGGGTGTGGGCACAGTAAGAAGTCTTACAGCACCAAGTAAAAGTCCAACAGGTTTGTTTGGAATCACGAGCTTTCAGAGCATAACCCCTTCATCAGGAGTCACCTGATGAAGGAACTACGCTCCAAAAGCTAGTGCTTCCAAATAAACCTGTTGGATTTTAACCTGGTTTTGTAAGACTTCTTACTGATCACACATTATGACCTTGCTTTGGACAAAACACTCTTCTCAGTCCATCTCCAAATTTGATCATCATTTTGCATTCCTACACCAAGGCAAAATAATTGATCCTGATAATTAAATTTAAATCTTTCACAAATCATTGAGTCATTGGCACAAAGAGTGGCCATTCAGTCTCTCTGTGTTGGATTAGTCATGTCCATCCCCCCGTCCGTCCGTCCACCCCCCGTCCCCCCCCCCCGTCCCCCGTCCCCCGTCTCCCCCACTCCCCGCCGATTTCCTCTCCCACGTGTAAACTGTTCCTGTTTTTCCACACATACTTACAGAGTGACATTGACAATGATGGGAACAATTGCTACAACAAGCCCAAAGAGCAAAATCAACTGAAAGAAAATCATCGAGCTCGATGGTCGAAACAGTCTTTTTCCAGGGCGGCAGTAGTTGTACAAAGAATGCTGCAGACACAATCAAGCAGATGAAAACTCATTATACCTGAACACAGGCTGGCACATTACAGGTTGAATTGTTGTTCCATATCACAAAGAGAATAAGCAAAAAAAAACAAATATACATCTGAGTGAGTTTATTAAAAAAAACACAACTGTGTATTGAATAGCTTACATTTTAGGTAATGAATATTTACCATCACTCAGCTCCATACAGCAGGGCTTTTCAATGGTGGATCGTGAACCCCAGAGATGTGGCGGGACAAGATTTGGGGGTCCTGGCCCCGAGGGAGCAATGGCGGCCATGGAGCTTGGGCTGGGTTTTGACAGCCGCGAGGCCCCTTTAAATATCACTCACCTTAATTTGCATTCATTAACAAGATTGAAGTCGAATGCAGCGGCCTCCCAGGAATTACCTGACTCCCCAGCGCAAAATCACGCGGGAGTCGTTTAGTACTCCTTTTCAAAAACGTGAAGCTGGCGCAATGGCTTCTGAGAGGAACTGAGGAGGTGACAAGCCATTTCCATTACCCAGCATGCAGCTTCTTATAACTCCCAGGATGCCCACAGGGATGGCCCGATTGATCTCCCCTTGGGGCTCGTGGAGTACGAGCACCCCCATTGAGGGACGGAGGCCCAACAGCAGGCCCGTTAATTCCTCGAGATAAAAGCCTGCCCAGGCATCTTTTGGTTCAGCTACCGGACCACACCATACGTTACGGTTGGAGTGGCACCGGCTGAACTGCTGATGGGCCGGAGGCTCAGGGCTCATCTTACCCTAACGTTCGGGGCAACACGGTAGCATGGTGGTTAGCACAATTGCTTCACAGCTCCAGGGTCCCAGGTTCGATTCCCCACTGGGTTACTGTCTGTGTGGAGTCTGCACGTTCTCCCCGTGTCTGCGTGGGTTTCCTCCGGGTGCTCCGGTTTCCTCCCACAGTCCAAAGATGTGCAGGTGAGGTGGATTGGCCAAGCTAAATTGCCCTTAGTGTCCAAAATTGCCCTTAGTGCTGGGTGGGGTTACTGGGTTATGGGGATAGGGTGGAGGTGTGGACTTGGGTCGGGTGCTCTTTCCAAGAGCCGGTGCAGACTCGATGGGCCGAATGGCCTCCTTCTGCACTGTAAATTCTATGTCTATGTGTTCCCTGATATTAGTGGGAAAATGGAAAGGAGTCAAGACCTTCAGAGGCAGTACTGAAAGAAATGGACACAGGCCAGAGGTTTCCGACCTGGGGACGCAGTATACATCCAAAACTTTGGAGTTGATGCCCGCTGGTCTCCATGAGGAAGCAGACTGGCCCAGTGTCCTACTCGGTAAACACGCTAGAACGAACGGTGCAGAAGGACCTGGACCACATCTGGAGCAAGGAGCCAGCGTCAGGACAAACCCCATCAAAGGAACTGTCTTCCAGCTCCCCAGCCTAGCACAAGGGGGCCTGGGGCTATCACCCCCGAGGGGCCCCAACACTCAGATGCGTGAAGTGGTAGATTCAGAATACGTCATGGCGATTCAGACGTCCGGCTTTTCAGAACATGGTCTCGACAGGGAACGGTCGCCCGATGGTGTCCCCCGGATGATCCATGTGAAAATGGCGTTCCCCAACATGATACACCCCCCTCGGCCCACCACCACGACAGCCGCAGGCACAACCAGGGGAGTAGCAAAAAAGACAAACTCATCCACTCCCAACAACAGAAGGACTTACGGACTTAGGCAGTGAGGGATGTTATAACCCCACGAGACCTGGGATGACCCAATTAATCTCCCCATGAGGCACGTGGAGTACGAGCTGCCCCGCTGAAGGACGGAGGCCCAACTGTGGGCTGGTTAATTTCCTGAGATAAAAGCCTGCCCATGAAGGAGCTGGAATCTCAGGATGGTCCTCCTGGGACTTGGACTGTTGCTTAGTTGATGTATTTCCTCGCTGTGAGTCGTGGTGAGGTTGGGTTTGACCGGGGGATTGAAGTGTCCCAGATCGTGGGTTGCCTCTGGGCCGGTTGGGGGGGGGGGTGGGGTGGTGGAGGGGCTTTGCGTCTGTGAGGACTTCAAGCCATCTTTAAATATTGTGGAGACCCATAACAGGGGCAACCATAGCTGCAGCCTGCCTGTCCTACCAAACTCTTCCAGGACAGAGCCCTGGTGCAGCTTCTCTCATGAAAGTCAATTTCACTCCCTTTGACTGTGAGCATCCTCTAGCTTCACAGCTGAAGGCTATTTCAAATGAATAATGAGCCTTTTTAGTTGTGAGAGCATGTCACAGCTGCAGGTTGCATTTGCTGCTTGTTCCTGCTGGTGGCTGCAGATGCCTGGCAGCTCCTGTTGCTGTTTCCTTCCTTTTCTGCAGCTGGAAAAAAGGAGAATTCACGCTCTGCTATGGGCCAGCGTCTCCTGCGAAGACACAGAGGACACCGTGAGCTGCACAATTCATTAACGGGGGCGGGTGGGGGGCATGGGGAAGCAGGCCTGGGCACCATTGATGGACATGGGTGGGGTGGGACGCGTCCTGATGCTGGACGGGGGTAGTGCCAGGCGCATGGTCATCAGAGGCGGTCTCGGAAACATGGCCGTCGCGAAACTCCCTGCCAAGCGCCCCCAAAACCAGATTTTAACTTGAATCGCGGACGATGTCACCTGTCCTGAAGGTAACAATGTTGCTCTAAGCCCAAATCCCATATAAGGATATGCAAGAAAACGTGCAGTAATTCGGTCAAAATTCAGCCATGCTGTAAGGTCATTCAACCTGCTGGGACTGGGAAGTGGTTTTAAAATTCTGGTGCTGTCCTTGATGCTCATTCCCTCCTCCTGCCTTCTCCTAGGCCTTCCACGTGAGTGGCCAAGTTTCGCCCTCTTCCAGGTGGGAGACAGATTTGAATGGGCTAACTTGGGCTATCGGATAAACATGTGCAAAACTGACCCGTCTGTTTGTCCATGAACGCTGCTTATGTGCACAGCCTCTTTACAAATTTGAACAGCAAGGATCTTTCTGGCCCATTTACCTTCATTCCAATCACCAGAGAATCATGTTCGTGTGACAGAAGATTGGTTTGAGCCCCAGTAATACACTACCACCTACTGACTGTCTTCAATTAAAAGCAAAACTCTAGCTGCAGTCACATTTATTTTCTCTAGCTTACCTTTTTCACATAGAAAGTGATGAAGTATTTGACGATGTTGAGAAGTGGCAGTAATGGAGAGTAAAACATCCCAATCCAGACGATAGTTTGTCCGTCAACAATATCCAGAACATTCTCTGCAACCAGGAATTGCTGCTTCTTCAACACTTTAGTTAACCAAATGGGACCATGCTCTGCCACAAATCTAAACAATGGAAAAAGTGTTTCAGTACATTCCTTGCCTTGCTTTGCTTTAGACAAAGGTTACAGGGGAGGTTACCCTTGTACTTAGGTATGGGCAGATATTGGAACACACAATGCAATTCAACCTGAAGGAACGTGAATCAGAAATTGCAGATGGAATAAATTTTGAATACATCAGGGATTAATAAAAATATAGAATTTTTTCCAATAATGTAAGTATAGCTTCTCATGGAATGTTGGGAGTTCGACTGCATTATTTAATGTAACATCAGGAATCATTGAATGTCATAATACACACAGAGGCCTTTCAGCCCATCAGACCTGCACCAGTGTTATTTGTCTGTGCGTTTCCCATCCTATTTAACGTCATCTTTAAAGTTACGATATTGTTCCCATTTAGAACCATACCAGACATCCACAATAAAGAGAGGGGGGGCGGGGGGAGAAGGCTGAAGGGTCGCACTTTGGTATGAGTGTTTCACAGAGACAGCTGTATATATGAAACCGCAGCTGCCTTCAGTCGGATCTGATTTTCACAAGGAGTGAATGGGAAATACGATTTGGGCAAAACTAAACCAATCAGGAGAAGATCTAAAATTTGTGGAGTTCTTTGGAGAGATGTGGTTCCTTTTTCGATAGGTCCAGGGATTCCTTTGGGTAACAATGAAAAGTTGTAGCAGCTGCCACAGAAAAGGCCTGGCTTTAACCCAAGGGTGGGCTGCTGGAATAACAAGGGCAAGCCTTTTGCCCCTGCTGACTCAGGCACACTGGTGGCAAGAAGTGGTGTGTATCAGGGAAGTGAGCACTGGGTACTGTGTCAAAGAAGAGACAAAATGGGTGTGGCACATAGAGACAAGTGAACGTGACCTGGTGAGGCCGGAGGGAGAGCACGATGCCAGGAGGTGGGGGAAGCATTGTGTGCACTGGGAATGGGGAGGAGGACAATAGGGTTTTACCCTGAAGTGAGGGTGTACTGACCTTGGAGCTCAAATCACAATATGACTGAAACCCAATGTAGAATGTGTAGTGATATCATAATTGTGTTGTAATTCACCGACTGACTAGGGAGCTGGGAGAGAGGATGTTTCTGCATGATCATACTATTATCCATCTGTTGTTTGTATATATTTGACCCACAGTTAATGTTAATAAATCATTTATAGCTTTACCTACAAGTGTTCTTATAATATAAATCAGGACCATTCGACAAGAACATTACATGGTACCAGGACTGGATGGTAATAAGCGCTGAGAAAAAAAACTATCACATCACATCGAGTAAAGCCTGCCACAAGGTCCACAGAGAATTGAAGATTTTGCAAACTGTAAGAATGAACTACATGGAGTCGTTAAAGCCACCAATGTGTCTCAGATTTCATGGTAATGTGGACAGCACCTGGTATGTGTTTAAACAGCAATTTAATCTGTTTCTTACTGCAGTAAATTTAGGAGATCACTCAGATTTGTGTAAGGAAGCGATGCTCCTAACAGCGGCAGGGCCCAAAGCAATTGGTGTGTTTAATATGTTTAAATTCGCAAACGATGAAGATAGTAAAAATTTTAATGAAGTAATTCAAAGATTTGATGAACATTGCACCCCCAGAAAGAATTAAATTTATGAACGCTATGTGTTTGGATCACATTTACAGAAGACAGGACAGTCCATAGATCAGTTCAACACTGATTTAAAGTTAAAAACTAAAACCTGTAATTTTTCTGCGGTGACTTTCCATGATTCGGGACCAGATTGTGTTTGGTGTGAATGGAAATAAGCTGAGAACATTACAGAAGGTAACTTTAGGCAACCACAAACCAAGCTCAAAAATAAGTATTATAATATTTATGTGTTTATCTGGAATAGTAGCCATTGGCATCCTCAAAATGCATTTTGGGTGCCTTGACCACTGGGGTAGAGATCTACGTTATTCCTCTGCAAGGGTATCCTGAATAGTAGTGGTGTGCTGAATCTTACGCAATGTCGTGCAGCAGAGGGACCTATAACTGGACGAGGAAGAAGTCGTACCCAGAGTTCCAACATCTGAAGGGGAGGAAGATAAAAAAGATGAGGAGGAGGCGGAGCAGGAGGAGGAGGATGCCCCTGTCCATTATCAAGAATCTGACATGGATGGGCAGCAATGGCAGAGCAGGTGAGGGGCATGCCCATGTAGCCAGGCTGATTCTGTGCAAGAGAGGGTCATTGCCAGAAGCCTGCTACCCTAGAATAGATTCACCTGCGGTCCCGGAATCTCACGCTCACCCTCAACCAGTCCCTGGTGAGCAACTTTCACAAAATAAACCTTTAACTTGAAAACCACAATTGCACATGGAAACACGCACTCCTGACAAGAGAGAACAGTAAAATTAATGAGTTTGACTCCGTTACATAAAAAAATACTATCAAAATCATTGGCTTCAACATATTGGAAACACATCATGAGGGATCATGTCAATTGTCATGTGCACCAGACATCTCCAGAGGCATAACAGTCACCGGCCTCAACCCAGAATATTGTGAGCAGCTAGTGAGGCCAAGATGGTGCCATCTCAATAGATGTGTCTTGTGGCACCTCTCCTTGTTTGGCATGGTTTAGTATTTTCCTTAATTACAGTGTAAATAGGTGGCGACAATGGCTATTTTTGCCGATGGAAAGCCCAGGGTGTGCCATTTATTTCAGAGTCAGCAACTAGTCGGACAACATTTGGAGAGTTTGCGCTCATTCACCTGACTGCTCAATGACATTTCCTCCAAGGCACAGTAACAACTCCCTGGCCCACAATTGGACCTTGCTACCAGCTCGCTGTTTAAACCTGACCGAGTCGCCCAACCGGCTGGGTCCTCCTCCGCCTTTACAGGCAGCATAGCAGCACAGTAGCACAAGTGGATAGCACTGTGGCTTCACAACGCCAGGGTCCCAGGTTCGATTCCCCACTGGGTCACTGTCTGTGCGGAGTCTGCACGTTCTCCCTGTGTCTGCATGGGTTTCCTCCAGGTGCTCCAGTTTCCTCCCACAGTCCAAAGACGTGCAGGCTAGGTGGATTGGCCATAATAAATTGCCCTTAGTGACCAAAAAAGGTTAGGAGGAGCCATTGGGTTATGGGGATAGGGTGGCAGTGAGGGCTTAAATGGGTTGGTGCAGACTCGATGGGCCGAATGGCCTCCTTCTGCACTGTATGTTCTATGTCTATGTCTATTTACGCTACATCAGGGGTTTGCAGGCCTGACTCCTATTATCCCCTGGAACCAAAATTGGAGTACCTTTTCCCGAGTCTGGTTTGTGAAGCCAGTAATTTGCCCCAGTCTGCCCTCCCAACCGGGAAGTGAAAATTCAGGCCTTAATTTTCTCAGCTCCGGGGCATGTGGAAATGTCTCGTTTGTAATTGCTTACTTTCTTGGAAGTTCCACACAAAATGTGACACCGATGCAAGCTAGAAAGTCAAACAACATCAGCTTGTACATTTCTTGTCCAATCTTTGTCTCCCAACACTGGAGGGTGAAGCAGAAATAAATATCAGTAAACATGCAAGCAGCAGTGTGATATCTGCATCAATTTGCAACTGAGAAATTGTACAGCGAGGAGATGCTTCATTTAAATTGGAGATCTTTGAGTAACAAAATGTTATTATTCATCTAACACTCTGAAAACTCTCCCTGGTACTGTTTGCAAACAATGGGTCCAGCGAGATTTGGGACATTATCTGGCAACAAAACACTACCTTCTGCAGCAAAATGTTGATCGGAATTAAATGCTCAAACTAGAATCACGTATGTTTGGCTCACTGTATTGGCTTGCCAAGAGTAATTCCGCTTTGTACAATGGCATCCGACAACTAATAATAATAATAATAACAATTATTATTAACAACTCAGACCACCTCTCTGAGGAATGTGTCTGTTTAACCAAAATAGGATTGGCCCGGAAGAGTTTATGGACCAACTAGCTTCACGTCTGTGATCACTGATTGCCAAATGAATTCATTGGTTGCAAAGCATGTTGGAACGTCCCGAGGATGTGATAGGACGATATGCACATGAAGGTTATTCCTTACACTCACAGGTCAGAGGAAATGGCAGTCTTGTTGCCATAAAGTCCAATGAAAGCGATCCCGTGAAGAATGCCAAAATGTCCCTTCCTTAACTAAGTCAAAAACTTGCAAGAGATTGGATTGCTGTGTGATGCTGCAGCGACAGCCTCTCCCGCACCACCGAGCTCTCTAAAGCTACTATTTATTGTTGTTTTTTCACTCACTTGGTAGTGTATGTTGTAACCACAGGCTTCACAATCCTCTTTTTTACCATCAGAGCAGGTGATATGCTGCCACAAGGAGAATACCAGCATGCTCAGATTGGACAGTCTTAAGAATACACTCCTAAATGGAAACAAATGGAGAAACACAAAAGCAGTGAAACTTCCTACAACACAGAAATCCTTATTTTCCTGCATGGGAAGACATTTTTTTCCTGTTTTTCTCCTTCTTCTTGCATTATTTGTACTGTATAGTGATTGAGTATTTAATGCTATTGGGGGGTGGGCAATAACTGGGGCTTATCCTGTGGTCCTACTGAAACTTTGGCTGCTTGGTTAGGAGGTGCACGGCGCTGCTAGTCAAGAGCAGTATTACGGTGGCGGAGAGGATGCTAGATGGGGACCAGGGAAGATGAGGATGCTGGGAGGCCAGGGAAGAGATTGCTGGACCTTTGGCTTTGATTTTTATGTCATCATTGGCTACATGAATAGTGCCAGAGGACTGGAGGATAGCAAATGTGGTCCCTTTGTTCAAAAAGGAGAGCAGAGACAACCCCAGCAACTATAGACCGGTGAGCCTCACGTCTGTAGTGGGTAAAGTCTTGGAGGGGATTATAAGAGACAAGATTTATAATCATCTAGATAGGAATAATATGATCAGGGATAGTCAGCATGGCTTTGTGAAACGTAGGTCATGCCTCACAAACCTTATCGAGTTCTTTGAGAAGGTGACTGAACAGGTAGACAAGGGTAGAGCAGTTGATGTGGTGTATATGGATTTCAGTAAAGCGTTTGATAAGGTTTCCCACGGTAGGCTATTGCAGAAAATACGGAGGCTGGGGATTGAGGGTGATTTAGAGATGTGGATCAGAAATTGGCTAGCTGAAAGAAGACAGAGGGTGGTGGTTGATGGGAAATGTTCAGAATGGAGTTCAGTTACAAGTGGCGTACCACAAGGATCTGTTCTGGGGCCGTTGCTGTTTGTCATTTTTATCAATGACCTAGAGGAAGGCGCAGAAGGGTGGGTGAGTAAATTTGCAGACGACACTAAAGTCGGTGGTGTTGTCGGCAGTGTGGAAGGATGTAGCAGGTTACAGAGGGACATAGATAAGCTGCAGAGCTGGGCTGAGAGGTGGCAAATGGAGTTTAATGTAGAGAAGTGTGAGGTGATTCACTTTGGAAGGAATAACAGGAATGCGGAGTATTTGGCTAATGGTAAAGATCTTGGAAGTGTGGATGAGCAGAGGGATCTAGGTGTCCATGTACATAGATCCCTGAAAGTTGCCACCCAGGTTGATAGGGTTGTGAAGAAGGCCTATGGAGTGTTGGCCTTTATTGGTAGAGGGATTGAGTTCCGGAGTCAGGAGTTCATGTTGCAGCTGTACAAAACTCTGGTATGGCCGCATTTGGAGTATTGCGTACAGTTCTGGTCACCGCATTATAGGAAGGACGTGGAGGCTTTGGAGCGGGTGCAGAGGAGATTTACCAGGATGTTGCCTGGTATGGAGGGAAAATCTTATGAGGAAAGGCTGATGGACTTGAGGTTGTTTTCGTTGGAGAGAAGAAGGTTAAGAGGAGACTTAATAGAGGCATACAAAATGATCAGGGGGTTAGATAGGGTGGACAGTGAGAGCCTTCTCCCGCGGATGGAAATGGCTGGCACGAGGGGACATAGCTTTAAACTGAGGGGTAATAGATATAGGACAGAGGTCAGAGGTAGGTTCTTTACGCAAAGAGTGGTGAGGCCGTGGAATGCCCTACCGGCTACAGTAGTGAACACGCCAACATTGAGGGCATTTAAAAGTTTATTGGATAAGCATATGGATGATAATGGCATAGTGTAGGTTAGATGGCTTTTGTTTCGGTGCAACATCGTGGGCCGAAGGGCCTGTACTGCGCTGTATCGTTCTATGTTCTATGTTCTATGTAATGTGTATCTCTGCCAATAAAAGCTTGTCGAGTACGGAAAGATAAAGTTCCAGTTCGACCCTTCACCAGCTGATTATCTGGAACAG
Source organism: Scyliorhinus torazame (assembly GCF_047496885.1). Lineage (NCBI taxonomy): Eukaryota > Metazoa > Chordata > Chondrichthyes > Carcharhiniformes > Scyliorhinidae > Scyliorhinus > Scyliorhinus torazame. The sequence continues at coordinate 142,662,709 of NC_092724.1, read as the reverse complement.
AAAACTTTGCTCCGACTAAACATAACTCTGTTTCTGGGTAATATGACATCAGTTACACTCATACCCGCTGTTATTGCTGGAGTTCAAACTAGAAGCGGTTATAATTAAAAATTGGTGGTATTGTGATGCAAGCCAATGATTTATGCTGTAAAAATCCTGGCACAATAGCCACATGAGATTTGTTTGTGCTACAGCAGGCTGAGTATAATAATAATATTTATTAGAGTCACAAGTAGGCTTACATTAACACTACAACGAAGTTAGTGTGAAAAGCCCCTAGTCGCCACACTATGGCACCTGTTCGGGTACACTGAGGGAGAATTCAGAATGTCCAATTCACCCAACAAGCACACCTTTCGGGACTTGTGGGCGGAAACTGGAGCACCCGGAGGAAACCCACGCAGACACAGGGAAAACGTGCAGACCCCGCACAGACAGTGACCCAAGCCGGGAATCGAACCCTGGTCCCAGACACTGTGAAGCAACAGTGCTAACCACTGTGCTGCTGTGCCGCCCCCTGAGATGGTGCTGTGTGAAAATACTGGACGGGTACTGTACGTAAGGATGGAATTGTACATGGCTACGCAATTTCACCTGATGACTGCTCCAAGTGGAGTGAATAGACAACAGTGGTTATCAGGAGGAACCCTGTCAACATCGCCCCACCACACCGCCTGAGGAACAACTGTCTAATGTTCCATTAGCCAACAACATAAGAACTAGGAGGAGGAGTCGGCAATTCAGTCCCTCGATTCCCCTCCGCTATTCAATGCAATCATGACTGATCTGCTCTCAGCCTGAACTGCACTTTCCTGCCTGTTTTCCATAACCCTTCAACCCATTACTAATTAAAAATCTGCCTATCTCCTCCTTAGATTTGCTCACTGTCCCGGCATCCACTGCACTCTGGGGTGTTGAATTCCACAGATTCATGACCCTTTGAGGAAAGTAATTTCTCCTCATCGCTGTTTTAAATCTGCTACCTCTTATCCTAAAACTACAATCACTCGTCCTCGATTGCCCCACAAGAGGAAACATCCTTCGATGTCTACTTTGTCAATCCCCTTTATCGTCTTATATACCTCAATTAAAGGATCAAACTTCAGACCTTCGCAGTCTATATATAAGTTAAAAACCCAAGACCCAGCAAAGATTCTTTATTTTATTCATCAATGGGATCTGGGCCTTTCTGGCTGGGTCAGCATTTATTGCCCACCCCTAACTGCCCTTGAGCTCAGGCCATTTCAGAGGGCATTTAAGAGTTAACTGTGAGTCTAGTTGGGCAGCACGGTGGCGCAGTGGGTTAGTCCTGCGGCCTCACGGCGCCGAGGTCCCTGGTTCGGTCCCGGCTCTGGGTCACTGTCTGTGTGGAGTTTGTACATTCTCCCCGTGTTTGCGTGGGTTTCGCCCCAATAACCCAAAGATGTGCAGGGTAGGTGGATTGGCCACGCTAAATTGCCCCTTAATTGGAAAAAATTAATTGGGTACACTAAAATTTTTTTATTTTTTTTTAAACTGTGAGTCTAGAGTCACATGTAGGTCTGAAAGGTAAGGATAGCAAATTTCCTTCTACTAAAAGACTTTCGCGAACCAGAAGGGCTTTCAATGACAAAATAATGCTTCACGGTCACCATCACTGAGACTCGCTTTCAATTCTCGATTTTAATTAATTTCCATGGAGCATTAACCTCAATCGTTCGATTACTAGACCAGCAATGTTGTCAAATGTGGAGACAGTGGCATAGTGGCAATGTTTGTAGAAGAGCAGGACAATTCTCCCAGTATCCTGTCTAACATTTATCCACTAACCAACAGTACAAAAAATTGTCACATTGATCTATATAACTGCATTGACTTAACTTGAAAATCAATTCATCATCTATGGAGCACTTGGAAATGTCCCAATGACATGAAAGTGCTGCTTCAAAACACATGATTTTAAAATTTATTACTACAGTGCTACTACTTGGGTTCAGCAATAATGATTGAGAGGTTCATCCCCGAGTTCATAGAATTTCTAGAGTGCGGAAGGAGGCCATTTGACCCATTAAGTCTGCACCAAACCTAGGCCCACACCCCTGCCCTATCCCCATTACCCCATAACCCCAACTAACCGGCACATCTTTGGAAACTAAGGGGCAATTTTAGCACAGCCAGTCCATCTATCCTGCCCATCTGTGAACTGTGGGAGGAAACTGGAGCACCCAGAGGAAACCCACGCAGACACAGGGAGAATGTGGCAACTCCACACAGTCACCCAAGGCCAGAATTGAACCCGGGTCTCTGGCGCTGTGAGGCAGCAGGGCAAACCACTGTGCCTCCCTGAGTTATTTCAGTATTTTCCCCGAGTTAGCCCAGGATGTAAAACCATCCCATAACACAGGCAGTGATTGATGCTGCAACTGACTAAAGCTCTCTGTAGATTTTTCTCATCCAAATATAATGCTGGTTGGCAATGAGTAATTTTATGACATATCCATAGTGACTGAAGTGAAATAAGATCATTTCAAATGGGATGAAGAAATTAGATGATGTCAATCTCTGAAAGAATAGACTAATGCGTGAAATACATTTTCCTTTAATGATGGGCAGACCTGCAGCAGCCCTCACATCAATAAAATACCATGCCTAATTACACGTCAAAGAAAGTTTACCTGATTAATATCAAATTGATTTCAGTGTTTGGCGGATACTCTTCATATCGGACAATTATCCAAAATAGGAATGGCAGAAGAATATTGCTGACAGAGATGACAATGGGTGGGAGATATTCCATGAAGAATTCGAAGAGAAAATAAATTTTCCCGCTTCCATTTCCCTGGAAAGAAAAGTGTGTTGTTTTATAAACAGAAGATGCACACATGACAGCCCTCACATCTTTGGAGCAGCAGCCTTCGTACAGATGTGCTAGTCTGCCCTATCTTGGGAGCCTAATTTTGAATCTGTGGACAGCGTCTTATTATCACTGTGGGCTGGTCTCTGCACTACCTCCCTGACTCCATTTGATTGTCACTGGAAAGGTGCTATTAGGCTCCTGGTGCCTTATTGATGTAATAAGTCGGCTGGTTTCATGCAGAGCTACATTACCCTGTTTCTAGCAAAGGTGACGTTGGTGAGAGAGGTCATTCCACCTGTTGCAATGGCCCCACAGACAGGTGGGGACTAGAAGCACCTGCCTCCTCTCAGCTTTAAACAACCTGGCTCCCGTGCCCATTTTTCACCCTAGCACCAGCTTCACAAGCCCATGAATTTCAGGACAAACAATTTCCTCTCATTTATCAGTAGGCCAAAAATATGCTCATTATACTGTGCTGTAAATAAATTGCTAATTGGTAAATTCTTAAGTTTGATATTGAATGTGACTATTGGTGTATAGGGCGCAACTCACAAGGGTGATGATGACTGATTTTTTGAGGGGGGGTTGGAGGATGTTTGTGAACGCTGTGGTGGGGGGTGGAGGGGGAAAGAGGTCGCAAATCATGTTCATATCAAGGTCGGCCTTCTTGAAAGTGAACCCTCAGAAAGCAATGGGTCCTGACGGGGTCCCTGGTCGTGCACTCAGATCCTGAGTGGACCAACTGGTGGGTGTGTTCGCGGACATCTTCAACCTCTCCCTGCTCCTTTCCGAGGTTCCCACCTGCTTCAAGAAGACCATCATCATACCGGTGCCAAAGAAGGAAAGAAGAAAGAATTGGATACTCCAATTTTTAATTTTTTTTTTAAAGTAGTTATGTCCCTGTTCCTTTAATTTCCTTTTAAAATGTTTTTTGCAAATAAGTGACAATTTAGCACGGCCAATCCACCTACCCTGTACATCTTTGGGTTGTGGGGGTGAGACCCGCGCAGACACAGGGAGAATGTGCAAACTCTACACAGACAGTGACCCGGGTCCTCAGTGCCGTGACCGCTCCTTTAATTTCCACCCACAGTTTAGAACCATGAGATTCTGATTCTGGTCTGATAGATTGCCTCTGGTCAATCTCTAAAACTGGGGACAGAATAGGTGAAGTATTTTGAAATACAAATGATTTACGTTGAAAGCGCATTCGATTTGGCTGCCTTTGAGAAAAGCAATTGTATCATTTTGATACTACCCAAAACAACAGGCTATAACTGTAAAGCAACCACTACCAAATCCAATAACGAATACAGGAGAGACTTCTTTCCCCGGAGCGTGGTTAGGATGTGGAACCTCCTACCACAGTGAATAGTGGCAGTGAATAGCTCGGATGCATTTGAAAGGGAAGGTAGGCAAATGCACATGGGAGAAAGGAACAGGAGGCTAGGGTTGGATGAAATGTATTGGGAGGAGAATCGTGTGGATCACTGTCATAAATCAGTTGGCCGTAATGTGCTGCAACATCTGAATCATTTTACATCTGAAATATCGTCACTCGATATTCTGTAACCTGAACAGTGGCAGCTATGCACTGACCTTCTGCTGGAATTGTTGGGATGATTTAGTCGCTTGGTAAATGCAGTAAAAAGCTCCAGTCAGTAGAAGCATGATGAACAGATTGAGCACAGCCCGAATGGAGTAGAGGAACATTTTGTCCTTCGTGCTTCGCTCTGCTTTCTTCCTCCTGTAGATTTGCTCCTGCAAATCAATCTAGCAAAAACAAACCAGCGATCAAGAAGCTGTCTCCATTCAGAACTCCAGCCTTGTTCAGTCAGTTCATTGCAAACTTATATTAAACTGACATTTCCTAAATATTAAAGGCGTTACATTTTGAAACAGCGTCACAATTATCGTTTCGGAATCATTTCTGAAAACATCCTGCAGTGAGCTTTGTCAGGAATTGAAAATCTAATTGAAACAAGCTAATTAAGATGAATTGATGGCCTAATCTAATCAGGCCAAGCTTAACTGGGCTCCATATTTTGTTCAATTGCCATCTTCAATATTTTTGTTGAGAAATGCCAATTTTTTAAAGCATTGGTGAATTGTCTGTTTGCAAGCAAGTTTAGTTACACTAAACTCTTCAAAATCCGCAGTGCACCCCCTACTGGAGCATTGTGGCAATTCACAGCATTGCAATTTCGGGAACATGTGAAGGCTTTATTTAGGTTGAAGAAAATATTTATGAGAATTGTCCGAGGGTTTAATGACTAGGAAGCCAGCAGTAGGATGAACATAGATGTTAATTAAGGCAACATAAAGTCTGCCCAAGGAGGTGAATTAGTTACACGTCACAGTTTCCGCTGGGGCAACCGACATGCCGGTCCCTGCTTGGGCCGGCTTTTATGCCCAATCTTGCAAGTTCCAGCTGGGTGGGCCTCCAGCCACTAGCGGGGAGGCTCGTATTCAATGATCCCACAGGGAAATCAATTACGGTTACCCCACGGGCCTGGTGGGGTTATTACATAGGGATGAGAGATGCCAGTCACGTAGATTGATCGGAGGAGCTAGAGATGTTCTCCATGGGGAAGAGAATTTTGAGAGGAGAGATGACAGGGATGTTCAAAATCATGAGGGGTTAATACAGAGTAGACAAGGAGAACCCGCTTGCTCCCTTTGGCAGAAAGTTTGAGAACAAGAGGACACCGATATAAGGTGATTGCCAAAAGGACAAAAAGCAACAGGAAAATACATTTTTGAAAACATCAAGTGGTCAGGATCTGGAATACGCTGTCTCAGTAGTGGTGAAGACAGATTCAATTCTGGCTTTCAAAAGGAAATTGAATGAATCCGTAAAGAGAAATCATTTATAGCGTTACGGGGAAAGGGCCATGGAGTGGGTCTAGCTGAATTGCTTTCGCAGTGAGACAGTACCGAGTTAATGGGCTGAATAGCCTCCTTCTGTGCTGTAATTCTTCTTTGATTCTATTCTATGATTCTACCAAATGCAATGCAATTGGCAACAGTCTCGAATTTGCAGTCTTGATCACTGAAAAGTGACACCATCCTTCGAAACAATATGACCAAGGCGATATTTCACCTAAATATTCCTGCCGCACTTTGTGATGCTGGTGGATATCAGCCATTGCTACTGGTTTTAATTGTTCCTTTTTGCCGCAGATGGTTCAATTCATAAAACCATAAATAAGTCTGAAAAAAAGAAATCACTGTAGGAGCACAGTTCGGGCTTGCAAAGCACGACAAAATCTACACTGCCATCTACACTGCAAACTATCCGGTTCAAATCATTAAAATTGAACTGCTGCAGCCTGGCAAGAATGTTTGATACTTCTCAAGAGTTCGGTAGAGGGGGGGCCTTGTGGTGCAGTGGGAAGCACATCCCTACGTCTGGACCAGAAGCACTGGGTTCAGGCCAATGCCAGGTCTCATTGGCCACGGAGGGAATGTTCAATGTAGTTCAATGGGTGGATAATTGGCTCAGGAATCCTTCCCCCATTATTCCAAAGGGTTAAAAAAAAACAGTGAGGGGAGGAAGATACGTGCAATAGCGCGAGGTATCACTGAGGAGGCTTTGTGTACAACAAAGAGGTTTATTGGAAACAACAATCAGGTTTAACTCTATACAGGCACAGAGGTATATCACAAAGGTCATTACTCCTTGGCCCTTGGGTCCACTTTGCCAGGCCCCTGCTCCCAGAACCCCCCACTTTTTCCCCTTTGGTCAGGGTTCACGTGGCCCATGAAAGATCGCCACTTAAAGGGACCATGTTATCATAATATGCTTAAAACTTAGTTCCGTCCCTGATCTTTCTTGTATCCTACAGATCAATAAATGTCAAGTCTTGCTAATTAATAGCTGTGAAGGTCACAAGCTGCGAGGTGTAATGTTGCGGTTTCCATTCAGCTCAATCAAAGATTTGCCAATGGATAAAATTAAGCTATATGACATTTTCTAACTGACAGAAATATTAAAATTAGGTAGATTTTATCGACCTCATAACGACGAATCAATTACTGCAGAATCTGTAACGGTATCATCAAAAAGCCAAATGTGAAGAGAGTTTAGGAGTAAGGTTTCTGAATTAATTAACGAACTGCGTGAGAAGTTATGTTATGGTGTTTCGGTGAAATTTTGAAGCACCATTGCAGTGAAGCTGAATATTGAGTGGCAATACCTTCAGGTCATTTACAATGCTCTGTTGTTTAAGTGTGGCCATCATGGGTGCCTTGATACAAAAGTCCCAATGGGAGAAGATTTTGGCACTGTGTCTGGTGCTGTAACTCGCCTCTTGCATGCATTCCTGCTTAAATCCATTCACAATCCTGGAGGGAAGAGAAAGCTTTTATGTTTTTTGAAGGAGCACCGCCGATCACATCAAACCACATGCTGAACCCCAGGGCTGCCATAGCCTTTCATGCACACTTTCCAGGGGGTTACATCCCCAATATTTCTTCCTCGTTATTTTTCAAACCACTAAAGATTGCAATGGGCACACGCCTCAAGATAAATAATTGCATATCTTTCATGATCACGTTTACAAAGAACAAAGAACAAAGAACAAAGAAATGTACAGCACAGGAACAGGCCCTTCGGCCCTCCAAGCCAGTGCCGACCATGCTGCCCGACTAAACTACAATCTTCTACACTTCCTGGGTCCGTATCCCTTTATTCCCATCCTATTCATGTATTTGTCAAGATGCCCCTTAAATGTCACTATCGTCCCTGCTTCCACCACCTCCTCCGGTAGCGAGTTCCAGGCACCCACTACCCTCTGCGTAAAAAGCTTGCCTCGTACATCTACTCTAAACCTTGCCCCTCTCACCTTAAACCTATGCCCCCTAGTAATTGACCCCTCTACCCTGGGGAAAAGCCTCTGACTATCCACTCTGTCTATGCCCCTCATAATTTTGTATACCTCTATCAGGTCTCCCCTCAACCTCCTTCGTTCCAGTGAGAACAAACCGAGTTTATTCAACCGCTCCTCATAGCTAATGCCCTCCATACCAGGCAACATTCTGGTAAATCTCTTCTGCACCCTCTCTAAAGCCTCCACATCCTTCTGGTAGTGTGGCGACCAGAATTGAACACTATACTCCAAGTGTGGCCTAACTAAGGTTCTATACAGCTGCAACATGACTTGCCAATTCTTATACTCAATGCCCCGGCCAATGAAGGCAAGCATGCTCTATGCCTTCTTGACTACCTTCTCCACCTGTGTTGCCCCTTTCAATGACCTGTGGACCTGTACTCCTAGATCTCTTTGACTTTCAATACTCTTGAGGGTTCTACCATTCACTGTATATTCCCTACCTGCATTAGACCTTCCAAAATGCATTACCTTACATTTGTCCGGATTAAACTCCATCTGCCATCTCTCCGCCCAAGTCTCCAAACAATCTAAATCCTGCTGTATCCTCCGACAGTCCTCATCGCTATCCGCAATTCCACCAACCTTTGTGTCGTCTGCAAACTTACTAATCAGACCAGTTACATTTTCCTCCAAATCATTTATATATACTACAAAGAGCAAAGGTCCCAGCACTGATCCCTGTGGAACACCACTGGTCACAGCCCTCCAATGAGAAAAGCATCCTTCCATTGCTACTCTCTGCCTTCTATGGCCTAGCCAGTTCTGTATCCACCTTGCCAGCTCACCCCTGATCCCGTGTGACTTCACCTTTTGTACTAGTCTACCATGAGGGACCTTGTCAAAGGCCTTACTGAAGTCCATATAGACAACATCCACTGCCCTACCTGCATCAATCATCTTAGTGACCTCCTCGAAAAACTCTATCAAGTTAGTGAGACACGGCCTCCCCTTCACAAAACCGTGCTGCCTCTCACTAATACGTCCATTTGCTTCCAAATGGGAGTCGATCCTGTCTCGAAGAATTCTCTCCAGTAATTTCCCTACCACTGAAGTAAGGCTCACCGGCCTGTAGTCCCCAGGATTATCCTTGCTACCCTTCTTAAACAGAGGAACAACATTGGCTATTCTCCAGTCCTCCGGGACATCCCCTGAAGACAGCGAGGATCCAAAGATTTCTGTCAAGGCCTCAGCAATTTCCTCTCCAGCCTCCTTCAGTATTCTGGGGTAGATCCCATCAGGCCCTGGGGACTTATCTACCTTAATATTTTTTAAGACACCCAACACCTCGTCTTTTTGGATCTCAATGTGACCCAGGCTATCTACACACCCTTCTCCAGACTCAACATCTACCAATTTCTTCTCTTTGGTGAATACTGATGCAAAGTATTCATTTAGTACCTCGCCCATTTCCTCTGGCTCCACACATAGATTCCCTTGCCTATCCTTCAGTGGGCCAACCCTTTCCCTGGCTACCCTCTTGCTTTTTATGTACGTGTAAAAAGCCTTGGGATTTTCCTTAACCCTATTTGCCAATTACTTTTCGTGACCCCTTCTAGCCCTCCTGACTCCTTGCTTAAGTTCCTTCCTACTTTCCTTATATTCCTCGCAGGCTTCGTCTGTTCCCAGCCTTTTAGCCCTGACAAATGCCTCCTTTTTCTTTTTGACGAGGCCTACAATATCTCTCGTCATCCAATGTTCCCGAAAATTGCCGTATTTATCCTTCTTCCTCACAGGAACATGCCGGTCCTGAATTCCTTTCAACTGCCACTTGAAAGCCTCCCACATGTCAGATGTTGATTTGCCCTCAAACATCCGCCCCCAATCTATGTTCTTCAGTTCCCGCCGAATATTGATATAATTAGCCTTCCCCCAATTTAGCACATTCATCCTAGGACCACTCTTATCCTTGTCCACCAGTACTTTAAAACTTACTGAATTGTGGTCACTGTTACCGAAATGCTCCCCTACTGAAACATCTACCACCTGGCCGGGCTCATTCCCCAATACCAGGTCCAGTACCGCCCCTTCCCTAGTTGGACTGTCTACATATTGTTTTAAGAAGCCCTCCTGGATACTCCTTACAAACTCCGCCCCGTCTAAGCCCCTGGCACTAAGTGAGTCCCAGTCAATATTGGGGAAGTTGAAGTCTCCCATCACCACAACCCTGTTGTTTTTACTCTTTTCCAAAATCTGTCTACCTATCTGCTCTTCTATCTCCCGCTGGCTGTTGGGAGGCCTGTAGTAAACCCCCAACATTGTGACTGCACCCTTCTTATTCCTGATCTCTACCCATATAGCCTCACTGCCCTCTGAGGTGTCCTCTCGCAGTACAGCTGTGATATTCTCCCGAACCAGTAGCGCAACTCCGCCTCCCCTTTTACATCCCCCTCTATCCCGCCTGAAACATCCAAATCCTGGAACGTTTAGCTGCCAATCCTGCCCTTCCCTCAACCAGGTCTCTGTAGTGGAAAAATATTTCCCAATTTTTTTCTGGTAAGGTACAAACTCTCCCCGTCGGGGAATTGAACCCTGGTCTCCCGCGTGACAGGCAGGGATACTAACCACTATACTAACGAGGAACTTTAATTTAGGTGTAAACTTATTGAAAATTCAATGGGATTGCGACAGTAACAAGGCATTTACATCACGTATGCAACCAGTACACTGACAGCATCAACTACCCACAGATTAAGTCCCAGAAATAAGAGCCCAGCCCAGTGCATAATGGGCCTGAACTCTCTCGGAGTGGCAATCATCATCGGATTGCCACTGTGCACCCAATTTTATGCATGAACTTTTTCTCTCAGTGTGTCTGGACTCAGGCCAGGTAAGATCAAGGTAGTGCAACACGCCCCCAGGGCCTAGGCTGGTTTAGCACAGTGGGCTAAACAGCTGGCTTGTAATGCAGAACAATTCCTGATTCAATTCCCATGCCAGCCTCCCCAAACAGCCGCCAGAATGTGGCGACTAGGGGTTTTTCACAGTAACTTCATTGAAGCCTACTAAGCGATTATTATTTTTATTTTTTTTATTGTTGAAGTGTGTCGAACAAAAGGAGGTCACACACCCTTTTTTACTGCACTAGCTGCTGTAAACTAGGTAAGTTTAAAGGGCCAGTGAAACTTCAAGCCCTTGACAGCCCAGGACGAAGTTATTTGTCAAAGGGAAGTGGATAGGATTTGGGGAGTGGTGGGTCAGAGGTCATGGTGGGGGAATCGGAGGTCGGGGGGGGGGGAGATTGGAGGTCGGTGCGGGAGAGATCTGAAGTCGGGGAGTTCGGTGGTCGGAGTGGTCAGAGGTCGGTGCCGGAGGTCGCAGGGGGGTCGGTGGTCAGCGCTCGGGGCACGAGGGGAGGGGGTGTTGAGCTTTAGGGGGGCAGTTTGACATCAGTGCGGAGGGGGTCAGGCCTCAGTGGAGCGTCTCGGGCCTCAGGCCGGTTCAGGTCAGGCTTGGGGGTGTCCGTGTGGGGATTAGAGTTGGGCCTGGTGGGGACTGGGGAGGATCTGGTCTTGGGAGAATACTGTGGGTGACATTGCAATTGGACGAGTGGCCTTTCAGGGATCTTGGAAGTGGGTAAGTCCCGTGGAGGGAGTATTCGGGGGTTGGACATATCGGAGGAGTCCAGTGGGGTACGGCCTGGGTTATGCAATAGATATGCAGAAGTTAGAAGTGTTTGAATCCTTTTAACCTTTTCTGAGCAACTAGACACTGTCAGATGTTTGCAATTTAAATCTAATTTTCAGATGATTCCCTGTGCTGTCCAGGGGAAGTTTGTGCTTCTGTACAATTACCATGCAAACCCTTATGTGGGAACTTCCAAAGGGGATTTTCATGCGCATCTTTGGAGTACCCCCCTCCCCCAGCCCCCTGCCCCCAACACGGTGTGGAGAAGCCCAGGAGTTATGGCCAAATCTGTTTATTCCGCACTTCAATTTTATATTTTAGCTTCTGTCCATTTTCATTTTAAGTTAAAACACTGAAGCATCTTGGGGCATTTTTCTAGCTTGAAGCTGTAATGCAGAATGTTGTGGTTTTCATTAGATTTGCCAACCTACCATTTTTCCCTGTACGCCCTAAATGCAACGTTTTGCTATATGTTATCACTGTCAACACTTGGTGGCCTGCAATCCAGTGATAATACTGGGCCTTCGGTGGGTGTCATACCCACAACAGCCTCAACCTCTGTGATGGTGCAGCTACTCAGTAGAGCTACCGGCCTCTGATTAGCTGTCAGCCCTCAGCGGGTGAGAACTTGGCCCCTGGGGTCCTTGATCTAGGGGCAGGCCCACCACTGTCCAGTTAAATACCCAAGCAACGTTTCATTTGGTGGGCCTTCCCGAAAAGAGACAACGTGAGTCTCTTGTGGCCCTCCAGTCGGTGGGTGAGACCCCCATCACCTCCATTAAATACCGCCAGAGTCTCACATTGCATTTTCAACACTCTGATGTGACATAGTGTCATCCCAAACCTCAGCTTGTATATTTGCCTTGCAACAATACACAAAAGATATAATACTACCAAATTCACACAGGACTGCAAGCACATTTGGAATAGATCTGTGATCATTTGTCATCAGCAACCTGGCCTCTACAAGCCTTAGAACAACTTTTAAGAGCCATTATAAGCAGATCAAATTAAGTTATGACATTATTTAATTCCATATTTGAGATTGTTGCCGGCTTCAATGAGTATCTTCTATCTTGGGAAAATTGGTTGATTCCTTTTCAATAATTTAACTTGTATCCTAAAGGCGTTCACTAGTTAGAAACAGTTCAACATATATATTATCCTCCTCTCCTGTTCTCTGCCTGAAGTCAGGTCCTTCGTAATTATTTGCAGAATCACAGCAAAGTGCTGTGATTTTTACGATGGGTTGGGTTAGGAGGCTAGTCCCGAATCCGCCCGAGCCGGGATGGGGATCGAATCCCATGCTGCTGGCACTAACTTGATCCACATGCTGGCTGTCTAGCCGACTGAACAGACAGCTCATCTGATTTTAGTTTCCTGAATTTAGGTTTTCCCCTGAGTTCTTGGACTGTTTTGATAGCTCGTGACTGCGTCAACAGCAATGAATTTGGCACGAGGAAAGTGCTAAGGGCTATGAAAGTTCTAACCTTTTAAGAATCCAGCAAAGGCAAAAGAGGAAGTAGAGGGCCATGGTCAGCAGATAGGCCAGAGGGAGGTTATAGTTAAAGATCTGTTTTCCATCAAATGTATAATACCCATAGAACATGTAGGAATCTTCCATGAATCCCTGTAAAAAAAAAACAATCAATGTTAGAGAAGGAATTATTTGATGATTTTAATCGTAACGTTAACATTTAATGTTGGTTCCACATCTAATTACGAGATCATTGCGTTTCTAATTATAACATATTTGATCATTGTTCTGCAGGCTTTGATTGACCCGAAACGTCCTTTAGCTTAGCAGTGGAAAGAGATAAATTCCACACCATAGAAACTGTATCGAAACCCCCCACTCGCCCCCTTCCATCCACCTTCCCAACGGCTCATTAACATCACCTAATCCCTATCCATAAACATTGACCTCCTCTCTTCCAGCTAACCTTTCATCATTGTTGAGGCCGCTATCCATGTTTGGGATTTGGTTCCTCAAATGCTCACCTTCGGAAATCCATTCTCAAAATCTGCACTTTGTTCTTTCGGGAGCTACCTAGGTTGCCACGCCTTGCAGGATCGAACGTGATCTCGCGAGGTGTTGTGATCTGAATCCCGCTCATTGTGGGCGGGGTCACTATTTTGGAAATATTTTGGAGACAGCGAGTCTCACTCTAATCTGCTCTCCCCTGAGGCGTTGGATTCTAACCTTTCACCTCGGAGCCCTTGGCCGAGTGCTGTTCAGTGCTGGTCTCCACAAACAGGGACTAGATAAGAGAGCAATCGTGGGCCTCTCCCAGGGGGTTGGAGGCCCCCAGATGCTTGCCCTCTTGACAGGGTGGCACCCTGGCACTACTGGGACCACCCCAGTACCTTGGCACTGCCAGTCTGGTACCATGGCAGTGCCACCTGGGTGCCAGCCTGGCACTGCCAAGGTGCCCGGGTGGCACTGCCAGGGTTCGAGGCTGGGATTGCCAAGCTGGCATATTTCCCATGAAGGGGATTGGGCTCCGGGGTGCCCTGCATGGATGTGGTGGGGTGCGGGGAGGGTCCAAGGACCCTCTTATGGGTGAGTTGGGGCTTTGAGGGTCGGCGAGCAGAGTTCCTCAGTGCAGGAAATGAAACTAAGTGCGGCCTTGGCAGGGTGTTCCCCGCTAAGGCCTGAATAGAACCAGAGTCCCAGTGGATAGCGTGGTGTTTCTTGGTGCTGCAAGCTTCTGGGAAATACCTGGCTAAATGCGCTGGTTACAGGACTCTGTTCCCATTTGGTTATATCCCGCCCCTTATCCCCTGCTGATCCACATTCGCCACCATAATGGAAAAGCTCCATTGGATCTTCAGGTCCCCGCACGGAGATTTCCACATCTTAGCCTCACTTAAAATGTCAAAATGGCGTCACTCTTCTGCGCCATTGCAACCTCTTTCAGTCAATATCCCAGGTGGCATCATCTTGGCTTCCCCCTGTGTAACAGCTCTCTTCCTCACTATGGTCCACTATTGAAGAAGGTCATCAACCCTTCGCCAGCCTGCAGTATGGAATTCTCTTCTCCAAGCCTCGTTCTAGCTACTTCACCCCACCTCCTTCAGGCACCATGCCCGAGGAAGATGATGGCACCCATGGACTTCTATTGGATTGGTCGATTATGCTTGGCAAAGTGCCGTCGTGATTTCTGCAGTCTGGCTGACCAGGAAAACTCTCCCGCTCTCACCGCCTACCATCAGACATATTGGAAGGATTTACGGGCGGATAATCGACATGATTGGCCACATTATGAAAACAGACCTTTCATGGCCCCGGAGTCACCACCACGGCCCCACAGATCTCCTCCATTCCTTCCCTACACCTTTAAATCCTCTTCAAAACATATCTATGCCTTTGCTCACTCTTCCCATCTCTTCTCTAAGTGCTAGTTCCGAGTCCGCTTCACCTGTTGTGAAGTGCCTTGCAGCATTTAAAAATGTTAAAAGCACTTTCCAACGTCGACACTCCATTGAAACTTATTTTTTCCTTCTGGACTTATTTGTTCTACATAAGATAGTTTATTAAAAATGTTTATTAAATCTTTTGATGAAAATTAGTTCCTGAAAATAATTTTCAACCTAACACATGTCAAAAAATCATACAAACCTCCAGTGGAGTAACATGGAGTTAAAAAAGGATAATTTTGTTAAACCACAAAGCTATATAAACTATACTTGGCTGCCTCGGTTAAATGGGTGACCTGCCATTGTTTTTGGATCAGCTTACAAGCTGCAGTTAGTAACGGGAATTGAAGAACACACCAGGCAGCATTAGTCTATCTCCAAGAGTCACTTGCCCTGATTCCCTTTAACGCTTCAGCGTAAATGGTACAATGGTTCCCACACAGACAATAAAATAACAGTAGCTCAATTTTCTCCATTTAAGGGAATATATGCTGATGTCATTCAACTCTGAAGAACCGCAGAGCTCTGGGACCAAGCCTCCATCCGCCCTTAGCCAGTGGCTCACCTACACATTCACCTTAAAGTCTACTTTAAAGATGGTGCATTTTCTGAACAAGATAATTGCCGCTAAATAGTTTAGGCTTCTCATTAAAGTCTCTCCACCAAAGCCCAATGCAGGTCGCATGGATTTGGATCCCAATCATAATTTAAATTGAGCGGCCTTACCTTCACCACCTCTAAATTTGTTATGTTGGAGTTCTTGACCACTGTGCCGGGATTTAGTACTGTAGTTATCTGTAACTCCACATGTAGCAAATTAGCCATTTGACCTGTGATGATATGCCCCGGTATCTGGTTAAAGTCCACTAACTCTCTTAACTGGGGAGATTGGCGAAATGAGGCACTCAAGGTACAGTTATTTTAGTGAGAATAATTGCATTAAGTGAGCAGCAACTATAAAGGTGTTAAGAGAAGATCAGTGCCCACCTTTTCGCCGGTTTCTACAAACTAAATTAATTCAATAAAACATATGATGGTGCCATCTTGTGGGGAGATGTTGCAATCTTACAATGTTATTGTTTTGTGGTGTTAATTATGAACATTGCAATTTTATGCTGTTATCCAAGTTTCTTTTTAAAAATATATATTTTTATTAAAATTTTCAACATTTTAATATTTTTACAAAAAATAAGCATAAGCCCAATACAACCCCTCCCCCCACCCCTTGATGGCGACCAGATCCCCAAAATGTAAGATAAACAAACCCCATCTATGGTGGAACCCCACATCTGCCTCTCTCAGAGAAAATTTCACCTTCTCCAAATACAGGAACTCCATTAGACCCCCCTGCCACACCGGGAAGAAGATGACCCCCACCCCAACAGGACCTGCTTGTGAGTGATCAACTAGGTGAAGGCTAAAACATCTGTCCCCACCATCTAAGTTTCTTAAACCACTGTATTTTCCTTTTTAGAAATTATTGTTCAGTAGCTAAAACAGCTGTGGGTACCTCTCAGGCTGTTAATCCAAGAGGGAAAAAAGTTTTTTTCTGTCCATTACTTTTGAATCTTTTTTCAGCATTTTTCATATTCTGATCTCTCTCCCCCCCCCCCCCCCCCCCGATCTCTCCCCTCTTCCCCCCCACTGATCTCTCCCATCTCCCCCCCTGATCTCTCCCCTCTTCTCCCCCCCCCCCCAAGTACTTTCCCTCAGAAACCATCAAAGGACTGGTAATTCGAGAGAGAGAGAGAGAGAGAAAGACACAGATCAGACAATATTCCCAGCCTCTTAATTAATTTTGCGTACCAAATCAATCTGGTTTTCCATTACCCTGTCACTCTACCTCCCCAGCTGTTAATACCAAGCGGTTTTTCAGTTCGGAGTGCCGGCTCAAACTAATTATCTGAGTTAATTGACCAAATGACAGCGTACAGGGGCAGAAGGGGAGATTTTAGGATCAATTACTTACAAACCTCAATTAAAAAATTTAACTAGAGACTACAAGGCATTAATCACAACGTCTGATGCAGTTTTTGTGGGCACTGAACAAACATGCGGTGGATAGAAGGAATACATGGTCAAACTGCACCCCCCCCCTGTAGGGGAATGTGCAACATTAGTTCCCTTTGGTATTGACCACAAACCTCATGTGTGAACAAATTTAGTTGCATTTATTCTACCCTTGAATTACCCAGTGGTTATGTTACTGGGCCAACCATATAGAAGTCATGACATCAAATAAAACCAAAATACTGCGGATGGTGGAAATCGAAAATGAAAATATAAAAATACTGGAAAAACGCAGCGGCTCCGAAGAAGAATCATGCGGACTCGAAATGTTAACTCTGTTTCTCCCTCCACAGATGCTACCAGACCTGCTGAGCATTTCCTGCACTTTCATTTCAGATTTCGCCTTTTCCAGCTAAACTAAGGCTTGGGGGACGGCCATTTCCCGGTTTGTTCCCCACTGCAATACCTCGACCAATCAGAGTTGACCTGTCTGATTTTAATTTGTAACACAAGTCTTGGTAGTTAACAGTTAACTCTTTTCTGCTGCATTCTCCATGGCAACGCCTCTGTCAATCAGAGCCTACTTGCCAACCAATCAGCACTCTCTTCTCAGGCAATTTAAATTGTTGTTCCTTTTACTGTTGATTTATCGTGTGTAGCTGTCCAGGTGAGTGCCAGATGAAAAACTTTGATAGCATGTCTCTTTTTTCAGCAAAAGTAAATTACCGTTCCAGAGAACAGATCCAAGATATATGCATAAAAAGGAACCAAGCCATGAAGGTATGGATCGTACTTGAAACATTCAGAGGCTGAAAAGGAAATTGAAAACACATTTTGTTAATGTTGTGTCTGCTGATTTACTGTGCTGTCCTCAGCAACTTAATTGACTACAGTGTAAGTTAATGTGAGCTAGTGCAATGAGAATGCACCACTGAAAGTGTATTTAGCACCAATACTGAAATTGTAACATAAAGCGAACACCAGGCCTCAGTCTGGCTAGGAGAAAAGTAGGGTGAGACCTCAGGAAGTGTGAGGGTAGTTTCACATCCAAGGCCTTGACACTTTGGGGAAATATACATATAAACCGATTAGGTTGAACATTAATCCAATGCAGATACTGCTATTCCATTTAAAATGTCAGGCGGCGTCCATGATATCTAGAACCAAACAGGTACAGATCCCAAATAGACTGATGAACTGGCATTCATGCCAAATGCTGCAAATAATGTGCTAATGGTTTAAATCCAGTGGCAAGGCTGAGTTGCCCAGCCTGTGACGGTGACTGGTGCCTGTAGTGTAAATGGGATATTCTCAGTCTGAGATAACAGTGAGAGTGTAAATGGGATATTCTCAGTTTAAGACTAGAATTGACTAGAAATGGGATATTCTCAATTTGAGACTAGAATTGACAGTGTAAATGGGATATTCTCAGTCTGAGACGAACAGTGAGAGTGTAAATGGGATATTCTCAGTTTAAGACTAGAATTGACTAAAAATGGGATATTCTCAGTCTGAGACTAACAGTGAGAGTGTAAATGGGATATTCTCAGTCTGAGACTAACAGTGAGAGTGTAAATGGGATATTCTCAGTTTAAGACTGCTGCCTACAATGTAAATGAAGACCCATGAAATAAAACCTTAGATATAGATGACTTACTATTTCCAATGGTTAAGTCTAAAATCCTAGTGAGTAAACCATTGGTTTTTAGGCGTAAATGAGTTAGATTACAGAAATCTCTGAAGAACACATCGAACGTCCAGTAAAACCTCTTTGTGATGATCTCGGATTCTAACTGCCAAACAGGGCAATTGAACATAGTGGCAATGGGACAGGTGCCGCACAAAGTTTCCCTGTTCAATTAAAAGAAAACAAATAGAGACTGCAGAGATATTTTGAAATTAGCACCTTGGGATCAGCTGGATTTGAAATAAAGTCAAAGGTAATCACAATGAAGGACCAGGAGGGATCTTTTATTACAGAAAGTGATTGAAAAATTCTTGGAAACAAGAATGGCCCTAACACAACAAATACTGCCCACCAACAGACAGTCAATCAAAGCAATGGAAGAATAGGTCTCTGAATATGCTGAATGTTGGCTACCATACATGCACCCATCTCAGCTTCAATCGTTAAAAAGGTAGTTAACAGTGCTTGTAACTAAAGAGCCAACTTATTTAACCTGTCAATTTAACTGGATAAACCAATTGAAATGAAATGAAATGATATGAAAATGAAATGAAATGGCAATCATAGGATCATAGAATTTACAGTGTAGAAGGAGGCCATTCAGCCCATCGAGTCTGCACCGGCTCTTGGAAAGAGCACCCTACCCAAGGTCAACACCGCCACCCCAGCCCCACAACCCAGTAACCCCACCCAACACTAAGGGCAATTTTGGACACTAAGGGCAATTTATCATGGCCAATCCACCTAACCCACACATCTTTGGACTGTGGGAGGAAACCGGAGCACCCGGAGGAAACCCACGCACACACGGGGAGGATGTGCAGACTCCGCACAGGCAGTGACCCAAGCCAGAATCGAACCTGGGACCCTGAAGCTGTGAAGCAATTGTGCTATCCACAAGGCTACCGTGCTGCCCCTGGAAATCGCTTATTGTCACAAGTAGGTTTCAATAAAGTTACTGTGAAAAGCCCCTAGTCGCCACATTCCGGCGCCTGTTCGGGGAGGCCTGTACGGGAATTGAACCGTGCTGCTGGCCTGCCTTGGTCTGCTTTCAAAGCCAGCGATTTAGCCCATTTAAAGAGGAACAGGCACAAAGTGTATTAATAGTGATATAAATTGGTGTGCTGTTTCGTGTCACAGTCTTGGCATACTCACTGTTCTGCGGCTGCTCTGCGACTGTCTGATTGAGTTCCAGTTTACTGATATAGATGGACGGGAGGAGCACAAAACCACCAACCAAAAGAAAGGCAAAAAGATTCAGGAAGACCAAAAAGCGCAGGAAGGTGAAGTATGACTGGATGCCATTGCCATATCGACCTAGTCCACAACAGAGCACAAAGCAGTGAATAGTACATAAAATAATCATAATAATCTTTATTGTCACAAGTAGGTTTACATTAACACTGCAATGAAGTTACTGTGAAAAGCCCCTAGTCGCCACACTCCAGCGCCTGTTCAGGTACACAGAGGGAGAATTCAGAATGTCTAATTCACCTAACAAGCACGTCTTTCGGGACATGTGGGAGGAAACCAGAGTACCCGGAGGAAACCCACGCAGACACAGGGAGAACGTACAGACTCCCCACAGACAATGACCCAAGCTGGAAATCGAACCCGAGTCCCTGGCGCTGTGAAGCTAACCACTGTGCTACCGTGCCGCCCATAAAAAGGTGGGTAAGGCTTCCTTCGAGACGGAATTGAACCAGCGACCTAAGGATGTCAGCTTTAATCATCTACAGTCCTCCGCTCTACCAGTTGAGCTATCGAAGGATAGGCCTTTGTGTGTTGCATACGTGACCTCACTTATTATATCACTCAATGAAACGCTCCATATATGACAAAGTACTTTCCATTACTTTCCCAGTGCAGAAATCCTGATGGAGACACATATCAATCCATCTATTCATGATTTGCTAGTGAGCCATGCTAAACAGCGTTACTCTATTGAATACTAAAGTGAGTAGAAGGTCCACACTTTTGGAAATTTGATATAAAGGCAGGATTTCCAAACTGTGGCTCATATGGCCTGCAAGTTCTATCAGTCCAGCCCATGATGCACTGCCCCATTTGCCTTTCCATTGCCTGCTGGTTGGTTGGTACCTGTTCAAATTCATTTGCTCTGGAGGTTTGCACAAGGCTATCGGTGGATAACCCTGGAATCTAAGACTAATATCTGTTGGTATCCACAGCTTAAATTTATACAAATTATTGTTGATATTCTGTGAGAAAATATCATACATAGCCCCGGCACCTACAAAGTCAAAAATCTTAGATACTCCAGGACTTTATAATAAAACGGCAAACATGATTGCAAAGAACATGCTAACAATTCAAGACCAACCAGCAGATAAGATTGTCCTATGTAAGAGGTTGTTAGATGCTGCATTTACGTTAGAGGAAATCGGTGTAAGGGATCATTAAAATATGGAAAATGCTGACATTAGGGGCACCAAGGTAACATTCCTGTGTGAGTTTGTTAGATATAAAAAACATGGAGCCCAAAGATATGAGGGCTTACACCTGGGGCAGAAGTGCCCACTTGGGAAATTTGCTGTTGACCCCAATCTTTGACAGGCACACATGCCACTGGAGAAGCATCTAAGATTCCCACCCATTGGAGAGTTGGAAAAGTGGCCTGTTGGTTAATTTACCCATCTCATCCTGACCCCCAGAAATATCTTTCAGGGTATCCCTTTGCGAGTGGGTTGCGCTTAACCTGTTTCTTACAGAAAAAAACAGTTCAGTTCTTCCTCAGTTCATCCGGGTGAGGTCACGCTTTACAGGTTCACAGAATCGTACGCCTGGCCTCACTGGGTATTTCTCTGCTGATCCTACACCAGGTTTTCTCTGAGGACCAGGAATGTAGACACTTCTAGAAGTAAGACAATGCTGGGGTGCCTCTGTCCCAACTTTGACTCCTATATTGATGTCTGTGTTTGGATAGGTGGGAATCTCTGCTCCCAACAGGTTATCCCTGATGGATGTATTTAAGTCTCAGTTGAGCCCTCAGACCTTCTGCCATTCTCTTGCCTCAGTGACAGTGGGAGTGTGTCAGCAAGGCTGCGGGATTTCAATTCCTGCTGAACATTTTGGGAACATGAATGTGGTAGTATCAGGTATTGCAGTACCCGAGAGGCTGTAGTCCATTGGGTAAGCCTAGGAGTTTACCATTGGCTGTTTGGTATGTGGCTCCGCCCTGACAGACGGGGTATAAGAACAGGTGCCATCCCAGCAGCCCTCATTCTGTACCGAAGCTGCTGGGGAACAGATCCAGTCTATTAAAGCCTTCAGTTATGTTACAACCTCGTCTTTGAGTTTAATTGATCGTGCATCAATGAACAAAGGATATTGTTTCCTCACTATCTTCAAAATTGACCATGAATTTGGAGTGAATGACATCACAGCTTCTTAGTAAATGTAAAGCTTTAAAATGCTCCCTAGGTATGGTCAATGTTCTCTATATAAACAATCTGAACCTTTCCATGAGACTATTGTTTAGTAATCAACATCAGTTAAAAAATCTGGCTGTTATCTCTTTGCTGTTTTGCGGATCTCGCTATGCTCAATTTGGTTGGTGTTGTTCCCTACATTACAATAGGTACTATGCTTTGAAAAGTGTTTCCCTGGCTGGGTGATGCTTTGGGATATTCTGAGGTTGTGCTATATAAACAAATGTCCCCTCCTTCACCCACACTTCTACTTTTTATCCATTCCTCACTGCTGGTATCTATTATTTCCTGAAAACTCTTAATAAAGTGTTGTAATAGCCTCCTAATAACTAATATTTAATGGATAGATCACCTGAACTGCTTGATGAGCAACCACTTCCAGGTATCTGTTCTTCTTTACTATTGTCCCCAGCTTTGTCTTTCTTCAATTTATTCCATGAGAAACTTTAAAAACAATCCTACCCTCTATCAAATTCATTCAGGTACCTCCACTGAGCTGCAGTGATGTTTACTTTGACTAAAATATATCTCCATCTCCTCCCGATGGGAAAATCTTCAGAAAGCTGATTTCCCCTTTGCACTTGACGCTTTGATGCTTCCTGTGCTATGAACAACATCCCACACTGAAGAAGTCACTCATACCTTCTATTTCACCCAGAGAGCCCTTCCACAGTTCCAGCCAGGATATAGCATGTGATGCTTCCTCCTTGAGCCTCTTCAGTAATTTCTGCTGGCTTTGCTTCCAGGTCTCCCAGCTGCTGAGAGATCCACTGTTGTACTTCCTTTTCTCTCTGTGGAAAAGTTAAACTTAAATTGCAATGGACAAAGAAATGGGTCACTTCCTTTACTGATCCACTTTGAGGACATATGGACAAAATGATTTTTTGGATCAGCATGCCAGATTTATTTGATAGATTAATTGGTATAGATTATAATGAACATAGAATGCCGACAGTGCAGAAGGAGACCATCCTGCCCATCGAACCTGCACCGACCCTCCGAAAGAGAACCCTACCTAGGCCCACACTCCCACTCTATCCTGCACTGGACTGTGGGAGGAAACGAGAGTACCCGGAAGAAACCCACACAGTCACCCAAGGTCGGAATTGAACCCGGGACCCATCCTCTGTAAACTTTGAATGGTTCTGACTGTGTTACAATGACAATTTATTCAGAAAACGACCGTAGATTTAAAATCACTTTCAGCTTTTGGGTAACTTTGGCACTGACCCACAGCAACCCCCCACATACACAACAAACCTGCCCCGGCCCCTCACAGGCCAATGGACTCCCCCTCCCCCCAGCCTGGCAATACCCCAAACTCCCTAGGTACCCCCAATCCGCCCACCCCAACCCGAATTCCCAACCACCCTACCGATTGTCATCTCCACCACCCTGACTTCCACCCATTGATCACCCAGGTAACATGTTGCCATGGCTGACTCAGTTCCCCTCCTTATTTGTAAATGGTGTCCCCTCTTTCTAGATTCCCCCACAAGGAGAAACATCCTTACGGTACCTTCCCTGTCAAGTCCCCTGAGGATCCTATGTGCTTCAAAGAGATCATCTCTCATTCTTCTAAATTCCAGCAGATACTGGCCTAATTTGCCCAACCTTTCCTCAGAAGACAACTCTGCTCCATCCCAGTATCAGTCGAGTGAACCTTCTCTGAACTGCTTCTGGTGCATTTATATCAAGGAGACCAAAACTGTACACGATACTGATTTCACTAATGCCCTGTACAACTGTAGTAAAACATTCCTACTTTTATATTCCATTCGCCTTGCAATAAACAACAACATTCCATTTGCCTTCCCAATCACTTGCTTTACCCACATATTAACTTTTCTTGATTCATGTACCAGGACACCCAGATCCCTCTGCACCTCAAGGCTCTGCAATCTCTCCCCATTTAAATAATACACTATTTTTCTATTCTTCCTACCAAAGCGTGGTTTCACAGGTCGGCGCAACATCGAGGGCCGAAGGGCCTGTACTGCGCTGTAATGTTCTATGTTCTATGTTCTAAAGCATTCACATTATCCCACATTATACTCCACCTGTCAAATGTTTGCCCACTCACTTAACCTATCCATATTAGTTTGCAGACTTCTGGGGGGCGATTCTCTGCTCCAATGGCAGAGTGTCAGCGCCGGCGTCAAAACAGGAGTGTTTCACTCCGCAGTCAGCGCCCGTTCCGGGACCCCATTCTCCGGCGTGCAAGGGGGCTAGCAGGGGCGTGGCGGGGAGTGCAGGGCCGTGGCCTCAGAGCAGCGTCGGAGACCCGGCGCCATGCGATCGGCGCTGCGCCGCGGGACACATAAGGCGACATGGGCGCACAGGACGCCGATGGAGCAACATGGCGCCACGCCGAGCAGCCCCCGGTTCACGGACCATGACCTGGAGACGCTCCTGGACGCCCTTGAGGAGAGAAGGGAGCGTCTGTTCCCTGGACTCGGCCAGAGGGCCCAACACAACGACGTGGCCCGACGTCTGTGGAGGGAGGTGGGCGTGGCCATCAGTGCCATTGCATTGACATCCAGCGTTGCAAAAAGCTCAACGACCTACTGAGGGCAGCCAGGGTGAGTACCCAGCAATGTGCCCATGGCACCAACCCCCCTACCCCCCACACGTGTGACACACACCCCCTCCCCAGGGGGACGGTACAAACCACTGTCGTGACCCGCATGGCTGCAGCCACCCATACAAGCTGCGTTGGCCATGTGCCCTGTGCACCCATGCCAACATAGATCCAACCGCATGCATTGGACTGCCTAACAATTCTCTGTGCGGCCGGGCGCCTGTATTGGCACGCATCGGAGAATGGCGTCCCGGCGTCGGAGCGGCGTTGCGTGATTCGCGCGGTGCCGCAGCGATTCTCTGACCCGGCGGGAGGTTGGAGAATCCCACCCCTGATGTCCTCTTCACAACTTAATTTCCTATCTCTCTTTGTATCATCAGTAAATTTAACGACCATACATTCAGTCAAGTCACGCTGTGGCTATAAGGGCAGGTCAGAGTCTAGGGATTCTAGGAGAGGAACTCCCCTCTTGAATTCCCAAAGCTAGATGTACGGCAGCACCACTACCTGTAAGTTCCCCTCCAAGCCACACACCATCCTGACTGAACTATATCGCCATTCCATCACGTTACTGGGTCAAAGACCGGAAACTCCTATCCTGACAGCACTTCAGATTTATCTACACCACATGGACTGCAGAAGCTCAGAAAGAAAGCTCACCACCACCGTCCCAATTTGGGATGGACAACGAATGCTGGATTTGCCACCACTGCTCCCGTCCAAATAAAATGATGGTTCCATGGGATGGCATCCTGAGAAACCTTCAATATGTGAGGTTGTGTTCTCACCCAGATGACACCGTGCAAGAACTGTCATCCCAAGTTGGGGAAACGGGAATACATCAGTGGGAGGGCATTCAAGTAGGGAAAGAAAAACAAGGAACACACTGGAAGGAGATGTATAAAGGTTAGAGAGCAGAGATCATGGATGTTTAGGATAAAGGAACACTCTGCAGCAAAGGCATCCAAATGATCAGGTATCTTATGACAGTAGTAGGTGAAGTGAGACCTTTGGAATAATCCTAGAACTTTTAAAGCCATATTCAGCTACTTCTTATCAATAAATGTTGTGGAAATAGCATCCAAATTTAAATAGGTTCTATATAAAACAACAAGACAGCTGTTTATATTTCACCAAACTTATTAATTATCAATGGTCCTGTCGTGCACTGGATAGCGTCCCTGCCTCTGAGCAGGAGCTCCGGCTTCGAGTCCCACTCCAGGACTTGATGGCCAAGGAAGGTACATTCATTATGTGGCCAAACAGGTTGAGTATCAACCTGTAAATCTTTCCAACACGCCAATGGCAGGCAGTAAGAGTGGGAGACACTCCTGGTCAGCCAGGCTTGATGTGGGGCGGCGCCCCTCAAGCTATAAGCCTCTTGCTGACAGGCTAACGACTTGTTCCAGTAGAAACCTTGCTATGGGAACAGATGAAAGTCTAGGTACTAAGTGCGGGAAGGGAAACAACTCAATATCAATACAAGACATTGCCGTAATGGGACAGAACTGACCTCATTTTTCTTTTCTCTGTCAGACTAACAGGAAGCTCTCGAAGAGATTGTTTGCGATCTTCAAATAGCAGCAGCTCTTCTGCTATGAATTGTAAATTTGAAATCTCATTTCCTGAGTCCTGAATTGAAAAACGCTGTTCATTTTTGGAAGACGGGCATTCTGTCCTTCTTCTCACTGTCTCGTAACTTGGCAGTTCCTGGAAGATGCCAGTTTGGTGATAGGGTTGCAGAGAAACATTTGACAATGAGTTGCAATCTGTCAGGAAAGAGCAAATACCCGTAGGCCCAGTGACTCTCCAGATAAATCCTTAAACTGGTCTGCTTATACATTATTAATATTCCATATGTCGAGAGTCACAGCTTTATGGGAAAGATACCACTAAGTGACACCCACTTAAAAAAAAAATTCCGATCTTGGTGCATATTCTATTCAGCGACAATTTGCATTTGTATATCGCATATCCCAAGTCAGCTCACAGGAGCAAAATATGACACCCATCCACATCAGGACAAATAAAGCTTGGTCAAAGAGTTGAGTTCTAAGGTGCAATTTATTGGATGATTGGGAAGCAAAGAGACAGAGGCCTGGATTTCCGCGATATGGGAGAGGTCCTCCATCGTGGCCAGTCTCATAAATGGCCAAAAGTACAAAATCCTGCCCCTGAACCTGTCATTTCCCACCTTCGCTGGGGCCGGGCTTGGATCAGGCCAGGGTTTGTACATGCGCAATTCGTGGGGGCAGCTGGTCATTTAAAGCATCTGCTGCCTCCACTGAAGTGGGATTGTGTGGAATCCAGAGTGTGCAGATCAGAACAGGTACGAGGAGGTCGGAACTTGGTGAATTCATTTGGATAGCCAGGTATTCCTTTGGAAAACTGAGGTACCCCTTTTCATAGGGTCACAGGACACCTTCGGGAGAGGTACGGCACCCTGTGGGATTGTTAAAAGTGATTATGCACTTTTTACACACAAATTTATTGAAACTGTCAAGCTGTAAAAGAGCTGTCCAGCTGCCAATAAACTGTCCAACTGTCAAGGGACTGTTAATTCTCCAGGTGTCAAGGAACTGTTCAATGATAAGGAACTGTAAAAGAGTCGTCCAGCTGTCAAAACTGTCCAGGAAGTGTAAAAGCTTTCAAGAAACTGTCTAAGGTCAGTGGCATGGAGGGGGATAAAGACAAAGGTTGGTGAGTGTGGCCATGGATTGGCATGAGTTTTCATTCAGTTGGCCTACATTTATGGGGACAATGCGGTGAGTAGATGGACATGGGCTGGCAGAAGCTTATGGGGGGTATAGGGATTGGATACAGGAGCACGCATGAGCATAGGGTGACATGGAGGGGGTATAGGGAGTGTGTGTGGTGGGGGGTGAGGGCTGGAGGGATGTTTTTTGTTTTATTTATTTAAACACCATGCCAGAGCACAGTGGCAGGCCTTGCGCCCAATCTGCGTTTGTTCTGAGATTGACCACGATTGAAAATACCACCTGCAGAGGTCGTTTTTAAACATAAGAACATAGGAATTAGGAGCAGAAGTCGTCAATTCAGCCCTTTGAGCCTGCTCCACCATTCAATCAGATCCTGGCTGATATCTTCCGGGTCTCAAAACACCTCCTTGCCTGTTCCACATATACCTTTAACTGTTTTTTTAAAAATCAGAAATATATCCTATCTCCTTTTTGAAACTATTTATGATTCAGATTCCACCACACTGTGGGACAGAGTGTTCCACAAATTGACAACCATCTGCGAGAAGTAGTTTCCCCTCATCTCAGTTTTAAATCTACTGCCTCTCAAACAAGGTCCGTGACTTCTCGTTGGAAATTGCCCCACAATGGGGAACATTTGGTCTACGCTTAATTTGTCAATTCCTCTTAGTATCTTATATACCTCGATCAGATTCCCTCTCATTCTTCTCACCTCCAGCGAGTATAAACCCAAACTGTCCAATCTCTCCTCATACGTCAACCCTTTAATTCCCGGAATCAATCTGGTGACCCTCCTCTGAACTGTCTCCAATGCCACCCGATCCTTCCTCAAATAAGGAGACCAAAACTGGACACAATACTCCAGATGTGGTGTCAACAACACCCTATACTATTGCAACAACATTTCACTACTTTTATACTCCAGTCCTTTTGCAATAAATGGTAAAATTCCATTTGCATTTTTATTAGATGCTGTACCTGCAACCCGACTTTCTGTGATTCATGAACAAAGACACCCAGATCCCTCTGCCCAGACCCATTTTGAATCTGATCTCCGTTTAGATAATAATTTGCTTTCTATTTTTCTGGCCAAAATGGATAACATCACACTTATCCACGTTAAACTCCATCTGCCGAATTTTGGCCCATTATCCTAGCCTGTCTGTAGCCGTCTGTAAACTCTTTACTTCCTCCTCACTGCCTGCTTTTCCAGCTAGTTTAGTATCATTGAAGGTTGGGTTCACAGAGCCAGGAAACCTGCCGACTCTGTGAACCTTTTAAAAAATAATTTTAGAGTTCCCAATTCATTTTTTCCAATTAAGGGGCAATTTAGCGTGGCCAATCCACCTACCCTGCACATAGCACATAGAACATACCGTGCAGAAGGAGGCCATTCGGCCCATCGAGTCTGCACCAACCCACTTAAACACTCCCTTCCACCCTATCCCCGTAACCCAATAACCCCTCCTCACCTTTTTGGTCACTAAGGGAAATTTATCATGGCCAATCCACCTAACCTGCACGTCTTTGGACTGTGGGACGAAACCGGAGCACCCGGAGGAAACCCACACAGACACGGGGAGAACGTGCAGACTCCACACAGACAGTGACACAGCGGGGAATCGAACCTGGGACCCTGGCACTGTGAAGCCACAGAGCGAGCCACTTGTGCTACTGTGCTGCCCCATGTTTGGGTTGTGAGGGCAAAACCCACACAAACATGGGGAGAATGTGCAAACTCCACACGGACAGTGACCCCGAGCCAGGATCGAACCTGGGACCTCAGCGCTGTGAGGCAGCAATGCTAACCACTGCGCCACCGTGCTGCCTTCGACTCTGTGAACCTGACCCTGGGACAGAAATCCAAGCCAGGGAGTTTCAAGGAGGGATTCCAGAATTTTTCAGGAGCAGCTGAAGGCACATGCGTTCTCAAGAGGCCAGTATTGAAGGAATGCGCAGAGTGCTTGAGAAAGATACAGAGATAGGGAGACAGGAGTTTGAATGCGGTGTTGCCAGATCGGGAGCCAATGTTGGTCAATGAGCAGATAATTGGCGAATGAAACAGTGCATGTTGGGATAGGGGCTGCAAAGGTTTGGATGAAGGAGGAAAGCAGAGGGTGGACAGTTGAGACAAACGATAAAAATTAGTTTTGTCAGTATGAATTGTAGCCATCTGGGATGGCCGCGTCCCGATTGCAAAATGGACACTTGCAAAGACTGCAGGGAAAATTGGACATTGCTGAGAAACAAGCAGGTGCAAGCCCTGTCTGTTGATTAGAACCTTGAACGCTCAGACAGGACAGAAACTACCAAACGATTTACATACTAATGAGCCATCTCCGGGGACAAAAGGGAAACACTTAGATACACAATGTTAGGACAGACTCCCCGGCGCCAGGAGAAGCTAAGACAAAGCTGACTGACAGTCACCAGGACACGCCCAGCGATCAGGGAACCACCCCGCTATTGGAGGAAAATCGATACCGATGATTGGGAAAGACCCAATTAGTTGAGGCCAAGTTCAGGGCCCGCCCAAAAGAGCGCAAAGTCCTTTTGGGTATAAAAGGTATCCCCCAAGGGAGAACGCCCTCCTTTGGTTTTGGCTCTCAGCGAAGAGAGAGACCAGCCTAGCAGCTACAGCAGGCCAAGTAAGTTCCAAGCCAATGCACGCTACGAGATAGACGCTCCTAGTTGCTACCCTGTAAACAGCTCAACCCAGCAGCCTCAGAACCGAGCAACGGCCATTGTTCCTCTGACTGAGTGGGTGCCCGAAGCTAGATATAGGCTTTAGTAATAGTGGTAGTATAGTTTGTAGAGTTTATGCATGAGTAGATTTGACTGTGTGTAAATAAATGAGCATTGCTCAGTATTCGGTTCTGAACCTTGTGGCGGTGTCGAAAGATATCTGGCGACTCTTGAGCAAAGTTGATTAAACAGAGCCAAATTCATAGAATTTATTTCATAGAATTTACAGTGCAGAAGGAGGCCATTCGGCCCATCGTGTCTGCACTGGCTCTTAGAAAGAGCACCCCACCCAAGGTCCACACCTCCACCCTATCCTCATAACCCAGTAACCCCACCCAACACTAAGGTAAATTTTGGACACTAAGGGCAATTTACCTTGGCCAATCCACCTAACCTGCACATCTTTGGACTGTGGAAGGAAACCGGAGCACCCGGAGGAAACCCACGCACACACGGGGAGGATATGTAGACTCCGCACAGACAGTGACCCAAGCCGGAATCGAACCTGGGACCTTGGAGCTGTGAAGCAATTGTGCTATCCACAATGCTACCGTGCTGATCGATTCTAAAAACAACCTCAGTTGTGTCACATTTTGAAGACGTGGGGCGGGATTCTCCGACCCCTCACCGGGTGGGAGAATCGTCGGGGGTCGGTGTGAATCCCGTTCCCGCCGTCCTCCCAATTCTTCCGCCCCCCAAGATCCGGCCCGACTTGAGTCGTGTCGCCCACCTCGGAGAATGGCGGGGTATGGTGTGACACAATGGGTGTTGGGGCCGCCCGAATTCTCCGGCCCCCGATGGGCCGAAGTCCCGCCTGCCTGTAGCCGGTCCCGCCGGCGTAAGTCAGAGTAGGTCCCTTACCGGCGGGACCTGGCGGCGCGGGCGGGCTCCTGGGTTCCTGGGGGGTCGCGGGGGGATCTTGCCCTGGGAGGTGCCCCCACGGTGGCCTGGCCCAGGGTTGGGACCCACCAATCCATATGCGGGCCTGTGCCGTGGGGCCACTCTATTCCTTCTGCATCGGCCGTTGTGGTCCTTGCGGACGCCAGCACGCGCTGGCACTCCCGCGCTGACTCAAGCAGGCCGGCGGAAGCCCTTCGGCGATGGTTGGCGTGGTGCCAGGCCCCTATCCCGCCGGCCGGCGGGGCGCCAACCACTCCGGGGCGGGCCTAGCCCCTGAAGGCGCGGAAGATTCTCCGGCTAACTGGAATTTCTCTGTCAGTTCGTCCATTGTTGCTACCCTGCTGTCAGTGTATAGGTCCCTGACTGTCAGTGTCCCTCCGTCGTGTCCCCATTTTTTGAAGGTGGGTCAGTCAGCGCTGGTGTGAACCTATGGTTGTTGCCGATGGGAGCTTTGTCCGACAGTTTGGTCAGTCCAAGTTGCTGCCTTAGTTGGTTCAAGGACAGGAGGGTGGCTGCTGGAGTGTTTTTTTGGGTGGGGCTAGGAGTGCCACCGTGGCGAGGGCCCGGAGGGAGGTCCCCTTGCAGGAGGCCTCTTCCGCACCCACCCACTCGGCTTCTGGCTCCTTGATCCATCCCCTTATTCGCTCGGCCGTCGCTGCCAAGTTGTAGAATTGTAGGTTTGGGAGGGCTAGCACCCCCCTGGATTTTGTTTTTTGTAGGACCTTCTTTGGGATCCTAGCATTCTCCATCCCCCCCCCCCCCCCCCCCACACCCCCCCACCCCCCCCCCCCCCCCACCCCCCACCCCCATACGAACGCCATGTTTAGTTTGTATAGTACTTTGAAAAAGGCCTTAGGGTGTAGATGGGGATGGATCGAAGTAGGAAGAGGTACCTGGGCAGCACATCCATTTTGATCGTCTGGACTCTCTCCGCGAGGGAGAGTGGGAGTGTGTTCCATCTTTGCAGGTCCTTTTTTACTTTGTCTGTCAGACTGGTGAGGTTCCATTTGTGGATCCCTTTCCAGTCATGGGTTATTTGGATCCCCAGGTAGCGGAATTTGTGTAGGGCTTGTTTAAACAGCAGTCCCGTTGGTGCTGCCCCCCCTACTTGTGGGTGTACCGGAAAGATCTCGCTTTTGCTCATGTTGAGTTTGTAGCCCGAGAAGGCGGCAAACGCTTTCAGGAGCGCGATGATTCTGTCCATGCTGCTCTGTGGATCCGAAATGTAGAGGAGCAGGTCACCTGCATAGAGAGAGACTCTGTGCTCTCTGCCGCTCCTTTGGATCCCCCTCCAGCTTTTTGCTGCTCTGAGAGCAATTGCTAATGGTTCGATTGCTAGTGCGAACAGCAGCGGGGACAGTGGGCACCCTTGTCTGGTGCCCCTGTGCAGCTGGAAGTATCGGGAGTTGGTGTTGTTGGTCCGTACGCTCGCCATGGGAGCGTTGTATAAGAGTTTTACCAAGGAGGTGAACCCTGTGTCGTGTTATTCACCCTGAGGTAACACGGACTGCAACACCATGCAGATAAACAATAAAGCATACACCAACCGTAAGCGTTGGTTCAAATAAATTTATTGAACTTCAGTAACGAAGCACACAGCTGCTGTGGGTTGACTCTCTACTACTCTAAGTAAACTAACTCTAACTATTTAGACCAGCCTAGCTCTGATCCATGTGTAGAAGATGTTGAATGATTTGTACACCCTGACTGTCACTACAGTTGTCACCAGTGGAAAGAGGCGGAGTGCTGATGCCTCGTGTATTTTATAGTTGGAAGCCCTCCTCTGGTGTTCTGTCTGGTGATTGGTTGTGTTCTGTTCTGTATGTTGATTGGCTCACCTGGGTGTCTGTCACTGCCTGCTTTTACTTCATGGTGTGCATGGGTGCATATTATGACACCCTGTTCCATGCCCGAACCACTCCAGTACCTCTATGAGGTATTTCCATTCGACCCTGTCGAAGGCCTTTTCTGCGTCTAGGGAGACGATCACCACTGGTGTTCTCTCCCCGGAGGGGGTCATTATCACGTTCAGCAGGCGCCTGATGTTCGAGGTTAGCTGCCTACCTTTGACAAAACCCGTCTGGTCCTCTGCGACCACCTATGGTACGCAGTCTTCTAGCCTTTTGGCTAGGATTTTGGCCAGTATTTTGGCATCTGCGTTCAGCAGTGAGATGGGTCTGTATGACCCACATACCAATGAGTCTTTATCTTTCTTCGGTATCAGCGAGATTGAGGCCTGTGCTAGCGTGGGCGGCAGTGTGCCCCTCGCTAGTGAGTCTGTGAACACCTCCCGCAGGTGCGGGGCCAGTGCTGTCACAAATTCTTTGTAGAAGTCCGCCGGTAACCCGTCTGGTCCCGGCACCTTCCCGCCTGCATGGAGCTAATGCTGTCCATGATCTCTCCCAGTGCTAGTGCTGCTTCCAGACCCCGTTTTCTGCCCTCCCCCACGACTGTAATGTCCAATCCATCAAGGAACCGTTTCATCCCAGACTCCCCCATTGGGGGCTCTGAGGTGTACAGCCCTTGGTAGAAGGCCTTGAAGGTTTTGTTAATCTTTTCCGGTTCTGTTTCTAATGTGCCTCTGGTATCCTTGATTTGTGCAATTTCTCTGGTGGCTGCCTGCTTTCTCAGCTGGTGTGCCAACAGGCGGCTGGCTTTGTCTCCATGTTTGTATAGGGTCCCACGTGCCTGGCGCACTGCTTTCCTGGTGGAGAGCAGATCAAAGTTCTTTTGTAGCTCTTCCCTCTTTGCCAGGAGCTCTACGGTCGGGGCCTCGGAGTATTTATGGTCTACCTCCATGTGGTAGTCTGTGTAGAGGTATTACGGTACCTGGTAATGCTGGAACACCATTGGTAGATATTGTATGTTTCTTATTGGTCAAGCAGTATGGTAGCTCCGCCCTGTAAGGCGGGGTATAAGAGCCCGTGCCGCCCCAGCAGCCTTCATTCTGTACCTGAGCTGCTGGGGGATACATCTAGCTTACCGTGGGCAGCACGGTAGCATTGTGGATAGCACAATTGCTTCACAGCTCCAGGGTCCCAGGTTCGATTCCGGCTTGGGTCACTGTCTGTGCGGAGTCTGCACATCCTCCCCGTGTGTGCGTGGGTTTCCTCCGGGTGCTCCGGTTTCCTCCCGCAGTCCAAAGATGTGTAGGTTAGGTGGATTGGCCATGCTAAATTGCCCATAGTGTCCAAAATTGCCCTTAGTGTTGGGTGGGGTTACTGGGTTATGGGGATAGGGTGGAGGTGTTGACCTTGGGTACGGTGCTCTTTCCAAGAGCCGGTGCAGACTTGATGCGCCGAATGGCCTCCTTCTGCACTGTAAATTCTATGATAATCTATGATTAAAACCTTCAGTTGGACTACAACCTCGCTTTAGTGGTCATTGATCGTGCATCAATTTAATAAGCTAGATTTAAAAGGATGGAGCTCCGAATCAAGCCGGAGTGTCTGCAACTCAGCCCCCACGCGGCGAACTCAGCGGCAACCTTCAAGCACTGTCTGGTGTGTTTTAAAGGATATTTCAGAATGGTCGAAAACACACCCACGGGAGAACAGAAAATGCAAGTCCTGCACTTGAGGGTGAGCCCGGAAATTTACACCCTCATCAAGGACGCGGAAGACTTCGATGCAGCAATAGAGCTGCTAAAAGGACATTATATTCGCCCGGTAAACCAAGTCTACGACCGGCATCTGCGAGCAACGAGGCGAAAAATCCCTGGGGAATCGCTGGAAGAATTCTACCGTGCGCTCCTGGTGTTTGGGAGAAACTGCAGCTGCCCGCAAGTTTCGGCGAGCGAACACACAGAACTCTTGATCTGGGACGCTTTCGTGGCAGGTATGCTGTCCTCCCAAATCCGCCAGCGATTCTGGAAAAAGACACCCTAGGCCTCAAGGAGGCACGGGCCCTTGCAAGCTCCCTGAATGTGACCTCCAGAAACGCCCGCGCTTACGTTCCCGACCGCGCGGCAGCCCCCTGGGCAGCGTGGAACCCCTCTGCAGCCGAACCCGAGACATCCCCCATCCCCCCACAAGCTTGTGCTGCAAGGTGGCCTGGCAACCCCGTGGGGCCCCGCTGCTACTTTTGTGGGCAGGCCATGCACCCCCGGCAGCGCTGCCCGGCCCGCGCATCCACCTGCAAAGGATGCGGTAAAAAGGGCCACTTCGTGGTGGTATGCCAGGCCCATGCGGTCGCCGCAGTCTCCGGCGGCGAATGCGGACCGCCACCACAAACCTCTCCACGGTCCCCGTGCAGCTGTGGGGCACCGCCATCTTCCTACTCCAGGGCCACGTGTGGCCCCCGGGCGCCGCCATCTTGTCCCGCGGACGCCACCATCTTGTCCCGCGGACGCCACGTTCGATGGATGGGCGCCGCCATTTTAGGCACCCCCAGCCATGTGCGACTAATGGGAGCCGCCATCTTGGATGGACTCCCAGGACCCCAGCTCAGCTGACCGCACACCGCCCGAAGAGAACACTCAACTGCTGAGATTAGCCTCGGTGACCCTCGATCAGTCCCGGCCTCGAACACTCTCAACTGCTACAACAACAGTACTAATCAACGGGCACTGGACGTCCTGCTTAATTGACTCTGGTAGCACGGAGAGCTTCATACACCCCGACATGGTACGGCGCTGTTCTCTCCTCGTCCACCCCATTAATCAAAAATTCTCTCTGGCCTCCGGTTCCCACTGAGCAGAGATAAAGGGGTTTTGTGTAGCAAACCTCACAGTCCAGGGAAGGGAGTTTAAAAATTAACGGCTCTACATCCTACCCCACCTCTACGCGGCCACACTCCTAGGTTTAGAATTCGAGTGTAATCTCCAAAGTCTAACTTTCAAATTCGGCGGCCCTATACCCCCCCTCACTGTCTGCTGCCTCGCGACCCTCAAGGTCGATCCGCCTTCCCTGTTTGCGAACCTCACCCCGGATTGCAAACCCGTCGCCACCAGGAGCAGACGGTACAGTGCCCAGGACCGGATCTTCATCAGGTCAGAGGTCCAAAGGCTACTAACGGAAGGGGTCATTGAAGCTAGCAACAGTCCCTGGAGAGCTCAAGCAGTGGTGGTAAAGACTGGGAAGAAGCATAAGATGGTCATTGACTACAGTCAGACCATCAACAGGTTTACGCAGCTGGACGCGTACCCTCTCCCCCGCATATCCGACCTGGTAAACAGGATCGCGCATTACAAGGTCTTCTCCACGGTGGATCTTAAGTCCGCCTACCACCAGCTCCCCATCCTCACTAGTGACTGCAGATACTCTATCTTCGAGGCAGATGGTCGGCTCTATCACTTCTTAAGGGTTCCCTTCGGTGTCACCAACGGGGTTTCGGTCTTCCAGTGCGAGATGGACTGAATGGTTGACCGGTCCGGTTTACGGGCAACATTTCCGTATCTCGATAATGTCACCATCTGCGGCCATGACCAGCAGGACCACGACACCAACCTCCGAAAATTCCTCCAGACCGCAAAGATCCTTAACCTTACATATAACAAGGATAAATGTGTGTTTAGCACCGACCACCTAGCCATCCTCGGCTACGTAGTGCGAAATGGAGTTATAGGCCCTGACCCTGAACGCATGCGCCCCCTTATGGAGTTCCCCCTCCCTCACTGCTCCAAGGCCCTGAAGTGCTGCCGAGGGTTTTTCTCTTACTATGCCCAGTGGGTCCCCAACTATGCGGACGAGGCCCGTCCCCTGATCCAATCCACAGCTTTTCCCCTGTCGATAGAGGCCCGCCAGGCCTTCAGCCGCATCAAAGCAGACATTGCAAAAGCCACGATGCACGCCATCGACGAGTCCCCTTCCAGGTCGAGAGCGACGCGTCTGACATAGCTCTGGCGGCCACCCTCAACCAAGTGGGCAGACCCGTGGCCTTCTTCTCATGTACCCTCCATGCTTCCGAAATCCGCCACTCCTCAGTTGAAAAGGAGGCCCAGGCCATAGTAGAAGCTGTGCGACATTGGAGGCATTACCTAGCCGGCAGGAGATTCACTCTCCTCACCGACCAACGGCCGTTGCTTTCACGTTTGATAATGCACAGCGGGGCAAGATAAAAAACGATAAGATCTTGCGGTGGAAGATCGAACTCTCCACCTACAACTACGGGATCTTGTATCGTCCCGGGAAGTTAAACGAGCCTCCTGATGCCCTGTCCCGCGGCACATGTGCCAACGCACAAGTGGACCACCTCCGAGTCCTCCACGAGGACCTCTGCCACCCGGGGGTCACTCGCTTTTTCCACTTTATCAAGACCCGCAATCTGCCCTACTCCATCGAGGAGGTCAGGACAGCCACCAGGGACTGCCAAATCTGCGCGGAGTGCAAACCGCACTTCTACCTGCCAGAGAAAGCGCACCTGATAAAGGCTTCCCGTCCCTTTGAACGCCTCAGCATGGACTTCAAAGGCCCCCTTCCCTCCACCGACCGCAACACATACTTCCTGAACGTGATTGACGAGTACTCCCGGTTCCCATTCGCCATCCCCTGCCCCGACATGATCGCAACCACCGTCATCAAGGCCCTCCATAGCATCTTTGCACTGTTCGGGTTCCCCGCTTACATACATAGTGATAAGGGGTCCTCCTTTATGAGCGACGAACTGCGTCAATTCCTGCTCAGCAAGGGAATCGCCTCGAGCAGGACGACAAGTTACAACCCCCGGGGTAACGGACAGATATAGAGGGAGAACGGAACGGTCTGGAAGACCGTTCTACTGGCCCTACGGTCCAGGAATCTCCCAGTCTCCCGCTGGCAGGAAGTCCTCCCGGCTGCCCTCCACTCCATCCGCTCACTGCTTTGTACCACAACCAACCAAACACCTCACGAACGTCTCCTGGTCTTCCCCAGAAAGTCCTCCTCTGGGACCTTGCTCCCGACCTGGCTGGCAGCTCCCGGACCCATCCTGCTCCGAAAACACGTGCGGGCGCACAAGTCGGACCCGTTGGTCAAGAGGGTCCATCTTTTCCACGCTAACCCCCATTTGGCGTACCCCGACGGCCGACAAGATTCGGTCTCCCTACGAGACCTGGCGCCCGCCGGAGCCCCACGTACGCCCCAGTCACCAGTCCCACCCTCCCTCCCACCGGTGCACCTTACAGGAGGATCGGTCCTTCCGCCGGCCCCGACTAGGCCCCCCCACCCACCGCAGACGCTCCCTTCTCAGGTCAACCGTTTTCCCCACCAGCACCGTCTAGGGATGTCGAAGCTGCCACGGAGATCGAGGCCACGCCCCCGGAGTCACAGACGTCTGAGCCTCCACCGGAGTCACCACTGAAGCTTTGACGATCACAGAGGACGACCAGGGCCCCCGGTCGACTGATTGCGTCATTTTAACGTGTGTAGCTAATTATGAATCATAAATTGTAAATAGTAAATAGAATTGTAAATAGTTGCAAAACGCTGTACGGAGGTATTAAGGTACCTCCATAACTATAATTTCTACCACATTACCATGTTGTAATATCAGGCCACCACCCCCGCTGGACTATTTTTTAACAGGGGGTGAATGTGGTAATCCGTGTAGAGGTATTACGGTACCTGGTAATGCTGGAACACCATTGGTAGATATTGTATGTTTCCTATTGGTCAAGCTGTGTGGTAGCTCCGCCCTGCAAGATGGGGTTTAAGAGCCCGTGCCGCCCTAGCAGCCTTCATTCTGTACCTGAGCTGCTGGGGGAAACATCTAGCTAATTGAAGCCTTCAGTTGGACTCCAACCTTGCTTTAGTGGTCATTGATCGTGCATCACTCCAGTATGGAGTCGACTAGCTGCTGCCCAGCCGCCCTTTCCGCCCCATCTCTTTGAGCTTTGAAAGCGATAATTTCCCCTCTTACTACGGCCTTTAGCACTTCCCAGAATGTGGAGGGTGAGACCTCCATGTTTTGGTTGTTCTCCGTGTACTCTGCTATGGCCTGTGATATCTTTTTGTTGAAGACCTTGTCTGCTAGTACGGCAATGTCCAACCGCCATTTGGGGCATTGGGCCCTGCCCGTCTCCAGCCTCACGTCCATGTAGCGTGGAGCGTGGTCGGATATCACAATTGCTGAGTATTCCACTTTGTCTATCCCTGGAAGCACCGTTTTCTCCACCACAAAGAAGTCAATTCTGGTGTATACGTTGTGCATTGGGGATAAGAAAGAGAACTCCTTCTCCCCTGGGTGACTGAACCTCCAGGGGTCCACCGCTCCCATCTGTTCCATAAAGTGACCGAGTTCCCTTGCCATGCTTGACGTTTTCCACGTTTTGGAGCTTGATCTGTCAGTCGTTGGGTCCTGAACACAGTTGAAGTCCCCCTCCATGATTAGTCGGTGCGTCGCTGTGTCAGGGATTTCTGCCAAAGTCTTTTTGATGAAGCTCGTGTCGTCCCAGTTGGGCGCGTACACTTTAACTAGTACTACCAGTGCCCCATCCAGGACCCTGCTGACCATGATGTACCTTCCCCCTGGGTCCGTAACCGTCTTCATCGCCCTAAACATCGTCTTCTTGCTGATCAGTATTGCCACCCCCCTGGCCCTCGTCCCATAGCAGGAACGGTAGGTCTGCCCCACCCAGCTCTTTCTTACCCACAGTCGGTCCTGCTCTCTCAGGCGTGTCTCTTGGAAGAAGGCTATGTCGGCCTTCATATTTCTTAGGTGGGTGAGGACTCTGGATCTTTTCACTAGGCCATTGAGTCCCCTTATGTTCCAGGTGACTATCCTGGTGGGGGGCTTCTGCCCCCCGCTCCTGTGGGATTAACCATACTTACCTGGTGGTCGCGCCCCTGCCCTCCGGGGTTTCCCTTTGTTAGGGGGCCGTCCAGGATGGCCGCTGTTACTGCTCTCTCCATGCGGTCGGGTCCCTGCGCTCCAGGACTTCCCTTTGTCCAGGGGGCACCTGACATGGCCGCCCACCGTGTGGCCGCCACGCGGGTAGTCCCCTGCACTCTTGGAGTCTCCCTTTGCCCAGAGGCCGTACTGGTTGGATGCTTACGGCGATTCCTTGTTACGAGCCTTTGGTTGTGGCACTTTGTAGCCCTATTGCTATTCCCTTTCTAGCCTTGTTTGTTCTTCCTTCCCTGTGACCCCCCCCCCCCTCCCCGCCGGTCCCTCCCTTTCCCCCCCTTTTTCTCCCCTCTCCCGTATAGCTCTCCTTTGTCCCTCTTTCCCCTGCTCCTATCCCCGTTTGCTCTCTCGTCTCTGTTGAGTGGTCCATTCCCCCCTGCCTGGCGCGTCCCCCCTGTTGGTGGCGCGCTGTGGCCCTGCTTTGTTGCATGCCTCCGCCGCTAGCTTTCCTGCTCATGCGGGGGTCCCCCTCACGGGGAGTTACTGTTTCGCTTCTCCCTCGCCTGACCTCTCCGGTTTTCTGCCCGCTCTTCCCCCATCCTACCCTGCACTCCTCTCGCTTGCTCTCCCTTCTCCGCTACTCTCGTTCCCTCGTGCTGGGGCCTGGTCTCCCACATGAAGCGGTCTCTCAGGTTGTGGTTTGCTTTTTGTTCAGGGTGCGCTTGCCGTGGCGGGGGGGTGGGGGGTGGATGGGCTGGCCTGGCATTGCCTCACCCCCCTCCGTTGGCGCGCTGTTGCCCCTTGCCAGGGGCCAATTATTTCTACCCTTGCTGTCGGCTTTCCAGCCCGTGTTCCTCGACAAACCTGTTTGCTTCGGCGGGGGCTGTGAAGTCGTACTCTCTTGGTATGTGACCCAGAGTTTCGCTGGGTACAGCATACCAAATGTTTGTCGTTCTTGTGAAGAGCTGCTTTCGCTCTATTGAATTTGGCCCGTCTCCTGGCTAGGTCTGCCCCAATGTCCTCGGAGACTCTAATGAAGTGTCCTTCCCATTTGCAGGTTCTGTTTTGCCTGGCCCAGCGCAGGATTGTTTCCCTGTCCGGGTACCGGTGCAGTTTAGCTATAACTGCCCTCGGATAATCCCCTGCCCTGGGCTTCGAGCACAGCGACCAGTGTGCTCTGTCCATTTCTGGTGGGTTGTGGAAGTTTTCCTCCCCACTAAGTTACCCAGCATCTCAGCCACGTATGCAGTGGGGTTTCTACCCTCAGCCCCCTCTGGAAGGCCCACTATCCTTCACATTTTAACTTCTCAAGCGGTTTTCCTGATCGTCCACTCTGCCCTTCAAGCTCCCCTGCGTTGTGACCAGTCTCTCCACCTCCTTCTCCAGGGCCGTGATCCGGTCGCTCTTGTCAGTCGCGGCTTTTTCCAGCCCCATAATGGTCGCCTCTTGGGCTTCCAGTCTCTCCTCTGCTCTGCCCAGGGCGAGCTGCACCTCTACCAGGGCCTTGACCTATTGCTGCCTGCACCGCGGCCTTCATGTCTGCCCTAGCTGCTGCCTTGTTTTCCTGCTGATGTTCCCTCAGCGCCTCAGCAAAGGCTGCCTTCCAGTTCCAGTTCCCTCCTGGTCCAAGGGGAAAAAGTTCCTGTCTGCCCAGTTCTTTTTGTTGCGGCGGGCCTTCCGTTCCACCGCTTCATTTGCCGGTTACCCCGTCTGAGTGGGCTCGCCCATGGTCCCTTTTGTTTCTGGCGACCTATCTCCCTCTGCTTTGGCTACCTTCTGGCACTTTTTTTTTCTTTCCCTTTTTTTTCTCCCCCCACTTTCCCTTTTCTTTTCTCCCCCTTTTCTTTCCCCCTTCCCTTCTCTCCTTTAACACTTCTTTTCCCCCCTCTTAAACCACTTTTTCCAACAAAAAAAATTTTTTAAACTTTTTTTTTAAAAAGGGGAAATAATTTTTTTTTTCTCTTCACAAGTTTCCTCTTCAAAAAGTTTTTTGGGAAGTTCTTTTGTTTTTTCCTCTCACTCACCCACACGCCGGGTCAGGAGGGTCGAGATAGAGAGAGGCTTCTGGCTGGGCTGGGTGTCCTCCTTTGTTCCGCCGTCTGCCTTGTGGTCGCCACCGGGGGGGGGGGGGGGGGGGGGGGGGGGGGGTAGGGGTCGGTCCCCGCCTCTGGCTCGGTACCCGCATTTTCTCCTGCCATGCGTGGAGGGAGGGGGGGGCAGTCCGGCCGGTTTGACCGTTTTTTTGTTTTTTTGTCTCTCCCCCGGGAACGGGACGCGACTGTCGGAGCTCCGTTGCCCGTGACCGCACTCCTACCTCGTGATCTGAGAAGTCACTTATAAGTAAAGTTAACAGATTACTTGTTTAGCTGTGTAGAAACATTTGGTGAGAGAGATCCTTTCATGAGCAGAACCAGTACACTTCTGCTACACCTAGCAGCATTTGGCAAAACTGCTGTTCAACTGGGCAGCATGGTAGCATTGTGGTTAGCACAATTGCTTCACAGCTCCAGGGTCCCCGGTTCGATTCCCGGCTTGGATCACTGTCTGTGCGGAGTTTGCACATCCTCCCCGTGTGTGCGTGGGTTTCCTCCGGGTGCTCCGGTTTCCTCCCACAGTCCAAAGATGTGCGGGTTAGGTGGATTGGCCATGATAAATTGCCCTTAGTGTCCAAAATTGCCCTTAGTATTGGGTGGGGTTGCTGGGTTGTGGGGATAGGGTGGAGGTGTTGACCTTGGGTAGGGTGCTCTTTCCAAGAGCCGGTGCAGACTCGATGGGCCGAATGGCCTCCTTCTGCACTGTAAATTCTATGAAAGCTATGAACTCAAAGTCCTTCTGTCTTGTCAGACTCAGATCCCATGGCAAACTGCAAAACTACAGACAGACCTGGCTCCTCCCATTACTTACATCATCTGTGTCCCACTAAGATGTCACATGACCTGTTTCGCTAGCATTAAATACAGCCCCTCATAAATTATCTACTCTCCAGCCATCATAACAATATCCCATTAGCTTTTTATCTGTAACCAAGTAAGTGGTTGGAATCTATCATGACCCCGACTTTTATGACTCCTTAATTACAACATTAGCAGACACACAGTCTGGATAGCTTAACCTAGGTTCTTCAATAATATTACTGCAACAAATATATACCTTAATCCAGGCATTTAATAACATCACTGCCACAAAGATAAAATATAAAATAATTTCTACATTCATCACAAACAGACCTTTGTGCGTCACGATGGTGAGTAGTGGCTGTGATTTTGCAGCCACTTTCATTTGTAAACACTCCTCTGAAAGATCAATTTTACTGAATTTCTGGCCCCAGAAAGTCCAGCAAGCAAGTCTTCAATCAGCGGCAGTGGATAGTGATCTGCGCAGAATATGAGGTCAATAGTGGTATTAAAATCCCCACATATTCTCACTGATCCATCGCATTTCAGTGGAGGAGGTTTTGGCATTACCCAACCATTTGTAGCGACTGGTTCAATGGCTCCCGTTTGGACTAGTCTTTCTAGTTCTTCTTCATCTTTTAATCTGATGGCGTATGGCATGGTTCTAGCTTTGATACATTTGGGTGTACTGTTTGGCTTGTACTTTAGTTGCCCTTCAACTCTGGTCTAGTGAATCTACAAACACCTTCTTATACATCCCCAGAAGTTGTTGTAGGGTGCTCTCTGAGTCCATGAGCTGATTTACTGCTCCCCAGTTGAGATTAACCATTGCCAGCTGGTTTCCAGGATACACCCAGCTGGAGCAACTGCTGCTTCCGGACGTGGGAGGGGCGGGACGATTTGGGGATATATACAAGTGGCTAGGAGAGCAGGGAGGCGAATGGGTGGTGAAGATCAAGGATAAATGGGAAGGGGATTTCGGAGGGGAGGTCAATTGGGGAGTATGGAGTGAGGCATTGCGAAGGGTAAGCAGGACCTCCTCTTGTGCAAGGATGAGCCTGATACAGTTTAAGGTGGTGCACAGGGTGCATATGACTCGGGCGAGAATGAGTGAGTTCTTCCGGGGGTAGCAGATGAATGTGAGAGGTGTGTGCAGGGGCCAGCGAATCACGCGCACATGTTTTGGGGTTGGGAAAAATTGGGAAGATTATGGGCGGGTGTGTTCACAGTCTTAGCCAGGGTAGTGGGGTAGGTGGTGGACCCGGACACTTTGGTGGCGATATTTGGGATTTCAGAGAAGCCAGAGCTCATAGAGAGGTGAAGGCCACGACGTCGGCCGTCCTCCTCTTCGATTGCACGGCGGCAAATTTTACTCGAGTGGTGGTTGGCATCGCCACCAGGGGTAGTGGCATGGTTGGGTGACCTGTATGATTTCCTGCAGTTGGAGAAGATAAAGTATGAGTTCAGGGGCTCTGCAGAGAGGTTTGAGAAAACGTGGGGGATGTTTGTGAAGAGCTGTTCGTCGCGAGGGGCGGAGAGTGGGAGAGGGAGAAAAAGGGGAAGAAAGGTTGTACAGATTGTATAGTTGGTTGCTGGGAAGTATGTTTCCCGGGTGTTTATTTGTTGTAACCTGTTTTGATACATGTTTGCAATAAAATTAATTTACAAAAATGCCATTTGGCAGCCATGCTCTATCAAATAAAGCAGGAAAATGACCACATACAGCGTGAAGAGGCAACCCTGCTGCTTATCCATTTACTTCTACTTTTACCATAATGTATCCTTTTAATGGTACAACCTCTTCTGTGTATATCCTTAGGATCACATTTGCTGATGTTAAAGGCAGGTGCTTCAACTTTTGATTATAAATTGTCTCAGGTATTAATGATACAGCTGCATCCGTATCCACTTCCAACTTAATTTGCTGACCATCAAGTTTTGGAAATGCACAGAAATGTTGCTGATCCCCCCCTGGCACCAACAAGACGCCTAGTTTCAGTTCCTGAAGTTGCTGGGGTACGTCGTCTTCTGAGTGGCCTCGGATTTTTCCCTATTTCTCCCTATTACTCCGTCCAGGTCTTCCATGATTTTAAATATCTTTATGAAAACTCTTCTTAACCTTTTCTTCACCGAGGAAAACTGTGGGCCGGGATTCTCCATTCTGGGGACTTAGTCCCCCACGCCGGCTGGGAAACCGGCGCCAACCACTCCGGCGTCA
This sequence comes from Scyliorhinus torazame, assembly GCF_047496885.1. Classification (NCBI taxonomy): domain Eukaryota; kingdom Metazoa; phylum Chordata; class Chondrichthyes; order Carcharhiniformes; family Scyliorhinidae; genus Scyliorhinus; species Scyliorhinus torazame. Next base: position 142,617,967 of record NC_092724.1, on the reverse strand, counting down.
ACAGCCCCCGAAAGTGCAGAATTCTCCGCATTTTCGTGGGCTAGGTGGAGGGGTTGGCGCTGCTCCAGCCGGCGCCAAAGGGCCGGCGCGAGTTCACGCATGCGCAGAATGGCCGGCGTGATTCCGTGTATGCGCAGACCGGCCGGCGTATTTTTGCACATGCGCGGGGGGTTCTCTTCTCCGCGCCGGCCCCTGGGCAGTATGGCGGAGCCCTGCAGGAGCCCGGCGCAGAAGAAATAAGTGCCCCCACGGAACAAGCCCGCCCGCTCATTGGTGGGCCCCAATCGCAGGCCAGGCCACCGTGGGCCCCCCCCACTCGGGATCGCATCCCCCCGCGCCCCATCCCGAGGGCCCCCGCGTGGCGGGAATCCCGCCCCCGCCAGAAAAACGCCGCCGCCGTCGGGACGACGGGGTAAGATTCGCCCCTCCCCCGGGGATTCTCCAACCCGGCGGGGAGTGGTGTCTGGCCACTTTAAGAGATGATTGGGTCACCCTAGCAAGCGCTGGCTTTTCATAGAATCATAGAATTTACAGTGCAGAAGGAGGCCATTCAGCCCATCGAGATTGCACCAGCTGTTGCCTCAGGATGCTGACTGGCAGCCACGAAGCTACATGGCTCTGTAAGATAGTGTGTTGTAACTAAACGTTAATTGTTTCATGCCTAGCTGGTGAGTTAAAGTTATTACAAAAACAGCCCCAACTTCTCCAATCTATCTCCATAACTGAAGTTCCACATCCCTGGAACTATTGTCATGAATCTTTTCTGCACCCTCTCCAAAGCCACGCCGCTCTGACGCCAGGCCGCTGATTGTCGGGCGACCAGAGAATAGGCGCCAGTTGCGCCTGCGTGGTCGCCGCCGCGCCATTCGGGGGCCGTTGAAAGCAGCCCCCGCGCCGATTCCCCGCGCTCGACGGGCCGAGTGCCCGCCGAGTCCCGCTGGTGTGGTTTACGTATGGTCCCACCCGGCGGGATCTCGGAGTTCTGACCGCGGGGGCCATCCTGGTGGGCCGGCACGGAGATGGGAACCAATGCGCATGCATGGACCCGCGCCGGCCGTGGCGCACATGCATGGACCCGCGCCGGCCGTGGCGCACATGCGTGGACCTGCACCGGCCGTGGCGCACATGCATGGACCCGCGCCGGCCGTGTTGGGCCGGCTTTCGGTGCCGGAGCAGCGCACAGCACTCCGGCGCCATACTAGCCCCCAAGGAAGGGGAGAATGACTGGGCCTGGAGGCTCGATGGTGCCGGCCTCGCTCGCCCTGATTTTGACGCCGGCATCAACACGTGGCCAGGATTTCGGAGATCCCAGCCATTGTCCTTCTAAGTTCGATCAAAACGAATGACTTCACACTTTTCAAAATTAAATTCCATCTGCCACCTGTCCACGCATTCCACTGACCTATTTATATCCTTTTGAAGTTCTACACTATCCTCCTCAAGGTTCACAATCTTTCCGAGTTTTGTATCATCCTCAGATGTTGAAATTGTGCCCTGTGCACTCAGATCTAGGTCATTACTCCATATCAGGAAGAACAAAAGTCTCAGCCCTGACCCCTGGATGACTCCATTACAAACTTTCCTCCGGCCCATAAATCATCCATTAACTGGCACTCACTGGTTCATGTCACTCAGCCAATTTCATATCCATCTTTCCACTGTCCCTTTTATACCTTCAGCTATAACTTTGCGCACATGTCTGCTGTGCGGCACTTTGATAAATGACTTTTGGAAATCTATGTACACCACATCAACACCATTACCCTCATCAACCCACTCTTTATCTCAGCAAAAATCTCCAGCAAGTTCGCTAAATATGGCTTAATAAATCCGTGCTGGCTTTCTTTAATGAACCCGCATTTGCCCAAATGACCATAAAAGTTGTTCTGATTAATCATTTTTAGAAGTTTCCCCACCGCTGAGGTTAAACTGACTGGCCTGTAGTTACTGGGCTTATCTTTACACCGCCCCATGGCGCCACTCCTGCAGCGAAAGAAAACTGAAAGATTATGGCCAGTACCTCTGCAACTCCACTCTCACTTTACTCAGTATCCTTGGATGCCACCCATCCAGTCTTGGCGCCTTATCAACTCGAAGCGTGAGCAGTTTATCCAATACCTCCTCCTGATCAATTTTTAAACTTCCAAGTGTTTGGATGACCTCCTCCTTCACCGTGACCCAACAGGAAAGAGGGGTCCCGCGCCAAGTTGGCGCAGAGCTCCTTTGGCAACTTGGAGCCCATCCTTCCCAGCATGGATGGGCTGACCAACTTGGAGATCCACCCATTATGCAGCATTTGATGCCTGATATTGTAGCATAGGAAGCAGCGACCTACAATCTGAGTGCTGCAGTAGAAGCTCAAACATTTATCATGTTGTCAGCTTGGTGTCATGTGAACTCAGACTGCCTCCAGCATTTTAGTGGTTTACAATGTGCAAAGAGGTTTGGAGGGTACTTCAGCAATCCAGTAATCTGTCCCCCAGTGAATTCTTAGGATTACTGAAGTGCTGCAGCAGGAATGTGGCAGTGGCACCGTGGACCATGAATCTGCTAATCTCTCTCAGAAGGACAGCATTCATTTCCTCCACCCTGCCACTCCACAATTGTCTTTGTTAGCCTGTTAGCCACCCAGGCCTGACTGCTGCCACAAATGCCGAGATGGCAAAGGGAAAGGACAGGCTTTATAGGGACTGAGCTTCTCGAGATTGTCCTCCACAAACATCTGCAGCCCCCACCACTGAAAGTCAGCAGCCTCCCACCAGCGATGCTGCGGTCGGGCGAGTATGGGACCAGCTAGGTTCTCTCTCCCTCTTCTTCATCCTTTTCCTCTTCCTGATCCTCCTGTTCCTTGGCTGCCAGGTGGCCAGGGCGTCTCATGATGGGAAGGATATGCAACGCACAACAGTGCATCAACATATCTTGACATTCCCTATGCCGAATATGGCAGGGCTCCTCCAGAATGGCTCAGGCAGCAGAAGCATTGCTTCAGCATGCCAATGAACTGCATTTTGTCTGCCAACATGGTATTCATCATATGCATGCTGTTCACTTGTGCATGGGTTGCGTAACCTAATCATCAGCATATCGTCAGCGGATAGACGTTGTCACCTGGTAGTCACCCTTTGACTTGCAGTGGTGGCTCAAATGCAGCTGATTGCCACAGAATGGGGGCATCATGACAGCTGCCAGCATACAGGGCATTGACCTGCATGGCCATTGCCTTTGGTCACATAGCAGCAAGAGGTGACTCTTGACACTATTACTGTGTGTACACATGAGCTACAATGTTCCACGCAATTCATCCCATAAGTGTCCATGTGCCCCACGGACACCATTTTGGAGCTCTAAGGGGACTGAGAACATTAAGAAAAGGGTGCTTAGAAGCCCATTTTCCTTGTTCACTATTTTTAAATTTCAATGCAACTTAAAATATTCAAACAGTGAGGTACTGGTGGAGTTGTAGCACCAATAGTGTCTTGTTCTAATAACATGTACAGTTGTGTTAATGTGTGACAACATGGTTCCGTATTGCAATTCTCCACACACCAAGTTCCCAATCTCCTCTCGGTTAAAGGAGATGTCAGGTAGAAGGTTGTTTTACCCACTTTGACCAAAAGGGAAAACTCCCTGAACCACTTACCTCTGGTCACTTTCATCCAACAGCGAACAAGCTACAACCTCTCAACATGTCACTGGGGCTGGTTATACTTCAGACCACAGGGCAGAAAACAATGTAAATCTGAAGAATGGCATTAGCAGGTTCTTGAGATCAAGCTGCCTAATTGTCATCTGTGAGAAAACAATCTGCAGCTAAAGGAAAAACTACAGTTACAGCTAAAGGGGCAGAATTAACAGGATTCCTAGAATAAAAGAAGTAATGGCTCCTACCCCCAAACTCAGACAGAGTGTTGAAAATACTTTCCTTTGTCGAGTGGCTGATGACTGCATTTTACATAAATAAATATCTGCACAACTTTAATATAATAAACCATAAAGTTCAACGAGCTGATTAAAAAATTAATGTCAATTAATATTGTGTCCATATTTTGTTACTTTAATAAATTCAAGTCCAAAAGACCAAACAAATGATTTTGCAGGACAAGTGAGAAAGAATCATACAGTCTGAAAATAACGTGTTGAGGCCCAAAAATATCACCTTGCACTTTAATAATTATCAGTTCAATGTTTTAAATGTCAGTCTGACCTGATTCCACATCTGCACAATATACAGCCATTTGTTCCATAGTTTCCAACTGCTCCCATTAGAGTTTGCGTATTCCAGACAGAATCTTCATTTCAATAGCAGCATTTCAGCCATCACTCTAAACATACTCATTTTGGATATTATCCCTCTGTCAGAGACCAACCCAACCATGTGACAGGAAGCAGAGATACCACACAATTTCCTTAAACGAAGAGGCAACTGCTGCACAAAACTGATAAAATGTACTGCAAGCTGAGAGGAAACCGCAGAACAAAAGGTTATGATTAAACCATATATCTACCATACGCATTTGACTCAATGTGTTATCATATCACACCAATGAATTTAAAATATTTCAGACACATTTGACATTTTCACAATGTAGGATACAGAGCAACAAGTTACATTTATATCGCAACTTTAATATAGTAAAATGTTTCAAGACGGAATCTTATGGAGATGCAGTCAATCATAAAAATGGTGGTCAAGCCAAAGAACTAGATATTCAAGGGACCAAAACAGGGGGGTTTTAAGGGACTTACAGAAACGTTTACAGGCATAAGAAGGCACCTGAAGGCCCAGTAAAGTAGAAGGCAGGTGTGTTATTCTATGCGGAAAGAGCACAGCTCTGCATTTTGGCTACGGTTCTTCCATTGGTGTCCAAGGTACTTGCCTGAAACAGACAGTACAAATAGGGGCTAAATACTTGGTTGAGGTCTATCCACAAAATTGGTCTGCAATTGACCACAACATGTTGACGTCAATTTCTTAAGGCACATGGCTAATAAACTTGTGGTCTTATGAAAGAATAAGGATATGTTTTAGCAAAAAAGCGAAGTAACTGCGCAGGAGAAGTTGTGAAATTTTGTGTGACGCACATTTTACGAAGTGACATAAAGCAAATTTTATTTGCCCAGCAGGCGGATTTCAAAACATCTTGAGCTAAACTGCTTTGGTTTTCTGTTGAAATCCTACTTGCCGACATTGTCCACTGTCCCTCGATTTAAGGATGACATCTGAATAATGGGCAGGACATGCCAATTAGTAGTTGGGTCTATTGTGCAAGATTTTCTTATTTTCTTTCTTTCTTTCTCTCTTTCTTTCTTTCTCTCTTACTCTTTCTCTCTCTCTGCAGCGAGTATGAGTTTTTGACATATATTGTGGTCATTTTGAATGATTGGTGACCAACTCCTACCAGTCATTATGGCAATGCTGATGCTCTTCAAGGAGAGCTTCAGAGTGCTTTTCAAACATTTTCTTTGTCCTCCCCTGGAATGTTGCCCATTTGACAGTTGAGAGAACAGGACCTGGCAAGGGAGGTGGTTTCAGCCATTTGGACAGTGGAGTGTCTGGTCGAGTTTCTCCTGTGCTCTTGTATGTCACTGATAAACAGTTTGAATCTCACCGCAGTGCAGGAGTCTGGTGACAACAACTGCTCTGTGCACTTAGGACTTCTGTTGACATGCCAAGGTCTTTGTTGTCACGCACTGCAAAGTTTGTAGATGGCTGAGCTGGTGCAGCTGATCTGATGTTGGATTTCCTTGCCAATGATTATCTTTTCACAGAGGTGTGTACTTGATATATTTCAGAGTCGTCCCTTCCTAACTGACCAGTTATGGGTTGTTATATTAGTTGCGTTTTGACAACATCCAAAGACAGGCCAAGTATATTTTATGCAGAATTGAGAGATGGAGAGAGGCTTGCAAATTTGGTGCAGAGTAGGCATTGGCACTGCAGTCATCTGCAAACTCTATACCATGCATACTGATGGTGTCAGTTTAGCTTTGATATGGAAGAAGCTTAGGTTAAAGAGTTTTCCATCTTGGCAGAGATTAATTCTGACACCAGACGACAGTTGATCTTTGGTGAGGTGAATCGCCACGATCGGGTCGATTTCACATAGTATAGGGCTTATCACACACCTTTGACCCGAGTCAGGTTAAGTGGTCACAGAAGAGTCAGGCTCGAGCGTATAACAAAATCAATTTACAGGTCACAATCCAAGTCCCAGTCAGGACTTCTCTGCCTCAGCTCCTATCTGGGCTGGCTTTTATGTCCGTAATCAATGACCCAGCTGAGGATAATCAGTCCCTCCCCTTAGGCCGCATGAGGGTTATAACATCCCTCCCAAAGTCTGAAGACCTGTGTCAGGAAGGTGGAGCAGGAGGGTGCCTGCTCTTCTTCAACCACGGCTGCACTTACAGCACCTCGGGGCCGGGGGGGAGGGGGGGTGGGGGACACACACTCCGGGGAATGCCGCTTTCTTGCTGACCATCTGGTAAGGGCATGATCTCCAGCCTGCTCAACGTCAGAAACATCTGGGGCGTCATTCTCCGACCCCCTGCCGGGGTACCGGAGATTAGGCGGGGGCGGGAATCGGGCCGCGCCGGTTGGCGGGACCCCCCGCTGGATTCTCCGGCCCAGATGGGCCGAAGTCCCGCCCAGAAATTGCCTGTCCCGCCAGCGTAAATCAAACCTGGTATTTACCGGCGGGACCAGGCGGCGTGGGCGTGCCCCGGGGTCCTGGGGTGGGCGCGGGGTGATCTGACCCCGAGGGGTGCCCCCACGGTGGCCTGGCCCGCGATCGGGGCCCACCGATCCGCGGGCGGGCCTGTGCCGTGGGGGCACTCTTTCCCTTCCGCCTCCGCCACGGCCTCCACCATGGCGGAGGCGGAAGAGACTCTCCCCACTGCACATGCGCGGGAAACTGACAGCGGCCGCTGACGCTCCCGTGTATGCGCCGGGAAACTGACAGCGGCCGCTGACGCTCCCGCGCATGCGCCGCATTTCCGCGCCAGCTGGCGGGGCAACAAACGCCAAATCCCTCCGGCGTCGGCCTAGCCCCTCAATGTCGGGGCTAGACCGCCAAAGATGCGGAGCATTCCGCACCTTTGGGCCGGCGCGATGCCCGTTTGATTGGCGCCGTTTTTGGCGCCAGTCAGCGGACATCGCGCCGTTGGGGGAGAATTTTGCCCCTGATGCCTGGGTCTCCATATCTGAGTCAGAGTCAATGACCTCTCGCATCCCGGTTTCGCACCCCCGGGGGCGATGCCCTAAAGCCTGTTTGGGACGAGTGATACGTTTAGAAGCTGGTTTCTCTGTAGGGGCATGGCTCAATGCTGGTCTTCCACCCCTGAGGTGGTCCAAATGTTTCTTCATTGTCCCTTCTCACGTCCGCACCTGGTACGAGACTGGCCCTGTCCATCGCACCACTGTCCCAGGAACCCACTCGGCGGTGTCGCCGATGTTCCGAACATGAACAGCATCACCTTTCTGAACTGCCTGGTCCATGCTTGCCTGTCTCTGCTTTTCCTGCTGCTCCTGATTCCACCGCTTGGAACTTATCAATCGTGACTCTCAATGTGGGGGAGGATAGCCTGTGGACCTCTAGCCACTTGGCATATGCATCTACTAAAAACAGGAACATGGATCCCTGGAAAGGGCCGGCGAATTTGGCATGAAGACGCACCCAAGTGGTGTGGCGGGTGAGGGTTTCTGCTGCTCGTGGCAAATGTCACACTGTTGGGTCAACCGTTCTATTTCTCCATCCAGGCCCAGCAACCACACGTAGCTAAGGGGCAGCATTTTCATTTTTGAGACACCCGAGTTTCCGTTGTGTAGATCCCGTAGTATGGGGTCTCGGCCCCGGTGCAGGACCACATTCCAGGCGCCCCACAGAAGAATGCCATCCTCTATACTGAGATCCAACATCTTGGTCACAAAGGTCCGCAAGACATCGGGCAGCTTCCGTGCTGATCTTCATACAAGACCACACGGCGGACCTTTGACAATATGGGGGCTTTTTGTATCCAATCGTGTATCTGGGCAGCGGTGATCGGATAGGGGCTGGTTTAGCATAGTGGGCTAAATAGCTGGCTTGTAATGCAGAACAATGCCAGCAATGCGGGTTCAATTCCCGTACCGGCCTCCCCGAACAGGCGCCGGAATGTGGCGACTAGGGGCTTTTCACAGTATCTTCATTGACGTCTAATCGTGACAGTAAGCTATTATTATTATTATCATCCATGAAATTCAGCATGGCAACTACCTTGTCAGCTCTGGGAGGAGGCGGGCGCGCATCAGCACCGGGAGCCTGCTCAACGCATCAGCATTCGCAATCTGTCTCCCTGGGCGATGCTCAAATATATTTTTGGACGCCGCCAATAATTGGGCCCAGCTTTGGATCCTGACGGACGCTATTGGTGGAATTGCCTTGTCTTCCTCAAAGTGTTCCAGTAACAGATTGTGATCCATCACGATAGTGGGTCACATACACGGGCTAACACTACTACTTTGAAATACCTGAAGAGGCGTGGACATTTATACAAACCGAAAAGTTGGACTCTAACTGAGGGTTTGTGAGGGTGGGGGGGATATTTGAGGTTTGATGTGTGATGGTTGTTGTATATAGGGGGTCAATCACAATCACGCGCAGGAAATGTTACATGGGCTGGGGGAGAGAGACAAGGCCGCGACAGGAGCTGCGGCAGAGGGGGCGGAGCGGGCTTTGGAAAGCGCGGGGTTACTTGTTTTTCCCGCCCGCGGGAGGAAAGGTGGGAGGGGGAACTCCCACACGCGGAGGTCAATGGGATAGCGGGGGTAGCCGGGGGCAGAGGTGTCAGCTGACTTACGGGAGTGACAGGGGGGGAGCAAAAAAGCTAGACAGGGGTCTAGCGGGGCGGAGGGAAGCGGGGGGGGGGGAAAGGGTTGCTGCTGCACTGGCCGAAAGGGAATGGGGCATAGAAGAGGTGGTCGGGACGGGGTCCCCCGTCTGGGGGACTGGAGGGTGAGGGAGGCGTGGACACGGGACTGGCCCAGAAAATGAGATGGCTAGTCGGCAAGGGGGGGAGGGGGTGAGAGAGCCCCTCCAATCCGACTGACAACGTGGAACGTGAGGGGCCTGAATGGGCCGGTGAAGAGGGCTCGAGTGTTCGCGCACTTAAAGGGACTGAAGGCGGACGTGGCCATGCTCCAAGAGACACACCTGAAGGTGGCGGACCAGGTCAGGTTAAGAAAGGGATGGGTAGGACAGATATTCCACTCGGGACTGGACGCGAAGAACAGAGGGGTGGCAATATTGGTGGGAAAACGGGTGCTATTTGAGGCCAAGACTATTGTAGTGGACAATGGAGGGCGATATGTAATGGTGAGTGGTAGGTTGCAAGGGTCGCGGGTGGTGTTGGTAAACGTATACGCCCCGAACTGGGATGATGCAGGATTCATGAAACGCATGTTGGGGCGCATTCCGGACCTGGAGATAGGAGGCCTGATAATGGGAGGGGACTTCAATACAGTGTTGGATCCAGCACTAGATCGCTCCAAATCAAGGACTGGAAAGAGGCCGGCGGCGGCCAAGGTGCTCAGGGGGTTTATGGATCAGATGGGGGGAGTGGACCCATGGCGGTTTGCAAGGCCGCAGGCCAGGGAATTTTCTTTCTTCTCCCATGTACACAAAGCGTACTCCCGGAGAGATTTTTTTGTTCTGGGTAGGGTGCTCATCCCGAGGGTGGAGGGGATGGAGTATTCGGCCATAGCCATTTCGGACCATGCCCCGCACTGGGTGGAACTGGCGCTGGGAGAGGAGAGGGACCAACGCCCGCTGTGGCGGCTGGATGTGGGACTGCTGGCAGACGAGGTGGTGAGTGGGAAGGTGAGGGGGTGTATCGAAAGGTACTTGGAGGCCAATGACAACGGGGAGGTGCGGGTGGGGGTGGGATGGGAGGCGTTGAAGGCGGTAATCAGGGGAGAGCTAATCTCCATTAGGGCTCATAGGGAGAAGACAGAGGGCATGGAAAGGGAGAGGTTAGTGGGGGAGATTTTGAGAGTGGACAGGAGATACGCAGAGGCCCCGGAGGAAAGATTACTTGGGGAAAGACGACGGCTCCAGGCGGAGTTTGACCTGTTCACCACAGGGAAGGCGGAGGCACAGTGGAGGAAAGAGCAGGGGGCGATCTACGAGCATGGGGAAAAGGCTTGTCGGATGCTGGCACACCAGCTCCGTAAGAGGATGGCAGCGAGGGAAATAGGGGGAGTCAAGGATGGAAGGGGAGCCACGGTTCGGAGTGCGACGAAAATAAACGAGGTATTTAAGGCCTTCTATGAAGAGCTGTACAGATCCCAGCCCCCAGCGGGGGAAGAGGGGATGAGACGATTCCTAGACCAACTGAGATTCCCGAAGGTGGAAGAGCAGGAGGTGGCTGGCTTGGGGGCACCAATTGGGTTGGAGGAGCTGAGCAAGGGTTTGGGGAGTTTGCAGGCGGGGAAGGCCCCGGGACCGGACGGGTTCCCGGTGGAGTTCTACAGGAAGTATGTAGACCTGTTGGCCCCGTTACTAGTGAGGACCTTTAATGAGGCAAGAGAGGCGGGGACCCTGCCCCCGACAATGTCGGAAGCGACAATTTATTTGATCTTAAAGCGGGACAAGGACCCACTGCAATGTGGATCGTACAGGCCGATCTCGCTCCTCAATGTGGATGCAAAGTTGCTGGCAAAAGTGCTGGCCACGAGGGTCGAGGACTGTGTCCCGGGGGTGATCCATGAAGACCAGACGGGATTTGTAAAGGGCAGGCAATTAAACACAAATGTGCGGCGGCTTTTAAACGTGATGATGATGCCATCGGAGGAGGGAGAGGCGGAGACAGTGGCAGCTATGGACGCGGAGAAGGCCTTTGACCGAGTAGAGTGGGAGTACCTCTGGGAGGCGCTGCGTAGGTTTGGGTTCGGGGTAGGGTTTATTAGTTGGGATAAGCTCCTTTACAGGGCCCCGGTGGCGAGTGTAGTGATGAACCAGTGGAGGTCGGAGTACTTTCGACTGTACCGAGGGACGAGTCAGGGGTGCCCCCTGTCCCCTCTGCTGTTCGCATTGGCGATCGAACCATTGGCCATGTCATTGAGGGAGTCTAATAAATGGAGGGGGGTGGTCTGAGGGGGAGAAGAGCATCGGGTGTCGCTATATGCGGATGACCTGTTGCTGTACGTGGCGGACCCAATGAAGGGGATGGTGGAGGTCATGCAGACTCTGAGGGAGTTTGGGGAGTTTTCGGGCTATAAGCTCAATGTAGGGAAGAGTGAACTCTTCGTATTACAGGCAGGGGACCAGGAAAGAGGGATAGGGGACCTACCGCTGAGGAGGGCGGAGGGGAGCTTTCAGTATCTGGGGATCCAGATAGCCAGGAGTTGGGGGGGCCCTACATAAACTGAACCTGACGAGATTGGTGGAGCAAATGGAAGGGGACATCAAAAGATGGGACATGTTACCGCTCTCGCTGGCGGGTAGAGTGCAGTTGGTCAAAATGGTGGTCCTCCCGAGGTTCCTGTTTGTGTTTCAGTGCCTCCCCATTGTGATCACCAAGGCCTTTTTTAAGAGAGTAGGTAGGATCAGAAATTGGCTAGCTGAAAGAAGACAGAGGGTGGTGGTTGATGGGAAATGTTCAGAATGGAGTACAGTCACAAGTGGAGTACCACAAGGATCTGTTCTGGGGCCGTTGCTGTTTGTCATTTTTATCAATGACCTAGAGGAAGGCGCAGAAGGGTGGGTGAGTAAATTTGCAGACGATACTAAAGTCGGTGGTGTTGTCGATAGTGTGGAAGAATGTAGCAGGTTACAGAGGGATATAGATAAGCTGCAGAGCTGGGCTGAGAGGTGGCAAATGGAGTTTAATGTAGAGAAGTGTGAGGTGATTCACTTTGGAAGGAATAACAGGAATGCTGAATATTTGGCGAATGGTAAAGTTCTTGAAAGTGTGGATGAGCAGAGGGATCTAGGTGTCCATGTACATAGATCCCTGAAAGTTGCCACCCAGGTTGATAGGGTTGTGAAGAAGGCCTATGGAGTGTTGGCCTTTATTGGTAGAGGGATTGAGTTCCGGAGTCAGGAGGTCATGTTGCAGCTGTACAGAACTCTGGTTCGGCCGCATTTGGAGTATTGCGTACAGTTCTGGTCACCGCATTATAGGAAGGACGTGGAGGCTTTGGAGCGGGTGCAGAGGAGATTTACCAGGATGTTGCCTGGTATGGAGGGAAAATCTTATGAGGAAAGGCTGATGGACTTGAGGTTGTTTTCGTTGGAGAGAAGAAGGTTAAGAGGAGACTTAATAGAGGCATACAAAATGATCAGGGGGTTAGATAGGGTGGACAGTGAGAGCCTTCTCCCGCGGATGGAAATGGCTGGCAAGAGGGGACATAACTTTAAACTGAGGGGTAATAGATATAGGACAGAGGTCAGAGGTAGGTTCTTTACGCAAAGAGTAGTGAGGCCGTGGAATGCCCTACCTGCTACAGTAGTGAACTCGACAACATTGAGGGCATTTAAAAGTTTATTGGATAAACATATGGATGATAATGGCATAGTGTAGGTTAGATGGCTTTTGTTTCGGTGCAACATCGTGGGCCGAAGGGTCTGTACTGCGCTGTATTGTTCTATGTTCTATGTTCTATTATGGGGTTTGTGTGGACGAATAAGACCCCGAGGGTAAGGAGAGGGTTCCTGGAACGCAGTAGGGACCGAGGAGGGTTGGCGCTGCCAAATCTAGGGAGCTACTACGGGCAGCAAATGTGGCGATGATCCACAAGTGGGTTATGGAGGGAGAGGGGGTGGCATGGAAGAGGATGGAGATGGTGGCCTGTAAAGGAACGAGCCTGGGGGCGTTGGTGACGACACCGCTGCCGCTCTCGCCGACAAAGTATACCACGAGCCCGGTGGTGGCGGCAACGTTAAGGATCTGGGGCCAGTGGAGATGGCACCGGGGCGTAATGGGAGCATCGGTATGGTCCCCGAACAGAGGTAACCACCGGTTTGTTCCGGGGAAGATGGACGGGGGGTTCCAGAGCTGTCATCGGGCGGGGATTAGAAGAATGGGGGACCTGTTCATTGACGGGACGTTTGCGAGCTTAGGGGCACTGGAGGAGAAGTTCGAGTTACCCCCGGGAAATGCCTTTAGATATATGCAGGTGAGGCTTTTGTGAGGAGACAGGTGAGGGAATTCCCGTTGCACCCGGCACAAGAAATTCAAGACAGGGTTATCTCGGGTGCATGGGTCGGGGAGGGCAAGGTGTCGGCAATACACCAGGAGATGAAAGAAGAGGCGGAAGCGCTGGTAGAAGAGTTGAAGTGTAAATGGGAGGAGGAGCTGGGGGAGGAAATCGAGGAAGGTCTGTGGGCTGATGCCCTGGGTAGGGTTAATTCCTCCTCCTCATGTGCCAGGCTCAGCCTGATACAATTTAAGGTGGTTCACAGAGCTCAATTGACGGGGCGAGGTTGAGCAGGTTCTTTGGGGTAGGGGACAAATGTGGAAGGTGCTCAGGGAGCCCAGCGAACCATGTCCATATGTTTTGGTCATGCCCGGCACTGGAGGGGTTCTGGAGAGGAGTGGCGGGAGCAATATCTCAGGTGGTGAAAGTCCGGGTCAAGCCAAGCTGTGGGCTAGCAATATTCGGAGTAGTGGACGAACCGGGAGTGCAGGAGGCGAAAGAGGCCGGTATTCTGGCCTTTGCGTCCCTAGTAGCCCGGCGAAGGATCTTGCTAATGTGGAAAGAGGCAAAGCCCCCCAGCGTGGAGGCCTGGATAAACGATATGGCTGAGTTCATAAAGTTGGAGAGGATTAAGTTCACCTTGAGAGGGTCTGCGCAGGGGTTCTACAGGCGGTGGCAACTGTTCCTAGACTATCTCGAGGAGCGTTTGAGGAAGGTCGGTCAGTAGCAGCAGCAACCTGGGGGGGGGGGGGGGGGGGGGGACACACGTCCGAAGGGGGGGGGGGGAGAGGGAGCTGCCTGGGGGGGGGTGGATGAGCAAGAGATAACATGAAGAGTCAGGGAAACTGGCACGTACGGGAGAGAGCCAGTGTACAAAGCTCTGTAAATATACTATTTTGCCATGTATATATCTTGCTCCGCGCGATTTCTCGTTTCTTTTTTTTTGTTACGGGGGCGGGGTTATTGTTTGTAGGGGAGAAAAATTGTGTTAAAAACTTTAATAAATATATTTTTTTGAAAAAAGAATACGGGGACGAGCGGCGCCGCCCAATCAGCTAACCATACCAGCGGATGCTCCCAAGGCCCTCTAGTCAGCTGGGTTCCATGTCGATTCTTGGCAGCAGTGCGTAGGGATCGGGTGGGCCCGGAAGGACTTATGCTGTGCTTCAGCGTCCATGGCTGCCTTGATCTTACCCATTGAACGGCTTGTGTGGCTGTTGCGTATGTCAGGCTTTTTGTAATGCAGAAAGTGGAGGCCCAACAGGCAGTCAGGAGGATCATCGTCTGTTACTCATCCCTGACTATAGCGGGAGCCTTAAAGAAATAGTCCATACGCTCTGCATACTGCGTCCAGTCCTCCACGCTCACATCGAACACATTGTATCTTCCAAAGAGTGGCATTTTTGATATGGAGCAAAGCATATTCTGGTACGAAGAGAAGTGGTGGCTGTGCTTCAAACGGTTAGCATTGCCGACTATAGCTCCACTTTACCCTCGTCGCCAATTTAGTGGTCACAGAGGAGTCACGTACGAGAGAATAATGAAAATGCAACATGCCTGGTAAATCCCACTTCTGGGATCTACTCAGCTTGCTCAGCCTCATGATGTAGAGCCCGCCCATTGAGGGTGGGATGACTTTTTGGCAAATCTGAAAATTAGAACGAGACAGCTAGTCTCACTCTAATATACAGTTCCCTGAGGTAACCAGGGTGTTGGGATCTATCCCCTTCGCCTTGGAGACCTCGGGCGAGCGCCGTTCAAAGAAGGACCAGATGGAACTGCACTTGTGGGTGTCTCCCAAGGAATTGGAGGTGCATGCCTCCTGGGCAGGTTGGCACCCTGGCACTGCTGGTGCCACTTAGACAACCTCACACTGGCACCCTGGCACTGATTGCCTGGCACCATGACATTACCACATGGGTACCAGCCTGGTACTGCCAAGGTGCCTGTGTGGCACTGCCAGATGACAAGGGTGGTGCCAAGCTGGCAGTGCCAAGCTGGCATTTTTCATGGCGGTGATCAGGCCGGGGGGTGCACTGCACGGGGGTTGGGTGTAGGGTTGCCCAGCGACCCCCTTATAGTGAGTTGGGGCTTGGGGGAGTTCAGGGGCTGGATTCTCTAAAAATGGGGCTATGTCCCCACGCCAGCGTCAAAACGCTGGTGTTTCACTCTGGACGTGCCTTAAGAAAGTCCTGAATGATTCTCCTACCTGCAGGGGGCTTGCAGGGTCCCGGAGTGCTTCTCGCAGCTCTTGCTGTGGATACAAGGCCCTGCACTTCTGGTCGGGAGTACACGCTTGCGCACGGTGGTGTCCTCCCCATGCGGTATGTCAGACTCGCACTGCGGACCATCATGGAAAATGTTGCCTCCCTCGAGATCGCGCCCGCCCGGATCAGTGCTGCCTGATTGCTCCCCTGGCCATCCATGAGACCCCCCCCCCCCCGGTGAACAATCCCCCCCGCCCCCCCCCCCACCAGGGCGGCCGCAGACTGAGTCCGCAGCCACCAGTTGAGGTTCCTCATGGCTGATACATGGTTTGAACCACGCTATCGGGACCTCTGTCAGTTGCGCTTGGAGAATCGCGGAGGGGAGGGCCTCTGTCAATGGTCCCCAATCCGCGCCGCATAGATCGCGCGCGCGTTCCCGAGCGATTCTCCGGGGACCGGAGACCGGAGAATCGCTTCAGCGGCACCGGTCACGATTTCTGTGTGAACGGCCATTCTCCGCCCCATGCCGAACGCGATTTTGGCGCGGAGGCTCGGAGAATCCAGCCCCAGGTGTCACATCAGGAACTAGGGAGATTGGGATGCCATTTAAAATTGGCGTCCCGATCTCTCGCTGCACTGAAGAGTTCCGGCGAGCGAAGCGCCGCGATGCAGAGAATGGGGCTGAGAGCAGCCACAAGGCACACATTCCGTGCTGAGGCCCCGTATCTAACTGGATGGGCGTTAGATAGCAGGATGTTATCGGCGCTGCAAGCACTGGGAAATACACGGCTAAAAGTGCTCGCTATGGGACTCTGATCCCATTTGGTTAGATCAGGCCCGTTTTCTTCTTTATTAACCTCCAGGACCATAAGACCATAAGACATAGGAGCAGAATTAGGCCACTCGGCCCATCGAGTCTGCTCCGCCATTCAATCATGTCTGATATTTTCTCATCCCCATTCTCCTGCATTCTCCCAATAACCCTGATCCCCTTAAAGGCTGTGGGAAAATAAACTAACTTTTTTCCTTTCTAAATCAAAAAAGCTTGTTGCTGGCTTACTTAAACTGACTCAATGGCTCTGAGGGTAGGAATTACAAATCCAAATATATTTAATCACAGACAATAAACAATAACATTTTAAAACTGGTCTGTGACATCATCATGCTGAAATAATTGCAGGATTGTGATGAAGTTTCTTGCACATCTAAATCTTTGGAGCTGAATTGCGATTTGCTGAGTCAAAAGTTTTGGTCAGTTTAATGAATGAAATGAAGAGCTCCTCATGTTGTTCTCAACATATATAGTGTGTCAACAGACTTCAGCTGAATCATGCACTAAGACTTAAAAAAAAATGTTTTGCAAAAATATACTGTATTCTTAAATAACTAAACATCAAGTCAAAATGTCTGCTTTAAATTACATGACTTGCTATCTGAAGAATCTATGTGTCTATATTTAGGTTATCTGAGGGTTTCGCCTTTTGGATCATTTGAAATGAATTTAGTAGTTCCTGGTGATGTCTCTCCATTGCATTACTCCAGCATGTTGTTGTAATCTTTTGTGGGGTTTATGATACAATGCAAAACCAACAGTCAACTGGAGCAACTTACTTTACCGAATATGCAGATCTGTCAAAACTGAAGAAATGTTAAAGAAAGAACCTGCATTTATATAACACCCATCACATCCTCAGGACTTTGCAAAGGGCTTCAGGGCTTCAGAAGCCAATGAAATACTTTCAAGGTGTAGTCAGTGTTGTAATATAAGAAAGCACAGTAGGCACATAGCAACAATCGACGTACAGCAAAGAGATGAAGGATCAGAATACATTATGCATTTGTTTCAATTCAAGGATAAATGTTAGCCAAGGTCGCATAATGCCGTGGGATCTTTTAGGTCAACTCAACATCAACAACAAGGTTCCATCCCTCAACCAAAAGACTGGGCGTGCAGAACTATCTCAGTAAACAGCACTTAGGTATTAACACAGATTATGCGTTTAAACCTTGAAACCACAACCTCAGAGGTTTGCTGAGTCAGAATCTGATCTACCCGATCAGCATTTACTGCAAATCTGAATTATTTCCAGAGTACTGATTAAAAATGGGTTGCAGTGAAGAAATGTCACTCCCGATGAGGATCCTTGAAGACGCCAATTGAAACGTGGCCACTGCAATGATACTGTAGCATTGTGGTTATGCCATGGCACTAATAATCCTGTGGCCTGGAATAATCATCCAGATATGTGAGTTAAAGTTCCAAGAAGGCAGCTGGGGACTTTAAATACACTTAATTAAAGTATAATTAATTAAACAGGTCTGCAATTAAAAAGTGAGTATCAGTAATGGTGGCCATGAAACTATGAGGTTGATTGTGAAATGGATCTGGTTCACAAATGTCCATTTAGAGAAAGAGGTTTTGCTGGCCTCCACGTGAATGAATCCAGGCCCATAATAACATTGTTAACTCTTAACTGTCCCCTGAAATTGCTGAGCAAGTCTCTCTGTCGTATTCCAGAAACAGCTCACCACCACCTTCTCAGGGGAATTAGAAGAGATAGGAAATAAATGCAGGCCTTGGCAGTTGCACCCACATCCTGTGACTGAGTTTAAAAAAAAAATGTACATATGATCTTAGCACCGTGTCATCATCATTCCTGCTGAATAAAACCCTGACAAATACCACTGGAAACATTTAAATCTGAATTATTTATGATGTGCAGCTGGATGGAAATTTGAGAGAACTTTCTAACATCTGTCCAGAAGTACAAAGAGCAAACTGGAATGCAAGGCCTCAGGTTGCATGGTTTGCAGGATGTTCAGTGGGAACTGGAAGATTGTTGTGAAGTTTCATGAATTTGTTGTGCACAATGCCACTGTTATTCTTTACATTCGGCCCTCAACCGCTCAGGCTGAAATTAAGGGATAAATGGCTAAACTTATCATATCAGCCATGATTGAATGGTGGAGCAGACTCGATGGGCTGAATGGTCTATTTCTGCTCCCATGTCTTATGGTCTTTCACATGAAATCTTCTAACTTAACACAAATCCATCATAACATTTAAAATAAAATACGTCAAGGTGCTTCAAAATGAGTACTATTTTGATCAAGAATTTCTGATTAATTATATATTCTAAGCTGCAGTATGGATCCTATTTTTATAACACCTTTAACATAATCAATCTTCCAATCACGTGTAAGCAGACAGCAAAAAACCAACCCTGAGGCAAAGGAGGTGTATTAGTATAGGTTTTAGGAAGTGTGTTGAGGACAGAGGTACATGTCCTCCTGGTAAACATCCTGGTAAATCTCCTCTGCACCCGCTCCAAAGCCTCCACGTCCTTCCTATAATGCGGTGACCAGAACTGTACGCAATACTCCAAATGCGGCCGAACCAGAGTTCTGTACAGATGCAACACGACCTCCTGACTCCGGAACTCAATCCCTCTACCAATAAAGGCCAACACTCCATAGGCCTTCTTCACAACCCTATCAACCTGGGTGGCAACTTTCAGGGATCTATGTACATGGACACCTAGATCCCTCTGCTCATCCACACTTTCAAGAACTTTACCATTAGCCAAATATTCAGCATTCCTGTTATTCCTTCCAAAGTGAATCACCTCACACTTCTCTACATTAAACTCCATTTGCCACCTCTCAGCCCAGCTCTGCAGCTTATCTATGTCCCTCTGTAACCTGCTACATCCTTCCACACTATCGACAACACCACCGACTTTAGTATCGTCTGCAAATTTACTCACCCACCCTTCTGCGCCTTCCTCTAGGTCATTGATAAAAATGACAAACAGCAACGGCCCCAGAACAGATCCTTGTGGTACTCCACTTGTGACTGTGGCTGATTGGGCGGCGCCGCTCGTCCCCGTATTCTTTTTTCAAAAAAATATATTTATTAAAGTTTTTAACACAATTTTTCTCCCCTACAAACAATAACCCCGCCCCCGTAACAAAAAAAAAAGAAACGAGAAATCGCGCGGAGCAAGATATATACATGGCAAAATAGTATATTTACAGAGCTTTGTACACTGGCTCTCTCCCGTACGTGCCAGTTTCCCTGACTCTTCGTGTTATCTCTTGCTCATCCACCCCCCACCCAGGCAGCTCCCTCTCCCCCCCCCCCCCAGGTTGCTGCTGCTACTGACCGACCTTCCTCAAACGCTCCTCGAGATAGTCTAGGAACGGTTGCCACCGCCTGTAGAACCCCTGCGCAGACCCTCTCAAGGCGAACTTAATCCTCTCCAACTTTATGAACTCAGCCATATCGTTTATCCAGGCCTCCACGCTGGGGGGCTTTGCCTCTTTCCACATTAGCAAGATCCTTCGCCGGGCTACTAGGGACGCAAAGGCCAGAATACCGGCCTCTTTCGCCTCCTGCACTCCCGGTTCGTCCACTACTCCGAATATTGCTAGCCCCCAGCTTGGCTTGACCTGGACTTTCACCACCTGAGATATTGCTCCCGCCACTCCTCTCCAGAACCCCTCCAGTGCCGGGCATGACCAAAACATATGGACATGGTTCGCTGGGCTCCCTGAGCACCTTCCACATTTGTCCTCTACCCCAAAGAACCTGCTCAACCTCGCCCCCGTCAATTGAGCTCTGTGAACCACCTTAAATTGTATCAGGCTGAGCCTGGCACATGAGGAGGAGGAATTAACCCTACCCAGGGCATCAGCCCACAGACCTTCCTCGATCTCCTCCCCCAGCTCCTCCTCCCATTTACCCTTCAACTCTTCTACCAGCGCTTCCCCCTCTTCTTTCATCTCCTGGTGTATTGCCGACACCTTGCCCTCCCCGACCCATGCACCCGAGATCACCCTGTCTTGAATTTCTTGTGCCGGGAGCAACGGGAATTCCCTCACCTGTCTCCTCACAAAAGCCCTCACCTGCATATATCTAAAGGCATTTCCCGGGGGTAACTCGAACTTCTCCTCCAGATAGAATTCTGGAGTTTACAACCTAAATTGTGGAAGGCACACTCACCAATGGTACAGTGAAGTAAATCAAGTTCTCGGAGCGTTGGAGGAAGTTACAGAGATAGGGAGGGGCAAGGACATGGACAGATTTTTAACATGAGACTGAGAATTTTAAATTTGAGGCATTGGTGGACCAAGTGCTATGTAAGGCACGGAGCACAGGGGCAATAGAATATTGGAAATTATTTTGATGCAAAAGTTTTGGATAAAATCAGGTTACTTGAAGTGGAGGATGGGAGGACATTCAGGAGCGCATTGCCGCAGTTGCGTAAGGAGATAACAAGACCATGGATGAGATTTTCAAGGGCTGATGGGCTGAGGGGAGGGTGGGGTGCAGAGATATGCAATATTGTTGAGGTGGAAATAGGTGATGATTGTGACAGAGGGAATCTGTGGTCAGAAACGTAGGGTTAAATAGAATATGAAGGTTGCAAACAGTCTGAGACAGTGGCCAGAACGGTGATGGAATTAATGGTTAGGGAGCGGCGTTTGTGGCAACGGCCAAGCACCAGTGATTTCTCCAGTGTTTAATTTTTGTTTTATTCTGCCGTGGGATGTGCGTCAAAGGCACCACTGGCAAGGCTGGCATTTATTTCCCATCCCATATTGCCCTTAAACTGAGTGACTTGCTCGCCCATCTCAGAGGGCAGTTAACCACATTGCTGTGGGCCTGGAGTCATGTGTCGGCCAGAGCAAGGTTGGGCGGCAGATTGTCTAAAGGCCATTTGTGAACCAGATGGGATTTTACAAAAATCAATGATAGTTTTGTGGCAACATTACTGAGACTGCCTTTCAATTGCAAATGTTTTATTAATTTACTGAATGTATTAATTAATTGAATTTTAATTCCATTCACTGCCATCTGAACCCATGCCCACTAAACCCATGGCTTAGTTTGACCCTCTGGACTATTAGACTGGTGGCATTACCACCACACCATATCCTCCCATTTCCTGAAAGAGATTTATGTTCGTCTGATAGTCTATAAGCCAGGGTCAGCAACCGATGCCACACATGCCAACAGTGGCATGCAAGATGATTTTCAGTGGCATGCTGGATGACCATCCAGTCTGAGCAGCCAGGGCCACAGATCTGACAGACAGGCTTTAAAAAAATTGGGACCAGAGAGTAACTGGTCTTTTTTAAAACCAGTCTGTCAGCATCAGTTTTATCCTGTTGCTACGCTGCTGTTTGCAACACTCGAGCAGCTTTGTGGCTCCGAATTGGTTTTGTTTTGAAAAGCCCGGCCAGAAAGCCGAAGCTACCCGGAGGGTGACCAGCAGCGCAACTGTCAGGAGAGTGTTCTTGCTTGAAAAGTGGTATCAGATCCCTGCAATCGTGGAACCAATTGGATGTTATTTGTGTGTGTGTGGAGGGAAGGGGGGTGTTTGGGGAGATGGAGGGAGTGGGGTGTTTGGGGAAGGTGGGGGGTGTAGTTGGGTGAAGGGAATCTTTGGGGGGTTGGCGAGGGGGCGTTGGGGGGAGGATAGAGGGGAGTTGGGGGGGGGGGGGGGTTAATATATTTGGAAACTTTAGATTGCTGGCCACCTGAAACTAGAGCCACTGAAAGAACTCTCAGCGTTTTGCTCCTGAAAGGTAAAAGCAGATTATTGCGGATGCTGGAATCTGAAATTTTAAAAAATACCGGACAATCTGAGCAGGTCTGACAGCATCTGTGGAGAGAGAAGTGAGCTAACGTTTGGAGCCTGGATGAGAGTCAAAACGTTAGCCTCCTCCACAGATGCCGTCAGACCTGCTGAGATTGTCCAGCATTTTCTGTTTTTACTCCTGAAAGGTTACTGACCCCTGCCATAAACCTTTGCGCAAGAGTCAAAGGCTTAATTTCAGCAACGAGTGCACTTCATAAAACAATGTACTGCGCTTCACTGGCGGGAACATGCGACTGGGGTGTCCTGAGGCGGCGCTTGGTCAATGCAAATCTTTCTTTTGGCAATGAACTAAACAACACATGAGACTGTCGGTGGCAAACGACGGGGGAGCACTGTGGCCAAGGCGGGGCAGGGAAATGTTTGCTGGGACTAATTGTCAAAGGAACGTGAACTCCATCTCCCAGAAGGCCCGGGCGGCAGTGCCGGGCTGCAGAGCGCAGCGCTGCCGGCGGTCACTGGCGGAGAGACGGTGCAATAAAAGTAGCAGCAAAGAGCCGAGACTGAGCTGAGAAACCGGGCACACACAGATACAACGCGCAGGTAGGAAGTGTGTGTGTGTGGTTTTTTTTGGTCTCGATACAGTGTTTCCTGGTGGCATTTGGTTGGCGCTGTGTAACAATGGAAAAGCAACAATGAAGCTGGGGCAGAACCGTCCGCTCGGCAACTTCGAAACTCTGGTTACCAGGACGAGAGCTTCGTTTGTTTCCGTGCCGTCCGGTTACCCGGGTCCCACAGCCCAAGGAGATTCCGGAAAAGTTGCCTTTCGAACCCAAATTTCAGAAGTTTCTCGATTCCAATTTTTCCCATCACCAAACGAGGTCCTGCAGCGTTTGGTTCTCTCTTTTTAAAATTGGAAGTTTAAAAAACAAACAAATAACCACTTCCCGCGTATAAAAGCTCGGCAGCCTTGATTCAGGAATTAAAAGCAGTGCAGAATCGTTAAATGTGCTTCATGGTTGCCCAGAGGGAGGGACAGGAGCTTCAGACCATAACAAACCAGGTGGTGCTGGTATCTGGATGCATGGCAGCTATATCAGCTTTTACTCTGGGCAGGAAACCAGAATCAATTGTGGGATATTGATGCACTGAAGTGGGCCATTATTAGGCCTGTCCTTCAAATTGAGCTCTTGGCCCGGTGGCGATTAAAGAAAACCACTAATGTGTCTTGTGACGTTGTATGCTCCCAAATTAGAGGGGGAGGGAAACGAGATGGGACCTCTGCTTTTCATCTGTTAATTAATATAGTGTGTAAGTGTGATTATTATAAAGAACAACATGTGTTGTTTGAACAAATGCACTGCCTTTCCAGTACACATGTTTGTGTAGAAAAGCAAAGTACCTGATTCTTCAGTCAAAATGAAGATCTCCCCCCCCCCCCCCCCCCCAAACCAACCAACTACCTTGCCTCAAACAAGGATAACAATTAAAAGGAAAACATTCCACTGATTTCCCCCAATTGAGAAAGCTGCCCTGTGCAACTTGTTTAATTGCTGGACAATTGTTCTTGAAAGTTTCTTACGCTTGAACATATTTGAGTGAAAGGCCAGAATAAATGGCATCCCATTTTTATACTTGACTGTTTGTCTTCATTAAAATGATGTTTCTTATTCCCAGTAATCCAGGAATTATACTGCTGAAGGGGATTTTTCAGCACTTTTTTTCATAACTTTCAATCCTTGGTCCCAATGAGATATTTATCTCGTTCTTTGGCAAAAGTATTAAGCTTATGTGATACTTAGTCGCAATTTAGCTGCACGCATGATTGCCTGCTTGCTACCACAGGGTTGGTTATGAGACATGGTTCACGAGGCCTATTGAATATTTAAAGCATGTTCTACCCTTTTTGTGTTTATTGTTTTGGGTGCCATTGGGGAAAAAAAACCGTATCTGAATAATTGCACAAAAGTGTTTGCAGTTCATTCATGGAGCAACTGCGATCTGAAAGAATAATGCTCTGTCAAGTCTGGCAGCTGGCCAGTCCCTATGTCATCGTAAACTGCCCATTGGCCAGTGAAGTCGAATTAACAAAACCAGCCAAAAGCAATAGAATTTGTTTTCTTTACAATTTCACATTGCATGACTGTACTTTTCGACAATATGTCACATTGTACTTTAATGCCTTTCGAGGAACATAAAAATCAAATGTTCATGGCAAGAGCCCACACTGAAAAGGGTAAAAAAAAACTTCTTTAATATCTTAGAATAATTTTAATCAATTTCAGTAATTAGATGTAACCCATCTTTTAATTTGTAATGGCTTTGGCAAAGTAAGCTGGCAGAATACTGTTTAAAGCCCTGCCGCAGATTCCTAGTGGAGCTACAAATGCAAAATGTTAGGCATGGACCTGTACATAGCTAATATCTGAAATGTGTCAGGTCAAACATTCAGTATATCACAGTAAACATCTGATTGCTGTACTGTCTGCTGGCTGAAGTTCTTTTTCACAACCCTGCGACAACTCTTCCATCTAAAAAATAGCCTGGATGTTGCGTGTGGGATCAAATTGGAGCTTGTTGCCAGGCACCATTGAAATAGATTATTGGTCAACATTTTGGGTGGAGATTAGGTGAGGCCTCAGCCATTTGCAGTTCCCACCCTCTTATTTATGGCGTTTATTTTTTTTTAAAAGGACAATTGGTTTTAGCCATCTCTGCATCTGCTTTCTGGGGAGGTGTGGGTGTCATAAAGGGGTCTATAGAGGGAAGGAAGTGATGGAGGGGATAGGAGGAAGAAGTGCAAAACTGTCATCTTCGGAAAAATATATGTGGCAACAGAACCCAAACAAGCCACATCTGGACTCAGTTCTTGGCAGCATTGATCGATATAAATGACAAGATGCTCATTTAAAATCAAGGACTTCCTTTACCACTTTATCAACAATTTTGAATTGGAACTTCTGTTTTATTCATTAATAAATCCAGTAGAGTCTGAGTGTAGCATTCATGAAACAATTTGTAGTGCTGTAGAGACCATGCTAGGAAAATTTGCATCCGAGCTATAGTATTATTGCAATCAACACAACATGCCCAATACATAATGGGTTTATAAAACCAAGAGTGAGGACAACCACATCCAGTATCCAAAACTTCAAAAGTTTTAATTTTTTTTTCTCCCCCCTTCTAACCCCTCAAATTTTGTTTCGTCTCCAGAAGTTGCAGGGTTTGCTTGATGTGTGAAGTGATAATAGCCTTGCTATATTTTGCCCAAGTCCAATCTTTGTGTGTGAGCATTTCCAGACAGTGTCAGTAGGGATATTTGATCATGTCCTCAGCAAGGGCCCACCCCAAAGCACTTTGAGATGGCTGTTGGCAGTGGAGAGTGCTGCATTAATGTAAGCAATTTTTTTCTCATGGCCCAACCTACTTCTTGGAAAGCACTGAGGCAAATGGTGCAATTTAGCCCAAGACTGAACCGTGAATCTTTTTTTCATCTACATGGCTTGGTCCTTCAACAGACCACAAATTTACACATGACCCATCATGGGAAGGTAGTTTATTTTTAAGAGAAAGAAATGGGAAGCCTTAAAATAAAATACTGGACCTACCTTGCAAATCTGTCAGCATTCGAGAAGGGAAAGATTAATATTTTCTGCTCGGGTCTCATGATCCATCAGCAAAGTTGGATTGACATTTTAAAAAAGTTTTGTGACTGTTGTTCTGCTTTTGCAATGTGAACTGATTCACGTTTAATAATCTATGAAAGTGCGGTTGACTGAAAAGTACCATGTTTTGATGGCCGTTTACTTAGCATCCAGAAGAGCAAATTTGTAACAGGTCTTATCTAGTTAGTCTTTCCAGTCACCACCAAAACAAGGTCATAAATATGAATTTGGGGTAATTACCATATTCTGTGGTTTTTATGAACTTGTTGCCATTTTGTTAATGAACGCTTTTTGAAAATCAATTCTAATCTCAAAGCTATACTGTTGCTCATTAGCTGTTGCACTGACTTCAGCCACTGGCGGCTTGTTAAATAGCTGTACAATCCTGCATTACTGACAACTGTTTGTAAAGCTCCTTGCCCCATAATGTAAAATAGTTCAGTTTGTAGATTGTTCACTGTAAACACCAAAGTGTCCTGCCTTTGACCTTTGATCGGAACAGACAGTACAACTTCACGTGCCATCTAATTGCTTTCTGCTTTCATAGTCCCAGAAATTCGAACCCACAAAGCACTTTGAATATAGCTTAGTTTTAAGGGTACTGGTTATACACAAGCGGTGATGAATTCAATTTCCCTGTGTTGGCAAAACAATGTTCAAAGGACTGAATAAGTCCAATTGTCCACAGCCCAAAGGCGTGTTGTCCATAATCACTTGTCATAAATGAAAACCACAACTACAAATCATTCTGCATTCTGTCGGGTTTTTTTCAGCTGACTTGTACACTGCGTCAGTCAGATGACATCTGAGCTAACAGCTGTTGAAATAAAGAATGGTTCTACAAAATTACAAGTTGAAGTAAACTGTTTTTGTTTTGTTTTTGTCACTCGATAAACACAATTCCCTGATGTAGAGGCCCAATGTTTGACCTACTACCTATTTTCCTCTCTTACTGGTTTTTTTTTTAGCGAGTTGTGAAGAGGTTCAGGAGGACAGCCTGGTCTTCTCAACCCTGCGCTCCAATGGCATAGTCACGCTCAGTAGAATGTGGAACCAACTTGCTATACCTGTGTCAAGCAACGCCTTAAGAGTGACAATGCTCTTCATCATTATGACAGCCACAGAATATCTGATTTGTTGAACTGAGCATTTTTACATCCCTGCATTCTTGCTCGCGTGCCGTTTTATTATATATCAGAGGTGTAAAGTATTTTCTTGTAGTAAAATGGAATATCATCAGATCTGGACCCCACTCTCATATATGATGATTTACTTGATGGTGCATCTTTCATTTCGAATCTGTACCTCCTCCACTCATATCAGTGCTTGCACCATACAATATGGGGAAAATGAATGGAGATATTAGAGAGCCACTTTTCAATGTCATAGCTGATCTTTATAGTTTATCCTGAGAGGTGTCTAATTGTGATGCTGAACATTGTAGAATTCACAGACTGCAGTCAATGTACACGTATTCTACATTTAGATGTGACATAAAGCAGCTATTAGTTTATCTATAACGCAAATCCACAAAGAGGGGGGGGAAACAAGGCTGGTCCATCAAACTTGCCTTTCACTCTGATAGCCTGCATGAATCATCAGAACCAATTTTGCCAGCCCAGTGCATCTGGGGAATGCCCACTTCCTGGGCCAAGAAGAGGGGTAAGGGAATGCCTGAGGGGAAAGTGCTCGTCTCTGCAAGAGATGTAAGCAAGCAGGTGAGGCAGGAGCGGATGTAGCTAGTCTTAGTGGGTCAAATCTCGAACAACGATGAGTCAGAGGACAGGAGGGAGATAGAGAACCTAGTGGAGTGGTGTAACGATAACAATCTCCCCTCTGGCAAAACTAAAGAGCTGGTCATGCACTTCAGGAAGCAAAGTACCATGCACACCCCTATCTGCATCAATGGTGCATAGGTGGAGACGGTTGACAGCTTCAAATTCCTACGTGTACACATCGCCAACAATCTGTCCTGGTCCACCCAGGTCAACGCTACGACCAGGAAAGCACAACAGCGCCTATACTTTCTCAGGAAACTAAGGCAATCCGGCATGTCCACAGTGACTCTAACCAACTTTTACAGATGCACCATAGAAAGCATCCTATCTGGCTGCATCACAGCCTGGCAACTGCTCGGCCCAAGACCGTAAGAAACTAGAGTCGTGAACGCAGCCCAGTCCATCACACAAACCCGCCTCCCATCCATTGACTCTGTCTACACCTCTCGCTGCCTTGGGGAAAGTGGGCAGCATTATCAAAGACTCCTCCCAACCGGCTTATTCACTCTTCCAACTTCTTCCATCGGGCAGGAGATAAAGTCTGAGAACACACTAACAGATTTCCCCCCCCGCTGTTACCATGCTCCTGAATGACCCTCATATGGTCTGATCTGGTCTCTTCATGCATCTTCTTTACTGAGTATGCTTCACCTGATGCCTGTGTCTATATATTTACATTGTGTATTTATCGTATGTCCTATGTTTGTTTTTGCGAATGGAATGATCTGTCTGGAGTGTACGCAGAACAATACTTTTCACTGTATCTCAGTACAGGTGACAATAAACAAATCCAATCCCTCATTTTCTCCCCACCTACACCAATGCTTGAATGGGTACTCGTTTTGAAGAATATATATATATATTTTTTTTAAAAAAAGACAGGATATAGAGAATTGGAGATGGACAGACAATACAGACCAGAGAATAAAAATTGATGGCTCCTGAAAATTCAGGTGCTGCACACAAGGTTTTATTTTCCTGCAGCTCCATTTGAATGGGAGAAAACTTGGCTGCTGCTTCAGTCTTCTCTGGGATTGTAGCAGCACCGCCCCCCCCCCCCCCCCCCCCCCCCAAACCCCAACCTCCCCTGCTGCAAGGCCCTGGTAGAGGATGAGTCTGTGCCTGCCGCACTTTGGGTCTGTGCTATAGACCTGAAACTACAAATACAGGCAGATTCATGTCGGTGAAACCGAACAAGCTTTGGCTCTTTGCCTGGCACTCAAGACACAGGATAGAACAAGAAAATACACCCCACAGTATTCAGCATTCTCACTAATAGTCTCTTGTTTCGCAAGAGAGAAAATATATGGAGATAATAAAAATTGTTTGAATGTCGACACAGTCCCAGAGGACCATAGGCTGTTCTTCTCTTGATCCTCACACTTCAGGCAAGGTTGAGAAGGCAGGGACCTTATGAATAACCTCAGCCAGTACAAATAATATTTTTGTATGGTTCACGGGTGCTTGATTTGGGCCCACAAAGGATGAAACAAAGATTAAGATAAAATCATGAGTGAAATCCAAAAAAGATTTGATTTTCTCCTCCAGGGAGCTCAATGAGAACTACGGATTTAGTGAATGGGATCAGTGAAGATTATATCCCAGTTTCATTGTATAAAGTGCAGTTGGTGTGTGAGTTACTGTCTGGTCCTGTAGTTGCCAAGATAGTTAAGAAGTTACCAGTGGGCGGAGTTAAATGACTTTTGGGAGTGATTGGGCAGGAGTGAAGGTTGTAGCTTCACCCATGATTACAGAGTCCAATGGAGGTTAAGGAGACAGGACAGTTGCAGGAACAATTTCCTGAGATTCTCTCTTCCCCCCACCCCCCCCAACCCACTGTGTGGTGACCAACCCTATGGCTAAACAAAGGTTACCACCCATGATTATTGCCACACTGCATGGCAGGGAGGAGTAGCCAAAACTATCCTTGGGGAGGATGATAACTCCGGTGAGGCGTTTGTGAGGACAGCTTTGGCTGAGGCCTGGAAAACCGATCCAGAGATACAGTATTTGGCACAGACAACTCTATACGAAGTTGAGGCTGAGGGCGGTTCAGGAGGGTTGCTACCTTAAGAACGGGGTTCTGATGAGGAAATGGAGACACCCTCATAGGCTCGTGGTTGAGGACTGGACGGTTGTTCATGAGGTAGTGGTACTGTCCAAGTATCATCAGGTAGTCCTGCGGATAGCGCATGAGATACCAATGGCAGAACATCTGGGAATACGGTAAACTCAGGGCTCAGTCAACAGGCATTTGAAATGAAAATGAAATGAAAATCGCTTATTGTCACGAGTAGGCTTCAATGAAGTTACTGTGAAAAGCCCCTAGTCGCCACATTCCGGCACCTGTTCGGGGAGGCTGGTATGGGAATTGAACCGTGCTGCTGGCCTGCATTGGTCTGCTTTAAAAGCCAGCGATTTAGCCCAGTGTGCTAATCCATTGGATTGGATTTGTTTATTGTCACATGCACCGAGGTACAGTGAAAAGTATTTTTCTGCGAGCAGCTCAACAGATCATTAAGTACATGAAATGAAAAGGAAATAAAAGAAAATACATAATAGGGCAACACAAGGTACACCATGTAACTCGATAACACCGGCATCGGGTGAAGCATACAGGGTGTAGTGTTAATCAGATCAGTCCATAAGAGGGTCGTTTAGGAGTCTGGTAACAACGGGGAAGAAGCTGTTTTTGAGTCTGTTTGTGCGTGTTCTCAGACTTCTGTATCTCCTGCCCGATGGAAGAAGTCTTAAGAGTGAGTAAGCCGAGTGGGAGGGGTCTTTGATTATGCTGCCCGCTTTCCCCAGGCAGCGGGAGGTTAGGGAGAGCTCGCAGAGAGTCGCCTTGCTCTGGCGCCATCTTGTGCTTCTCGGGCTGCAAACTCCTGGCCGGGGCTGCACCAGGATGTAGTGCAGTTCTGTCGAACCTGTCAGGTAATAGGTAAACCACAGAAGGTGATCAAACCCGTACCATTAATACCCATCCCAGTGTTTGAAGAACCGTTTAGTCGGGTACTGGTCGATTGTGTAGGACTGTTGCCTAAAACAAAGGCAGGGCATCAGTACATCCTTACGATCATGGATAAGACACAATTCCCGGAAGCTATGCCTTTACCAACCATTACCGCTAAGATAGTATTGGAAAAACAGACGTAGCTTTTCGCCTGCAATGGATTACCCTTAGAGGTACAATCGGACCAGGGTTCTAACTTCATGTCAAAGGTTTTCCATGGTATAATTGATGGGCTGGGTATCAAACCGTTAAAATCAACCGCCTATCATCCCCAAATTCCGGGAGCTTTAGTGAGGTACCATTAGACCCACAAGACCATGATTAGGGCCTATTGCCACGACTACCCAAAGGATTGGGACTAAGGGTTGGATTTCCTACTATTTGATAACAGGGATTCTGCGACCAAATCTACTGGTTTCAGTCTGTTTGAGTTGGATTACGGACATGAGATTACGGGGTCTGTTAAAAGCAATGGAGAAGTTTCACAAACCAGAGGACCATTCCTCAAAGTTGGATGACACATTTCTGGGAAGACTCACAAGGGCCTGTCCGATAGCTTGGGAGCATTTGAAGTTTTCTGGAGCTAGAATGAAACTGTAGAAGGACAAGCAGGCTAGGTCCCGAACCTTCCAGGTTGAGGATGAGGTATTGGTAATGTTCCTGTTGCAACAATATGTGTCGTTGATTTATGTCTTGCATACCACATAATGAAACGTCCATGCCTGAAGTTTGTGCCTGAAGTTGGGGGGCGGGGGGGGGATGTAAAGATCTCCTGTTAATCCCTGTCTGTCCCTTGTTTTGTCCTTTCAATTTTTGTACCTGGACAATTTATGAAGAATGCACCATTAATTTTAAAATGGGAAACCCCAGCAGGATGTGCTGTTTGGTGATGACACGCCTTGATGGACGTGGCTGGTGGCCGAAGAGTTGATTAAATTGTCAGGTGCTTTGCTGGTACTCAATGCTGATTGGTGCTGACTATTCTGGAAGGTTCTGCGGGCAAGGAGGGTTTTATCTTGCTTTCAGTTGTGTTTTGATCAAGCTGGAGGGTCACAGCCTGGATCTCTCACTCTCTCTCCCGCTCTCTCTCTCCCGCTCTCTCTCTCCCGCTCTCTCTCTCTCTCCCGCTCTCTCTCTCTCTCCCGCTCTCTCTCTCTCTCCCGCTCTCTCTCTCTCTCCCGCTCTCTCTCTCTCTCCCGCTCTCTCTCTCTCTCCCGCTCTCTCTCTCTCTCCCGCTCTCTCTCTCTCTCTCCCGCTCTCTCTCTCTCTCCCGCTCTCTCTCTCTCTCCCGCTCTCTCTCTCTCTCCCGCTCTCTCTCTCTCTCCCGCTCTCTCTCTCTCTCTCCGCTCTCTCTCTCTCTCCCGCTCTCTCTCTCTCTCCCGCTCTCTCTCTCTCTCCCGCTCTCTCTCTCTCTCCCCGCTCTCTCTCTCTCTCCCCGCTCTCTCTCTCTCTCCCGCTCTCTCTCTCTCTCCCGCTCTCTCTCTCTCTCCCGCTCTCTCTCTCTCCCGCTCTCTCTCTCTCCCGCTCTCTCTCTCTCCCGCTCTCTCTCTCTCCCGCTCTCTCTCTCTCCCGCTCTCTCTCTCTCCCGCTCTCTCTCTCTCCCGCTCTCTCTCTCTCTCCCGCTCTCTCTCTCTCTCCCGCTCTCTCTCTCTCCCGCTCTCTCTCTCTCTCCCGCCTCTCTCTCTCTCCCGCTCTCTCTCTCTCCCGCTCTCTCTCTCTCCCGCTCTCTCTCTCTCCCGCTCTCTCTCTCTCCCGCTCTCTCTCTCTCCCGCTCTCTCTCTCTCCCGCTCTCTCTCTCTCCCCGCTCTCTCTCTCTCCCCGCTCTCTCTCTCTCCCGCTCTCTCTCTCTCCCGCTCTCTCTCTCTCCCGCTCTCTCTCTCTTCCCGCTCTCTCTCTCTCCCGCTCTCTCTCTCTCCGCTCTCTCTCTCTCCCGCTCTCTCTCTCTCCCGCTCTCTCTCTCTCCCGCTCTCTCTCTCTCCCGCTCTCTCTCTCTCCCGCTCTCTCTCTCTCCCGCTCTCTCTCTCTCTCCCGCTCTCTCTCTCTCCCGCTCTCTCTCTCTCCCGCTCTCTCTCTCTCTCCCGCTCTCTCTCTCTCTCCCGCTCTCTCTCTCTCTCCCGCTCTCTCTCTCTCTCCCCGCTCTCTCTCTCTCTCCCGCTCTCTCTCTCTCTCCCGCTCTCTCTCTCTCTCCCGCTCTCTCTCTCTCTCCCGCTCTCTCTCTCTCTCCCGCTCTCTCTCTCTCTCCCGCTCTCTCTCTCTCTCTCCCGCTCTCTCTCTCTCTCCCGCTCTCTCTCTCTCTCCCGCTCTCTCTCTCTCTCTCCCGCTCTCTCTCTCTCTCTCCCGCTCTCTCTCTCTCTCTCCCGCTCTCTCTCTCTCTCCCGCTCTCTCTCTCTCTCCCGCTCTCTCTCTCTCTCCCGCTCTCTCTCTCTCTCCCGCTCTCTCTCTCTCTCCCGCTCTCTCTCTCTCTCCCGCTCTCTCTCTCTCTCCCGCTCTCTCTCTCTCTCTCTCCCCGCTCTCTCTCTCTCTCTCCCGCTCTCTCTCTCTCTCCCGCTCTCTCTCTCT